>NC_140579.1:1158493756-1159192644 GCF_964204655.1 Triturus cristatus
GTGTTCGGGCAGTGAAGGAGGTCTTGCTGGGGGTGGTGTTTCAGGGCTTAGGGCAATGGTATTCCGGCAGTGTAGGGGGTCTTCCTGGGGGTGGTGTTTCAGGGTTTAGGGCAGTGCTGTGGTGTTCGGGCAGAGTAGTGGGTCGTGGAGGGGGTGGTGTTTCAGGCTTTAGGGCAGTGCAGTGGTGTTCGGGCAGTGTTGTGGGTCTTGCTGGGGGTGGTGTTTCAGGGTTTAGGGCAGTGGTGTTCGGGCAGTGTAGGGGGTCTTCCTGGGGGTGGTGTTTCAGGGTTTAGGGCAGTGCTGTGGTGTTCAGGCAGAGTAGGGGGTCATGCAGGGGGTGGTGTTTCAGGCTTTAGGGCAGTGCAGTGGTGTTCGGGCAGTGTAAGGGGTCTTGCTGGGGGTGGTGTTTCAGGGTTTAGGGCAGTGGTGTTCGGGCAGTGTAGGGGGTCTTGGTGGGGCTGGTGTTTCAGGGTTTAGGGCAGTGCAGTGGTGTTCGGACAGTGTAGGTGGTCTTGCTGGGGCTGGTTTTTCAGGGTTTAGGGAAGTGCAGCGGTATTCGGGCAGTGTAGGGGTCGTGCTGGGGTAAAGTTTCAGGGTTTAGGGCAGAGCAGTGATGTTCCGGCAGTGTAGGGATCATGCTGGGGGTAGTGTTTTAGGGTTTAGGGCAGTGCAGTGGTGTTTGGGCAGTGTAGGGGGTCGTGCAGGGGGTGTTGTTTCAAGGTTTAGGGCAGTGGTGTTTGGACAGTGTAGGGAGTCTTTCTGGGGGTGGTGTTTCACGGTTTAGGGCAGTGCAGTGGTGCTCGAGCAGTGTAGGGGGTCATGCAGGGGGTGGTGTTCCAGGGTTTAGGGCAGTGGTGTTCGGGCACTGTAGGGGGTCTTGCTGGGGGTGGTGTTTCAGGGTTTAGGGCAGTGGTGTTTGGGCAGTGTAGGGGGTCTTCCTGGGGGTGGTGTTTCAGGGTTTAGGGCAGTGCTGTGGTGTTTGGGCAGAGTAGGGGTCATGCAGAGGGTGGTGTTTCAGGCTTTGGGGCAGTGCAGTGGTGTTCGGGTGGTATAGGGGGTCTTGCTGGGGGTGGTGTTTCAGGGTTTAGGGCAGTGGTGTTTGAGCAGTGTAGGGGGTCTTGGTGGGGCTGGTGTTTCAGGGTTTAGGGCAGTGCAGTTGTGTTCGGACAGTGTAGGGGGTCTTGCTGGGGCTGGTTTTTCAGGGTTTAGGGAAGTGCAGTGGTATTCGGGCAGTGTAGGGGGTTGTGCTGGGGCTGGTGTTTCAGGGTTTAGGGCAGTGCAGTGGTGTTCGGGCAGTGTAGGGGGTCGTACTGGGGCTGTTGTTTCAGGGTTTAGGGCAGTGCTGTGGTGTTCGGGCAGTGTAGGGGTTCGTGCTGGGGCTGGTGTTTCAGGGTTTAGGGCAGTGCAGTGGTGTTCGGGCAGTGTAGGGGTTCGTGCTGGGTCTCCTGTTTCAGGGTTTAGGGCAGTGCAGTGGTGTTCAGGCAGTGTAGGGGGTCGTGCTGGGGCTAGTGTTTCAGAGTTTAGGGCAGTGCAGTGGTGTTAGGACAGTGTAGGGGGTCCTACTGGGGCTGGTGTTTCAGGGTTTAGGGCAGTGGTGTTCGGGCAGTGTAGGGGGTCTTCCTGGGGGTGGTGTTTCAGGGTTTAGGGCAGTGCTGTGGTGTTCAGGCAGAGTAGGGGGTCGTGCAGGGGGTGGTGTTTCAGGCTTTAGGGCAGTGCAGTGGTGTTCGGGCAGTGTAAGGGGTCTTGCTGGGGGTGGTGTTTCAGGGTTTAGGGCAGTGGTGTTCGGGCAGTGTAGGGGGTCTTGGTGGGGCTGGTGTTTCAGGGTTTAGTACAGTGCAGTGGTGTTCGGACAGTGTAGGGGGTCTTGCTGGGGCTGGTTTTTCAGGGTTTAGGGAAGTGCAGTGTTATTCGGGCAGTATAGGGGGTTGTGCTGGTGCAGGTGTTTCAGGGTTTAGGGTAGTGCAGTGGTGTTCGGGCAGTGTATGGGGTCGTACTGGGGCTGTTGTTTCAGGGTTTAGGGCAGTGCAGTGTTGTTCGGGCAGTGTAGGGGTTCGAGCTGGGGCTGGTGTTTCAAGGTTTAGGGCAGTGGTATACGGACAGTGTAGGGAATCTTGCTGGGGGTGGTGTTTCACGGTTTAGGGCAGTGCAGTGGTGCTCGAGCAGTGTAGGGGGTCGTGCAGGGGGTGGTGTTTCAGGGTTTAGGGCAGTGGTGTTCGGGCACTGTAGGAGGTCTTGCTGGGGGTGGTGTTTCAGGGTTTAGGGCAGTGGTGTTTGGGCAGTGTAGGGGGTCTTCCTGGGGGTGGTGTTTCAGGGTTTAGGGCAGTGCTGTGGTGTTCGGGCAGAGTAGGGGTCGTGCAGGGGGTGGTGTTTCAGGCTTTAGGGCAGTGCAGTTGTGTGCGGGCGGTGTAGGGGGTCTTGCTGGGGGTGGTGTTTCAGGGTTTAGGGCAGTGGAGTTTGGGCAGTGTAGGGGGTCTTGGTGGGGCTGGTGTTTCAGGGTTTAGGGCAGTGCAGTGGTGTTCGAACAGTGTAGGGGGTCTTGCTGGGGCTGGTTTTTCAGGGTTTAGGGAAGTGCAGTGGTATTCGGGCAGTGTAGGGGGTTGTGCTGGGGCTGGTGTTTCAGGGTTTAGGGTAGTGCAGTGGTGTTCGGGCAGTGTAGGGGTCATACTGGGGCTGTTGTTTCAGGGTTTAGGGCAGTGCAGTGTTGTTCGGGCAGTGTAGGGGTTCGAGCTGGGACTGGTGTTTCAGGGTTTAGGGCAGTGCAGTGGTGTTCGGGCAGTGTAGGGGTTCATGCTGGGTCTCCTGTTTCAGGGTTTAGGGCAGTGCAGTGGTGTTCGGGCAGTGTAGGGGGTCGTACTGGGGCTGGTGTTTCAGGGTTTAGGGCAGTGCAGTGGTGTTTGGACAGTGTAGGGGCTTGTGCTAGGGCTAGTGTTTCAGGGTTTAGGGCAGTGCAGTGGTGTTCGGGCAGTGTAGGGGTTCGTGCTGAGGCTGGTGTTTCAGGGTTTAGGGCAGTGCAGTGGTGTTCGGGTAGTGTAGGGGTTCGTGCTTGGTCTCCTGTTTCAGGGTTTAGGGCAGTGCAGTGGTATTTGGGCAGTGTAGGGGGTCGTGCTGGGTCTGGTGTTTCAGTGTTTAGGGCAGTGCAGTGGTGTTCGGGCAGTGTAGGGGGTCGTGCTGGGGCTGGTCTTTCAAGGTTTAGGGTAGTGCAGTGGTGTTCGGGCAGTGTAGGGGGTCATGCTGGGTCTGGTGTTTCAGTGTTTAGGGCAGTGCAGTGGTGTTCGGGCAGTGTAGGGGGTCGTGCTGGGGCTGGTCTTTCAAGGTTTAGGGTAGTGCAGTGGTGTTCGGGCAGTGTAGGGGGTCGTGCTGGGGCTGGTGTTTCAGGGTTTAGGGCAGTGCAGTGGTATTTGGGCAGTGTAGGGGGTTGTGCTGGGGTTTCAGGGTTTAGGGCAGTGCAGTGGTGTTCGGGCAGTGTAGGGGGTCGTGCTGGGGCTGGTGTTTCAGGGTTTAGGGCAGTGCAGTGGTATTTGGGCAGTGTAGGGGGTTGTGCTGGGGTTTCAGGGTTTAGGGCAGTGCAGTGGTGTTCGGGCAGTGTAGGGGGAATGCTGTGGTAAAGTTTCAGGGTTTAGGGCAGAGCAGTGATGTTCGGGCAGTGTAGGGGTCATGCTGGGGGTAGTCTTTTAGGGTTTAGGGCAGTGCAGTGGTGTTTGGGCAGTGTAGGGTGTCGTGCTGGGGCTGGTGTTTCAGGGTTTAGGGCAGTGCAGTGGTATTTGGGCAGTGTAGGGGGTTGTGCTGGGGTTTCAGGGTTTAGGGCAGTGCAGTGGTGTTCGGGCAGTGTAGGGGGTCGTGCTGGGGCTGGTGTTTCAGGGTTTAGGGCAGTGCAGTGGTATTTGGGCAGTGTAGGGGGTTGTGCTGGGGTTTCAGGGTTTAGGGCAGTGCAGTGGTGTTCGGGCAGTGTAGGGGGAATGCTGTGGTAAAGTTTCAGGGTTTAGGGCAGAGAAGTGATGTTCGGGCAGTGTAGGGGTCATGCTGGGGGTAGTCTTTTAGGGTTTAGGGCAGTGCAGTGGTGTTCGGGCAGTGTAGGGTGTCGTGCAGGGGGTGGTGTTTCAGGGTTTAGGGCAGTGGTGTTCGGACAGTGTAGGGAGTCTTTCTGGGGGTGGTGTTTCAGGGTTTAGGGCAGTGGTGTTCGGGCAGTGAAGGAGGTCTTGCTGGGGGTGGTGTTTCAGGGCTTAGGGCAATGGTATTCCGGCAGTGTAGGGGGTCTTCCTGGGGGTGGTGTTTCAGGGTTTAGGGCAGTGCTGTGGTGTTCGGGCAGAGTAGTGGGTCGTGGAGGGGGTTGTGTTTCAGGCTTTAGGGCAGTGCAGTGGTGTTCGGGCAGTGTTGTGGGTCTTGCTGGGGGTGGTGTTTCAGGGTTTAGGGCAGTGGTGTTCGGGCAGTGTAGGGGGTCTTCCTGGGGGTGGTGTTTCAGGGTTTAGGGCAGTGCTGTGGTGTTCAGGCAGAGTAGGGGGTCATGCAGGGGGTGGTGTTTCAGGCTTTAGGGCAGTGCAGTGGTGTTCGGGCAGTGTAAGGGGTCTTGCTGGGGGTGGTGTTTCAGGGTTTAGGGCAGTGGTGTTCGGGCAGTGTAGGGGGTCTTGGTGGGGCTGGTGTTTCAGGGTTTAGGGCAGTGCAGTGGTGTTCGGACAGTGTAGGTGGTCTTGCTGGGGCTGGTTTTTCAGGGTTTAGGGAAGTGCAGCGGTATTCGGGCAGTGTAGGGGTCGTGCTGGGGTAAAGTTTCAGGGTTTAGGGCAGAGCAGTGATGTTCCGGCAGTGTAGGGATCATGCTGGGGGTAGTGTTTTAGGGTTTAGGGCAGTGCAGTGGTGTTTGGGCAGTGTAGGGGGTCGTGCAGGGGGTGTTGTTTCAAGGTTTAGGGCAGTGGTGTTTGGACAGTGTAGGGAGTCTTTCTGGGGGTGGTGTTTCACGGTTTAGGGCAGTGCAGTGGTGCTCGAGCAGTGTAGGGGGTCATGCAGGGGGTGGTGTTCCAGGGTTTAGGGCAGTGGTGTTCGGGCACTGTAGGGGGTCTTGCTGGGGGTGGTGTTTCAGGGTTTAGGGCAGTGGTGTTTGGGCAGTGTAGGGGGTCTTCCTGGGGGTGGTGTTTCAGGGTTTAGGGCAGTGCTGTGGTGTTTGGGCAGAGTAGGGGTCATGCAGAGGGTGGTGTTTCAGGCTTTGGGGCAGTGCAGTGGTGTTCGGGTGGTATAGGGGGTCTTGCTGGGGGTGGTGTTTCAGGGTTTAGGGCAGTGGTGTTTGAGCAGTGTAGGGGGTCTTGGTGGGGCTGGTGTTTCAGGGTTTAGGGCAGTGCAGTTGTGTTCGGACAGTGTAGGGGGTCTTGCTGGGGCTGGTTTTTCAGGGTTTAGGGAAGTGCAGTGGTATTCGGGCAGTGTAGGGGGTTGTGCTGGGGCTGGTGTTTCAGGGTTTAGGGCAGTGCAGTGGTGTTCGGGCAGTGTAGGGGGTCGTACTGGGGCTGTTGTTTCAGGGTTTAGGGCAGTGCTGTGGTGTTCGGGCAGTGTAGGGGTTCGTGCTGGGGCTGGTGTTTCAGGGTTTAGGGCAGTGCAGTGGTGTTCGGGCAGTGTAGGGGTTCGTGCTGGGTCTCCTGTTTCAGGGTTTAGGGCAGTGCAGTGGTGTTCAGGCAGTGTAGGGGGTCGTGCTGGGGCTAGTGTTTCAGAGTTTAGGGCAGTGCAGTGGTGTTAGGACAGTGTAGGGGGTCCTACTGGGGCTGGTGTTTCAGGGTTTAGGGCAGTGCAGTGGTGTTTGGACCGTGTAGGGGCTCGTGCTAGGGCTGGTGTTTCAGGGTTTAGGGCAGTGCAGTGGTGTTCGGGCAGTGTAGGGGGTTGTGCTGGGTCTGCTGTTTCAGGGTTTAGGGCAGTGCAGTGGTGTTTGGGCAGTGTAGGGGGTCGTGCTGGGGGTGGTGTTTCAGGGTTTAGGGCAGTACACTGGTGTTAGGGCAGTGTTGGGGTCGTACTGGGGAGGTGTTTCAGAGTTTAGGGCAGTGCAGTGGTGTTTGGGCAGTGTAGGGGGTTGAGCTGGGGCTGGTCTTTCAAGGTTTAGGGCAGTACAGTGGTATTTGGGCAGTGTAGGGGTTTGTGCTGGGGTTTCAGGGTTTAGGGCAGTGCAGTGGTGTTCAGGCAGTGTAGGGGGACATGCTGTGGTAAAGTTTCAGGGTTTAGGGCAGAGCAGTGATGTTCGGGCAGTGTAGGGGTCATGCTGGGGGTAGACTTTTAGGGTTAAGGCAGTGCAGTTGTGTTTGGGCAGTGTAGGAGGTTGTGCAGGGGGTGGTGTTTCAGGGTTTAGGGCAGTGGTGTTTGGGCAGTGTAGGGGGTCTTGCTGGGGGTGGTGTTTCAGGGTTTAGGGCAATGGTGTTCGGGCAGTGTAGGGGGTCTTCCTGGGGGTGGTGTTTCAGGGTTTAGGACAGTGCTGTGGTGTTCGAGCAGAGTAGGGGGTCGTGCAGGGGGTGGTGTTTCAGGCTTTAGGGCAGTGCAGTGGTGTTCGGGCAGTGTAGTGGGTCTTGCTGGGGGTGGTGTTTCAGGGTTTAGGGCAGTGGTGTTCGGGCAGTGTAGGGGGTCTTGGTGGGGCTGGTGTTTCAGGGTTTAGGGCAGTGCAGTGGTGTTCGGACAGTGTAGGGGTTCTTGCTGGGGCTGGTTTTTCAGGGTTTAGGGAAGTGCAGTTGTATTCGGGCAGTGTAGGGGGTCGTGGTGGGGTAAAGTTTCAGGGTTTAGGGCAGAGCAGTGATGTTCGGGCAGTGTAGGGGTCATGTGGGGGTAGTGTTTTAGGGTTTAGGGCAGTGCAGTAGTGTTCGGGCAGTGTAGGGGGTCGTGCAGGTGGTGGTGTTTCAGGGTTTAGGGCAGTGGTGTTCGCACAGTGCAGGGAGTCTTGCTGGGGGTGGTGTTTCACGGTTTAGGGCAGTGCAGTGGTGCTCGGGCAGTGTAGGGGGTCTTCCTGGGGGTGGTGTTTCAGGGTTTAGGGCAGTGCTGTGGTGTTCGGGCAGAGTAGTGGGTCGTGCAGGGGGTGGTGTTTCAGGCTTTAGGGCAGTGCAGTGGTGTTCGGGCAGTGTTGTGGGTCTTGCTGGGGGTGGTGTTTCAGGGTTTAGGGCAGTGGTGTTCGGGCAGTGTAGGGGGTCTTCCTGGGGGTGGTGTTTCAGGGTTTAGGGCAGTGCTGTGGTGTTCAGGCAGAGTAGGGGGTCATGCAGGGGGTGGTGTTTCAGGCTTTAGGGCAGTGCAGTGGTGTTCGGGCAGTGTAAGGGGTCTTGCTGGGGGTGGTGTTTCAGGGTTTAGGGCAGTGGTGTTCGGGCAGTGTAGGGGGTCTTGGTGGGGCTGGTGTTTCAGGGTTTAGGGCAGTGCAGTGGTGTTCGGACAGTGTAGGTGGTCTTGCTGGGGCTGGTTTTTCAGGGTTTAGGGAAGTGCAGCGGTATTCGGGCAGTGTAGGGGTCGTGCTGGGGTAAAGTTTCAGGGTTTAGGGCAGAGCAGTGATGTTCCGGCAGTGTAGGGATCATGCTGGGGATAGTGTTTTAGGGTTTAGGGCAGTGCAGTGGTGTTTGGGCAGTGTAGGGGGTCGTGCAGGGGGTGTTGTTTCAAGGTTTAGGGCAGTGGTGTTTGGACAGTGTAGGGAGTCTTTCTGGGGGTGGTGTTTCACGGTTTAGGGCAGTGCAGTGGTGCTCGAGCAGTGTAGGGGGTCATGCAGGGGGTGGTGTTCCAGGGTTTAGGGCAGTGGTGTTCGGGCACTGTAGGGGGTCTTGCTGGTGGTGGTGTTTCAGGGTTTAGGGCAGTGGTGTTTGGGCAGTGTAGGGGGTCTTCCTGGGGGTGGTGTTTCAGGGTTTAGGGCAGTGCTGTGGTGTTTGGGCAGAGTAGGGGTCATGCAGAGGGTGGTGTTTCAGGCTTTGGGGCAGTGCAGTGGTGTTCGGGTGGTATAGGGGGTCTTGCTGGGGGTGGTGTTTCAGGGTTTAGGGCAGTGGTGTTTGAGCAGTGTAGGGGGTCTTGGTGGGGCTGGTGTTTCAGGGTTTAGGGCAGTGCAGTTGTGTTCGGACAGTGTAGGGGGTCTTGCTGGGGCTGGTTTTTCAGGGTTTAGGGAAGTGCAGTGGTATTCGGGCAGTGTAGGGGGTTGTGCTGGGGCTGGTGTTTCAGGGTTTAGGGCAGTGCAGTGGTGTTCGGGCAGTGTAGGGGGTCGTACTGGGGCTGTTGTTTCAGGGTTTAGGGCAGTGCTGTGGTGTTCGGGCAGTGTAGGGGTTCGTGCTGGGGCTGGTGTTTCAGGGTTTAGGGCAGTGCAGTGGTGTTCGGGCAGTGTAGGGGTTCGTGCTGGGTCTCCTGTTTCAGGGTTTAGGGCAGTGCAGTGGTGTTCAGGCAGTGTAGGGGGTCGTGCTGGGGCTAGTGTTTCAGAGTTTAGGGCAGTGCAGTGGTGTTAGGACAGTGTAGGGGGTCCTACTGGGGCTGGTGTTTCAGGGTTTAGGGCAGTGCAGTGGTGTTTGGACCGTGTAGGGGCTCGTGCTAGGGCTGGTGTTTCAGGGTTTAGGGCAGTGCAGTGGTGTTCGGGCAGTGTAGGGGGTTGTGCTGGGTCTGCTGTTTCAGGGTTTAGGGCAGTGCAGTGGTGTTTGGGCAGTGTAGGGGGTCGTGCTGGGGGTGGTGTTTCAGGGTTTAGGGCAGTACACTGGTGTTAGGGCAGTGTTGGGGTCGTACTGGGGAGGTGTTTCAGAGTTTAGGGCAGTGCAGTGGTGTTTGGGCAGTGTAGGGGGTTGAGCTGGGGCTGGTCTTTCAAGGTTTAGGGCAGTACAGTGGTATTTGGGCAGTGTAGGGTTTTGTGCTGGGGTTTCAGGGTTTAGGGCAGTGCAGTGGTGTTCAGGCAGTGTAGGGGGACATGCTGTGGTAAAGTTTCAGGGTTTAGGGCAGAGCAGTGATGTTCGGGCAGTGTAGGGGTCATGCTGGGGGTAGACTTTTAGGGTTTAGGGCAGTGCAGTTGTGTTTGGGCAGTGTAGGAGGTTGTGCAGGGGGTGGTGTTTCAGGGTTTAGGGCAGTGGTGTTTGGGCAGTGTAGGGGGTCTTGCTGGGGGTGGTGTTTCAGGGTTTAGGGCAATGGTGTTCGGGCAGTGTAGGGGGTCTTCCTGGGGGTGGTGTTTCAGGGTTTAGGACAGTGCTGTGGTGTTCGAGCAGAGTAGGGGGTCGTGCAGGGGGTGGTGTTTCAGGCTTTAGGGCAGTGCAGTGGTGTTCAGGCAGTGTAGTGGGTCTTGCTGGGGGTGGTGTTTCAGGGTTTAGGGCAGTGGTGTTCGGGCAGTGTAGGGGGTCTTGGTGGGGCTGGTGTTTCAGGGTTTAGGGCAGTGCAGTGGTGTTCGGACAGTGTAGGGGTTCTTGCTGGGGCTGGTTTTTCAGGGTTTAGGGAAGTGCAGTTGTATTCGGGCAGTGTAGGGGGTCGTGGTGGGGTAAAGTTTCAGGGTTTAGGGCAGAGCAGTGATGTTCGGGCAGTGTAGGGGTCATGTGGGGGTAGTGTTTTAGGGTTTAGGGCAGTGCAGTAGTGTTCGGGCAGTGTAGGGGGTCGTGCAGGTGGTGGTGTTTCAGGGTTTAGGGCAGTGGTGTTCGCACAGTGCAGGGAGTCTTGCTGGGGGTGGTGTTTCACGGTTTAGGGCAGTGCAGTGGTGCTCGGGCAGTGTAGGGGGTCGTGCAGGGGGTGGTGATTCAGGGTTTAGGGCAGTGGTGTTCAGGCAGTGTAGGGGGTCCTGCTGGGGGTGGTGTTTCAGGGTTTAGGGCAGTGGTGTTTGGGCTGTGTAGGGGGCTTGATGGGGGTGGTGTTTCAGGGTTTAGGGCAGTGGTGTTCGGGCAGTGTAGGGGGTCTTCCTGGGGGTGGTGTTTCAGGGTTTAGAGCAGTGCTGTGGTGTTCGGACATAGTAGGGGGTCATGCAGGGGGTGGTGTTTCAGGCTTTAGGGCAGTGCAGTTTTGTTCGGGCAGTGTAGGGGGTCTTGCTGGGGGTGGTGTTTCAGGGTTTAGGGCAGTGGTGTTCGGGCAGTATAGGGGGTCTTGGTGGGGCTGGTTTTTCAGGGTTTAGGGAAGTGCAGTGGTATTCGGGCAGTGTAGGGGATCGTGCTGGGGTGGTGTTTCAGGGTTTAGGGCAGTGCAGTGGTGTTCGGACAGTGTAGTGGGTCGTACTGGGGCTGTTGTTTCAGGGTTTAGGGCAGTGCAGCGGTGTTCGGGCAGTGTAGGGGTTCGTGCTGAGGCTGGTGTTTCAGGGTTTAGGGCAGTGCAGTGGTGTTCGGGCAGTGTAGGGCTTTCTTGCTTGGTCTCCTGTTTCAGGGTTTAGGGCAGTGCAGTGGTGTTTGGGCAGTGTAGGGGGTCATGCTGGGTCTGGTGTTTCAGGGTTTAGGGCAGTGCAGTGGTGTTCGGGCAGTGTAGGGGGTCGTACTGGGGCTGGTGTTTCAGTGTTTAGGGCAGTGCAGTGGTGTTCAGACGGTGTAGGGGGTCGTGCTTGGGCTGGTGTTTCAGGTTTTTGGGCAGTGCAGTGGTGTTCGGGCAGTGTAGGGAGTCGTGCTGGGGCTGGTGTTTCAGGGTTTTTGGGCAGAGCAGTGGTGTTCGGGCAGTGTAGGTGGTTGTGCTTGGGCTGGTGTTTCAGGGTTGAGGGCAGTGCAGTGGTGTTCGTGCAGTGTAGGGGTTCATGCTTGGTCTCCTGTTTCAGGGTTTAGGGCAGTGCAGTGGTGTTTTTGGCAGTGTAGGGGGTCGTGCTGGATCTGGTGTTTCAGGGTTTAGGGCAGTGCAGTGGTGTTCGAGCAGTGTAGGGGGTCGTACTGGGGCTGGTGTTTCAGTGTTTAGGGCAGTGCAGTGGTGTTCGGACGGTGTAGGGGGTCGTGCTTGGGCTGGTGTTTCAGGTTTTAGGGCAGTGCAGTGGTGTTCGGGCAGTGTAGGGAGTCGTGCTGGGGCTGGTGTTTCAGGGTTTTGGGCAGAGCATTGGTGTCTGGGCAGTGTAGGTGGTTGTGCTGGGGCTGGTGTTTCAGGGTTGAGGGCAGTTCAGTGGTGTTCGGGCAGTGTAGGAGGTCTTGCTGGGGCTGGTGTTTCAGGGTTTAAGGCAGTGGTGTTCAGGCAGTGTAGGGGTCTTGCTGGAGGTGGTGTTTCAGGGTTTAGGGCAGTGCAGTGGTGTTCAGGCAGCGTAGGGGGTCTTGCTGGGGATGGTGTGTCAGGGTTTAGGGCAGTGCAGTGGTGTTCGGGGAGTGTAGGGGGTTGTGCTGGGGGTGGTGTTTCAGGGTTTAGGGCAGTGCAGTGGTGTTCAGGCAGTGTAGGGGATCGTGCTGGGGATGGTGTTTCAGGGTTTAGGGCAGTGCATTGGTGTTCGGGCAGTGTAGGGGGTCGTGCTGGGGGTACTGTTTCAGGGTTTAGGGCAGTACAGTATTGTTTGGGCAGTGTAGGGGGTCATGCTGGGGTAGTGTTTCAGGGTTTAGGGCAGTGCAGTGGTGTTCTTACAGTGTAGGTGGTCGTGCTGGGGTAGTATTTTAGGGTTTAGGGCAGTGCAGTCGTGTTTGTGTAGTGTGCAGCACATGCGCTGCGTCGCTAGGTGAGACCTAAAAAGCATTGCACCAAGATGGCTGCCAACACTTGGATTGAAGTGTTGGCAGCCAATTAGAGCCAAGCTTGTGCTTGTGTGGTTAGGTCCCGCCCAGATATAAAGATGTTTTTCCTTTAATATCTCAAGTCACGCTTGTATTTCTTTCAGTGCCGCTTGCCCGTGATCAAGGATACACAATATCTGAAACGCGTTGGGCTACTTATTAAAGCATGGAACACGCTGAATCTGGTTTGCTGCAAGTTATTTTCCTGATGGGAGTGCGCTTTATGCTTTGGGAAAATGTGAAACTTTATATATGCACGGCGTGTCCAGCCGTGAAAGCGCACCACCGCCTTGCTGGAATGGCGGGTCTGAGACTTCTCACTGGGGAAGCCTGGCAGAACATTGGGATGCGGTATTTGGCTTATCAGTACAGCGTGGAGACTATGGAACTTATCATGGTAACGCTAATATGAACTTTGAATTGAGCGACACAAGTAAATGTGATGAAAACAGTATTGTACTATATATCCCAACATGCACTATGGATAAGCATGCACTCACCTGAGCTTAATGAATTATTTTGTGGGTATTTATGGATAGCCCCTAAGTCACGCTTGTATTTCTTTCAGTGCCGCTTGCCCGTGATCAAGGATACACAATATCTGAAATGCGTTGGGCTACTTATTAAAGCATGGAACACGCTGAATCTGGTTTGCTGCAAGTTATTTTCCTGATGGGAGTGCGCTTTATGCTTTGGGCAAATGTGAAACTTGATATATGCACGGCGTGTCCAGCCGTGAAAGCGCACCACCGCCTTGCTGGAATGGCGGGTCTGAGACTTCTCACTGGGGAAGCCTGGCAGAACATTGGGATGCGGTATTTGGCTTATCAGTACAGAGTGGAGACTATAGAACTTATCATGGTAACGCTAATATGAACTTTGAATTGAGCGACACAAGTAAATGTGATGAAAACAGTATTGTACTATATATCCAACATGCACTATTGATAAGCATGCACTCACCTGAGCTTAATGAATTATTTTGTGGGTATTTATGGATAGCCCCTAAGTCACGCTTGTATTTCTTTCAGTGCCGCTTGCCCGTGATCAAGGATACACAATATCTGAAACGCGTTGGGCTACTTATTAAAGCATGGAACACGCTGAATCTGGTTTGCTGCAAGTTATTTTCCTGATGGGAGTGCGCTTTATGCTTTGGGCAAATGTGAAACTTGATATATGCACGGCGTGTCCAGCCGTGAAAGCGCACCACCGCCTTGCTGGAATGGCGGGTCTGAGACTTCTCACTGGGGAAGCCTGGCAGAACATTGGGATGCGGTATTTGGCTTATCAGTACAGAGTGGAGACTATAGAACTTATCATGGTAACGCTAATATGAACTTTGAATTGAGCGACACAAGTAAATGTGATGAAAACAGTATTGTACTATATATCCAACATGCACTATTGATAAGCATGCACTCACCTGAGCTTAATGAATTATTTTGTGGGTATTTATGGATAGCCCCTAAGTCACGCTTGTATTTCTTTCAGTGCCGCTTGCCCGTGATCAAGGATACACAATATCTGAAACGCGTTGGGCTACTTATTAAAGCATGGAACACGCTGAATCTGGTTTGCTGCAAGTTACTTTCCTGATGGGAGTGCGCTTTATGCTTTGGGCAAATGTGAAACTTGATATATATATATATATATATATATATATATATATATATATATATATATATATATATATTTATATATATATATTCACTGAAAAAAACATCGTTTTCAGGAGCTTTATAGTTAGCTGGACTTTTCACTCGTACAAAACCATTGAAATTCCCCCGTTATAGTTAGTTCAGTTAACTATAACTCGCGCGCCCGCAATGCACTGCTCATGACGTCACATATTACATCACTCATGAGATGGTCAGTGACATCACTCATGACATCACTGATGACATCGCAAATGACATCACTGATGACATCATCCCTGTGATATAGTGGCAGACCTCCTCTCCCCCTAATATAACCTTTGATACACACATTCAAAAATAGAAACTAAAATTTTCAAAACAATGGATATACCAATATCAGTTACAACAACCTATTCAGTAATTCTAAGATCCACATACACATCCACTCATTCACCAACAGTCCTTTACAGTCACTCATGCATGTACTCACTCATCAAATGTACTCATACACCTATACATCCTGTTACACAACGCCACTCATCCATAGAGTTACTCACACACATAGTCACTCATGCTAATAAAGAATCAAACATCCATTTACTTGCATATACATTTATACACACACCACCACACTTACTTCTACAGAAACTTACACATACTTAGGTGCCGATCACGATCCGGTAAAATAATTCCCCGTACGACTCGTATCCGGTCTTTTTACCGTACGAATCGTACAAGTGCCGTACAAACTGGCAATCACGATTCGCATGGGAAAAAGTCCATACGAATCGCATTGGGAATCATTCCCCACACGTCCTCGGGTCGGAAAATGTGTCCGACACGTCCCCGGACGATTTACCGTACAAATGTGAAAAGTGAAGTCCGACCGCGGAATTTCGATCCATCCCGTGCGTCCGATGTTACAACCATATGGAAAAAATACCGTCCGCACCGAACTCCCATAGCAACCATGGAGACATGTGCCCGCATACGTGCCCAACACCCCCCCAGCCCTCCTATGTACGAGTCGAATCCCCACCCGTGTATGTACACCCATGTATGTACGAGACGTACCCCCACCCGTGAATGTATGGAGCGTACCCCCACCCCAACCGTGAATGTATGACCCGTACCCTCACACGCGTATGCATGGAGCGTACCCCCACCGTGTATGTACGACCCGTACCCTCACCCGCGAATGCATGGAGCGTACCCCCACCCCAACAGTGTATGTATGACACGTACCCCCACCCGCGTATGCATGGAGCGTACCCCCACCGTGTATGTACGACCCGTACCCTCACCCGCGAATGCATGGAGCGTACCCCCACCCCAACAGTGTATGTATGACACGTACCCCCACCCGCGTATGCATGGAGCGTACCCCCACCCCAACCGTGTATGTACGGACCGTACCCTCACCCGCGTATGTACGGACCGTACCCCCACCCCAACCGTGTATGTACGACCCGTACCCTCACCCGCGTACGTATGGAGCGTACCCCCACCCCAACAGTGTATGTACGACACGTACCCCCACCCGCGTATGCATGGAGCGTACCCCCACCCCAACCGTGTATGTACGGACTGTATCCTCACCCGCATACGTATGGAGCGTACCCCCACCCCAACAGTGTATGTATGACCCGTACCCCCACCCGCGTATGCATGGAGCGTACCCCCACCCCAACCGTGTATGTACGGACCGTACCCCCACCCCAACCGTGTATGTATGACCCGTACCCTCACCCGCGTACGCCTGGAGCGTACCCCCACCCCAACCGTGTATGTACGGACCGTACCCCCACCCCAACCGTGTATGTACGACCCGTACCCTCACCCGCGTACGTATGGAGCGTATCCCCATCCCAACAGTGTATGTACGACCTATACCCCCACCCGCGTATGCATGGAGCGTACTCCCACCCCAACCGTGTATGTACGGACCGTACCCCCACCCCAACCGTGTATGTACGACCCGTACCCTCACCCGCGTACGTATGGAGCGTACCCCCACCCCAACAGTGTATGTACGACCCGTACCCCCACCCGCGTATGCATGGAGCGCACCCCCACCCCAACCGTTTATGTACGGACCGTACCCCCACCCCAACCGTGTATGTACGACCCGTACCCTCACCCGCGTACGTATGGAGCATACCCCCACCCCAACAGTGTATGAATGACCCGTTCCCTCACCCGCGTATGCATGGAGCGTACCCCCACCCCAACAGTGTATGTACGACCCGTTCCCTCACCCGCGTATGCATGGAGCGTACCCCCACCGCAACATTGTAAGTACCAAGCCAGACACAAGGACAGCACTGTACAACAAAATTCCCGAAGTACACACCGTATACACGCTAAAAACGCACGTACACAACCAGGACAAAGCAAAACAACACAAGAATACACCATTCGAATGGCACAAAGCCACAAAACATGTCCAACAAGCACAAAAACAACACATTCACTGACCTGCAACTGCCAAAATCCAAAACAGAGGCCCAAAACACAACCACTCCTTATAACACACCCACCCAAACTTCAAACACAGCCACACCCACCAATGGACCAATAAAAAGGGCCCACACACACAAACCATGAGCCTTTGCAACAGACTCACTGCTGCCAGACCCCACAGACAACCTACAGCACCATACTAGAACCTTTACTACACCTTACACTTGCACACCTTCACACACACACCTTCACAAACACCCCCTCATCACATTCACACACACACCTGCACAACCACACACACACACCCACAACCATCCACACACCCCCCCCCCCACCATCCACACCCACACACCTCACCATGCCCACTAACAAGAATCCAAAGTTCACTAGCCGAGAGTTGGAGGTCCTTGTCGACGAAATCCTCAGAGTCGAGCCACACCTCTTTGGAACATTGGTCAGATAGACCTGCATGACCGAAAAAACAGCCATGTGGCAGAGGATTGTTAATGCTGTGAATGCTGTTGCGGCCACCAGAAGGATCCAAAATACAGAGAGAAAGACCCCTGTGACCAGATAACCCCTCATAAACCACAGAAAGGTAAAAAATGTTTTTATCTAATTTTGCTTTATTTATAAAAATATATATAAATTAATAGATCAATTACTTTTGTTTGAATAAATCATTTTTTCATAAATACAGGTTTAAACAACATTAGCTATAGTTCAAACTAAGGTTGACGAAGCAATGTAATAAACAGGAAACATACAAAATATAACAATACAAGAGAGTGATTACATACAAAAATCAAAAATACAAAACCAAACCATACAGACATACAATTACGCCAATCAATACACAATTGCGCCGACGCGTGTTTCGGAATCTTCCTTCCTCAGGGCGATATTGGTATTACATGGGCGAAGAAAAATTAAATGTAAAGAATTACAATAACAGAACAACATAGATTGACTATATGCCTCGTCCAAAAAGGATTTGCGATCGTGAGTGGGAAGCTCACAGTCCAATTAGGCCAGGAATGGATATAATGAGGAAATCTTCCCGGAACCTATAATGCGGCCATGGGAAAGGACTAGATTTCGTCTTTGATCAGTAATAATTTTTTTTTTTTTTTTTTTTTTAAGCTGTTGCCAGAATTATTATTTATTTTTATACTGTGAACAAACGGTGCTGCTTCATATATATATATATATATATTCACTGGAAAAAACATAGGTTTCAGGCACGTTATAGTTAGAAATTAGTATTTAAAAAACCTTGGAAATTCACTGAAAAAAAAACATAGGTTTCAGGGTCGTTATAGTCAGTTGGACATTTCACTCGTACAAAACCATAGAAATTTCCCAGTTATAGTTAGTTCAGCTAACTATAACTCGCGCCCCCGCAATGCACTGCTGATGACTTCACATATTACATCACTCATGACATGGTCAGTGACATCACTCATGACATCACTGATGACATCTCAAATGACATCACTGATGACATAATCCAGTGAATGTGTGTTTTTGTGATTTTTTTTTTTGCGAAAACCTTTATTGTACATAAAAATCAATACAAACATGGGCCTACAACCACCAGGGCCGGCCGCTAATATGTACATGATCAACAACATCAGGGCAGCAACAGGCCCCCTGGGGCCCAGCCGAATTAACGAGTCACTGAGTACACCACAGAGATTATCAGGATACATAGATTTTAAAAATACAAACAAAGAAAAAGAAAATAACACCAAAAAACAAGGCGGAAACCATCGAAAAAGGGGGCGTCTAACCACATCCGGGGAACTGCACAATACAAACTCCACCCGCAGGTGGACAATGAGGATGAGCAAGAGGGAGGTGGGGGCGACGGGAGAACCACAACCGTCTACAGGTAAAATGTAATAGTCCGGGAACCTCAGGATCAGGGGGACAAGGCAGCATCAGATGTGTCCACGAGGGGGGGCGTGCAGATGTTCCCTCGGTACGCGTTCCACTGACCCCAGATTCTACCCCACGCCCCCGGCTTACCCCGAGACACATACACAGTCTTCTCTCTGCACATGCACCAATCCATGCTCTCCTTCCATACCGACACGGTGGGAGGCCGTCGGGAACCCCAACGCTGTGCGATGTCCCTCTTAGCAATCATGTTCCCAAGGGCCGCCCACCGAGCCTGAGCCTCATTATAGTCATTAAGCTCCCCCCTATGTTCAACAAACATCGGCGAGCCTCGGGCAACAAAGCGACCCCAGTGACGCATTCCATGACAGCATGCACCCGGCGCCAATACTCCGCTACCTCACAGCACTCCCAGAGAACATGGAGAAAAGTGGCGCTGAGCCCACAGCCGCGCCTACAGAGCCCGTCTTCAGAAAAACCCATCAAAACTAAACGAGGGCCCGTCACGTAGACACGGTGGAGAATTTTAAGCTGGACAAGACGGAGACGCGCGGGTATGGCCACTTCCTTAGGGGAGGACAGCGCAGACTGCCAGTCCTCATCGTCCAGTTCCACACCATCCCCGGTCCACGCCTCCCGAAGGCGCACGAGGAGATCCGCCCGCACGTTTATTAGTTTTTTATAGATAAGGGAAATAGTACTGTCGGGCAAGTGACCGTCAAGTATGCGGTCCTCGAGTGGCGAAGACACAGGGACTGCAGTCCCAGCCCCGAAGGCCGAGAGCAAGGCGTGCCGAACCTGGACGTACCGAAAGAACTCCCGCTCACTCAATTCGTACTCACTCTGCAATGCAGCAAAGGATTTAACTGCACCCTTCACCCAAAGGTCACCTACTCTACTGATGCCAATCGTGTCCCAACGCTCGAAGCCCTTCGTCGTCCAGAGGCTTCCCAATCTTTCAGACGCAAACAGAGGGGTCGCACCCGTCAAACGCTCATTCCAGCCCATGGCCACATTCGCAGCCCTCCACACGCGCACCGCAATCTTAGTGGGACCGGTTAAGTTCCTCCCAGCCGATCGAGAGTAAAGCGCTCTGTTAAAGTTGCCGCCAGGCAACAAAAATCTATCCATTTCGAAAGCCGGATTCGGACCAGGTGCGTACGTTGCATGGTTAATAGCAGATAGCTGGGAGGCCCAATAGTACCTCCTGATGTCCGGGAGTGCAATGCCCCCGTCATACCAGGGGAGAGTCAGTTTTGCAAGAGCAATACGTGCACGACCATCCCAAACAAGCCTCCTCTGTAAGCTCTCCACCTCCCGGAAGTAGGCCACCGGAATAATATCAAAGGAGTTCTGAAGTGCGTAAAGGAATCGGGGAAGAGACATCATTTTAAAAAGCGCCGCACGACCGAGGGGAGACAAGGGAAGCTTACACCAACGGGCCACGTCTAACCTCAATCTCCGAAGTGGAGAGAGGAGACTATGCTCGTAGCGGATCGCCGGGTCCAATGAGACGTACACCCCCAGGTACGTAAAGCCGGAGTGGGACGCCTTAATAGGAAAACGAGACGGCAAGGGAGGAAAGTCACCGGATATAGCATAGACACAAGATTTGGACCAGTTAATAATCAAACCAGAGTTCTTGCCGAAGGAAGTAAGGATGTCAAAGAGCACATTGAGTGACTGACGTGGTGAGGTGAGGTACAAAAGAATGTCATCCGCGTACAACGAAACTCGATCCTCGAAGCCAGGGGCCCACCGGATCCCTCTTATCGACGGTTCCCAACGAAGCCAAGCAGCGAGCGGCTCCAAAGCCAGAGCGAAGAGCAGGGGAGACAACGGACACCCCTGCCTAGTGCCTCTCCCAAGAACGAAGGGCCGGGAAACCCTTCCATTAACGACAACCTGAGCCAACGGAGCAGCGTATAAGAGTTTAACCCAACTAATAAATCTCGCCCCGAGTCCAAACTTTGCCAGGGCGGCCCAAAGATACGGCCATTCTATCGTATCAAAGGCCATCGTGGCGTCAAAGGAAACCAAGATGGCCGGCTCTGAGAGATATTCCGCCCTTGCAAGTACGCCATGTAGGCGCCGCAAGTTAAGGGCCGTATTCCGGTGCGGGATAAAACCGGATTGGTCCGGATGCACCAGGTCACAGATAACAGTAAGCAGGCGATTAGCAAGAACCTTGGCAAGGATTTTCGGCTCAGCGTTCAACAGAGAAATAGGCCTGTACGAGGTGCAACGGTCCCGAGGCTTACCGTCCTTGGGAATCACGACTATAGTGGCCAAGCACTGGTCAGGAGGGAGAGAACCAAGTTCAAGTGACTCCGAAAACATACGACGGAGAAATGGCGCAATTTTATCCGGTTGCAGTTTATAAAGTTCAATAGGGAGTCCATTGGGGCCCATAGCCTTGCCTGAGCGAAGGGAACGATGATCAGTAATAATTGTCGTACTTGGATCGAATTTAATCACGATAGGGGCATAGAATTCCAGGATCAAAATACACGTATATTCCTCAGGTCAGTGTGCTGCCTTATGTTACTCAGAAAGAATCTAAGTCCCCACGGTTGGATTCCTAGGGGCTCTTCCAATTGATCAGAATCATCAATAGGGACTCCCTTTATATAATGTCGAGTCGAGCAAAGTAAGTCCGGATTCGCATTAAGTATGTCACCGCAGATTAGTTGTGACTCCGGCCAACGGGCCGCTCTAGTTTAGTATACTTTCACTCAGAAAGGAAATAAATCGCCAGAGTTGAATTCCTCGTGGTCCCACCAGAAGGACCAGGCATGAATGCCAAGCCAGGTGGTACGATCTGCGGAGGAGGGTCCGAGCCAAAATGACCGACGACCACAACCAGGCCAACGTCACTGGAGGAGGGCCGCCCCGCAGAACCATACACTACCATCCCTGGGAGGAGAGGGTGATGGCCATACTGCCGGTGGTGTCAGTGGACGGATTAAACGGACTCCGAGACCCGGGTGAGTGCACAAACAACTCACCTCACATGGGGGGAACCTCATCCACAACCAAACTCACAAACAAGCACGCAACCACCCCAAGCTATCGCATGACTCAACCACACTCCATGAACACGCACATGCCACTGTCGCCACCATGCCCCATGCACCCAGCTGGACAATGCAAAGTCACAGGCCACAGAAAACACCAACACAAGACACGGTAAGCCGGATGGCGGGAATGTGGGCCACAAAAATCACATAGTGCAACTCAGAAGCAGACAACAATGCCCCCTGCCCATATGGCCTAGGTCACAGCCAGACAAACAGTGTGTCCCCACACAGGAAAGACTTGCCAGCAAATGGCGGATGCCTTGCATTAACACATGGGGGTGACGGCACGTTTGTGCACATGACACCAGCTAATGAACAGCCAACACTGTGAAAGAGTGGCAGCACACACCACCACAGCATCAGCGCAGACACAGACACTACACCCAATGGGTGCCTGCTGATCAGAAACAAACTCACATCAACAAGCCAAGGGCCAGTCAAAGATCTGCAAAAAGTGTGTGCCTAGGAAGCTGGGCTGAGGTGACAGAGGGTGACACACAGAGGGAGGGAGAGGGGGAGAGAGAGGGAGGGAGACACAGGGAGACGGACAGAGAGAGGAGGCTGACACACAGAGGGAGGGAGAGGGGGACAGAGAGGGAGTGAGAAAGGGACACACAGGGAGACCAAATCAGCCGTGGGGGGTGTGGGAATGTCTGCTCGTCAGCAGGTGGACTGCGTGCATGTAGACAAGGGTGGCCAGTGCCTGAATCCCCCCTCTTCTACATGGCAAAAGACTGGGCCATGTGTCAACCTGTGCACGAGCACAACGCCAGCTACCTGCATTATCTAAGTGTGTGGAACAACTCCATGTGCCCACGTACAGTGCAACACGGAAGGCGCCAATGCATGACTCGCCACACCTGCTCATTCCACTGCTGACTGCAGTCACAATTGACGCAGCAAGTAAGACTGTGCCACACATAGGTAAAGTCGCAAAAGCTGTGGCCAAGGGACATACCCATGCACAAGTGCACTGTGAGTGGAATGCAAGACATATCCAAATTCCCAGAGTAAATGTGCCAACTTAGAAACGAATGAAACATGGATGTTGCATGGAACAAAATTAACATTGTCTCTCTCACACACAGGTCAACATCGTGGATCACCCCCAACACTGGGGGTTAAGACTCACAGGACCCGGCTCGGCGGGATGACGGACCCACCGGCAGCGACGACTCTCACCACTCTGTGGACGAACCCGACCCCGACCAACCTGGCCCCTCTGGTGTCCAACCACCTGCAGCACATGCGTCAGGTACAACTGGGCCAACCACCAACCCCACTCCTGCCACATCCCAGGAGACACCCAGGATCCCTGCCCCACCACCACAATGCAGCCAGGCTGGCCAGGAGGGACACGGTGTACCGGGCACCCAGGAGGAGGCAGGCGACAACGTCAATGCCACCCCTCAGGGGTCCCGGAGACCCGATGTGCCCACAAGGGCAGGCCAGGTGCAAGTGGGCAGGGGTGGTGGGAGTGGAGGACGGCGGAGGCGCGAGCCTGACCTGTTGGCTGCGGAACCGGTATATTCCCATGTCCGAAACATCCTGGACACATACCGGCAGGACACCACGGGCATGGCCCAGGTTGTGTCCATCCTCGAGGAGATCAAGACCCAGCAGGCCCAGCAACATGCGGAGCAACATGCCTGTCTACTGCGACACCAAGGGCGGATGGAGGACAGACAGGCTGAGCTCGTGACGGTGTTCAGGGGAATTCACAGTACACTCCGTCGGATAGCCGACAACATGGGCAACCCTCCCTGTGCCATCAGGCGTAGAACATCACCACCCACAGGGAGGGATCAGGAGGAGGAGGAGGAGACATCCGACGGAGCATCCCAAACATCGTCACGGCCTGCTTCTGAGGGTCCCCGCAGGAGGGCGGGTCGTCCACGGAAAAGACCGTGAGGGTCAGCGCAACAGCACCATCTCCCAGGACACCTGGCCTGGCACCTGGCCCACTGGACCAACAGCAGCAAAAGACATTATCTGCCACATGGACTTGCTGGTCACTGTCTGACCAATGTTGACAAAGACTGTGGCATGGACTCTGAGGATTTCAAATGGCAAGGACACCAACTCCCCTAGTGAACTTTGGATTCCACACACCCGGAAAGCCCCTCATGTCATACCCCCCCCCGTACCCCAACCAAAATAAAAAGTTACACCATAAAGAGAAGATGCCTACATATTGCATTATTACCTTACATGTGTCTTGTAAAGTCTAACCATGCCTGAGTTCTCATTTGACTTCAACCATCCACACCCTGGGGCCTGAGTCTGGCACAGGACACACATGGGTCACATTGTATTAGGCAAGACAGACATGGAGCACCATACACACCCGTGATGGGCCCAACCAGCTGAGGGGGTGGCCGCACAACCGTGCCGACAGACATATTGAGTACAGCGACAGCCATGCGCAGAGGTCAGGGATCATGTGGAGTGTCCTGTGGGGCACCCAGGTATGTGTGGACAGGTGGCAGAACCATGTCCTGCAAGCTTGAGTCAGGTGGATGCAGAGAATGGTGGCCTGGCCAACGTTGGATGCATGGGGATGGCACATGTCACAATACCCACACAGTCATGGACATCATGCACAATACACAGTCTAATCCCACACAAACAGCTTGCATCTTGCTACTCTACACATAGACACATAGTCACTATCACAGAAAACCATGCCAGACATGCCGGATGCACCGTGGCAACACACCAGCATTGACTGAGAAGAGGCACCTTTGAGGCATAGGGACACCTTTATTAGTCATGTATTCGGGATTGCAGAGGCAACTCGGAGTACACATGAACGGGTCATGTGGAGTAACATGTGGGTCCAACACTGGAACCCCCCTTCTGCAGCACAAATGCGTGATAGCCATGGAACTGGCACACAAGTGTCGGCTAACTGCTAAACACCCCCTGCTGCTCACGGAGAGGCTGCCATACACCATTGATCCACTGATGTGGAAGTCCCAAACCATGTCAAGCCAATGCAAACCGTATGTGTCCGAGGGCAGTGTAACACACATTGATGCCATCAGCACAATCCACAATCCCATCACTGATGACTGTCAACAAGTCTGACCATCTATTCAGGTGTACCCAGCTGCATGTCATGTGTCCCATGGTGATGCGACATGTCTGCAGAGGAACCAAACATCGACAGGGGCAGTGTGCACACATCGTAAACAACTGCCACACCCAATACACCCCTGATGCATCCCTTACCCTAAGGAGACTTCCAAACTTGTCCGTGCGTGTAACGCTGAGTCAGCACACGATGACGTGTCCATGAGGAATAGCAGTGCCACAACAATGCAACCAGCAGACGGCATGCGCAAGTACCTGGGGATGAGAGACACACAAGAAGTCAGCCACAAAAAGCACAGCCACTTGCATGTGCATGTACTCAACACATGTAAGGATGACAACATGCAAGGTCACAATTATGACTGGGGAAATACACTCATCACTGGCACCATCACTCCAGTGACATATCCACACACACCTCTGACTCACGTGCCATACATGCAGATGGACACACACATGGCAACACATGCCACACGGGGACCAATGCGTGCACACACAGACACTGGTACTCACCACTAAGCAAAGAAGTCGCGTATGAGCCGACTCCGGATGTCCTCTTGCGGAACCACATCCTCCACATCACTAGCCCCATTGCCAAGACCTTGGTCCTCCACGGGTGGATGGTCCTGATCATCTTGATCCAGGATGAGTGGCACAGCTTTCTCAACTGCCATGTTGTGCAGCATGCAGCACACCATGAAGATTTTGCAGACCTTCGCCGGGGCATATGGGAGGGCGCCGCCGGTCTTGTGGAGGCATCTGAATCGGCTCTTCAGGAGGCCAAATGTCCTCTCTATCACTCGCCTTGTCCGGCCATGGGCGGTGTTGTAGCGGAGCTGGGCCGGCGTGATGGGGTTGCGGAGAGGTGTGATCAGCCATGGCATGTTGGGATAGCCAGCGTTCCCCTACATGGAAAGCACATGGACATAAGTAGGACAGGAGAAGCGGTCGTGCTGGAAGTCTATGCAAAATACAGGACAGACAGAGTGCACCCACCAACAACATATGCTTGTTCGTTGCGCAGCTGCGTCATCATCTCAGGCACCCTGCTACGCCTCATGATGTAGGCATCGTGTGCTGATCCTGGAAAACGAGCACAGACATGTGAAATCACCATGTTGGACAGACACACCACAAGGGCATTGATGGAGTGGTAGTGCTTGCGATTCCTGTACGCTACCTCCTGTGCCTGTGGTGGTACCAAAGCCACATGTGTCCCATCTATGGACCCAATGACATGGGGCATCCCTCCCAGGGCATAGAATCCACGCTTGACCCCAGTCAACATTTCAGGGGTTGGGAAATGGATGAACTCATCCAGGTGAAGCAACATGGCCTCTAAGAAATCATGCAGCACACGGCAGAACATGCTCTGGGACATGCCACCAACATGAGCTATGGTATTTTGAAAGGTACCCGTGGCAAGAAAATGTAGGGCTGCCATTACCTTCAGCTTGGGTGTCAGTGCCGTAGGATACCTGTGCAGCGGTTGCAGGTGTGGTGCCAGCCTCGCCGTCAACTCCTCAATCAACGGTTGGGGGAAGCGGTAGCACCGGATACAGTCATTCTCCCGCATGTCAGCCAAGTCCGGAATTGCTCGGGGAAGAGGCGGCGCTCTGCAGTAATTTGGAAGTGACAAGGAAGAGTGAGTGCACTACAACAACAATTTTTTGGTGCTGAGCACATGTTAATCTGTCAATACACATATGCGACATACGGAGTCAGGTATGTGCCACATGCCCTGGACACGTATGGCTGCCAGGTGACACTCCTACCAAGACCCAGCTACACACGGAGATTGTGAACCTCCACATGCCATGGCATGGGATTAGCTGTGTCCCAGTGTAAGTGAACAGCCAGACGCAACACAGGAGTGACATACATCAACACATCATCAGAAGTAGGCTGTCGATTTCAGAGACTGGTAGCAGAACACTAGAGCCACAGGTCACATGACATTACACTAGGACAGCCCACACACCTTGCCAATAAGGTGTACATGTAATGACTCACCACACATTCATAGAGAGGATGCAGACATGTCCTTGTTACGCTACTCCGTGTCCCATGCATACATACGCACCTCACATCCGATACCACATGTGGCCTGGTGTGTGTAATAGTGTGCCATGTCCATCTACACACAGACACATGTTGGTTGCTGCAACAGCTGATGCTTTTGAGGGAGCACCAACATCAAGCTAATGGGGACACCCCACACATACATGACATAGTCACATCGTGCACCGTGGGTAGTGACATGTCTGGTGTGGTAACCCCTGTAGCGGGCATCAGGGGACACTTGCGTGTGTTGTTGACTGTGCCATGCCAGTGACGCTCATCCCAAGTGTGCAGTACGACATGCACACATGTCAAAGGAGTTAAGGGCATGCCTGGCACACATTGCACCGTCACACATAACATCTGTACACATCTCATCATACATCTGGTGCCTTCTCGACTCAGGAGTAATGTGCCACATCACAGCCTTTCACACCTGTGCCCCACACATGTAGTACTGCCCAGACAATGCCTTGATGTCCATCCATGGACAAGTATGTCAGCCCTATTCCTTCCGGTGTGCTGCCTGTCACCACTGTGATGTGTGAAAGGCACCGTACATTCGCTCAGAGGGCCTGTGTACGTTCCCTATCACTATGGGAGTGCTGCCGTATGTGTACCCATTGTGATAGTGAGCGTACGCACGCGTGTACGGTCCGTACCACTATGGGTACACATACGCGTGAACACCCATAGTGATAGTGAGCGTACGCACGCGTGTACGGTCCATACCACTATGAGTATGCATACGCGAGAACACCCATAGTGATAGTGAGCGTACAGGCGTGTGTACGGTCCGTACCACTATGAGTACGCATACGCGAGAACACCCATAGTGATACGGACCGTACATACGCCTGTACGCTCACTTTCACTATGGGTGTTCTCGTGTATGCGTACTCATAGTGGTACGGACCGTACACACGCCTGTACGCTCACTATCACTATGGGTGTTCACGCGTATGTGTACCCATAGTGGTACGGACCGTACACGCGTGCGTACGCTCACTTTCACTATGGGTGTTCTCGCGCATGTGTACCCATAGTGATACTGACCGTACACACGTGCGTACGCTCACTATCACTATGGGTGTTCTCGCGTATGCGTACTCATAGTGGTACGGACCGTACACGCGTGCATACGCTCACTTTCACTATGGGTGTTCTCGCGCATGTGTACCCATAGCGATACGGACCGTACACGCGTGCGTACGCTCACTTTCACTATGGGTGTTCTCGCGTATGCGTACTCATAGTGGTACGGACCGTACACACGCCTGTATGCTCACTATCACTGGGTGTTCTCGCGTATGCGTACTCATAGTGGTACGGACCGTACACGCGTGCGTACGCTCACTATCACTATGGGTACGCATACGCGAGCACACCCATAGTGATACGGACCGTACACACGCCTGTACGGGCCGTTGCTATGCATTTGTGGTGCCCTAGGGCCCCGGTACGCACCGTACCTGTGTGTGAAACTCCAAATTACATAGGGGACACATGAGGGACAAGTATAAAGGCCTACATGCATGCTGGTTGTCATGGAGACCAAGTTTAAAGTTTGATTTTTTTTCAGCAGGTGCACAGCAGTAGTCAGTTTGAATGAATCTACTTTGTTGCAATGTGGTTCTGGAGTTGACATCATGCTCAAGAAAAAAACACAATAAGAACCCACTGACTGTGCTAGGTTTGAAGGGATTGGAGGAAACATAGGATGCAAATGTGAGTGACCAATCACTCTGTACTCCTGTGCATGAAACAGGCCAGCAAGGCAGCTATAAGGCAGCCAGGTCCCATGAGGGAGCACAGTTCCTGCACATCTTTGGATTCGACGACCCAGCTGCTGCTACTGATTCCCTGGAACCATGTCAAGGTCTGTGGAGAGGTCACAGCCTTTCACCCTGGAGGAGAACCTGGCTTTGCTGGATGTGATCCTCCCACAGTACCCCCTGCTGTATGGGCGACCAGGGTATCAGGTGAGTGCAGAGTCTACTAGCACAGACTGTGTCCCTTGTTTGTGACTGTGACTTCTGGCATTGTGTCCAGGTGTGACACACATGCTATGTACTGTAGGGGGGTCCAAGGGGGGGGAATTCCTGATGTCTCCCAGCCAGTGCATGCTGTGGTGCATGTCTGCCGTCCTCACTTGCATTGTGTTTACTGTGACAATCACTGCATGGTGCATGCCACATTCTGCCTGTCTTGTCCTCCTGGGAATGTAGCCTCTACAGTCCTCATTTTATTATGTGGTCAGCCCAGTGTGACAGGTGACTGTACCCACAGATGTGTGTTAGTTCTGTGTACCTGTGCTGAGAGTGTCCACATGATGTGTTCGTACCCTGGACATCGGTGTGTGTGTAAGTCCCCTGTCATGTGGGTGGGTGCATATGTGGAGTGTGGCACCCGGACTGCATGAGGGATGTATATAGTCTGCCCATGTGATGTGAGCAGGGAGCAGTGCTGTGTGTCTGACGTGCAGAGCCAGCCCCACACCTGTGAGCCCCCCGTCTAGTGGCACATGTGCAGAGTGAGGTTTGTCGCTGCATTTGGCAATGGCAGGTGAATGTCCTGTGCCTGTGTGTGTCTGTGTACTCTGCTGCGGTAGCGTCAGTGGCCTGTGGCATGTGACTGCTTAGAGGTGCTGCACATTATCCTGGTGTACCTTCTGATGCACAGTGTGAGCCTGGATCATTGATTGTGTCGTTGCCCTCATTCCACCTGTGTACTTACAATGGCACGTACTGCTTTTGCCCTTCCTCAGAGGATCATGTCCCTATGACAACGGTGCAATGCGTTGGATGCATACTATGCCTTGTTGTAAACAGCAAATTTGTTCTAATATGTCTCTCTGTGACATGTGCCTGGTGTATTGATGTAGTGTCACTTGTTCATCCTCACAGGTAGGCGCCTCTGCCAAGAAGCAGATATGGATGAACGACGTCAGTGCCGTGAGGAGGACGGAGGGTCGCAAGCGGCGCCTGGCCCAGTTGAGGAAACGCTGGCAGGATATCCGGTGCTGGACGCGGAGGATCGCACGGGTCCTGCTGGGGGACTCACCTGAGACCCATAAGAACCGCGGGCGCCGCCGTCTGACCCACATCCACAAGCGTGTGCTGGCGGTGGTATTTCCAGACTTGGACAGGCGCTTACAGGAGAAGCAGCAGCAGGAAGGGGGTAGGTACATGTGTGTTTGTTGTGTGTCACCAGCATTTGTACGTGCACAGTTGCATGGATACACTGCCAGGGTTTAAAGGTGCTGTGCAGATCCAGTTACCCACAGTATAGCGGTGCTCTCCTGCCTCCCTTCCCCTCCTTGCAATGTGTTCCCTGGTCTGTGTGTAGTCACTCCTTCACAAGGTAATGTAGGCTGGCGCTTTCTCCACGTGAACTATGCCTGTAGCATCATGTGTGGGGGTGGTGTGTAACAGGTTTTGGGACCTTGCCTGTGCCCTGTCCAGTTCAGTACATGTGGGTTCCATGTCAGTTGGCACTGATGCTGAGTCCAAATATGGGAGTTAGTCTCTCAAGTGTCATGCCTTACAGCACGCATGTCCTATGTTGTGGCCTGTGACATGATGTGCATAAGTGTGCGATACGCATAGTGCAGGGATGGTGGCGTGTGTTGCAGTCATTCCCATTCAGGACCATGGAGTTGTGTGGCCACTACTGTCCCCTGGGGCATATTTTCCTAGGTGTCATGTGTGTCATCACAAAACGTGGACACTCTCAGTGTCTACAGCATAGGTTGTGCTCTGTGCCATTGTCCCCTGGCACCATGTATATTGACGTAAAATGTAGTACAAGTGTCCACTGTACAGCCTGACCTGATTTTCCTTGTTCATACTCACGGTGGCCAGTGCCTGTGTGTCTTGTTACAATCATCTGATGATGACCATTTGTACATGATTATTTGGACAGGCGCACCTTGGGTATTTGGCGTCCAATCTTGCATTTATGCAGCCCCTGTGTATTTCACCCAGACTAAGAGATGTAAGTGCTTCCTGTGTCTCAACAAATTGTCTCATGTAGGGGGTGGTTGGTGCGGGCAAAGCCTACATGTCAAAACCTGAAATCTCCTTGCTAGGTCTGGCCAGTGTGTGATGTTTGTCTGGACATACACTCAAGGTGCAGTGAGCCAGTCATGTTGGGCATGTTTTCAGTATTACCTATGCAGCATGTGCCTCAAGTTCATGGATATGGTCCCTGCTCATCCCTATTTTCGACAACGCTGTGTGGTGCAGATGCAGTGCTGGATTGTCCCCAGGGCCTGGCTCCTATGTCAAACTCCATTTCATGTCATTTGCTATTTTGTCATGCTCTCCATGGATTTTCAGTGGCATGGTGGGTCAACCAACTGTGTGTTGCATGCCCTACATCTGTACCTTGTTTTGTAGATGTTACTGAACTTTCTTTTCAGGCTATGCACTGTAACCTATGTAGATTGGACTCATGTGACATATGTATACAGGTGTGTGATTAAATGCTGTCTCTTCACCTTGCCCACAGCATCGTCGGGGGACACGGAGGGAGACATGAGCACAGACGGAGCGGAGGGACCGAGCACCAGTGCCAGCGTTGACATCGTGGCTGGCACATTGAGTGGAACTGAGGCGGAGGAGAGTGAGGCCGAGGACCTGTCCACTGGCACAACAGAATATGAAGCTGACGGGTCCGAGGATGATCTCTCCGAGTGGGCGGAGGCTGCACCAGCAGCTGACAGCGGCACAACATCTCACCCCGCCCCCTCCATTGCCATCAGCCGCCTCCCACTTGCTCGTGTCCCTTCCCAGCGTGCCCGGTCACCACATGTCTCCTTCCTGCCAGGCACCGCACCCCCTGCCCCTGTCTCCACTGCTGCCGCCAATGCCGAGTCTGTGGACATCCAGCGGCAGTTGCAGGTTGGTCAGGCTGCGATGCTTAATGTCCTCCATGGCCGCAGCCAAGTGCTGAACAACATGGAGTCATACTTGGAGGGCATTTTTTCATCGCAGGCTGACCAACGCAACTTGCTGAGGTCCATTGACTCGACACTGACTGCAGCAGTGGGTCTCCTGCAGCGCTACGTCCAACCCCCTACCCCTGACCCATCCACACTTCCCACTACCATGCCTGTCCCACGTACACCCAGACGTCAGCATGCACCCACCACAACAGACACAGGCACCACACCAGCAGGGAAGGTCATACGCACACCTCCTGGCACGCACACACAGGGTGAAGTAGGTACACCCACTGGGTTGGGGGGCAAACGTAAGTCACGCAGCCAGAGTGGGAGTCCGCATTCCACCAAATCCACTCCCTCCAAATCCCCTCCCCTCAGCTCTCCTGGCCACATATCCGGCAAAGACTCCTTCATGGCCGCTCTGTCCCTGAGCCCCACTGTGACACCACCCCGCAAGCGGTCAAGGGAGTCCCCGGTCAGGGTGGTTGTCCCCCCCCCTGTCCACACCCTCCCCCAGTGGCGCTGCGACCCATCCCTCCACCCCCCCCCCTCCTTGGGGCCTGTGGTTCCTTCAGGTGCAGGGGAGTTGCTGGAGGACCTTGCTAAGGTGTACAGCGCCATCCTGGCCTCCGCCTTTGGCCCTGCCCCACCCCCTGTGGTGGAGTCCTCCATCCCTGCACCCACGACGCCTACCCTTCGCCCTCATGTCCCTGCGGTGCCTGGTCTTTCCCCCCACATGATGCCCTCCCCGCTCTGGAAGACGAAGGAGTCTGACTGTGCAGGCAAGCTAGGGGACACGCGTCCCACTGTGTCCCCCACCTGGATTGGAACTTTGGATTGCCCTATGGGCATTGTACTTTTTGAACTGTCAAGGGACAAACATATTTTTGGATGCTGATTAAAGCAATTTATTTTTCCTTAGTACACTACTGTCTGTCTGGTATTGCTGTTGGTCGACCTGCCCCATTATTTTGGGTGGTGATTATGTGTTGGGTGTGTGGGAATTGTCGTCTTGTGCTGGTCATAGGGTGGATCCTGGTATCTGTGTGCCATCACAAGCTGTTGGCTACATAACTTTGTTCATGTAAGCAGTTACTGCATGGTGACATCGTCCCAAGGTGTGTTCCTTCCTCTGTGTAACCTGACTTCTTCCCTGCAGGGTCTTTCCAATATGTGGTGCTGAGCTGTGTCTACATTGGCTGGGTGTGTGACGGACTCGTTAGACTTGGCCCATGCATGCTGAGCGATGTCTCCACCTGCATCATTCGTGGCGTCCTTGGTGGTCACTGTACTTGTGTATGTAGACTGTTGCCATGACTTCATGTGTACATGTATTCTTTTAGGCGCTATGCATATGTATACTTCCAGCCTCGCACACATGTGGTACATGTACTGCAGGATCTTTGTGTACCTGACTGACATTTGTGGGCGTTGGATCTGTGGGTACTCCACCCTTTTCTTTGCAGGGGCACTGCTGTGAGTGTTAGGCACCCACCCCTCGTGTGTCTGGGCACTGCTGGGAGTGATAGGCACACACCCCTCCTGTGTCTGGGCACTGCTGGGAGGACTCTGCACCCACCCCTCCTGTCTCTGGGCACTGCTGGGAGGACTCTGCACACACCCCTCCTATTTCAGGATATGTACGCTTAGAACATACACGGGTGTGGGTTCGCTCCATGCATACGAGGTGGGGGTAGAGTCCGTACATACACGGTTGGGGAGGGGGTACGCTCCATACGTACGCGGGTGAGGGTACGGGTCGTACTTACACTGTTGGGGTGGGGGGCACGATCCATACTATGCGGGTGAGGGTATGGGTCGTACTTACACTGTTGGGGTGGGGGTACGCTCCATACGTACGCGGGTGAGGGTACGGGTCGTACTTACACTGTTGGGGTGGGGGGTACGATCCATACGTATGCGGGTGAGGGTACGGGTCATACTTACACTGTTGGGGTGGGGGTACGCTCCATACGTACGCGGGTGAGGGTACGGGTCGTACTTACACTGTTGGGGTGGGGGTACGCTCCATACGTACGCGGGTGAGGGTACGGGTCGTACTTACACTGTTGGGGTGGGGGTACGCTCCATACGTACGCGGGTGAGGGTACGGGTCGTACTTACACTGTTGGGGTGGGGGTATGCTCCACACGTACGCGGGTGAGGGTATGGGTCGTACTTACACTGTTGGGGTGGGGGTACGCTCCATATGTACGCGGGTGAGGGTACGGGTCATACTTACACGGTTGGGGTGGGGGTACGGTCCGTACATACACTGTTGGGGTTGGGGTACGCTCCATACGTATGCGGGTGAGGGTACGGGTTGTACTTACACTGTTGGGGTGGGGGGTGTCGATCCATACGTATGCGGGTGAGGGTACGGGTCGTACTTACACTGTTGGGGTGGGGGTACGCTCCATACGTACGCGGGTGAGGGTACGGGTCGTACTTACACTGTTGGGGTTGGGGGTACACTCCATACATACGCGGGTGTGGGTACGGGTCGTACTTACACTGTTGGGGTGGGGGGTACACTCCATACGTACACGGGTGAGGGTACGGGTCGTACTTACACTGTTGGGGTGGGGGTACGCTCCATACGTACGCAGGTGAGGGTACGGGTCGTACTTACACTGTTGGGGTTGGGGGTACGCTCCATGCATACGGGGGTGGGGGTACGGTCCGTACATATCCGTCCCCACGCTATGTGATGCTTGTGTGGGCCGTACCCAGGTCTTTGACACGTGGGTACAGCCGTCCCGCCATTGTTGGGATGACGTAGGTGTGGGCGTGGTACGACTTGTACCCACGCTCTTAAGGCGTGGGTACGGGACGTACCTGTATTGTTCTGTTGCCGGTTCGCGTCGTCAAGCACTTCCGTTGTGGCGGACGCTGGCTTTGCTGGACACGCCCCCACCCCCTCGTAGTGACCAGGGCCTGGGGGTCAGGTATGTCCAGGGCATGTGTGCTGTGTGACTTTGGTGGGGGTTTTGTGGCCTGCCCCTGCTCCTGCCCCCCCCCTTTCCCCCCTTCCTTTGTTGTTCTGACCTTCTGCGGCGTCTGCGTCGTAACCTGTAGAGGAGGTCGACTGCTATGAGGGCCGGGATGACACGTAGGTTCGTGTCCATGACTGTCCGTCGCGTGCAGTTACTCCTTGTTCGCGTCGTCCTGATTTCCCGGCAGTTTTTGGCTGCCGGAAAATATTCACCGTGCGGGATGACGTCGGTGCGAATCGTAATTCCTGGTTCGTGAATGGCAGGTTGCGTGCGTCCCGACGTCACGTCGGCGCTTTCCCGGATCACATTTGTATGTTTATTTTCGTCGGTCGGGGTTTTGTACGATTCGTACGGAAATGGTATTTCCGTGCGAATCGTAATTCCATGTTTGTATATTTTTTCGACCGGGTACGCGTCGGACGGAGAATATGCTCCGTCCGACGGTTCGTACCCGGTTTTTACCGGATCGTGATCGGCACCTTAGTCTTTTAAACAATCACTTATAGAAACACATACTTATTCATACAGGAACTCTTTCAATCTCTCACTCTCACATACACTCACTTATATACACCAATAGTCACATATACTAGTTTAAAACATATGTAGTTACTCATAAAGACACTATTGAGATTCACTCACTAGCACACCCATGCACACACTCATCCACCCATACAGTCCTGCACACATGCTGTCTTCAACACATACAAACAGTGATTCACTCATTCATGCACCTATGCACTATGTAATACCCCCCACCGAACCATACAGACACTCAGACACTCATACTGATACTCAAAAAACAAACTAATCACCTATATAGACACTCATGTAGCTACTCACCAACCCATGCAGCCACTTATACACAAAGTGAGAGACTAATACAGATATTTACATATTTAAACATTACTCACTAAGCCATGTATTCCCTAAGATACACTTAATCAGTCAGTTATACAATCAATTTTTCAAAAACAAATCATCCATTTAGACACTTATATACCCATTTATTCTTCCATCGACCTTGAGATATACATATATAAAACATATGTAATTTTCAGAAAAACACACATTCACTGGATGATGTCATCAGTGATGTCATCAGTGATGTCATTTGAGATGTCATCAGTGATGTCATCAGTGATGTCACTGACCATGTCATGAGTGATGTAATATGTGACGTCATTAGCAGTGCATTGCGGGCGCGCGAGTTATAGTTAGCTGAACTAACTATAACAGGGGAATTTCAATGGTTTTGTACGAGTGAAAAGTCCAGCTAACTATAACGCTCCTGAAACCTATGGTTTTTTCAGTGAATTTCTAAGGATTTTTTAAATGCTAATTCCTAACTATAACGTGCCTGAAACCTATGGTATTCTCAGTGAATTTCAAATTATTTTTAAATGCTAATTTCTAACTATGCCTACAGAGATAGGACATGTGAAGAAATAAGAAAAAACGCACAGAAAGAAAAAAAAGAAATGCAGAAAGAAGCAACAGAAGTCCTCAAAGACGAAGAAAAGTGCAGGAAGAGGGATAACGTGCAGAAAGAACAAACAGAAAAGCAGAAAGAAGTCTTGTTGCAAAATCATCCTGTATCCTCAACTTTTTCAGACGGATACTGGTGTTAACTGAGTCTGACTAACCAGTCCTAGAGCCAGTGCTATGTTAAAAGACACTCAGAATACAGTGAAAACACCTTCATACACTAGGGAACACTATGCGTTTGGGTCCCCCTGTGATCAGCATGACCTCCTCTGTAAGCCCCTAGTATATAATAGGGCAGGGGATTAAAACTACCTCTTAAAATGCGCCACAGGGCACACGTCACCTCAGGCCCCGTCCCCTCACTTCCCCACTGTGTAAACACGCCCTGTGGCCATTTTAAGTTGGGAGATTAAGTCCCCTTGAATCCTGAGGGTCCCTAGGGTCCAACTAGACCACTAGGTACCTCCAGTAAGCGCCACAGAGCTGCGTTGCAGAGAGGTGTAAAAAGTGGCACGGCCTGGACCACCTCTCTGCAACGCAGCTCCGTGGTGCTTACTGGAAGCACCTGGTGGGCTAGTTAATCCCCAGTGGCCCTCAGGATTGAAGTGGAATTTTTTCCCCAACTTAAAACGAGCCATAGGGCGTGTATGCCCATGTCACCTCAGGCCCCGTCCCCTCCCTTCCCCACTGTGTAAACACGCCCTGTGGCCGTATTTTACGTTTGGAGATTGAGTCCCCTTGAATCCTGAGGATCCCTAGGGGCAAAATAGCCCACTAGGTACGTCCAGTAAGCGCCATTGCAGAGAGGTGTTAAAAGGGGCACGGCCTGCACCACCTCTCTGCAACGCAGAGCAGTGGCGCTTACTGGAAGCACCTGGTGGGCTAGTTGGCACCCAGGGTCCCTCAGGATTGAAAGGGAATTATTTCCCCAACTTAAAACGCACCACAGGGCGTGTTTGCACATGTCACCTCAGGCCCCGTCCCCTCCCTTCACCACTGTGTAAACGCGCCCTGTGGCCGTTCTAAGTTGAGAGATTAAGTCCCCTTGAATCCTAAGGGTCCCTAGGCTCAGACTAGCCCACTAGGTACCTCCAGTAAGCACCACAGAGCTGCGTTGCATAGAGGTGCAAAAAGGGGCGTGGCCTCAGAACACCTGTCTGCAACGCAGCTCCCTGGCGCATACTGGAGATACCTGTTGGGCTAGTTGGCCCTCAGGGACCCTCAGTATTGTAGGGGAATTAATTCCCCAACTTACAACTGGCCAGGGGGCGCGTTTGCAGAGTGCTGCAAGGAGGGGGCGTGGCCTCCGACATGATTCCGGTATTTAGTATTTTATTTTTTTAAGAAGGAGTGCTGTGTGGCCCCCCTTCTTTTTCTAATTTACTGGCCCTGGGGACCCCATCCCTCAGGGCCTGCACCCTAATTTTTGTTGTTGAAAAAAATAAATTTGGCCCTCCCAAGGCCTTAATCGGCCCCGGGGACCCCAACTCCTGGGTCATGGCCTTTTTAAAAAAAATTCTTTAGGAGGGGGCTGCGTTGCCCCCTCCTCAGGCCACTTATGGCCCCGGGGACCCCATCCCCCAGGGCCGGCCTTTGTTTTTTATTATTATTTTTTTAAATATATTTATAGAAACACCTAGGAAATGCTGGACAAACCGTATGTATCTATCACCATGACGATTTGCGTGATATTCATTAAAAGGCGACTATGCATAGAATAAATCCACATGGAATGTATTTACACCGCTAGTGAAGCTCTGACGTGTCTGAAGCCCTACCGTGCCTAATCCCGGCCTCCCCGCCACGGGCTACTCTCCAAGTAGACACCCTTGTCGTTTATTTATACAAATATGGGTAGCTATTGACGGGCACATTTAATATACAGGCACACCAAGCCATTCAAAGGGGATTCGTCCAAACTATGCAAGAAACCCCCCTCACGGTTAATAAAACACACATCCACCGCCGGATGTGTAATACTTTTTATTTTACTCTCTGGAAAGGAGACAAACCTCACTTGAGAGTCACAGCGTGCTCCTGGCTGAGCCCAATGCTGTGTTACACCCACCAGTGCTCGCCAAGTGCCTCACACCTCTGTGTTGTATTCCACCAGCTAGTGCGTATGCTATGACACTCTCTAGCCCATGTGCACTGTAACACCACCACGTGAATATGTCATGCCACACTTGCCTTCGCACGGGTTATATTGCCCCATCTAACGTGCCTTCCTCGATGCCTATGTTATAACGCACAGCGATATGCCATACATATAACAATCTGGGATCCATATCTTTGTCCCGGATCACTGACGAAATATCGAGAAGAAGAATATCGAATTGCCAAAATATCGAAGGAAAAATATAGAATGCCAAAATATCGAAGCCCTATCTCCAAACAGGTAAGTACAAAAATATAGAATCCAAAATATCGTTGTAAAAAATATAGTTAGTCACAATATCGAATTATTTTAAATGTCTTAAAATTAATGTAAAATTTATGAAATAAAACATATAATTAACTGAAACATACTTAAAAATACTTAAATTACTTTAAAATTAATAAATAATTAATGTAAGTAAAAAAAAAAATTAATACATATACATTAACGTAATATTAATTAAAAAAATTCTATATTTTTTGCGTAGGATAGCGGGCGGGTAAAATTTACTATTACCACTCCAGTAAGTGCAATAGTAGGGAAAATGTTGGATAGCGGGAGGGTAAAAATTACTATTCCCACTCCAGAAAGTGTAACAGTAGGGAAAGCGTTGGATAGCGTGAGAGTAAAAATTAATATTCCCACTCCAGACAGTGCAATAATAGGGAAAGCATTGGATAGCGTAGGGGTAAAAATTAATATTCACACTCCAGAGAGTGCAACAGTAAGGAAAGCGTTGGATAGCGGGAGGGTAAAATGTACTATTCCCACTCCAGTGAGTTCAACAGTAGGGAAAGCATTGGATAGCGTATGGGTAAAAATTACTATTCCCACTCCAGAGAGTGCAACAGTAGGGAAAGCGTTGGATAGAGTAAGGCTAAAAATTACTATTCCCACTCCAGAGAGTGCAACAGTAGGGAAAGCGTTGGATAGCGTAGGGGTAAAAATTACTATTCCCACTTCAGAGAGTGCAACAGTAGGGAAAGCGTTGGTTAGTGGGAGGGCAAAATTTACTATTACCACTCCAGTAAGTGCAACAGTAGGGAAAACGTCAGATGGCGTAGGGGTAAGAATTACTATTCCCACTCCAAAGAGTGCAACAGTAGGGAAAGCGTTGGATAGCGTAGGGGTAAAAATTACTATTCCCACTCCAGAGAGTGCAACAGTAGGGAAAGCGTTGGATAGCATAGGGGTAAAAATTACTATTCCCACTCCAAAGAGTGCAACAGTAGGGAAAGCGTTGGATAGCGGGAGGGCAAAATTTACTATTCCCACTCCAGTGAGTGCAACAGTAGGGAAAACCTCAGAAGGCGTAGGGGTAAAAATTACTATTCCCACTCCAAAGAGTGCAACAGTAGGGAAAGCGTTGGATAGCGTAGGGGTAAAAAGTACTATTCCCACTCCATAGAGTGCAGCAGTAGGGTAAGCGTTGGATAGCGTAAGGGTGAAAATTACTATTCCCACTCCAGAGAATGCAACAGTAGGGAAAGAGTTGGATAGTGGGAGGGTAAAAATTACTATTCCCACTCCAAAGAGTGCAACAGTAGGGAAAGCGTTGGATAGTATAGGGGTAAAAATTACTATTCCCACTCCAAAGAGTGCAACAGTAGGGAAAGCGTTGGATAGCGTAGGGGTAAAAATTTCCATTCCCACTCCAGAGAGTGCAACAGTAGGGAAAGCGTTGGATAGCGGGAGGGTAAAATTTACTATTCCCACTCCAGTGAGTGCAACTCTAGGGTAAGCGTTGGATACCGTAGAGGTAAAAATTATTATTCCCACTCCAGTGAGTGCAATAGTAGGGAAAGCGTTGGATAGCGTAGGGGTAAAAATTACTATTCCCACTCCAGTGAGTGCAATAGTAGGGAAAATAATAATTTAATATTTTATTAAAAAATAAATAAATTATGAATATCAAATAAAAATATTAAAATTAATTACAAATCACACAATATTTAATAATTAATTTATTATAAATACCAATGTTTTTTTATTAATAACCTATTAATAAATAATTAACGACCAATTAATTTTCAATACCAAAAATTAATAAAATGTATACCAATTAATAATTAATTAAGAATAAATTAATTAGCAATATACAACAATTATTTCAATAATTAATTATTTACAATTAAATTAATTCCCACCATATTCCCTATAAACCCACAACCCGCTACAAATAATACATTTATAAAATTAACATAATTATCAATTAAACAATTAATACTAATTAATTACCAATTAATACAAATTATTTAGCAATTAATAATTAATCAACAACCAATTAATTTTCAATACGAATTAATAATTACCTAATAACAATTAAATTACTTCCCACCCTATTCCCCTATAAACCCACAACCCGCTACAGAAGTAAAACACAAAATTAAATTAAAAATAATTAATAATTCCTAAAAATTATTATTTAATGTACTATAATTAAATTACTTCCCACCCTAATCCCCTATAAACCCACAACCCGCTACGGAATTAAATTACACAAAAATTAAATAACATAAAATTCATTACTTTAAAAATATTCAAACATACATTCCAAAATGTATACATACTTTTAACACATATACTAACACTTAAAAAACTATAAAAAAAATCGATATTTTTAACAACTATGGGGCCGAATCCGATCCTGGAGAAACCGGGTACGAACCGTCGGACGGAGCATTTGCTCCGTCCGACTCGTACCCGGTTAAAAAACATTACAAAAGTGCAAGTACGATTCATATGGAAACACTATTTCCGTACGAATCGTACAAAACACCGACCAACGAAAATATACATACAAATGTGATCCGGGAAAGCGCCGACGTGACGTCGGGACGCATTCAGGCTGCGTTACACGAACCAGGAAGTACGATCTGTACCGACGTCACCCCGCACGGATTATATTTTCCGGCTGCCAAAAACTGCCGGGAAATCAGGACGACGCGCACAAGGAGCACCTGTACGCGACGGACAGCCATGGACCAGAACCTACGTGTCATCCCAGCCCTCATAGCAGTCCACCTGCTTTACAGGAACCGACGCAGACGCCGCAGAAGGTCAGAACAACACCCAGGGGCAAGGGGGGGGGGCAGGGGCAGGACACATAACCCCCACCCAAGTCACAAATCATACATGCCCTGGACATACCTGACCTTCAGGGCCTGGTCACTTCGAGAGGGTGGGGGCGTGTCCAGCAACGCATGCATCCGCCACAACGGAAGTGGATGTTGACGCGAACCGGCAACACAACAATTCTGGTACGTACCGTACCCACGCCTTAAGAGCGTGGGTATGGGTCGTACCACGCCCACCCCTACGTCACCCCAACAATGGCGGTACGGCCCGTACCCACGTTCTAAATGCCTGGGTACGGGCTGTACCAGCATTGTTCGGGTGATGTAGGGGTATGCGTGGTACGACCCGTACCCACGCTCTGAAGGGCTGGGTACGGTGCGTACCCCTACGGCACCCCATTGGGGGTCCGCACCGTACCCAGGCCTTAAGAGCGTGGGTACAGGCCGTACCGCCATTGTTGGAGTGACGTAGGGGTACGCGTGGTACGACCCGTACCCACGCACTGAAGGCCTGGGTACGGTGCGTACCCCCTGGGTACGATGCGGACTCCTACGGCACCCCAACAATGGGGGTACGCACCGTACCCACGTTCCAAAGGCATGGGTACGGGCCGTACCCAGGCCTGCAGAGCGTGGGTACGGGTATGTACGGAGCGTACCCCCACCCATGTATGTCCCGAGCGTACATGGCCAGACATAGGAGGGGTGGGTGCAGAGTCCTCCCAGCAGTGCCCAGACACAGGAGGGGTGGGTGCCTATCACTCCCAGCAGTGCCCAGACATAGGAGGGGTGGGTGCAGAGTCCCCCCAGCAGTGCCCAGACACAGGAGGGGTGGGTGCAGAGTCCCCCCAGCAGTGCCCAGACATAGGAGGGGTGGGTGCAGAGTCCCCCCAGCAGTGCCCAGACACAGGAGGGGTGGGTGCAGAGTCCCCCCAGCAGTGCCCAGACATAGGAGGGGTGGGTGCCTATCACTCCCAGCAGTGCCCAGACATAGGAGGGGTGGGTGCAGAGTCCTCCCAGCAGTGCTCAGACATAAGAGGGGTGGGTGCAGAGTCCTCCCAGCAGTGCCCAGACACAGGAGGGGTGGGTGCCTATCACTCCCAGCAGTGCCCAGACACAGGAGGGGTGGGTGCAGAGTCCCCCAGCAGTGCCCAGACACAGGGTGCGGTGCAGTACCCACAGATACAATGCCCACAATTGTCAGTCAGGTGCTCAAAGACCCTGCAGAACACGTAACACATGTGTGCGAGGCTGGGAGTACACACATGCATAGTGTGTAAAAGGGAACATGTCCACATGAAGTCATGTCAATATACTCCATACACAAGTACAGTGACCACCAAGGATGCCACTAATGATGCAGGTGGAGACATTGCCCAGCATGCATGGGCAAAGTTGAACGGATCCGTCACACACCAAGGAAATGTAGACACAGCTCAGCACAACATTTAGGAAACACCCTGCAGGGAAGATGTCAGGGTCCACAGAGGAAGGAACACACCTTGGGACAATGTCACCATGCAGTAAGAGCTTACATGAACAAAGATATTTTGCAAATACCTTGTGATGGCACACAGATACCAGGGTCCACCCCATGAGCAGCACACTACTACATTTCCCAGACACCTAACACATTATCACCACCCCAAATCATGGAGCAGCACCACCAACAGCAATACCAGAAAAGCAGTAGTGTTCAAAGGAAAAAAAACATTGCTTTATTCAGCATGAAAATAATTGGTTAATAAAAGTTCAATATGTACAAGGCCCATAGGGCAGTCCATAGTCCAATTCCTGGTGGGGGACACATAGAGACGCGTGTCCCCTAGCTTGCCTGCACAGTTCATACCTCCTTTGCTTCCACAGGGGGGGGCATCATGTGGGGGGGGAAGGACCAGGCACCGCAGGGACAGGAGGGGCAAGGGTAGGTGTTGTGGGTGCAGGGACGGAGGACTCCACCAGAGGGGGTGGGGCAGCGCCAAAGGTGGTGGTGAGAATGGCGCTGCACACGGTTGCAAGTCCCCCAGCGTCTCCCCTGCACCCGAAGGAACCACAGGCCCCAAGGAGGGGGGGGTCGGAGGGATGGGTCGCAGCGCTACTGGGGGAGGGTGTGGACAGGGGGGGGACTCAACTACCCTGACCGGGGACTCCTTTGACCGCTTGCGGGGTGGTGACACACTGGGGCTCAGGGACAGAGTGGCCATGAAGGAATCTTTGTTTGAATCTTGGCCAGGATAGCTGAGGGGAGTGGATTTGGAGGGAGTGGGTTGTGAGGAATGTGGACTCCCACTGTGGCTGCGTGTCTTCCGTTTGCCCCCCGACCCAGTGGGTGTGCCTACTTCACCCTGTGTGTGCGTGACAGGAGGTGTGCGCTTGGCCTGCCCTGGTGGTGTGGTGCCTGCGTCTGGTGGGGTGCGTGCATGGGTACGTCTGGGTGTGCTTGGGACAGGCATGGGAGTGGGAAGTGTTGATGGTGCAGGGGTGGGGGGGACGCAGCGCTGCAGGAGACCCACTGCTGCAGTCAGTGTCGAGTCTATGGACCTCAGCAACTGGCTTTGGTCAGACTGCGCGGCTGAGATGCCCTCCATGTATGCCTCCATCTGGGTGAGCACTCGGGTGTGGCCATGGAGGACATTAAGCATCGCAGTCTGACCAACCTTCAACTGGCGCAGGATGTCCACAGACTCGGCATTCACGGCAGCAGTGGAGGCAGGTGCAGGGGGTGCGGTGCCTGGCAAGAAGGAGACACGTGGTGACCTAGCACGGCAGGAAGGGACCCGAGCAAGTGGGAGGCCGGTGATGGGAATGGAGGGGCGGGTAGAGATGGAGTGCTGCTTTCAGCTGTGGGAGCAGCCTCCGCCCCCTCTGGGAGCTCAGCCTCGGACCCGTCAGCGTCATAGTCAGTGGTGGGACTGGACAGGTCCTCCGCCTCACTCCCCTCGGCCTCCGTGCCACTTGATGCGCCAGACAAGACAGCACTGCTGGCACTGGTGCTCGCTCCCTCCTCATGGTCCGTGCCAGTGTCTCCCTCGGAGTCCCCCGACGATGCTGTGGGCAAGAGACAGGAAATAATCAGACACCTGTATACATATGTCACATGAGTCAAATCTACATAGGTCACAGTGCATAGCCTGAAAAGCAACATGAGTAACATCTACAATACAAGGTACATATGTAGGCCCTGCAACACACAATTGGTTGACCCACCATGCCACTGAGAAACAATGGAGAGCATGACACAACAGCAAATTACTTGATATCAAATTGGACAGAGGAGCCAGGCTCTGGGGACAATCGTGCACAGCATCTGCACCACACAGAGTTGCCAAAAAAGGGATGAGCAGGAACCATGTCTATTAACTTTTTGCACATGCTGCAAAGCTAATACATTAAACCATGCCCAACATGACTGGGTCACTGCACCTTGAGTGTATGTGCAGACAAACATCACACACAGGCCAGACCTAGCAAGGAGACTTCATATTTTGACATGTAGGCCTTGCCCGCACAAACCACCCCCTACCTGAGACAATGTGATTGAGACAGAGGAAGTACTTACACCTCTTACTCTGGGATGAAAACACATGGCCTGCACTAAATCCTGATTGTACACAAACTACCCCTGGTGCGCCTGTCCACATATATCATTGACAATCAACCATCATCAGATTGTCATACCAAGACACACAGGCACTTCCCACTGTGAGTATGCACAAGCAAAATTGGGTCACACTGTACAGTGGACACATGTAGCACAGTTTACGTAAATACAGATGAGGCCAGGGTACAATGCCACAGAGCCCAACCTATGCCGAAGACACAGAGAATGTCCACATTGTTGGATGACACACATGATACCTAGGAAAAGGTGCCCCGGGGCACGGTAGTGGCCACACTCCTCCATGGTCCTGGATGGATATGACTGCAACTGAAGCAACCGTCCCTGCACTATGCATTACTCCCACTCATGCACATCATGTCAGAGGACACAACATTGGACATGCATGCTTTAAGGCAGTAAACTTTTAAGACACACTCCTAAGTCGGGACTCACCATCAGTGCCAACTGACATGGACCCCACAATGACTGAACTGGCCAGGGCACAGGCAAGGTCCCAAAACCTGTTGCACACCACCCCCACACATGATGCTGCAAGCATTGGGCACTTGGATTAACTGCCAGCCTAGATAACCTTGTGACTACACACAGACCAGGGAACACATGGCAAGGAGGGGAAGGGAGGAAGAACAGCACCGGTTTACTTTGGGGAACAGGTTATGCAATGCACATTTAAACCCTGGCAGTGTATCCATGCAACTGCGCACTTCCAAAATCTGGTGACACACAACAAACACACATGTACCGACCCCCTTCCTGCTGCTGCTTCTCCGCCAGGCGCCTATCCAAGTCGGGGAAGACCACCGCCAGCACACGCTTATGGATGTGGGTCAGACGCCAGCGCCCACGGTTCTTGTGGCTCTTAGGTGAGTCCCCCAGCAGGACCCGTGCGATCTTCCTCGTCCAGCACCGGATATCCTGCCAGCGTTTCCTCACCTGGACTAGGCGCCACTTCCGACCCTCCGTCTTCCTCACGGCACTGACAGCTTGCTTCCATATCTCCCCCTTGGCATGGATGCCTACCTGTGAGGATGCAAAGTGAGAATACTTTAATACACCTGAGCAATGACACAGAGACACACATATTAATAATTTTCGTGTTTGAACAGGCCATGGTATGCAGGCAACTCATTGCACCTTTGTCATAGGGACATTATCCTCTGGGGAAGGCCAAATGCACCATGTGGCATTGAAAGTACACAGGTGGCATGAGGGGTGCCACACAATCAATGATCCTGGATCACACTGTGCATCACAAGCTACACCAGGATTATGTACAGCACCTCAAGCAGTCACATGCCCCAGCCCACTGACGCAACCTCAGCAGAGTACACAGACACACACAGGCACAGGACAATCACCTGCCATTGCCAACTGCGGGTACAAACCTCACTCTGCCCATGTGCCACTAGACTGGGGGGTGTCACAGGTGTGGGGCTGGCTCAGCACGGCAGTCACACAGCACTGCTCCCTGCTCACATCAGATGGGCAGGGTATATCCATCCCTCATGCAGCTGATGTGCAACACTCCCCATATGCACTCACCCACATGACAGGGGACGTACACACACACACCAATGTCCAGGGGACGAACACATCATTTGGACACTCACAGCACAGGTACACTAAACAAACACACATCTATGGGTACTGTCACCTGTCACACTGGGGGGACCACAGAATCACATCAGGACTGTAGAAACAACATTCCCAGGAGGAGTAGCCAGGCAGAATGTGGCATGCACCATGCATTGATTGTCACAGTAAGCACTATGCAAGTGAGGAGTGCACACAGGAACTACAGCATGCTCTGCATGGGAGACATGAGGCATTCCCCACCCTGGGACCCACTCTAAACAACATTGCATGTCTGTCACACATGGACACAATGCCAGAAGTCACAGTCACAAAAAAGGGGCACAGTCTAAGCTAGTGGAGTCAGCACTCACCTGCTCCACTGGTCGACCATACAGCATGGTGTACTGTGGGAGGATCACATCCACCAACGCCATATTCTCCTCCATGGTGAATGGCTGGGCCCTCTCCACAGACCTGGACATGGTGCCAGAGGAATCACGAGCCGCAGCAGTGTTGTGGAATGAAAGGATGTGCAGGCAAGTGCTCTCTCATGGGACCTGGCTGCCTTATATCTGCCTTGCTGGCCTGTTTAATTTACAGGAGTACAGAGTGATTGGTCAGTCACATTAGCATCCTACGTTTCCTCCAATCCCTTTAAACCTACCCCAGTGAGTGGCTTTGCATGGTTTAAAAATTGAGCATGATGTCAAGTCAACAACCACTTTGCAACAAAGTATATTGTTTCCAACCGACTTCTGCTGGCCACCTGATGCAAAAATTCAAACTTTAAACTCGGTCTCCATGACAACCAGCATGCATTTAGGCCCTTATACTTGTCCCTCATGTGTCCCCTATGTTATTTCAATATTTACACACAGGTACGGTGCGTTCCACGGCCCTAGGGCACCCCAAATGCAGTGAAACAGACCGTACAGGCGTGTGTACGGTCCCTATCACTATGGGAGTGCTGGCGTATGCGTACGCCATAGTAATACGGACTGTACACACGCGTGTACGAGTCGTATTACTATGGCGTACGCATACGCCAGCATTCCCATAGTGATAGGGAGTCTACACACACGTGTACGGTCCGTATTACTAAGGCGTACGCATACGCCAGCACTCCCATAGTGATAGGGAGCCTACACACGCGTGTACGGTCCATATTACTATGGCGTACGCATACGCCAGCACTCCCATAGTGATAGGGAGCCTACACACGCATGTACGGGTGTGTACGGTCCGTATTACTATGGCGTACGCATACGCCAGCACTCCCATAGTGATAGGGAGCCTACACACGCGTGTACGGTCCGTATTACTATGGCGTACGCATACGCCAGCACTCCCATTGTGATAGGGACCCTACACACGCCCTCAGAGCGTATGTACGGTGCGTTTCACACCTGACAGTGGTGACAGGTGGCACACAGACAGGAATAGAGCTGTCATACTTGGCCAAGGCTGGACATCAAGGCATTGTCTGTGCAGTACTATATGTGTCGGGCACAGGTGTGTCAGGCTGTGATGTGGCACATTATTCCTGAGGTGTGAAGCAAATAAATGTATGATGAGCTGTGTACACATGTCATGTGTGATGCTGCACTATGTGCCACACATCCCCTTCACTCCTTTGACATGTGTGCATGTAGTACAGACTTGTTGAGCCATGCGTCACTGGCATGGCACAGTCACCGACACCCGCAACTGTCCCCTGATGCTAGGTACACGGAATATTACACCTGACATGTGAATGCCCGCGTTGCACGCTGTAACTATGTCATGTGTGTGTCATGTGTTCCCATAGGTTTGCTGTAGGTGTTTGGTCAAATGCATCTGCAGTTGCTGCAACCAACATGTGTCTGTGTGTAGATGGGCATGGCACACTGTTACGCACACCAGCCCACATGTGTAATCCGACGTAAGGTGTGCATGTATGCATCGACACGGAGTTTCAAAACAAGGACGTATCTGCATACTCTCAATGTATGTGTGATCAGTCTTGACATGTACTGCTTCATGGCAAGGTGTGTGGTCTGTCCTTTTTCTATGACATGTGACCTGTGCATCTAGTGTTCCGCAACCTGTCTGTACGATAAACATCCTTCTTCTGCACATATGTGGATGTCTGTAACTCCTGTGATGCGTCTGCCTGTTCACTTACACTGGCCCACAGCTAGTTTCATGGCATGGCATATTGAGCTTGAGAATCGATGTTTGTAGCTGGCTCTTGGTAGGAGTGTCACCTGCCTGGCATGCGTGTCCAGGGCATATTGCACAGACCTGACTCTGTATGTAGCATATGTGTATTGCCTGTTGAACATGTGCTCAGTACATTGACATTGGTGGTGTACTGTACTCACTCTTCGTTGTCCCTTCTAATTTACTGCAGGGCTCCGCCTCTCCCTGGACCAATTCCGGACTTGGCTGACCTGAGGGAACATGACTGTATACGCTGCTACCGCTTCCCCCAACAGTTGATTGAGGACTTGACGACACGGCTGGCACCACACCTCCAACCGCTACACAGGTATCCTACTGCACTGACACCCAAGATGAAGGTGATGGCAGTCCTACATTTCTTTGCCACGGGTACCTTTCAATATACCATTGCTCATGTTGGTGGCATGTCCCAAACCATGTTCAGCCGTGTTCTGCATGATTTTTTAGAGGCCATGTTGGATCACCAATCAATCAATCAGTGACACTTATAAAGCGCGCTACATATCCGTAGGGTCTCAAGGCGCTGGGGGGGGGGAGCCGCTACTGCTCGAACAGCCAGGTCTTCAGCTTCTTCCTGAAGGAGAGGTGGTCTTGGGTCAGGCGCAGGTCGGTCGGGAGGGAGTTCCAGGTCTTGGCGGCCAGGTAGGAGAAGGACCTACCTCCTGTAGTCGCTCTTCGGATGCGGGGGACGGCGGCGAGGGCGTGGTTGGCTGATCGGAGGTGGCGTTTGGGAGCGTAGAAGTTGATCCGGCTGTTGAGGTAGCTCGGGCCTTGGTCGTGTAGGGCTTTGTGTGCGTGGGTGAGGAGGCGGAAGGTGATTCTTTTGTTGACGGGGAGCCAGTGAAGGTCTCTCAGATGTCCGGAGATGTGGCTGGTTCGTGGGATGTCGAGGATGAGTCTGGCTGAGGCGTTCTGGATCCGCTGGAGTCTCTTCTGGAGCTTGGCGGTGGTACCGGCGTAGAGGGCGTTGCCGTAGTCCAGTCGGCTGGTGACGAGGGCCTGGGTGACGGTCTTCCTGGTCTCGGTGGGGATCCACCAGAAGATCTTCCGTAGCATGCGTAGGATGTTGAAGCATGCCGAGGAGACGTTGTTGACTTGCCTGGTCATGGAGAGGGAGGAGTCCAGGATGAAGCCCAGGTTGCGTGCATGGTCTGTCGGTTTGGGTGCGGCGCCCAGGGCGGGAGGCCACCAGGAGTCGTCCCAGGCGGAGGGAGAGGAGCCCAGGATGAGGACCTCCGTCTTGTCCGAGTTCAGTTTCAGGCGGCTGGTCGTCATCCACTCGGCTACCTCTTTCATCCCTTCGTGCAGGTTGGCTCTGGCGGCGGCGGGGTCGTTGGTCAGGGAGAGGATCAGCTGGGTGTCGTCGGCGTAGGAGATTATGCTGAGGTTGTGTTTGCGTACGATGGCCGCGAGGGGGCTCATGTAGACGTTGAAGAGGGTGAGGCTCAGAGATGATCCTTGGGGGACGCCGCAGATGACTTCGGTGGCCTCTGACTTGTACGGTGGTAGGCGGACTCTCTGTGTTCTCCCGTCGAGGAAGGAGATGATCCATTCCAGCGCCTTGTCCTGGATTCCGACGTTGCTGAGGCGCCGTACTAGGGTGCGGTGGCAGACCGTGTCGAATGCCGCGGAGAGGTCCAGGAGGATGAGGGCCGCTGTTTCTCCGTTGTCCATCAGGGCTCGGATGTCATCGGTGGCGGCGATGAGGGCGGTCTCGGTGCTGTGGTTGGCTCGGAAGCCGGACTGTGAGGGGTCGAGGGATCCGTTCGTCTCGAGGAAAGCGGCCATCTGCTTGTTGACGGTCTTCTCGATGACTTTGGCTGGAAACGGGAGGAGCGAGATGGGGCGGTAATTCTTGAGGTCGGTGGGGTCCGCTGTTGGTTTCTTGAGTAGAGCGCTGAGTTCGGCGTGTTTCCAGCTCTCGGGGAAGATGGTGGTGTCGAAGGATGTGTTGATGATGTCACGCAGGTGGGGTGCGATGACAGCGTCGGCCTTGTTGAAGACGTGGTGAGGGCAGGGGTCGGTCGGTGATCCGGAGTGGATGGAGTTCATCGTGCGGATGGTGTCTTCGGTGCTGATCGGGGTCCAGGCGTGGAGGGTGGTGGTGGGGGGTGGTTGTTCGGTCATGGTGTGCGTTGGTTGGTTGTTGAAGCTGTTGTGTATGTCCGCGATCTTGTTGTGGAAGTATGAAGCCAGGGAGTTGCAGAGGTCTTGCGATGGGGTGATGTCGTTGTTTCCTGCGCTGGGGTTGGAAAGCTCTTTGACGATGTTGAAGAGTTCCTTGCAGTTGTGTGCGTTGTTGTCCAACCGGTCCTTGAATGCTGTTTTCTTGGCGGCGCGGATCAGCTGGTGGTGTTTCCGGGTGGCAAGTTTGAAGGAGGTCCTGTTGTCCGGTGTCGGTTCCCTTCTCCAGACTTTCTCGAGGGCTCGGCAGTTCTTCTTGGAGCTCTTGAGTTCGTCGGTGAACCATGGGGCTTTCTTGCTGCCGGGTCTGCTGGGCGGGGTCCTCAGTGGGGCGAGTTCGTCCGCGCAGTTGCTGATCCACTTCGTGAGGTTGTCGGCGGCCTGGCTGGGGTTCGCTGAGCAGGCAGGAGGGTGCTGGCTCAGGGAGGTGGCGAGCTGGTCTGCTGTGATCTTGTTCCAGCTTCTGCGGGCGGCCTGTTGCTGGTGGTGGTGGGTCGTTGTTTTCTTGAAGGTGAAGTGGACGCAGCTGTGGTCCGTCCATTGAAGCTCTGTGGCGTGGCTGAAGTCGATGTCCTTGCTGGATGAGAAGACAGCGTCGAGTGTGTGTCCGGCGAGGTGGGTGGGGGTGGACACCAGTTGCTTGAGTCCCAGGTTGGCGAGGTTGTCGAGCAGGGTGCTGGTGTTGCGGTCGTTGTTGTTCAACAGATGGAAGTTGAGGTCTCCCAGGAGGATGTAGTCAGCGGAGGGGAGGGCATGCGGGCTGACGAAGTCGGCGATGTCCTCGCTGAATTGTGTGCGTGGTCCAGGGGGTCGGTAGATCAGGGTGCCTCTGAGGGTGGTGTTCGGGTTGGTGTGGATCTGGAAATGCAGGTGTTCGGCGGTGGTCAGGGAGTTGTCGGTGCTGGTCGTGAGACGGATGGTGCTCCTGTGGACGATGGCGATGCCTCCTCCCATCTGGTTGGCGTTTCGGTCCCTCCGGACGATCTTGTAGCCCTCTGGGATGGCGATGGCGATGTCGGGAGCTGCCATCCGGGTTGCACCGGGTTGATATGGTGTGTGAATTCCCCATAAGAGGCTCAATGGATGAGTTCATTAAATTCCCAACTCCTGAGCAGTTGACAGGTGTCAAGCGTGAGTTCTATGCCCTGGGAGGGATGCCCCATGTCATTGGGTCCATAGATGGAACACATGTGGCTTTGGTACCACCACTGGCACAGGAGGTAGCGTATAGGAACCGCAAGCATTACCACTCCATTAATGCCCTTGTGGTGTGTCTTGCCAACATGGTGATGTCACATGTCTGTGCTCGTTTTCCAGGATCAGCACACGATGCCTACATCATGAGGCGTAGCAGGGTGCCTGAAATGATGCTGCAGCTGCGCAACGAACGTGCATGTATTGTTGGTGGGTATACTCTGGCAGTCCTGTATTTAGCGTCATCTTCCTGTCTTACTGCTTCTCCTGACCCACTTTTGTCCATGATGTTTCCATGTAGGGGACGCTGGCTATCCCAACATGCCATGGCTGATCACGCCTCTCCGCAACCCCAGCACGGCTGCCGAGCACCGCTACAACAACGCCCATGGGCGGACTAGGCGAGTGATAGAGAGGACGTTTGGCCTCCTGAAGAGCCGATTCCGTTGCCTCCACAAGACCGGCGTCGCACTCCCATATGCACCGGTGAAGGTCTGCAAGATCTTCCTCGTGTGCTGCATGCTGCACAACATGGCAGTGGAGAAAGCTGTGCCACTCATCCTGGATCCGGATGAGCAGGACCATCCACCTGTGGAGGATGAAGGGCTTGGTGACGAGGCAAGTGATTTGGAGGAGGAGGAGGAGGCGGTAGAGGACATCCGGAGTCTGCTCATACGCGACTTCTTTGCTTAGTGGTGAGTTCCAGTGTCTGAGTGTGCACGCATTGGGCCGTGTGTGGCATGTGTTGCAATGTGTGTGTCCATCTGCATGTCTGCCAAGTGAGTCAGAGGTGTGTTTGGATCTGTCACTCGAGTGATGGTGCAATAGAAGAATGTTTTTCCAGAGTCATCATTGTCACCTAGCATGTTGACAACCTTATACGTGTCGAGTACATGAACATGCATGGGGATGTGCTTCTTTTGGCTGACTTCTTGTGTGTCTCTCATCCACAGGTACTTGTGCATGCTGTCTGCTGGTGGCATTGTTGTGCTCCTGCTATTCCTCATGAACACAGCAACATGTGCTGAATCAGCGTTACATGCACGGACAAGTTTGAAAATCTCCTTAGGGTAAGGGATGCAGCACGGCTTTTTGGGTGTGGTATTTGTTTTGAATGTGTGTGCACTGCTCCTGTTCATGTTTGGTTACTTTGCATACATGTAGAATCACCATGGGGCACATGACATGGAGCTAAATTCACCTTAATTGATGGTCAGACTTGGTGACAGTCATCTGTAATGGGATTGTGGATTGTGATGAAGCCATCAATGTGTGTAACACTGCCCTCGGAAACATACGGGTTGCACCGGGTTGATATGGTGTGTGAATTCCCCATAAGAGGCTCAATGGTGTATAGCAGTCTCTCCGTGAGCAGCAGGGGGTGTTTAGCTGTGACCCGTCACTTGTGTGCCAGTTCTATGGATTTCCAGCATCTGTGGTGCAAAGGGGGGTGCCAGTGTCGGTCCCACATGTTCATCCACATGACCTGTGTATGTGTTGACAGAGTTGCATTAGCATTCCGACACACATGACTAATAAAGGTGTCCCTCTGTCTCCAAGGTGCCTCATCTCTGTCAATGGTGGTCTGTTGCCACTGTGCATGCGGCATGTCTGGCATAGTTATCAGAGATAGTGCATATGAGTCTATGTGTAGAGTAGCAAGATGCAAGCTGTTTGTCAGGGATTAGAATCTGTATTCTGCATGATGTCCATGGCTGTGTAGGTATTGTGGCATGTCAGTCTCCACGACGGCCACTGTGCTGCATTGTGTGTGTGTGTGCCATGTTGAACCAGACATTCCTTCCTTGACATACACCTTTTGCATAGTTCCTTCCTGAGATCCTTGTCTTTGTGTGCAACTTGTGGCATTGTTTTCTTGACATGGCGCATGCTGCTGCAGGCCCTGCAGCAAGGGCACCCAGTGTCCACGCAAACGAGCTGGTGTATATCATGGATTGCTTGCTGACATGTGCTATGCTGATCAGCAGCATCTGTGCCTCATGCTGCAGCACACTCTGCATTATGCACAAGATCCCCAGTTCCATCCACCTCAAGGCAAGAGAGACCATCCCCCAGGTCAACTACAACATTCATGTCTAATCCTACCCTGCACTCTACGGACATGTGCGTTACAACTCCCATGATACTTGTCCACATCCAGGCTGCATCTGCACAGCTCTGCTTCTACATCCGGCGACCAAGCCACATCAACGTCCAACAGAGATGGGGGGAATGGATCACTGCCAGCTGCAGGATGACCTTCTCAATCCACACACACACTCAGGATGCAGCCCACAACCCCAACACAACCTTGTGGCACTGTGATCCTAGACCCCATTGTGCCATCTCCATGCATCCAACCTTGGCCGGCCCACCATTCTCCACATCCACCTGACTCAAGCATGCAGGACATGGTTCTGCCACCTGTCTACACATACCTGGGAGTAGCACCCCAGGACACTCCACATGATCCCTGACCTCTGCGCATGACTGTTGCTCTTCTAAATAGGTCTGTAGGCACAGTTGTACGGGCACCCCCTCAGCTGGTTGGGCCCATCACGGGTGAGTATGGTGCTCCATGTCTGTATTGGATGATACATTGTGACCCATGTGTGTCCTGTGCCAGACTCAGACCCCAGGGTATGGATGGTTGGAGTTACTTCTAAAATCAGGCATGGTTTGACTTTACAACACACACATGTAGTGGAATAATGCAAAATGACGGCATCATCTCGTGATTGTGATGATTTTTATTTGTGGTGGGGTACGTGTTTGGGGGGATGACAAGAGGTGCTTGGCGGGAGTGTAGAATCCAAAGTTCACTGGGGGAGTTGGTATCCTTGCCATTGGAAGTCATCAGAGTCTATGCCACAGTCTTTGTCAACATTGGTCAGACAGTGATCAGCAAGTCCATGTGCCAGAGAATGTCATGTGATGATGTGCTGCTGTTGGGCCAGAGGGTCAGGTGCCAGGCCAGGTGACCTGGGAGATGGTGATGTTCCGCTGACTCTCACGGTCTTTTGCGTGGACGACCCACCTTCCTGCAGGGCCCCTCAGAAGCAGGCCGTGATGATGCTTGTGATGCTCCGTCGGATGAATCCTCCTCCTCCTGAACCCTCCCTGTGGCTGGTGATGTTCTTCGCCTGGTGGCACAGGGAGGGTTGCCCATGTTTTCGGCAATCCGACGGAGTACACGGGTCATGTCCGTTTGCACCGCCACGAGCTCAGCCTGTCTTGCCTCCATCCGTCTTTGGTGTCGCTGTTGACAGGCATATTGCTCGGCCTGCAGGGTCTTCATCTCCTCGAGGGTCCCCTTGATGTCTTTGAGGGTGGACGCAACCTGGCCCATGCCCCTGGTGTCACGCCGGTAGGTGTCCAGGATGTTGGTGACGTGTGACATTACCGGTTCCTGAGCCAACTGGTCAGGTTCGCGCCTCCGCCGTCCTCCACTTCTAACACCCCTGCCCACTTGCACCTGGCCTGCCGTTGTGGGCACATCGGGTCTCCGGGACCCCTGAGGGATGGCATTTGCGGTGTCGCCTGCCTCCTCTTGGGTGCCCGGAGAACCTTGTCCCTCCCGGTCAGCCTGGCTGTGTTGTCGTGTGCGGGCAGGGCTCCTGGGTGTCTCCTGGGATGTGGCAGGAATGGGGGTGGTGGTTGGCACAGTTGTACCTGAGGCACGTGCTGCAGGTGGTTGGACACCAGAGGGGCCAGGTTAGTCTGGGTCATCCACGGAGTGGTAAGAGTCGTCGCTGCCGGTGGGGTCCTCTTCACGCAGAGCCTGGTCCTGTGAGTCTTCCCCCCCAGTGTTGGGGGGAGATCGACGACGTTGACCTGTGTGTGAGGGAGACAATGTTAATTGTGTTACATGCGACATCCATGTTTCATTCATTTTTGAGTTGGCACAGTTCCTCTGGGTAGTTGGATATGTCTTGCATTCCTCTCACAGTGCACTTGTGCATGGGTATGTCCCTTGGCCACAGCTTTCGACACTTTACCTATGTGTGACACAATCTTAGTTGATGCATCTTTTTGGAACGCAGTCAGCAGTGTAGTGAGCGGGCGTAGCGAGCCATGCAGAGCCGCCTTACGTGTTGCACTGTACGTGGCCAAATGGTGTTTTTTCCATGCTATTTGAGAATGCAGGTAGGTAACTTAGGCATTTGTGACAGGGTTCTAACAAACACAGTGGGTGGGTATACTGGGTGTAAGGTTAGGTTTGTGCCTGCAGCACGGATGTCCTCGTGCACAGATTGACACATGGCCCAGTGTATATCAAAGGAAAAAGGGGGGGTTAAGGCACTGCCAAACCTTGTCTACATGCACACAGTCCACCTGCTGACGAGCGGACATGGCCACACCACCCAAGGGTGATTTGGTCTCCGTCTGTCTCCCTTTCTCCCTCCCTCTGTCAGCCTCCTCCCTCTGTCCGTCTCCCTCTGTCTCCCTTTCTCCCGACCTCTGTCACCCTCCTCCCTCTGTCCATCTCCCTCTGTCTCCCTTTCTCCCTCCCTCTGTCACCCTCCTCCCTCTGTCCGTCTCCCTCTGTCTCCCTTTCTCCCTCCCTCTGTCAGCCTCCTCCCTCTGTCCGTCTCCCTTTCTCCCTCCCTCTGTCAGCCTCCTCCCTCTGTCCGTCTCCCTCGGTCTCCCTTTCTCCCTCCCTCTGTCAGCCTCCTCCCTCTGTCCGTCTCCCTCTGTCTCCCTTTCTCCCTCCCTCTGTCACCCTCCTCCCTCTGTCTGTCTCCCTTTCTCCCTCCCTCTGTCAGCCTCCTCCCTCTGTCCGTCTCCCTCTGTCTCCCTTTCTCCCTCCCTCTGTCAGCCTCCTCCCTCTGTCCGTCTCCCTCTGTCTCCCTTTCTCCCTCCCTCTGTCAGCCTCCTCCCTCTGTCCGTCTCCCTCTGTCTCCCTTTCTCCCTCCCTCTGTCACCCTCCTCCCTCCCTCTGTCTGTCTCCCTGTGTCCCCCTCTGTCTCCCTCCCTCTCTCTCCCCCTCTCCCTCCCTCTGTGTGTCACCCTCTGTCACCTCCTCCCAGCTTCCTGGGCACACACAGTTTGCAGGTCTTTCAAAGGCCATTGGCTTGTTCATGTGGGTTTGTTTCTAATCTCCGGGCACCCATTGGGCGAAGTTTCTGAGTCTGCGCTGCTGCTGTGGCGGTGTGTGCTGACACTCTTTCAGAGTGATGCGTCTTCATTAGCTGCTGTTATGTGCAAATTGTGCCTTCATACCCATGTCATCCTGCAACGCGGCCACCATTTGCAGGCAACACAGTACTGTGTGGGGACACACTGTTTGTATGGCTGTGCCCTAGGCCATATGGGCTGAGGGCATTGTTGTGTGCTTCTGAGTTGCTCAATGTTAGTTTTGAGGCCCACCCTCCCGGCATCGGGGACATCCTGTCTTGTGTTGGTGTTTTGTGTGGCCTGTGACTTGGCATGGCCTTGCTTGGTGCATGGGGCATGGAGGCGCTAGTGGCATGTGTGTGTTTTTGGAGTGTGGTTGTGTCCGGTGCTGGCTTTGGGGGGGTTGCGTGCATGATTGGCATTTTGGTTGTGTATGGCGTTCCCCCCATGTGAGGTGAGTTGTTTGTGTACTCACCAGGGTCTCGGACTCTTCTAGTCCGTGTACTCCCACCGGCGGCAGCGTGGCCATCACCTTCTCCTCCCAGGGATGGTATTGTACCCATCTGCGGGGCGGCCCTCCTCCAGTGATGTTCCCCTGGTTGTGATCGTCCGTCATTTTGCGGCGGACCATCCTCCGCAGATCGTACCACCTGGATTGGCACTCATGCCTGGTCCTTCTGGTGGCCCCAACAGCATTCACAGAATTGACAATCCTCTGCCACATGGCTGATTTTTGGGATATGCTAGTCTGTCTGACCAATGTTCCAAAGAGCTGTGGCTCGACTCTAATGATTTCATCAACAAGGATCTCCTGCTCCTCCTTTGTGAACTTTGGATTCTTGTTAGTGGGCATGGTGTGGGGTGTGGGTGTGGATGGTTGTGGGGGTGTGGGTGTGGATGGTTGTGGGTGTGTGAGTGTGGTTGTGAAGGTGTGTGTGTGAATGTGATGAGGGGGTGTTTGTGATGGTGGTTGTGTGAAGGAGTGCAAGTGTAAGGTGTATTGATGGATGTAGTATGGTGCAGTGCGTTGTCTCTGTGGTCTGGCAGTAGTGGATCTGTTGCAAAGGATCATGGTTTGTGTGTGTTGGGCCTTTTTATTGGTCCATTTGTGGGTGTGGCTGTGTTTGAACTTTAGGTGGGTGTGTTATAAGGAGTGGTTGTGTTTTGGGCCTCTGTTTAGCTGTTTGGCAGTTGCAGGTCAGTGTATAGGATGTATTTGGGCTTGTTGGACATGTTTTGTGGTGTTGTGCGAATCGAATTGACTCTCCTTGTGTTGTTTTGCTTTGTCCTGGTTCAGTACGAGTGTTTTTGGCGTCTTTACGATGCGTACATGGGCCATGTTGTTGTACAGTGCTGACCTTTACTATGGCTTAGTATGACTCGTACATGTGTGATGTTGGGTGAGGGTGCTGGTGTAGGGGCCTGGGGTAGGGTGCGTACAGACACGGGCAGGGTGTTGGTCCGCACCGTCCTTAGGTGGTGGTGTTTCGCACCGTACATACAGGGGGGGCTGGGTGTACGCTTCGTACATACATGGGTGGGGGTACGCTCCATACATACACGGGTGGGGGTACGCTCTGTACATACACGGGTGGGGGTACGCTCCGTACATACACGGGTGGGGGTACGCTCCATACATACACGGTGGGGGTACGCTCCGTACATACAAGGGTGGGGGTACACTCCATACATACACGGTGGGGGTACGCTCCCAACATACACGGGTGGGGGTACGCTCCGTACATACACGGGTGGGGGTACGCTCCGTACATACACTGGTGGGGTGTTGGTACGCTCCATACATACACGGTGGGGGTACGCTCTGTACATACACGGGTGGGGTTATGCTCCGTACATACACTGGTGGGGTGTTGGTACGCTCCATACATACACGGGTGGGGGTACGCTCCGTACATACACGGGTGTGGGTACGCTCCATACATACATGGGTGGGGGTATGCTCCGTACATACACTGGTGGGGTGTGGGTATGCTCCATTCATACATGGGTGGGGGTACGCTCTGTACATACACGGGTGGGGGTACGCTTCATACATACACGGGTGGGGGTTCAGTGCGTACATCCGCAGCTGGGGGGGCGTTTGGCGCGTACATACGGGGGCTGGGGGGGTGTTCGGCGCATACATACGAGGGCTGGGGGGGTGTTCTGCGCGTACATACGGGGTCTGGGGTGGGGTGTTCGGCGCGTATGCGGGCACATGTCTCCATGGTTGCTATAGGAGTTTGGTCCGTACGGTGTTTTTTCCATACGGTTGTAAAATCGGAAGGACGGGACGGATCGTACTTGCCCGGTCGGACTTCATTTTTCCAATTCGTACGTTAAATCGTCCGGGGATGTGTCGGGCACATTTTCCGACCCGAGGACGTGTGGGGAAATTTTCCCAATGCGATTCGTATGGACTTTTTCCCATACGAATCGTACTTGGCAGTTTGTACGCTACTTGTACGATTCGTACGGACAAAAATCCGGATACGATTCGTACGGGGAACATTTTTCACGGATCGGAATCGGCACCTATATTATGACTGTCGATATTACTTACTTCTATATTATTTAAATCGATATTTAATTTCTTACCTGATTTTCAATATTCTTCACCACTATATTTTGGCAATTCGATATTCTGTCCATTCTATATTAAAAACTCGATATTCTGTCCTGTCGAGATTTTGAATTCGATATTATGTCTGTTTACCCTTTGTCACAGTGCATATGCAACGTTACACTCCCCAGCACATATTTTATATTACAACTTTAGAGACTAGTTACGTTACACAACACTGCCCTGTGCATATTACACTCCAAGGCGCATATCGCATAGCACGCGCTAGTGCCTGTGCTATCTCGCACACTCCAATGAATCTGTCATTGCGCACAATGTATTGCATATTATATTTCACGCCCCGGTTCATCTTATATCACACTTTTTGGTGCATGGTTTATACCATATACTATATCTAGTTTTCATTTTCAATCGTGCTCTCAGGACTATGTTCTATATAACACTGCGTCCACCTACCCTTTTCACGGGCATTACATTTTGCGATGGGGGGGTGGAGGGTCAGGGGGTGTTTCTGCCAAGTGAGCCCGGAGTCACAGTCACAAACATCCTCTTCTTCCTGAATAAAAGTGAGATTATGCTGCATACTTGTTCAAATTTTAAGTAGTTCGCACAGACACACATTTTAAAAACAATAAAGTTCCTAATACCCACCTTCTCTGAACAGTTAGCTTGCTGCCCCATCCACCATCTCCCTATCCTCTTTTGTCTGAATCCATGGACTAGCCTCCTCCCTCCTGCCATGCATGGTCTGATGTGCTGCCACTGCCCTCCATTTAGCATGATGTACCAGTCCACTCCTCCTGCCCTCCATTTCCCAATTCTAATGCCCATCATTGACCTCCTGCTTAGCCTCTGTGCTTAGCTTGCTGCCCCTATTCTCCTTCCCCCTGCCCTCCGATGTCTTTGTGCATGCCCCTGCTCCATCCTTTTTGCCCACTATGTTCCATGGACCTGCCACTCCTATCTACTCTGAGTGTTCTGTTGAGCTGCCACTCCCCTCCCACCTGCCTAGCATTGTCAGATGACTGTAACCTGTCCCTGCCACCTCCACCCTGCCTGTCCACATGCCATGCCCCTATCCCCTTCCTCCTGTCCTCCATGGTCCATTTTACTGCCACACCCTTCTGCCCTCCCTGGTCTGTTGTGCTGCAACTGCTCCTCCTGCCTGCCCCGCGCAGTCTGTTGTGAGGCCTCTTCCCCTGAACTCTCTTGTCTGTGCCCAGGTCCTGACCCTCCCTTCTATCCTCCATGGTCCTTTGTGCATGCCCCTGCACCATCCTTCTTGCCCATCATAGCCATTGTGCTGCCACTAACCCTCCCGCTTGCCATGCATGGTCTTCTCTGCTGCCATGGCCCCTCCCACCTTCCCTGTGTGGTCAGCTAGCTGCCCCTGACCCCCTCCCACCTTCCCTCCATGGTCTGTGTGTATGCCATCATAGTCTCATTGTTGCTCTCCATGGTGAGTCTTGTTTCTAGTGCCCATGATGCCTGACCTCCATGGTCATCTTGCTGCTCCTGCCCCCTTGCCCCCAGCCCTCTGTTTCCATGTGCAGATCCCTATTCCCTCCCTCCTGGCTTGTCTGTTCCATTCTAATGCCCCTGATCCGTCCCTCCTGCCCTTTAGGGTCTGTTATGCTGCAGCTTTCTCTCCTGTCTGTCCATTATGGTCAGCTAGCTACCATTGCCTCTTTCCCCTCTGTTCTCTGTTGTCCATGTGCATGGTCTTGTCCCCTCCCTATTGCTTTCTATGGATTGTTGTGCTGCACTCCCGTCCCGCATGCGCTGTGTGGTGTATTGTGCTTCTGCAAACCCTGATGCCTGCCCTGTAGGGTCAGTTTGGTGCACCTCTCCATGTCCCTCCTGTCCTCTGTTATCCGAGTCCATGTCCCTACCCCAATTCCTCCTGCCTACCATGATCCAATGTACCATACTTGCGAACATTTTGAACTTGGTAAGAGGGAGATTTTGAAAAAAAACCTAGGGTATTGATTTTCCCCTTTGAGTTACATTGAAAAAGAGGAGATTGTAGACAGGAGACAGATCAAATAAAGCCCATTTGAGCTTAAAAACATTGGATGTTTCCTGGCTGAAATGGATTTGTTGGCATGTATGGTTGTACTACCGCTGCCTCTTCCTTCTGCCCACAATGGTCTATTATATTGCCACAGCCTCTCTTGCCAGTCCTGTATGGTTGGTTTGTTGCCCCTGCCCCCCTTTCCACTGCCCTCCATAGTCTGTTGTGCTGCCACTGCCATTCCTGCCTGCCCAGTGTGGTCAAATTGTTGCCTCTGCAGTCTCCTACCTGCCTTCAATTTCAATTTCAATTTTCAATTTTCAGAGTCCGTGCCCCTGGCCTCTGCCTCTCAACAGTATCCCAATGAACAACTAGATTGCTAACATTCTATATTTATTACAAAAGTGTGGAACGCCTGACGTCATCTTGATGTAATCAAAACTGTAATACCTAGAGTATTTCCTTTAGAAATTACATATATGAGAGGGTCTTATTTGCATCAAAATTATGGTTAGTGCTCTAAAAAACTAAAGTGAGGACATATTTTCTGAGTTTTCAAATAGCGACAAAGAACTTTTAAATTATTTGTAATCTTTATGTTTTTTTATCCCGTTGACCACTTGATTAAATGTTGCACCTTGACGAGAGGATGGGGTGTTACTTCCAGAGCTGCAGACTTTGCAACCGGGGAACCAGGTTGGAGTTTCTGCTTCAGCTCAACATTCTGTGATTCTGGTCAAATCACTTAATCTCCCCATGTCTACAACCAAAATGAATTTGATCTTGTGTGATGTTACTAATGCTCATGTAAAGCACTCCAATACCTGACAAGTCTGCACTATATAAAACTGCAAATATACAAAAAATAAGTGTTTTGCACACTTCTGTCATTGGGCTACATGTGGGCTACATCTGGGTGATATTTGTGCTGCATTTGGGCTCTTTTGTCTCTGGAGGCCATCTTGGGATATTTATTTGTTATGAAGTTTCTTAATTTCCTCATTTACTGCAGTCTCCTCAGTAGGAAATGCTTTCAGTTTTTTACTTTGATTCCATCAAGAAGGTATTCAGATATGTCACACATTTGCCATAAATTCTGAATGTTAGCACTGTAGTTGCTCATTAGATCACTGTAGTAAAGCTACTGCTCACCACGGAAGTCTGCTGCTGGTATTCAAAGTGTATGTTTCAGTCTGCATGCCAGAATTTTTTTATGAAATAGAAGAGGATTTGAGAAGTCAAAATGTGCCCTAATTTTTCTTTCTGCAGAACTAATCATAATTTCTATGGCAAAATGAACGCCCTCATTTTGTAACTTTGTAAATTAAATGTTTTAAGTGTTACCACTTTATTCCAATCAAGATGGCTTCAGGTGTGCCATACTTTTGTCATAAGTAAGACTGTTAGCGCTCTAGTTGTTCGTTAGAACACTCTGGGACATTCTGTCATTGGGCTATACTTGGGCTACATCTGGGTGATATTTGGGCTACATTTGGGCTCTTTTGTCTCTGGTGGCCATCTTGGGAGATTTATTTGTTATGAAGTTTCCTAATTTCCTCATTTACTGCAGTCTCCTCAGTAGGAAATACTTTCAGTTTTTTACTTTGGTTCCATCAAGAAGGCATTCAGATGTGTCACACATTTGCCATAAATTCTGAATGTTAGCACTCTAGTTGCTCATTAGATCACTGTAGTAAAGCTACTGCTCACCAGGGAAGTCTGCTGCTGGTATTCAAAGTGCATATTTCAGTCTGCATGTCAGAATTTTTTGTACATTTGGATGTACATGTTTTACTGAGAATGTCAGACTTCATTCTCACATGACTGAGAAAGATAATGTGAATTTACAGAAATTATGCTCTCAGTTTAGCTTATAGATCACCTTCCAAACCTCTGTGGGAAAAGCATGAGAAAATAGTTTTCTCTCAAACATGATTCATATCACATCACAGCAGAAGGCTTTTTCACATAGTAAAATCACCTTAGAACACACCACAATTCCTAAAATGAGTAGTTCCTGAGAAAATCAAAAGTAAAATCACATATATATCTGGGCGAAGCCTAACCACACATCTCATCGTAAGTTCTGATTGGCTGTCAGCACTTCATCCAAGAAGTGTTGGCAGCCATCTTGGGACCAATATACATGATAGCACCTCATTAAAAAGCATTGCAGTTAATAGAAGGTTTTAAGACTTTAGCTACATTATAAATCATTTGTTGATGGTACCATACTCATTTTAGGAATTGTGGTGTGTTCTAAGGTGTTTTTACTATGTGAAAAAGCCTTCTGCTGGGATTTCATGAATCATGTTTGAGAGAAAACTATTTTCTCATGCTTTTCCCACAGAGGCTTGGAAGGTGATCTATAAGCTAAACTGAGAGCATATTTTCTGTAAATTCACATGATCTTTCTCAGCCATATGAGAATGAAGTCTGACGTTCTCAGTAAAACATGTACATCCAAAAAGGGCAGAGACTGTCAGTTGAATGCTTTGTGTTCTACTGCAGCTTCCCGGAGTGTTCTAAAGAACAACTAGAGCTCTAACAGTCTTACTTATGACAAACTTATTGCAGACCTGAAGCCATCTTGATTGGAATAAAGTGGTAACTCTTAAAACATTTAATTTAAAAAGGAACACAATGAGGGGGTTCATTTTGCCATAGAAAGTATGATTAGTGCTGCAGAAATAACAAGCATTGGCCGCACGCGCGCCTCACGCTTTAAGTTTAAAAAAAAAAAAGAAAAGCCCGGCGGAGCGTGGCGCTTGGGGGTGGGGGAGCGGACCCTTTGAAGTGCTCCCAAAAGGCGGATTGCATGGTGGCACGATGCGCGTGATTGTGCGCGTGCTAGCCATGCAATCCGCGTTTTGGGAGCACTTTTGAAACCCGTATTCAATAGTCTCGCTTTGCAATCGCTTACGCGATAGCAAGGCGAGACCTAAAAATTAGGGCACATTTTGAGTGACTTCTCAAATCCTCTTCTATTTCACTAAAAAAGTCTGACATGCAGACTGAAACATGCACTTTCAATACCAGCAGCAGACTTCCCTGGTGAGCAGTAGCTTTACTACAGTGATCTAATGAGCAACTACAGTGCTAACATTCTGAATTTATGGCAAATGTGTGACAGAATGTTCCAGAGTGTTCTAAAGAACAACTAGAGAGCTAACAGTCTTACTTATGACAAAAGTATGGCACAACTGAAGCCATCTTGATTGGAATAAAGTGGTAACACTTAAAACATTTAATTTGCAAAGGAACAAAATGAGGGGGTTCATTTTGCCATAAAAAAAATATGATTAGTGCTACAGAAAGAAAAATTAGGGCACATTTTGACTTCTCAAATACTCTTCTATTTCATTAAACAATTCTGACATGCAGACTAAAACATGCACTTTGAGTACCAGCAGCAGACTTCCCTGGTGAGCAGTAGCTTTACTACAGTGATCTAATGAGCAACTAGAGTGCTAACATTCAGAATTTATGGCAAATGTGTGACTCATCTGAATGCCTTTTTGATGGAACCAAAGTAAAAAACTGAAAGCATTTCCTACTGAGAAGACTGCACTAAATGAAGAAATTAGGAAACTTCATAACAAATGTCTCCCAAGATGGCCCCCAGAGACAAAAGAGCACAAATGTAGCACAAATATCACCCAGATGTAGCCCAAGTATAGCCCAATGACAGAATGTCCCAGAGTGTTCTTAAGAACAACTAGAGCACTTACTGTCTTACTTATGACAAAAGTATGGCACACCTGAAGCCATCTTGATTGGAATAAACTGGTAACACTTAAAACATTTAATTTAAAAAGGAAAACCATGGGGGGTTCATTTTGCCATTGAAATTATGATTAGTGCTGAAGAAGGAAAAATTAGGGCACATTTTGAGTGACTTCTCAAATCCTCTTCTATTTCATTAAGAAATTCTGACATGCAGACTGAAACATGCACTTTTAATACCAGCAGCAGACTTCCGTGGTGAGCAGTAGCTTTACTACAGTGATCTAATGAGCAACTAGAGTGCTAACATTCAGAATTTATGGCAAATGTGTGACATATCTGAATACCTTCTTGATGCAATCAAAGTAAAAAACTGAAAGCATTTCCTACTGAGGAGACTGCAGTAAATGAGGAGATTAGAAAACTTCATAACAAATAAATCTCCCAAGATGGCCACCAGAGACAAAAGAACCCAAAATGCAGCACAAATATCACCCAGATGTAGCCCACATGTAGCCCAATGACAGAAGTGTGCAAAACACTTTTTATTTTTTGTGTTTTTGCAGTTTTATATAGTGCAGACTTGTCAGGTATTGGAGTGCTTTACATGAGCATTGGTAACATCACACAAGAACAAATTCATTTTGGTTGTAGACATGGGGAGATTAAGTGATTTGACCAGAATCACAGAATGTCGAGCTGAAGCAGAAACTCCAACCTGGTTCCCTAATTGCAAAGTCTGCAGTTCTAGAAGTAGCACCACATCCTCTTCCCTAAGTGCAACATTTAATCAAGTGGTCAACTGGATAAAAAAACATAAAGATAACAAATAATTTAGCAATCTAGTTTTTCATTAGGATACTGTTGAGAGGCAGAGGCCAGGGGCACGGACTCTGAAAATTGAAGGCAGGTAGGAGGGTGCAAAGGCAACAATTTGACCACACTGGGCAGGCAGGAAGGGCAGTGGCAGCACAACAGACTATGGAGGGCAGTGGAACGGGGTGCGGGGGCAACAAACCAACAATACAGGACTGGCAAGAAAGGCTGTGGCAATATAATAGACCATTGTGGGCAGAAGGAAGAGGCAGTGGTAGTACAACCATACATGCCAACAGACCCGATTCAGCCAGGAAACGTCCAATGTTTTAAGCTCAAATGGGCTTTATGTGATCCGTCTCCTGTCTGCAATCACCTCTTTTTCAATGTAACTCAAAGGGGAAAATCAATACCCCAGTTTTTTTCAAAATCTCCCACTTACCAAGTTCAAAATGTATGCAAGTATGGTACATTGGATCATGGAAGGCAGGAGGAATTGGGGTAGGGACATGGACTCGGATAACAGAGGACAGGAGGGACATGGAGAGGTACACCAAACTGACCCTACAGGGCAGGCATCAGGGTTTGCAGCAGCACAATACACCACACAGGGCATTTGCTACAGGAATGCAGCACAACAATCCATAGAAAGCAATAGGGAGGGGACAGGACCATGCACATGGACAACAGAGAACAGAGGGGGAAGAGGCAATGGTAGCTAGCTGACCATAATGGACAGACAGGAGAGAAAGCTGCAGCATAACAGGTTACCTCCTGCAGCTGTCAGCCGCCTTCAACACAGTCTGCCACCGCACACTAAGAGCACACCTCCACGACGCCGGAATCCAAGAGAAGGCCCCTGAACTGGACCACCTCCTTCATCTCCAGAAGAACCCAGAGCGTCCGCCTACCCCTCTCCCGCTCCAAAGCCACCGAGATCATCTGCGGCATACCCAAAGGCTCATCTCTCGGCCCAACGTTATTCAACGTCTACATGGCACCACGCGCCCACGTAGCCCGACTACATGACCTAAACATCATCTCCTACGCTGACAACACCCAGCTGATCCTCTCGCTCACCAAGGACCCCCACATCACCAAAACCAACCTCCATGAAGGAATGAAGGCCGTCGCCGACTGGATGAGGAACAGCTGAGTGAAGCTGAACTCGGACAAGACGGAGGTCCTCTTCCTCGGCTCCACCCCCTCGGCAAGGGATGACTCCTGGTGGCTGACGGCACTAGGAACACCTCCTACACTCAACAACCACACACGAAACCTATGGGTCATCCTCGACTCCACACTCTCCATGACAAAGCAAGTCAACGCCGTCTCCTCCTCCTGCTTCAACACCCTCCGCATGCTTCACAGGATCTTCAAGTGGATCCCCACCGAAACAAGAAGGATGGTCACCCAGGCCCTCGTAAGCAGGAGACTGGACTACGGCAACGCACTCTACGCAGGAGCCCCAGCCAAACTCCTGAAACGACTTCAACGCATCCAGAACGCCTCCGCTCACCTGATCCTGGACATCCCCCACCACAGCCACATCACACCCCACCTGAAAAACCTGCACTGGATCCCCATCAACAAGAAGATAACCTTCAAGCTCCTCACCCACACACACAAGGCACTCCACGACACCGGACCAGCGTGCCTCAACAGACGACTCAGCCTCTACACCCCCGCCCGCCAGCTCCGCTCCACAGGCCATGCCCTCGTCACCATCACCCGCATCCGAAGAGTGACCGGCGGCGGCAGATCATTCTCCCACCTCACTGCCAAGACGTGGAACACCCTCCCCATCCACCTACGGCAGACCGAAGACCTTCTATCCTTCAGGAGACTCCTCAAGACCTGGCTCTTTGAACAGTAGCAGCATCCCCCCCCCAGTGCCTTGAGACCCTCAAGGGTATGTAGTGCGCTTTACAAATGCTATGATTGATTGATTGATTGATAACAGACCATAAAGGGCAGGGGCATTACAATGAAACAGACAAGCCAGGAGGGAGGGAATAGGGTTCTGCACATGGAAACAGAGGGCTGGGGGCAAGGGGGCAGAGCAGGAGCAGCAAGATGACCATGGAGGTCAGGCAGGATGGGCACTAGAAGCAAGACACACCATGGAGAGCAACAGTGAGACTATGATGGCATACACACGGACCATGGAGGGAAGGTGGGAGGGGGTCAGGGGCAGCTAGCTGACCATACAGGGAAGGTGGGAGGGGCCATGGCAGCACAGAAGACCATGCATGGCAAGCGGGAGGGTTAGTGGCAGCACAATGGATATGATGGGCAAGAAGGAGGGTGCAGGGGCATGCACAAAGGACCATGGAGGATAGAAGGGAGGGTCAGGACCTGGGCACAGACAAGAGAGTTCAGGGGAAGGGGCCTCACAACAGACCACACGGGTCAGGCAGGAGGAGCAGTTGCAGCACAACAGACCAGGGAGGGCAGAAGGGTGTGGCAGTAAAATGGACCATGGAGGACAGGAGGAAGGGGATAGGGGCATGGCATGTGGACAGGCAGGGTGGAGGTGGCAGAGACAGGTTACAGTCATCTGACAATGCTAGGCAGGTGGGAGGGGAGTGGCAGCTCAACAGAACACTCAGAGTAGATAGGAGTGGCAGGTCCATGGAACATAGTGGGCAAAAAGGATGGAGCAGGGGCATGCACAAAGACATCGGAGGGCAGGGGGAAGGAGAATAGGGGTAGCAAGCTAAGCACAGAGGCTAAGCAGGATATCAATGATGGGGCATAGAATTGGGCAATGGAGGGCAGGAGGAGTGGACTGGTACATCATGCTAAATGGAGGGCAGTGGCAGCACATCAGACCATGCATGGCAAGAGGGAGGAGGCTAGTCCATGGATTCAGATAACAGAGGATAAGGAGGAGGTAGATGGGGCAGCAAGCTAACTGTTCAGAGAGGGCGGGAAGGCCAGTGGCAGAACAACGGCCACACAGGGCTTTAATAAGGGAGCAGGGACATGGACTTGGACAATGGATGGCTAGGAGGAGGGAAGGCAGGAGCAGCAAGCTTGGGTGGGGGCAGCACAATGCCAGGCCCTGCTTCCAACCCCCCACCATCCATTGTGATATGCATCTTACTTAACGTTAAAAGAAAACTAGAAATTTGCTTAAAAAAACAAAGATTACTGGGACGGTATAGTTAGACTCAGATTTCACTCATACACAACCACTGAAATTAAGCAGTTATACTTACCTGAGCTAACTATAACTTACGCCCCCACAATGTACTGCTAATGCCCTCAGACATTACATCATTCATGACATGGTCAGTTACATCACTCATGACATCACTCATGATATCACTCATGACATCTCTATTGAGCTGTGAATGGAATGGAACTATATTCGCTAGAACTTTATTTAGGGATAGTATGTGTATATTAACACCCCTTTTTTTCCCTTTCTTTCGTCTAAGAACCATTATAATACACAACGTGCCCAGATTAATATGGCCGATAGCCTTTCACTTTAAAGTAATGTGTAGTCCATTGTTTATGTTGATATTTGTAATTCTAAGTATGTTTATTATGAATAAGTCATGTTGACGAACATACAGGTATGGCGGTCACGGGGCAAGATATGCTGAAATGACATTGTGTGCATATTAACACTTGTTTTCTTTTCTTTATTGTATCAATTTCTGAATTTTCACATCGTGACCAGGCCAATATGGCCGCCAGCTTTTTGGATTAAAGTAATGCACTGCTGATGACGTCACATATTACATCACTCATGACATGGTCAGTGACATCACTCATGACATCACTGATGACATCTCAAATGACATCACTGATGGCATCATCTACGTGATCATCTGATGCACCTCCTCACACCCTAAAATACAGACTACCATTCTCGAAACCATAGACACACCAATACTAGTACAGCTACAATATTCTGTGCACTATGCATCCAGACCTCTAATCAGCTACATAGCTTTGATACAGTCTTTTAAATACTCAGTTAGTACCTATGCAGTCTAGGAATCCTTCTGTCTGTCCCATGCACTTCTCCATTCAACCATCTAGCCCTATCTACGTATCCTATCACTCTGCCAATACCTAAGCACTAATACATTTAGCATGCACTCTCTTTGCAGCACTGAAATTACTCCAGTTATTAGTCATATACTTAAGGAATGGCCTAGCCACTAACACAAGTGCAGGTACAATATTTTGTACACTATGCATGCACACCTCTAACCAGCTACAAACTATTGATATGCTCTCCTAAATACCCAGTTAGTACCTATGGAGTGTAGGAATCCTCCTGTCTGTCCCATGCATTTCTCCAATCACTCATCCAGCACTATCTACTTATCCTATTACTCCACCAATACCTAAGCACTTATAAATTCACTATACACTCTGTTTGTAATACTGTAATTATTCTAGTTACTAGTCATGAACTTATGGACTGGCCTAGCTACTAACACAAGTACATCTATAATATTTTGTGCACTATCCAAGCAGACCTCTAACTAGCTACATACTATTGATACACTCTTCTAAATACCCAGTTAGTACTCATGCAGTGTAGGAATCGTCTAGTCTGTCCCATGCACTTCTTTAATCACTTATCTACCACTATCTACTTATCCTATCACTCCACCAATACGTAAGCACCTATAAATTAAGTGTTCACTCTGTTTGCAGCACTGTCATCATTCCAGTTACTAGTGGTATTCTTATAAAATGACCTAGGCACCAACACAAGTACATATCAAATATTCTGTGCATAATCCCTACAAATCCCTAAGCAGATACATACAATTGGTCCACTCCATTAAATACTGAAGTAGTACCCATGCAGCGTAGGATACCTCCTGTCAGTTTCATGCAATTTTTCAATCACCCATCCAGCGCTATGTTCTTATTGTTTCAGTCTGCCAATACCTAAGCACTTATGGGGCAGATTTACAAGCACCCTGCGCCACCAGTACGTCACTTTTTGTAACGTAGTGATGGCGCAAGGCACTCCTTCATATTTACAAGGAGAGGAAAAGCCACCCTGTGTGGTTTTTCCTCTCCTTGTAAATAGGACCCCTTCATACACAGAACTTTGCGTTGAAGGGGCGTCCCATAGGTGTTGCTGTGGGTGTTCCCACGCAACACCCATAGAACAAGACACATCTCCAGATTTATGTGAAATCGTAAATCTGGAGTTGTTTGTGAATGCTGCACCATCCTAGAGTTGGTGTAGCAAGGCGCAACGAGGAGAATTGTTTTCATTTCTCCTCATTTTTTCCTCTTTCAATGCATGCTGCATTCCACAGCATACATTGAAAGAGGAAAATGCCTTTACTGATTGTTTTTGTGCAGGAAGGTGTCCCTTCCTGCACAAAAACAATCTCCACACGACACAGACATCCTTGCACCATGGTGCAAGGGTGCCTGTGTCACCGCATGGCTGCAGTTTGTGCAGCAGTGCAGAGGGAAGCACAGAGTTGCAAAATATTCATGTACATATTTCACATCCCTGTGCTTTGGAAGTGCCACAGTGCAGTGCAGGTAAAGAGCTTGCAGTGTCACGCTGCAGTACTTCCTCATAAATCTTCACCTATAAATTCACCATACACTACTAATGCATTCTTTCAGTCAATCATGCTGTATACATATATTTAACCAAATGTTCACACATTACCTTGCAATTATAGTTCGTTCTTTAACCAGACAAGGTAGTTCTGCTAACTTTTTTTTTCTTCTTTTTTCTTTTGTATTTTTTTGAACAATTTTGTATTTTTTTGGTTTTTTTCAAAAAATGAACAAAAAAAAGAACGAATAAAACAGGAAACATTTGGAATTACTTATCATTCCCAAAACAAAAAAAACAAAAAAATTAACAACGATGGTTGCGGTGCGCAGCACAAACTGCATCCACCGACTGCTCACCGAAGCATGTAAGTTTCTTACACTTCACGCAGTGTTGCTCGAGAAAGGCGAATTCTGGCCTAATGTCCATTGCAGGTGTTCCTGAGGATGCTCCAGATGTACTTGCCACAGCAGGTGATGGGTTCAAAGCAGCTCGCCTCATTTCCTCCCGAGCATGATTGAGAAGATGTGTGGTCCGGAGATGCTTGTACATAGAAGCAGTGCCAGTATTTTTTTTTACTGCCTCTTGACAGGACTCGGTCACAAATTTTGCACGTCACCTTTCTTGCATTTACTTTCTTCTCTCCAGGTGGAAAAGTGAAGAATTTTCACACGACAGATTCCGGCCTCTGTGGACGTGGTACCTCCTGCAAGAATTCTTCTTCAGAAGATACTTCCTCCTGCTGCTGCTGCTGTCCAGATGCCATTTTGTTTGATATTTTTTGAAAATCACCCAAAAAAAACAAGCAAAAAGGGTTCTTGTAGGAAGAGATGTCTCTCTAAAGATGCTCCAACAAGAATGTTTAAAATGGGTGGGGTTCTTCAATAGTTACAGTGGGAAATGTTATGAACCAATGAAATCTTTTTTTTTTAGGTCACATGGGATCCGTGTACTCTGCGCTCACGAAGCACACACCCGACGCAACTTCGCGAAAATATATTTAAAAATAATATACGTTTATTATAAGTACAAATATATTATTTTTATGAATATCTAGGTCTCTTTCCCTAACATGTATATTAAACACACATACATATCATTTTAGAACATAAAAAAAAATTGCGGGCTTCGCGCACCCATTGTGCCCCAGCACGTATACGACGTCACACGGGACCTGCCACCGCGCAAGCGTCGCGTACCGTAATGCGCATGTGTCGTGAATGCACGGGAGCAGGTGTCGCGGACTGGTCGCATACCAATAACTCACATCTCGTAATATTAAATGTATATGATGTAACTGAAAAACCCACAGCCGTCGCACACCATACGCGGATCCTTCACAACGTTTTTAAAATGGCGGCTAGAATCCGCGCACACACCATGATGTGTAAGCTTTGGGTGCGCGACTCTGAAAAAAATTTGGAAAACAAAAATTAAAAAAGAAAATAACATAAATATAGTAAAATAAAAAAATAAAACAAAAAAATGAAACAATATTTCAGCTTTAATTTTTTTGGTGTTGCAATTTTCAGAAAAATGTATAATGTTATTTAATGAATAAAATATTTATAAATAAACAGTTAAAAAACTGTAGAAAATCAGTACAAAAAAATAGGTATAACTACTATTACACTTAAAAATTAGCATTTAAAAAACATTTGAAATTCAATGAAAAAAACATAGGTTTCAGAGACGTTATAGTTAAAAATTAGCATTTAAAAAAGCTTTGTTCGGGCAGTGTAGGGGGTCTTGCTGGGGGGGTGTTTCAGGGTTTAGGGCAGTGGTGTTCGGGCAGTGTAGGGGGTCTTGGTGGGGATGGTGTTTCAGGGTTTAGGGCAGTGCAGTGGTGTTCGGACAGTGTAGGGGGTCCTGCTGGGGATGGTTTTTCAGGGTTTCGGGAATTGCAGTGGTATTCGGGCAGTGTAGGGGGTCGTGCTGGGGTAAAGTTTCACGGTTTAGGGCAGAGCAGTGATGTTCGGGCAGTGTAGGGGTCATACTGGGGGTAGTATTTTAGGGTTTAGGGCAGTGCAGTGGTGTTCAGGCAGTGTAGGGGGTCGTGCAGGGGGTGGTGTTTCAGGGTTTAGGGCAGTGGTGTTCGGACAGTGTAGGGAGTCTTGCTGGGGGTGGTGTTTCATGGTTTAGGGCAGTGCAGAGGTGCTCGGGCAGTGTAGGGGGTCGTGCAGGGGGTGGTGTTTCAGGGTTTAGGGCAGTGGATTTCGGGCAGTGTAGGGCTGTCTTGCTGGGGGTGGTGTTTCAGGGTTTAGGGCAGTGGTGTTCGGACAGTTTAGGGGGTCTTGCTGGGGGTGGTGTTTCAGGGTTTTGGGCAGTTGTGTTCGGGCAGTGTAGGGGGTCTTCCGGGGGTGGTGTTTCAGGGTTTAGGGTAGTGCTGTGGTGTTCGGGCAGAGTAGAGGTTCATGCAGGGGGTGGTGTTTCAGGCTTTAGGGCAGTGCAGTGGTGTTCTGGCAGTGTAGGGGGTCTTGCTGGGGGGGTGTTTCAGGGTTTAGGGCAGTGATGTTCGGGCAGTGTAGGGGGTCTTGGTGGGGCTGGTGTTTCAGGGTTTAGGGCAGTACAGTGGTGTTCGGACAGTGTAGGGGGTCTTCCTGGGGCTGGTTTTTTAGGGTTTAGGGAAGTGCAGTGGTATTCGGGCAGTGTAGGGGGTCGTGCTGGGGCTGGTGTTTCAAGGTTTAGGGCAGTGCAGTGGTGTTCGGGCAGTGTAGTGGTCGTGCTGGGGCTGTTGTTTCAGGGTTTAGGGCAGTACAGTGGTGTTCGGGCAGTGTAGGGGTTCGTGCTGGTGCTGGTGTTTCAGGGTTTAGGGCAGTGTAGTGGTGTTCGGGCAGTGTAGGGGTTCATGTTGGGTCTCCTGATCCAGGGTTTAGGGAAGTGCAGTGGAGTTCGGGCAGTGTAGGGGGTCGTGCTGGGTCCAGTTTTTCAGGGTTTAGGGCAGTGCAGTGGTGTTCGGGCAGTGTAGGGGGTCTTGCTGGGGGTGGTGTTTCAGGGTTTAGGGCAGTGGTGTTCAGGCAGTGTAGGGGTCTTGCTGGAGGTGGTGTTTCAGGGTTTAGAGCAGTGCAGTGGTGTTCAGGCAGTGTAGGGGGTCTTGCTGGGGATGATGTTTCAGGGTTTAGGGCAGTGCAGTGGTGTTCGGGCAGTGTAGGGGTCTTGCTGGGGGTGGTGTTTCAGGGTTTAGGGCAGTGCAGTGGTGTTCGGGCAGTGTAGGGGGTCATGCTGGGGGTGGTGTTTCAGGGTTTAGGGCAGTGCAGTAGTGTTCGGGAAGTGTAGGGAGTCATGCGGGGGTGGTGTTTCAGGTTTTAGGGCAGTGCAGTGGTGTTCGGGCAGTGTAGGGGATCACGGTGGGGATGGTGTTCCAGGGTTTAGGGCAGTGCAGTGGTGTTCGGGCAGTGTAGGGGGTCATGCTGGGGGTAGTGTTTCAGTGTTTAGGCCAGTACAGTGGTGTTTGGGCAGTGTAGGGGGTCATGCTGGGGTAGTGTTTCAGAGTTTAGGGCAGTGCAGTGGTGTTTGTGCAGTGTAGGTGGTCATGCTGGGGAAGTGTTTTAAGGTTTAGGGCAGTGCAGTGGTGTTTGTGTAGTGTGCAGCACATGCGCTGCGTCGCTAGGTGAGACCTAAAAAGAATTGCACCAAGATGGCTGCCAACACTTCCTGGATTGAAGTGTTGGCTGCCAATTAGATCCAAGCTTGTGCTTGTGTGGTTAGGTCCCGCTCAGATATATAAAGATGTTTTTCCTTTAATATCTCAAAAACTACTGAACGGATTTACACCATTTAAAAAAAAAAGGTCGCTTTATGAACCAAGCACTACCTTTTTGCCAAATTTGGTGTAATTCCATTCAGCAGTTTCAGCTGTAGTCGTGTCTAAAGTTTCCTATGAGAAATAACATGGAGAAAACGCGTTTTGGGACCCTCTTTTTTCTCGGCCCCCACTTGGGGAATCACCCCTGAATCACCCCGAAACTTTTAGGATAGGAGCTGACCGGAGCGGGACCAACATTTTAAAAATGTTGCGAAGATTCGTCAACCGGCGCCAAAGTTATTGGGAAAAGAAAAAACACTTTTTGAATAGAAACAAGGTCCTAACTATAACTACCTACTGGCGACCGCCAGGAGGTAATATATATATATATATTTATATATATATATATATATATATATATATATATATATATATATATATATATATATATATATATATATATATATATATATATATATATATATATATTTCGAACCAGTACTCCTTCCACTTCCACCAGAGAACCCCCGGCGGCGAAGAGAGAGACACGAACCACTTCTGATTTCAGGCAAGATGTTTTAATTCACCAAACAGCAGTCGACAGATGACGCGTTTCGGGCTCAGGCGCCCTTGTTCACATAAAGGCTGTGTGTAATAGATGCCATTTTTAAATAAAATGCCCTTCCCACTAAGGTCACATGTTCACAGAACAAACCAACGGACATAGCAGAAAGACTTAATGGTGTGTTATGCATCACTGTACTAACGCTGTTCCATCAGAACTAAATTCATTGTTCAAAAAAAGTTTTGATGCTGAAACTACAAAATATATACATTGAGGAATTCATTTGTAATATTAGGGCGTTAGTGGTTATGAAATTATAATTAGTATAATTTCAAAAGTACTTAATGCAACAATAGCATTAAACCAGCATTCCAGGATAAATCCAAATACACCAAAAAACACTGCTATAGTTCACTTATAACTGCTTAAATGCATGTTGTTGTACTTCGAGTAGTGACTTCTGTGACAAAAAGGGAAGAAGGGATATATACAAGGCTAAGTGCATGAAGAAGCTGCATGATTAGATTTCTCTGCAGAACATAGATACCCAGTGTAAATAATAAGTTACGTGAAAAATGTGTTAAACCAAGTGAAAAGATACAATAGTATCCATCACTATAACCTCGACTAATACGAGACATGATACAGTATCTCTACCATAGTGACAAAAAGTGAGGTGAAAAGAATATATAAAAAATAGGTTATCATAATTCATATACCCAAGGACAATTTATGTCTGTAATATGGTCATGAATATGACTAGACACATTTAATAAATCGGAAGATATTAACACGATTTACTTTAAGAAATACATTCAATTTCCAATCCATATATATATATATATATATATTATCTACTGGCGGTCGCCAGTAGATAGTTATAGTTAGGACCTATTTTCCATAGGAAATCCGCAACATTCTATTTGGAATAACGTTGGCGCCGGTTGACGAATCCTCGCAAAATTTTCCAAACTTTTGGGCAGCTCTGCTCCACTCCTACCCTGAAAGTTTTGAGGTGATCCGTCAAGCGGGGGCCGAGAAAAAAGGGGGGTCCCAAAACACGTTTTCCCCATGCAATTTCCCATAGGATCTGTTGTCGCAGCTACAGCCTGAACCGCTGAACGGAATGACACCAAATTTGGCAAAGAGGTAGTCCTCAGTTCGGACTCGTGCCTTTTGCATATATGGTGTGAATCTGTTCAGTATTTCCTGAGAAAATGAGGGTAAAAAAGTTAGTGATATCTATGGCCGCGGAGGATCCGCGGACCGTACCCGCACCCGCACCGTAAGCGCACCCTCCCTGAACCTAGCGCGCACCTTCCCGATCGCGCGCTGAATGCTAATTGGCTGTCGAGTGTCTCTCTACATTCGAAACCAGGAACTGTTGGCGGCCATTTTCTGCCTCGGTAGAAGCGAGGCTGAAGATGCAAGGGGAATAAGTGTGTAAAACATATAAAGGGGGCAGAGTGGAAATACTCTGACCCTCTAGAGGTGCTTCGGGGGTCCCAGAAGGACCCCCTGGGGCCCCCTTTTTAAAAAAAAGAAACACAGGGAAATGCGCGCACGGTGCGCGCATCCTATCGCGTTGGATGCACGGATTCTCTCGTGGTGGGTGTGCGGATCCACGGCAACGTTTTTTGAAAAACGACAAGAAATCATTGGTTGTATGACAACTTTCTGCACTGAAAGGTAGGGTGTATATTTCTGTTTTTTAAAGGTATGATTGTTATTGGTTAACAAAAACAGATTGTAAGGAACATTATATATGATAAGCTGATATGTTGCGATGTCAAGCACACTTCCTGTCTTGTGTAGGAACATTGTGTGCTGAACTTGTGACCTGTGAGCTCAGTGCAGTGTTCCATGACCTGTTTCTATGGTAACAGGCAAAAGGCAGATTGGGGGAAGGGTTGAAATGTATTTCTGTTGGAAAGGGTTGAAATGTTTAACCAATAGAAATGTGTGTTTGCTTTTGAGTTTATGTGCGAAGGATTGTGATTTGATGTTTACATGTATATGTGTGGAAAATGAAAGGGAAACTTTTTCATTCTTTGCTTTTGCTGAGAGGTGCACAGTGCAGAGATTCTGTAAAAGAAAATATGGTGAGTGATTGATATACTTCTTAATCTACAAAAGAACTTGAAAGATGAGTTATTTAATTGTGAGGGGATGTATGTAGACTATTTTGATTTTAATCAGACTAATGTATTTTTCCTGCTAAAGTGTAGGGAGTACTTTTTTTCTCTACAATGTGTGTGCATGTAGAAACCATTCTGTGATAAGCATTTGTGTTTTTCATGTGTTTGCAAACAGATAACTGTGCAGTTTTTATATTTTGGTAGAATTAGAAACCAGTCATTGTTTATGAATTTGTGAAATGAGTTATGTTATGTTTCTATACTAAAATGTAGTACTACTTCTAGATGAAGAAATGTGTTTTGGTATAGTGCAAGGGATAGTGTTGTTTGTCTAGAATCACACAGTGAGCCTGTGTGCATTTGGGAACCACTGTGAGAGAAGCATTTGGTAACATTGTGTATTTGCTGACAGATAACTGTTTTAACCTGTCATGTTGTGACGTTTTAGTAGCATTAGAAGACAGTTATGGCTTATGATTTGATTAAATGAGACAGGCTTTGACAGAAAAGTGCAGTCCTGAAATATGTAGATTGTGTGCAGTTCCCTTACCAGTTGCACTGTAGTGAATTAATTTTGGTGAACTCCTAGGGATAGTGGTGCATGTCTAGAATCACAGTGTGAGTTAGTGTGTATTTGGGATCAGTGTGAGAGAAGCATTTGGTGATATCATGTATTTGCTTACAGATAACTTTTTTAAAACCTGTCATGTTGTGAAGTTTTAGTAGCATTAGAATCCAGTCTTTGCTTATGCGTTGATTAAATGAGTCATGCTTTGACACTGATGTGCTGTACTTAAATATGTAGATTGTGTTCAGTACCATTAACTCTTCCAGACTAGTGAATGAGTTTTGGTAAACTCCTAGGATAGTGTTGATTGTCTAAAATCACATTGTGAGTCTGTGTGCATTTGGGTAAGGATTGTGAGAGAAGCATTTGGCAACATCGTGTATTTGCTGACAGATAACTGTTTTAAAACCAGTCAGGTTGTCAAGTTTTAGTAGCATTAGAAGACAGTTATGGCTTATGCTTTCATTATATGAGTCAGGCATTGACAGTAAATTGCAGTTGTGAAATATGTAGATTGTGTGCAGTTCCTTTACCACTTCCACTGTAGTGAATGAGTTTTGGTAAACTCCTAGGGATAGTGGTTGTTGTCTAGAATCACACTGTGAGTCTGTGTGCATTTGGGAACCACTGTGAGAGAAGTGTTTGGTAACATCGTGTATTTGCTGACAGATAAGTGTTGTAAAACATGTCATGTTTTCAAGTTTTAGTAGCATTAGAAGACAGTTATGGCTTATGCATTGATAAAAATGAGTCAGGGTTTGACACTAAGGTGCAGTACCATGTACTATTCTGTTCACTGTGGCAGAACTGAAAATTTAAAAGTTTTACCTAAGCACTGTCCTAGAAGTAGTCTGATTATTTAGTCAGTTTCTAAGTACCAAATAGACTGCTTCAAATGTCTATGCAGTATGCACGTAGTGTTCTAACATACTATACACTTGTCTTTTACACCTTCAATTCCCTAGTCAGTATCCATACACTTCCAGGAAACATCCTGTCACCTCCTTTGCAGTCCTCTAGAGACCCATTCAACAGCATGTACTAATCCATTCACTGTGCCAAAACCCAAACACTTATAAATTCACCAAGACACTCTCTTTCCAGTACTCGCATGCAGTCCTCTAAGCACCTACACACTTGTCTTTCACACCGTCAATTCCCCAGTCAGTATCCGTTCACTTCCAGCAAACATCCTGTCACTCCATTTGCACTCCTCTAGTGACCCATTCAGCATTATGTACTAATCCATTCACTGCGCAAAACCCTAATAAATTCACCCAGGCACTCTCCTTGCAGTACTCTAATCATTCAGTCAGTACCCAAGTACTCATCCAGTGACCCAGGCCTTAGTATATGGACTGCTTCAAACCCTCATCCACTATGCATGCAGTCCTCTAACCACCTACACAATTATCTTTCTCACCTTCAATTCCCTAGTCAGTATCCATACACTTCCAGGAAATACCCTGTCACTCCCTTTGCAGTCCTCTACTGACCCATTTAGCACCATGTACTAATCCATTCACTGTGCTAAAACCCAAACACTTATAAATTCACCAAGATACTATCTTTGCAGTACTCTAATCATTCAGTCAGTGCCTAAGTATTCATACACTGAGCCAGGCCTTAGCCTATAAGTAGTCATGCAGTGAGCCAGGCCTTAGCACATGGACTGCTTTAAATGCCTATGCAGTATGGATGCAATCCTCTAATCACCTACACAGTTGTGTTTCACACCTTCAATTCCCTAGTTAGTATTCATACTCTTCTAGCAAACACCCTGTCACTCACCCAGTGTGTCTCCTTATAGTACTGTAATCATTTAGTCAGTTAGCATGTAGTGTTTTAGTGAGGTAGGTTTTAGGGCATGAACTGCTTCAAAGTAGTATGCACTATGCATGTAGTGTTTTAACGATCGTCACACTTGTGGTTCAGGGCTATAGTTTCTTAGTCAGTTTTTATATAAAATGTGTTTGTACAGTAATGGAATAGTATAAATTTGAAAGTTATTAATATACATTTATTTGTGATTATTTTTTACAGATACAGAACAGGAGTGTTTCTCATCTGTTTGCACTCTTCTCGTGCAAGATTGTTTGGATGAAGGATCCTTAGGTGTTTCATCACACTTGCTGTGCCGCACGAGTATTTTTTGTTAGGATCCCCTCGTAACAGAACTCTTTGTCAAATCTTGCGAATGAAGAAGGTGGCATTGGTCTTTGTTTGCCCCTTGGAAAAAGTTAAAAATGTATTCACCACTGAAGAAAAACATTGTGGGCGTGGTGCCTTCTGCAAAAAAAATTCCTCAGATTCGGTAAATATTTTAAAGCGGCAACATTTACAGTTTTTGTAAGTTAAACTTATAAAATTGTGTTAGCTGTCTACATTTTATATATCTGTGATTTGTTTCTTGTGGTATTTTGTTGAGAATACCATGTTGTTTTTTTTTTAACAATCTTTCTGATTTTCCAGGTCTGTCGTCGACATCCGTGGTTCCCACAGGAGTGTTCCGCCTTGTTGTTTTGTATTATTGTTGTTACATTTTGTTTATTAGTTTATTGTTTATATTTATGTTAATAAAAAAATAAAGTTTGAAAATAGTTTATCGTTTATATATTTATTATTATAAAAAATAAAGTTTGAAAAAAAAACTTGATAATGTTTTTGGTTGTTCTCTTAACTGCTGTGTGACTCTTTCTTGTTCTTATTACTGTTATTTGATGGAGTCCACCATGGTGTTAAATTTTGGGGCACTTATCGCTGGAATACTGGTGATATCTGCAGTTTGCACCAACTTCTGAATAGTGTGGTAGATTTATCTCAACTTTACTTCCGTTAAAGTGCTAATAATGAAATGGAGAGTAGCTGTTCCCGTGCAAAAAGACACAAGGTGCACCTTTGCGATTTATTCTAAATACTAAAATCCTGTATTGTATTGCACTGAGGTATTGGCTGCACTTACAGTGTACACACAAAATCTATTAAGAAATCTCATTGTATTTATATTGATTGGGAAAAGTGCGTCAGGTGCTGGATCTTGACGAGAGCAAAAACCAAAGGAAATGAACATTGCAAGCACTCACCCCCACTTCACTAGGGGTGAGTGCTTGCAATGTTCAACACTCCGTCCATCATTTCCTTTGGTTTTTGCTTTGTTCGCCATAAGTTTGCAGGGTATGCTCAGCCGTGAGTCCCTTGCTCACTTTGCCACTGGATTCAAGCAAGCCTGGCTGAAGACGGCTGCAATGCCAGAAACCAGTCCTAGGAAGCTTGTTTCCGGTCCAGGGAAGACATGGCTTGGCAGTTCGGGCTGGACTGTTCCCATGAGGCAAAAGGGTCAGACTGATTTTCATATGGCCATGTCTGAACTGGGGTGGCAGAGTGGGCTAAAGAACGGTGATGGATTAAACCCAGATCAGTTGACTGGGGGTGAGTGCTTGCAATGTTCAACACTCCGTCCATCATTTCCTTTGGTTTTTGCTTTGTTCGCCATAAGTTGGCAGGGTATGCTCAGACGTGAGTCCCTTGCTCACTTTGCCACTGGATTCAAGCAAGCCTGGCTGAAGACGGCTGCAATGCCAGAAACCGGTCCTAGGAAGCTTGTTTCCGGTCCAGGGAAGACATGGCTTGGCAGTTCGGGCTGGACTGTTCCCATGAGGCACAGGGTCAGACTGATTTGCATATGGCCATGTCTGAACTGGGGTGGCAGAGTGGGCTAAAGAACGGTGATGGATTAAACCCAGATCAGTTGACTGGGGGTGAGTGCTTGCAATGTTCAACACTCCGTCCATCATTTCCTTTGGTTTTTGCTTTGTTCGCCATAAGTTGGCAGGGTATGCTCAGACGTGAGTCCCTTGCTCACTTTGCCACTGGATTCAAGTAAGCCTGGCTGAAGACGGCTGCAATGCCAGAAACCGGTCCTAGGAAGCTTGTTTCCGGTCCAGGGAAGACATTGCTTGGCAGTTCGGGCTGGACTGTTCCCATGAGGCACAGGGTCAGACTGATTTGCATATGGCCATGTCTGAACTGGGGTGGCAGAGTGGGCTAAAGAACGGTGATGGATTAAACCCAGATCAGTTGACTGGGGGTGAGTGCTTGCAATGTTCAACACTCCGTCCATCATTTCCTTTGGTCTTTGCTTTGTTCGCCATAAGTTGGCAGGGTATGCTCAGACGTGAGTCCCTTGCTCACTTTGCCACTGGATTCAAGCAAGTCTGGCTGAAGACGGCTGCAATGCCAGAAACCGGTCCTAGGAAGCTTGTTTCCGGTCCAGGGAAGACATGGCTTGGCAGTTCGGGCTGGACTGTTCCCATGAGGCACAGGGTCAGACTGATTTGCCTATGGCCATGTCTGAACTGGGGTGGCAGAGTAGGCTAAAGAACGGTGATGGATTAAACCCAGATCAGTTGACTGGGGGTGAGAGCTTGCAATGTTCAACACTCCGTCCATCATTTCCTTTGGTTTTTGCTTTGTTCGTTATAAGTTGGCAGGGTATGCTCAGACGTGAGTCCCTTGCTCACTTTGCCACTGGATTCAAGCAAGCCTGGCTGAAGACGGCTGCAATGCCAGAAACCGGTCCTAGGAAGCTTGTTTCCGTTCCAGGGAAGACATGGCTTGGCAGTTCGGGCTGGACTGTTCCCATGAGGCACAGGGTCAGACTGATTTGCATATGGCCATGTCTGAACTGGGGTGGCAGAGTGGGCTAAAGAACGGTGATGGATTAAACCCAGATCAGTTGACTGGGGGTGAGTGCTTGCAATGTTCAACACTCCGTCCATCATTTCCTTTGGATCTTGACGAGATACACTGCTCAGTTCGTATATTGTTGTGCACACGAAAAAAATCACATCACAACTTTCACACCAATTGCAATGCGAAACAAATTCCGGCGATAAGACACGTTAGCACCAGGGATTTTACACCTGCTTTCTGCTGGTGTTAAGCAGGACAAATACCTGCACCATGAAAGGGAACACAGCCAAGAGCCACACCAGAACACCCACAGGTGCCATAGAGTCAATGAGCATGATACAGGGATACCCATGAGGGCCAGAAGACTCATCTCAACAACTCCAGGACCACCAATGCCCCCCAAACCCACATCTTAGTAAATGTGTCCCTGTGGTCATTGTTTTAGCATGACGGGCACGAGCCCTGCAACATCACAGTGTGCTGTCACCTCAGCTTTGGCAGTGAGCCTGGATGTGTAGCTACGTACGCATCCTCCTGCATGCACAACTGGTGTGTGCTGGTCTGTTGTTCACAGGTCAGTGCAGGGGTGTGCCTATCCGGCAAGGGGAACGGGGTGTCTCGGACATGTCTGTGTACAGGAAGTGCGGTAAGTGTGTCTCTGTGTTCTGATGTGGCCTGTTACAAGAGCCGCACCAGTCGATGTTGTAAAGTGGCATGCACCACCTCCAAACGGCACTGTGATGTTGTAGTTGGAATGTAGCAGGACATGCGCAAATAGGCATTACAATGGCGTGCCGTACGAGTGCACGAGATACAACAGCTCACCGTACAAAAGTGTGGGGGCTCGTGGGAGGGAGGAGCTGCCGTTTGGCAACATAACACACAGTGAACTCAACCATGTGCCACATGCTGGGCATCTCATCCATGATGACCACGGTCGCAGACATTCCACAACACCAACGACTGGCCTTTGTACACATCCTGTATGAATGCAGCGTGGTTTTCACTTCTATGCTCGTTCAGTGGTGTGATGTTGGCAGGTTGTGTGACTTGTGCTCCTTGTTGGTGTGTTTCATTTTGGCCATTGTTAGTGTATATGTGTGTTGTACTTAATTGTGCATGTGTGCCATTCTGCCCATCTTCCCCCCTCCCCCCTCCCCCCACTCCCTGCTTCTTCCTCTTCCTAGTGCTGTTGTGTCTATAATTTTCTTGCTGCACACATAAATACATGTAAAGAATAAATTAGAATAGTTCCTTGATTCTTTTAGGTTTCAAAACTTCTCTATTGGTTTCTTTTTAATTTTCCATATGAACCGTTTTTTAAAAATATTCAACAACACATAGAAGTCAGAAGTGCAACGTATTCTATCAACACACTTTCTAGAACATTCTACAATACATGCAGGTTAAAAGTTTATCAATTTTTTAAAACTTTACGATTTTTTTTGTAACATTTTCTTGAACATTTAGCGACACGTGCAGGTTAAAAGTTGACGATTGTTTTAAGTTCGAACAGTGCCTTCCAAATGCAAGTAGCAGGTGTGGATGAGCTGAGCAGAATGCTTTTCATGATATCTTCAGAGATAAGTTATAGATAGGAATTAGCATTTAAAAAACCTTTGAAATTCACTGAAAAAACCATAGGTTTCATGCACGATATATTTAGGAATTGGCATTTAAAAAACCTTAGAAATTCACTAAAAAAAACAAAGGTTTCAGGGGCGTTATAGTTAGGAATTGGCATTTAAAAAACCTTAGAAATTCACTGAAAAAACCATAGGTTTCAGGGGTGTTATAGTTAGCTGGACATTTCCCTCGTACAAAACCCTAGAAATTCCCCTGTTATACTTCGTTCAGCTAACTATAACTCGCGCCCCCACAATGCACTGCAGATGACGTCACATATTACATCACTCATGACATGGTCAGTGACATCACTGATGACATCACTCATGACATCTCAAATGACATCACTGATGACATCACTGATGACGTCATCCATGTGATAAATTAGTGAATCTTCTCACACCCTAATATAACCTTTGATACACCGCCTCAAAATTTCACACGGCCATTTTGACAACCATAGATACTCCAATACCAATAATTACTCACCCACTCATTGACTTCTAGGTCTACATACATCTCTACTCACTCACCTGTACAGTCACTCATACTTACAGTCACTCTGTGCATTTATACACCTATACAGACACTCACACACCGCCAATCATCCATTGAGGTACTGACACATCTAGTCAGTCATGCAAATAATTAATCACAGTAAAATTTACTCACCTATACAGTTAAAAACACTCAAGTTCACTTACTCATAAAAATACTAACAAATTCTGTGTCTTCCTGCAGAAAAACAAATAGCACATGACACAGATATCCTTGCACTATGGCGCATACAGCCACTCCCAAAATCACACACTCTCACATATAGATAGTTATATACTCTTACACACATATACACTGCGTTTCACATATGTAGTTACTGACACATGTACAACTGAGATATACATTCAATCACTAACACACCCATACATACACTCACCCAATCATACAGTCCATCACAGATGCACTCTTAAAAACATGCACCCACTGAATCACCCACTCACACATCTAGTCACAGAGTCACACACACCCTACCCACACAAACACTCTGGCACCCATACAGATACTCAGACAACCAATCAATAACCCATATAGACACTCATATAGCTATTCACAAAACCATATAGCCACTTATACACCAACACACAGACACATACATTCACACAGTTTAGTCACTAGTCTGCAGTAAGATACATTTAATGACTCACTTATAGACTCAGTTACACACCCAGAAAATCATCCATTCACACACTTGTACACCCACTTATTTTTCAACAGGCCTTTCCCTACATATATTAAACATAATAAAACTAATCAGAAACACATACTCAATGGATGATGTCATCAGTGATGTCATCAGTGATGGCATTTGAGATGTCATCAGTGATGTCATGAGTGATGTCACTGACCTTGTCATGAGTGATGTAATATGTGACGTCATCAGCAGTGCATTGCGGGGGCGCGAGTTATAGTTAGCTGAACTAGCTATAACAGGGGAATTTCTAGGGTTTTGTACGAGGGAAATGTCCAGCTACCTATAACACCCCTGAAACCTATGGTTTTTTCAGTGAATATATATATATATATATATAAGCACACATTTTTTACATCTTTATCTTAAACGAGATTGTAACAACTTAAGGCATGTTCTGAATCCCGCCTCATGTAAAGATGACAAATCAGTTCTTAAAATAGTACAATGAAGTCCAAATGATAATGTATTATCTATAAGAACTCCTGAAATCCATTTTGGTCCCATAAATTACTGAAATCTGGTTTATTTATTTATTAGGCTACATTTGCACACATATTGCACTTTACACATTGCACTTTTACAGAAACAATGATCATATGTTTTTATTGTTTTTGTTTTTAATTCATGTACCACGAATTATGTATTAGCGTATTATCAAAAAAACAGATATATCCATATCATGTTTTTATACTCAGACAAGCATGGGCAAATAATGGACATTATGAACAAAATGACGGTATTTTACCTAGATGTACTGAATTGGATTAATATGACCAACTGAAAACGAAAGCAAACAAAAGGGCATTAAAATGCACCTCTGACAGTAAAATTGCATCAAATGTTTAAATATTATTTAGATATTATAAGTTTCACACAATGCATACAAGGTCAAGCTTTTGTCTATGTCCATTCAAAATCTAAACTTCATGCCTGTCACGTGGTCATGTGTTCACCTGCATTTGCACTTTAAAAGGGAGTTACCTCCATTAGTCCACTGTCATGTGATCAAGGCTCTGGTGAGCCGAAACACGTTATGGCGACAATGGAATAAAGGAATACTTTGCACAAATTTCGGGTCTGTGTCCATCCTTTGGGAGAGCCGTCTGGGGAGAGTCAGCGGAGGAACACTCGTAATATTATTGGTCGTTTGCTTGTCTCGCACGACCATTCACAGACCCCCTCCTCGGAACAAGGTCGACGCAACAGTGAGACTCCTCTTCCGGGGCAACCTGGAAGTCTTTCTACATCCCGTAAAGGATATCGACCGTCGGACCCCCCACAACCCAGAAGAAGCCGGGAAACCTAAGAAATTCAGTAAACGCCGAATCGGAGGACCCGGGGATTACAGAAGATTGCAGGTAGGCACACAAGTGGGTATTGTGGGGTGAGGAGGAGTGCAACTCTTCGGATAACGCAGTTATATTCAACTCTGCATTAACTGAAGTCTAAATAATACGAACAATTTCCATAATGTCGGCCGACGTGGCTAGAGCACGGGAAGCGGCAGCAACAGAGATGTTCTCTGATACCCTCCCGGTTACAAGCAATGCAACGGAGCCTTTACCGGATAAAACAAATACAAATAATTCAGTAAGGGACTTGTTTAGAAAACTTGGGAAAAAAATGAAATCTGAAATGAGCAAATGGTGGGAGTCTAAGTCGCTACAAGGATATATCGAAGTGAACAGGATACCTAGAGGCTTACGCATATTAATGGCACCGAGTTACGAGGAACCCAATCCTGAACTAATGAAAGAATGGGTGGAATGCAACCTAGAGTCTTCTAGGAAACTGACTTTGATTCTAATTAAATACGCAGACATTGACAGAGCCAAGCTCCTGAGTGAAATAGATGAAATAAATGAGGAGTTGGAAAAACATGAACAGAAGGATGAGCAAAACAAACTCAGGAATGAAATGATGACTCGCTTACAAAAAGAGGAGGAAAAAATCAAAACCAGGAAAGCATTTAAATTTCAGAGAGACAGAACGGACTATGAGTTGGGCCAAATCTTCACTTTTGCCAAGCGCTATGACGCACTGAGAAGGTTGAAATTTCGCAATGTTGACAGAGTAGCACCAATGTCTAAACACAACGAGGGCCAATACAATCCAAGGCTAAATACCCCCCAATCGGAAATCAGCTCAGGGGGAAGTAGCGAATCCGAATCTGAGATGCGCAACCCCACAACGGCGGGGCTCAACTCCAGACCATCCCCAGGAGAAGAACTTAATTTTTTATGCCAGGAACGCAGACAAACTCTGCGTCCAAGACCTCAAACAAGTCAAGTACCTCCAACTACAAACGGCGGCAGAGGCGTAAGGCCAGCAACAAACGAGCAAAAACCAACAAGAAGGAGAGGACGGGGATACTGGAGGAACAAACAATAATGGATGAACAAGTAGAAAATACCATCATCAATTTGTCCAACATTATGTTGACGAAACAAGAAACCAACATACTAAGACTTGGCCTCTCATATGCGCCACAAAACAACTTCGATTACGCAGCAACCAGACTGGATTTATATAAAGGGGTACGAAAGTTGAAATTGAAAAAGCATTTTCTTGTCAACGCACATAATCAAGCAACTAACAAACAAGCTCCTACAACTGAGACCAGACAAGGGACAACGACATTGACACAATCTGATGCACCCCTTCTACAAGTTTTGGAAGATTTAAACGACGAAAGCAATCATACAAATCAAACGTCGATAGTGAGCCCATTCAAACCTAAATCTTCCTTCAATCCAATAATGATTCGTGATTCCATCGATATTTTTCATAAAGCAGCAATCACACAATTAAAGGAACTGCACAAAAGGATACAATCCAAAACCAGACATTACAATAAAGTAGATCAACAATATCGATTATTAACTTCTAAATTGCAGAAAAACAAGTAGATTGTAATCCGCAATAGCGATAAGGGCGGCAACATTGTAATATGGCCAATAACCCTATATAACAAAGAAGCGTATAAACAACTTAATGATCGTGACTGCTACACAAGGATCACTACTGGCAATATGAAAATTACACACAAGGAATTCCATCATAAGCTCGTCAAATGGAACAATGCGAAATTGATCAGCAATGATGAACTCAAATTTTTAAAGCATGACAATCCCACAACACCGACCATCTATTTTATTCCAAAGATTCACAAGAACTATAATGAGCCTCCTGGAAGACCAATAATCAGTGCTAAAAGCAGTCTGATGGAAAACACAACAAGATATATAGACTATTATTTACAAGAGCATGTACAGAGTCTACCTTCCTATGTAAGGACACTAGCGACTTCCTTAGAAAAATTTCGAACTTTGAATGGCAAGAGGATTACTTACTGATGGCTTTGGATGTAACCTCTCTATACACCAGCATTGAACATACGGATGGGTTAACAGCAATACAACATTATCTTGCACAGAGATCTACACAACATCTAGAACACAGCAAAATGCTTGTGGAAATGATCGAGTTCTGTCTGCGCAATAACACTTTTATGTTTAATAGCCAGCTATATCAGCAAACCAGAGGGGTAGCTAGGGGGGCCAGCTTTTCACCAAGCTACGCATGTCTGCACATGGGCAGATGGGAAGAGCTGGTCCTCAAAAAGGAATTTAGTGATATTGTCATGAACAATGTTAAAATTTGGCTCAGATACATTGATGATTTGTTTATAGTTTGGCACGGTACATTACAACAAGCAAATGAGTTTATTCAAAATGTCAATGTTAACAACATGAATTTGCACTTCACCGCCACAGTCAGTCCATCTCAGATTGAATTTCTAGATACCCAAGTCTACATTAGTAAAAACAAAATTGAAACCCGACTATATAGGAAAAAGACAGCGGGTAACTCCACCCTTCATGCATCCAGTGCGCATCCCAAGCACCTTATCACCAGTATCCCCTATGGGGAAATGCTACGCATAAGGCGCATATGTAGTAATGATCAGGACCTCAAGGTGGCACAGGACGAAAGTAAGAACCGCTTCTTGCAACGTGGGTACAAAAACAGTGTTATTGACAATGCGATTAAAAAATCTATGGCCTGGAGCAGGGAGGAAGCCATCAAGGATAAAAAAATTGATGAGAAATCTTTTGATAAATCTAGGATATCCAACCCTGACAATATGACCCAAAACAATACAGACAGTACAAATTCGAAAGAAGAATTCCGACTGATTATCCAATATAGTCAACAACACAAAAGTTTAAATAAAATTATTCAGCGAAATTGGCCATTGGCACTCAGTGACCCAGTAATAGGACCCCTGCTCTCGCAGAGGGTGTCCATTACTTACAGTAAAGCGCCCTCAATGAGGGACAAACTAGTCCACACAAGTCCTGAAGTGATCAACAACAGTAGCTGGATACAATCGGTCAAAGGATTCTTTAGATGTAAAACGTGCAAGGCATGCATTCAGGGAGTTAATACCAGCACATACAAAACCCCTTTCAGCGATCACAACTACACTATCTCTAAATTCTTAACATGCAAGACAGAGTACGCTGTTTATGTCCTCTCATGCCCATGTAATTTACGGGACATAGGCAGCACAAAATTACCTGTCTCTAAACGTATCCTCCAGCATCTAGGAGCTATCACAAATCAGGATAATACGTACCCCGTTGCACGGCATTTCAGGGAACAACATAAATCTGACAACCATTTCCTTAAATATTTTGTCATAGATTCAATTCCACTAAGCAGGAGAGGGGGTGACCGTGAAAATAAATTAAGAAAACTTGAAACACGGTACATCCTACAACTGGACACTAAGCATCCTGCAGGTCTTAATGCCACGGAGGACTTGTATACATGTCTGATCTGAAACAACACACTTGCATGTTTTTACAGACAGAAGAAGTCAATCAGACGCAGCCCTATCTCTTGAATACCTACCACAATTCGGTTTTGTTTTTAGAGTTTTTATCATTGGTCATTTTTATCAACAAATCCTCTTATGTCTTTTAAAAAAATACGATATTTTACTATTTTATAAGGTATTTTTATTAACATCTCGTAAATTAAAGTTTTATTGTATTTACTATGGTTATAACATAATTGTTTTTAGTGGCACCTATCTAGGTGAGAGATTATGTAGATAGGTCGATAGATACAATTTTGAGGTTAAATCACCTTTTTATCTATTTGTTGGCATATTTTGCACACACTAAATTGCACTGACACGTATGCACTTTACAGGTGCGGTCGGTTCACCTTGAATGAGTATTGATATACCTGGCAGTTGATCAAGGTTTCTATCCATCAGCAATACAAGACAGAGGATTTGCATAAAAGATATGACCATAATTCAAAACGACTGTATTGTTAACAACGAATGTAATTATTACTAGAATACAGGTCTAGGTATTTCACAAGCACACATTTTTTACATCTTTATCTTAAACGAGATTGTAACAACTTGAGGCATGTTCTGAATCCCGCCTCATGTAAAGATGACAAATCAGTTCTTAAAATAGTACAATGAAGTCCAAATGATAATGTATTATCTATAAGAACTCCTGAAATCCATTTTGGTCCCATAAATTACTGAAATCTGGTTTATTTATTTATTAGGCTACATTTGCACACATATTGCACTTTACACATTGCACTTTTACAGAAACAATTATCATATGTTTTTATTGTTTTTGTTTTTAATTCATGTATCACGAATTATGTATTAGCGTATTATCAAAAAAACAGATATATCCATATCATGTTTTTATACTCAGACAAGCATGGGCAAATAATGGACATTATGAACAAAATGACGGTATTTTACCTAGATGTACTGAATTGGATTAATATGAACAAGTGAAAACGAAAGCAAACAAAAGGGCATTAAAATGCACCTTGGACAGTAAAATTGCATCAAATGTTTAAATATTATTTAGATATAATAAGTTTCACACAATGCATACAAGGTCAAGCTTTTGTCTATGTCCATTCAAAATCTAAACGTCATGCCTGTCACGTGGTCATGTGTTCACCTGCATTTGCACTTTAAAAAAAGAGTTACCTCCATTAGGCCACTGTCATGTGATCAAGGCTCTGGTGAGCCGAAACGCGTTATGGCGACAATGGAATAAAGGAATACTTTGCACAAATTTCGGGTCTGTGTCCATCCTTCGGGAGAGCCGTCTAAGGAGAGTCAGCGGAGGAACACTCGTAAAAATATATATATGTATGTGTATATATATATATATATATATATATATATATACATATATATATATTTGAACTTCTCGTTTCGCTGTTTTCTGTGGAAAGAAGACGAGTATGGACCCAAATCCGTGCTGCAATAGGTTTATTAGTTACACACCACCAGTTAGTCCGCCATGACGCGTTTCGGCTGTCCCTCGGCCTTGATCACATGACACGCTACAGACTGTGAAAGCTATTTTTAAAGTGCCAGTGCTTCAATTGTGCATGATAGACATAGACAAAATACTTTAAATATTTTAAGGATACAGCGAGCCACGTATAAATACATATGTGGTTTACAATAATACCTGAGATGTTTAAATTAGAAACCATTCGTGGTTGTAATTGTACTACCCTCATGGTACCAATGAATTAGTGATCCACGCCCGCTATACACAAAAATAGTCATCAGTAAATGCATAAATGCTAACTCTAGTCAATAAGTATATCTAATGTGTATGTCATAAGCTAATCATGTGCAAAATAGCAAAGCCAAAATAAATTAAATTTTTCTTTTTCTTACATAAAAAATTAATGTCATTGTTGTGGTAAACGAGAAGGAGCAAAAGAATAAAAGTAAAGTGAAATTATGTGTTTGAATTATTCAATTTTTAAAAGTTATATTATAAAAATATATATAATATAATAAAGTGCAGTGCTGCCTAGATGTATTTAGTATAAATACAATATACTTGCTTGGCTTAAAAATGAAAACTATATTAAATTCTTGGCAAATGTAGTAGGAGATAAAGACAAAGATAAAACTGTGTGTGTGGGGTAAAAACGGTTTGGATGGTAGAAATGCGAGCTATAGTTCAATGGTATAGGAGGTGATCATATTTGATGTATACCTGTCCAGATACCTCCTAGGCTGTGTAATGAAGGATAGTTAAAATAAATTAATAAATATTACATATAAATACACTTAATAAATATAATACACATTTTAAACAATTTCTAAGAAAACGTTCAATATAGATCTGTGCATATAAATATAAAAATCTGTAAAATATGAATTATATAAATATTCTAAAATCCAACTTCCTAGTTATTACTCCAACACACCTCTCCTGTCCATTCCTGAATTTACCCTCTCTTGTTGGTGTATCATGTATAGAGTTGTTCTATTATATTCTCGCAAGGAGTACAGATCAGTCTAGTCTCAGTGATAATGAGCAGTGCCTCAAGTAGTCCTTGTAAATAAATATATGTGTATTCTCGAGTATTGTGGGGAAAATATATATATATATATATATATATATATATATATATATATATATATATATATATATATATACTATATATATATATTTATATATAACCTACCGGCAGTCGCCAGTAGGTAGTTATAGTTAGGGCCTATTTTCCATAGGAAATCCGCAACATTCTATTCCCAATAACTTTGGCGCCGGTTGATGAATCTTAGCGAACTTTTCAAAACTTTTGGCTAGCTCCAGTCCGCTCCTATCCTGAAAGTCTCGGGGTGATTCGTCAAGCGGGGGCCGAGAAAAAAGGGGGGTCCCAAAACGTGTTTTCCCCATGCAATTTTATATAGGAACCTTTAGTCGTAGCTTCAGCCCGAACAGCTGAACGGAATTACACCAAATTTGGCAAAAAGGTAGCCCTTGGTTCAGAGTCGTGCCTTTTGGTTAAATGGTGTAAATCCGTTCAGTAGTTCCTGAGAAAATCAAAAGTAAAATCACATATATATCTGTGCAAAGCCTAACCACACATCTCATAGTAAGTTATGATTGGCTGTCAGCACTTCATCCAAGAATTGTTGGCAGCCATCTTGGGACCAATATACATGATAGCACCTCATTAAAAAGCATTGCAGTTAATAGACAGTTTTAAGACTTTAGCTACATTATAAATCATTTGTTGGTGGTACCATCCTCATTTTATGAATTGTGGTGTGTTCTAAGGTGATTTTACCATGAGAAAAAGCCTTCTGCTGGGATATCATGAATCATGTTTGAGAGAAAACTATTTTCTCATGCTTTTCTCACAGAGGCTTAGAAGGTGATCTATAAGCTAAACTGAGAGCATATTTTCTGTAAATTCACATGATCTTTCTCAGTCATATGAGAATGAAATCTGACATTCTCAGTAAAACATGTACATCCAACAAGGGCAGAGACTGTCAGTTGATTCCTTTGTGTTCTACTTCAGCTTCCCAGAGTGTTCTAAAGAACAACTAGAGCGCTAACAGTCCTACTTATGACAAATGATTGCAGACCTGAAGCCATCTTGATTGGAATAAAGTGGTAACTAGGATGGAGTGAGAGGCAAGATGGCGGCTGACTAACACGGCCGTTCTGCTGCTCCCTGACTATGAACTACCGATTAGACGAATTGTAGCGGCAAAACATGGATAAAAGTATGCGGAGTGTATCGCATTAATAGAAGCAAATTTTTTTAAGGACATATAAAAAACTGGAAAACCAGAAGAAGCAGAAAGGGAAAATAAATGAACAAATGAACAAACAAACAAAGTGGCGGCCGGACGAGAATGGATACGGTGTCTCGTACCTTGGATATTGTCCTGGCCCCGCCCTATGTGGAGTAGTGCTCTGCCGGGCAGAGCTGGTGAAGACTCTTTCAGCGTGTTTGGCGGCTTTGGCGTCTGACGGACCTGAGAGGGATCATCGTTCGTGGTGTTCTGATTTTCGCTGGATGTGCTCTTCAGCTGGCCCCGAAGATTCCTGCTGAGACGGGTGCAAAAGGGAAGACGCGTTCGGGAGCAAACACTGGCGTATCCCCTAAGGCGGTTACATCTACAGATCTTCACATTAAGCCAGGGGTAAAGAAGCAAAACTCCACCACGATAAGTGCACAGCTGAAAATGGATGAAAAGAAAACCCGGAATGGAGCGCATTTGGCAGTTGAACCTACTGTTTTGGAGCTGCTAAGAGCAACACAAGGATTGAAGCATACAGAGCATACACAGCAGCAAAAGAATTCAGCAGGTGAGCAGTACCAGGCATGGGGTAACACGGATAGAAGGGATGGAGCTGGGGGTTCGGACGGTTTGAATCACTCAGTACTAGATGGAAATCGGACTGAAAATACAACTGCTAGTGCTGTTAGTAATGAAATATGTGAATCTAGTTTACAAATCCAACCTCCACCCCCACCCTGTGCCCCCCCCTACCTGCAACTGGAGATACGAGCTCCCAATGAGTCAGAGATAATATCTAAGCCAGGACTCCAGGCAAATTATCCCACATCAGATCCCACTACTTTCACTAACACCAGTGGAATCGCTATGACTATGGGTCATAACCATGCTACATCTTCCAATCACAGCGAGCAAGGTTTCTATTCTCTTTCTGATGGCATTTGGTCAGTATCCGGCTCAGCTTCCGAGTCACTTGAGGATTCTAGTGAAGAAAATTCAGATACAGGGAAAAGAGATATGACGGCTACAATGCGCAAAGCTGCAAGAGAGATAAACCATCCCACCCCACAGAAAAAAAGCCTGAGATGTGTCAGAACCCCACAAGTCTTACCTGTTGTGCTCGTGGAGCTATCTCGCAGGGACGCCGTGAGCAACCTCCACTGTTCCCCTCCCTACCTGATCAAGGTGAAGAATCAGACCCAGGCACGGAGGAGACCAGGGAAAGATGCCTAATGGTATGGGGGGAAAGATGTTGTCGAAGACGATCAGAGGAGGAGTCACGCTAGACCGGGGATGCTCTCTGGGGTATCGCCAGCTAAACAGAGGAACAACAATGATTAGTGCACCTGCTTTCCTTTCGTGGATCACACCTACAGGAGCAACAATCATACCATAATACAGGGCTGGCAGTAGGAGTCAATAGTCACCTGGCATCTGATGGTTTTAGGTCCCTTTGTGGTACTACGGATAGAGGGTTGTCTTGGTGATCCCGACGTCTTACGTGCAGAGGGTCAAGGGCCGTCATACATGCTTGCCGGACAGCAGCATGTGATGGAGCCAACAAACGCGCTCCTGCGCGGTGAGGGGGCAAAGGAGACAAATACGTGACCACGCTTCCCTGTGCGTGTCACGAAGGTAGGTACAAATGCGCTCCTGCGCGGTGAGGGGACAAAGTAGGCAAATACGTGACCACGCTTCCCTGTGTGTGTCACGAAGGTAGATACAAATGCGCTCCTGCGGGGTGAAGGGGCAAAGTAGACAAAATACGTGACCACGCTTCCCTGTGCGTGTCACGAAGGTAGGTACAATTGCACTCATGCGCAGTGAGGGGACAAAGTAGACAAAATACGTGACCAAGCTTCCCTGTGTGTGTCACGAAGGTAGGTACAATTGTGCTCATGCGCGGTGAGGGGGCAAAGTAAGCCCGTGACCACGCTTCCTGCGTGTGTCACGGAAGGAGTCAGGATTTAAGGTGCTCCGGCGCGGTGAAGGGGAGGCAAGAAAGCCCGTGACCACGCTTCCTGCGTGTATCACGGAAGGAGTCAGGTTTCAGGCGCTCCGGCGCAGTGAAGGGGAGGCAAGAAAGCCCGTGACCACGCTTCCTGCGTGCATCACGGAAGGAGTCAGGTTTCAGGTGCTCCGGCGCGGTGAAGGGCAGGCAAGAAAGCCCGTGACCACGCTCCTGCGTGTGACGCGGCATATACCTGCGGGTGGGAGTTGTAGGAAGTTCGTGGTTCTCTTCCATGAGAGTCCGGAGGCGGTGAGGCAATAGGTGGAAGCAGGCGGCCAAGCAGCAACACATCTCAGTACTGGAAGCACTGACGGGAGTGGCCGCCGCGGTTAAATGCGGCCTCACCCGGAAGTGCTTCCTATGGTTTTCGTGAGCACTAGACCGCTGACCTGAAAGCGGTGCGTGCTCTGAAAACCGGAAGTCAGTTTCCTGCCGTAGAGCAACCCCGGTTGGGACCATGACAGTAACCCTCCCAAGACCCCCCCCCCTCCCTACACGGGGGTAGCAGGGCAAGGTTTGCGTGGGTATTTGGCGTGAAAGGCGCGTACACACAGGGGAGCATGGCGAACATGGGACAGAGGTTCCCAGGAACGTTCCTCAGGACCATACTCCTTCCAGTCTACTAAACAATAGAGCCGCCCTGTAGTTCTTCGGGAATCAAGTATGGCCCTCACCTCATATTCCTCGTGTTCGGCCCTGAGGATAGGAGGGGGAGGGCCGGTGATGCGAGTGCCTGAATGGACGGGACGTAGGAGGGAGACATGGAATACTGGGTGTATCTTCATCTGTTGAGATAGAGTGAGTTTCATTGCCACTCGGTTGATGATCTTCTTGATGGGAAATGGGCCTACGTACCGTGGGAACAGCTTTTTAGGACCATGCACGTTGAGGTTCTTTATAGATACCCATACCTCATCCCCGACTTTGTACTCGGGTTCTTTTTGTCTGTGGGCATCAGCGTAGTGTTTCTGGTTTTCTTTGGCCTTGGCGGGCTCGAACCGGGCTTCCTGCCATATGGTATGTAACAGGGCATGGTACTTTTGGACGGTAGGGATGTGACAGGACGAAGTCTTTTCCCATGGCTCCGATCGTGGGTGCAGTCCTTGTAGACAGAAGAAAGGCGACATACCTGTAGATGCATGTTTACTGTTATTGTATGCGTATTCCACCATCCAGAGGGCTTCTGACCATTCTTGCTCTATGGATAACAGTAAACAATGGAGGTATTGTTCCCTGGTCTTGTTTGTTTGTTCCGCCTGTCCGTCCGTTTGTGGGTGATATGCCATGGAAAGACGGGTTTCCATGCCCATGTTTCTGCATACCTCACCCCAGAATCTGGATACGAATTGGGAGCCCCTGTCCGTGATCAAGACGGAGGGTATGCCATGCAACCGGATCACATTTTGTGCGAAGATCAAGGCTAGGTCGAGTGTTGATGGCAATTTTTTCAGGGGAACGAAGTGTGCCATTTTCGTAAGGTGATCCACGATGGTGAGGACAGTGGTATAGCCGGTTTTTGTCCTTGGTAGCTCAACTACGAAGTCCATGGACACCGTATGCCAGGGGCAAGGAGGAACAGGAATCGGATTCAAGAGCCCAATTGGGGGACTGGAACGGGTTTTCCCTTGATTACAAACAGCACAATGTTCTAGGTAGGAACGGACTATGGTATCCATGGAAGGCCACCAGAAATGTCTGTGCAAGAGGTCCATGGTTTTGTGGACTCCTGGATGGATGGACAACGGATGATCATGGCACATGAATAAAGCTTGTTGTTGGTGGCTGTCGAGCGGAAGGAAATACTGGTCTCCCTTGAACAGGAACCCATCCCGTACGGTGATTCCGACTAGGTCCCTGATCCATTCTTCTGCTTTTTGTTGTCGTAGATCGTCGCGCAGCTGGGTGAAGAAGGTGGAGGAGAAGACCACCCCTTGGAAGCATTGTCCAGGAAGGATGGTCAGGGGTTCGGCCTTTTGGTACGTTGTCTTCGGTTTCGTCCAAACTGGACAAGGCGTCTGCCTTGGCATTTTCTCTTCCAGGGCGATAGGTGATGTGAAAGTTGTATTCATTGAAGAACAGGGTCCACCTTGGTTGTCTGGAAGTGAGGGCTCTAGCTGAGCAAAGGAATTGTAGGTTCCTGTGGTCGTGTATATGGTCACCGGGTATCGTGCGTCCTTGAGATAATGGCGCCATTCGTCAAAGGCAGCCTTAATGGCGAGGAGTTCGCGGTCTGACACAGTATAGTTGCGCTCCGCCGGCAGGAGTTTTCGGGAAAAGAATGCCACGGGATGCAGAAGTCCTGTTTAGGCATTGTGTTGCGATAATACCCCTCCCAGTGCGTTCTGTGATGCATCCGCTTCCACTATGAAGGGCTGTCCTGGGTCGGGATGCCGAAGGATGGGGGCGCTGGAGAATCGTTCTTTCAGGTCTTGGAATGCTTCTTCGGCTTCAGGGTTCCAGGAGAACGTTACTCCTTTACGTAGTAGGTTGGTGATGGGTGTAACGATACCAGAGAACCCCATAATGAAGCGCCTGTAGTAGTTGGCAAACCCCAGGAATCTCTGGACCTGTTTAGTGGAACAAGGCGAAGGCCATTGAAGGACTGCTTTGACCTTTTGGGCATCCATTTTGAACCCTTCAGGGGTTATGATGTGCCCGAGAAACTCTACCATGGTGGTGTGGAACACGCTCTTCTCCAGTTTTACGTACAGGCCGTGCCGCTGTAGCTGTGTTAGGACAGCACGGACGTGGTTGATGTGCTCAGGGATAGTGTCAGAGAAGATCAAGATGTCGTCGATGTAGACGACGCAGAACTGATCCAAGTATTCCCTTAAGACTTCGCCTATGAAGTATTGAAAGGCAGCCGGAGCGTTGCAGAGCCCGAAGGGCATGACCCGGTATTCGAATAAACCGTATTTCGTCTGAAATGCGGTCTTCCATTCATCGCCTTCCCGGACCCTGACGAGATGGTACGCTCCTCGTAGATCAAGTTTGGTATAAATGGAGGCATTCTTTACTTGATCCAGAAGGTTGGAGATGATAGGCAGAGGATATCGATTCTTGATGGTTATGGTATTTATGGCTCTATAGTCGATACACATCCTTAGATCTCCTTCCTTCTTAGCTACAAAAAAGAGAGGGGACAAGACGGGCGATTTGGAGTGGCGGATGAAACAGGAACTCCTCCAGATAGCTCCGTAGATGGAGGTTCTCCTTCTCCGTAAGTGAGTAGACACGACTACAAGGAAGGGTCGAACCTGGTATGAGGTCTATCCGGCAATCGAAGGAGCGATGGGGGGGCAAGGTATTCGCTCCTTTTTTATCAAAGACAGAAGACAAGTCTGCATAAGCCGTGGGTACGTTGTCATGGGCGACTAAACCCGTCCCTATCATAGGTACTGACTGAGCTGGTATAGAGGTTTCACTTACCGCCTTCTCATGAGGATAGCAGGTGGCGGTACAGTGAGAGGAGTTTAGAGTCATGATCCGGGTCCTCCATTCAATGTGAGGGTTGTGTGTCACCAACGAAGGAAGCCCTAAAATGAGCTTGAACTGAGGAGCATCGATCACGGCAAAGGCGATTTTCTCCGTATGCCCGTTCGTGCACGTCATCTTCATGGCTTCGGTTTGGTATCGTATGAGTCCAGAGGTTAGGTCGGTGCCGTCCACAGCCTTCACACTTTCTGGTTTACTCATAGCCACAGTTGGGATGCCTAATCCTTCCATGTAACCCGTGTCGATGAAATTCCCTGTCGCATCTGAATCGATGAGAGCGGTGACTGCCCAAATCCGGCCTGTCGAGGATCGCAACGTAACTGACAGACCCATGTGTCTGATGTTGATGAACGAGGCGGTGGGGGGGGTTCGCATGGAGGTATAACCCAGTAGACCAGCCCAATCGCCTACTGGGTTTCGTCGTTTCCCGCTTCATCCGTGCGGGATCTCGTGAGAGCAAGGGATTTGTGGGTTGTTGGTTTAGCTGGTTTAACAGGGCATTCTTTGACAAAATGTCAGTTTTTGCCGCAATAAAGACACAGATTCTGTTTTCGGCGTTTGTCTTTTTCCTCCCGGGTCAAAGGACCACGGATTCCGCCGATCTGCATGGGTTTGGGTGCTTCCTGGGCTTTCCCTGGTTCAAACCTGTTTTTGTCTCGAGATGACATGAACCGAACCTCAGTGCCTTTATGTTTTTCGTTTTTTCGCTCCTGCAACCTAAAGTTTAATCGAACCACCAGGTCAATGAAAGACCCTATATCCTCCGGGGATTCGGCCTGTTGCGCGAGAAGGTCTTTAATGTCGTCCCGCAGTCCCCTGTAAAATACAGACACCTGCTTAGAGTCAGGCCACCTTGCTTCAATAACTAGTCTGTTGAAAGTGGTTATGTAATGTAGGAGGTCTGAAGAACCTTGTTTCAAATTCAGGAGCTCATTGTCCGCGGCCTGCACGAATGTGTGGCGGGCAAACATTTGCCGCAGGGTTTCCTTGAAGACGGGGAGCCTGTACAGCATGGGTTCATCGTTTTCGACCAAGGCTATTGACCACTGGGCAGCGTCTCCACCGAGATAGGACAAGATGAATGCAACCTTGGAGGCATCATCAGGGAAGGCGGAAGCACGTGCAATGAAATGTAGCTGGCATTGATTTAGGAAGATGCTATATTTAGCGCTGTCGCCATAGAAGCGTTCCGGGGGAGCTAATTGGACGGGGTGAGGGGCTATCACCTGTATGGGTGAGTGATGGCCTTGTTGCTCAGGTACCACCCCCCGTGTCTGGTCCTGACTGCAGGATCTGGGCCCCAGGCCCCAGTCTGTCCTGCTGCTATCTGGCCTTGTAGTGTGGTAATGTCTTGACGGAGACTCAGGTTGTCTGCCTGTATACATGTTAGCATAGCTGCGATGTCCTGCAGGGTAATGTCAGGGTTACTCATGGCGCCCAGGCGAGATATGTAAACGTGGGCTTCCAGTTCTGTCAGAACCCCACAAGTCTTACCTGTTGTACTCGTGGAGCTATCTCGCAGGGACGCCGTGAGCAACCTCCACCATTCCCCTCCCTACCTGATCAAGGAGAAGAATCAGACCCAGGCACGGAGGAGACCAGGGAAAGATGCCTAATGGTATCGGGAGAAAGATGTTGTCGAAGAGGATCAGAGGAGGAGTCACGCTAGACTGGGGATGCTCTCTGGGGTATCGCCAGCTAAACAGAGGAACAACAATGATTTGTGCACCTGCTTTCCTTTCGTGGATCACACATACAGGCACAACAATCACACCATAATACAGGGCTGGTAGTAGGAGTCAATAGTCACCTGGCATCTGATGGTTTTAGGTCCCTTCGTGGTACTCCAGATAGAGGGTTGTCTTGGTGATCCCGACGTCTTACATGCAGAGGGTCAAGGGCCGTCATACATGCTTGCCGGAAAGCAGCATGTGATGGAGCCAACAAACGCGCTCCTGCGCGGTGAGGGGGCAAAGGAGACAAATACGTGACCACGCTTCCCTGTGTGTGTCACGAAGGTAGGTACAAATGCGCTCCTGCGCGTTGAGGGAACAAAGTAGGCAAATACGTGACCACGCTTCCCTGTGTGTGTCACGAAGGTAGGTACAAATGCGCTCCTGCGCGGTGAAGGGGCAAAGTAGACAAAATACGTGACCACGCTTCCCTGTGCGTGTCACGAAGGTAGGTACAATTGCGCTCATGCGCGGTGAGGGGACAAAGTAGACAAAATACATGACCAAGCTTCCCTGTGCTTGTCACGAAGGTAGGTACAATTGTGCTCATACGCGGTGAGGGGGCAAAGTAAGCCCGTGACCACGCTTCCTGCGTGTGTCACGGAAGGAGTCAGGATTTAAGGCGCTCCGGCGCGGTGAAGGGGAGGCAAGAAAGCCCATGACCACGCTTCCTGCGTGTATCACGGAAGGAGTCAGGTTTCAGGCGCTCCGGCGCGGTGAAGGGGAGGCAAGAAAGCCCGTGACCACGCTTCCTACGTGTGACGCGGCATATACCTGCGGGTGGGAGCTGTAGGAAGTTCGTGGTTCTCTTCCACGAGAGTCCAGAGGCGGTGAGTCAATAGGTGGAAGCAGGCGGCCAAGCAGCAACACGTCTCAGAACTGGAAGCACTGACGGGAGTGGCCGCAGCGGTTAAATGCGGCCTCACCCGGAAGTGCTTCCTATGGTTTTCGTGAGCACTAGACCGCTGACCTGAAAGCGGTGCGTGCTCTGAAAACCGGAAGTTAGTTTCCTGCCGTAGAGCACCCCCGGCTGGGACCATGACAGTACCCCCTCCCAAGACCCCCCCCTCCCTACACGGGGGTAGCAGGGCAAGGTTTGCGTGGGTATTGGGCGTGAAAGGCACGTACGCACAGGGGGGCATGGCAAACATGGGACAGAGGTTCCCAGGAACGTTCCTCAGGACCATACCCCTTTCAGTCTACTAAACAATAGAGCCGCCCTGTAGTTCTTCGGGAATCAAGTATGGCCCTCACCTCATATTCCTCGTGTTCGGCCCTGAGGATAGGAGGGGGAGGGCCGGTGATGCGAGTGCCTGAATGGACGGGACGTATAAGGGAGACATGGAATACTGGGTGTATCTTCATCTGTTGAGGTAGAGTGAGTTTCATTGCCACTCGGTTGATGATCTTCTTGATGGGAAATGGGCCTACGTACCTTGGCAACAGCTTTTTAGGACCGTGCACGTTGAGGTTCTTTATAGATACCCATACCTCATCCCCGACTTTGTACTCGGGTTCTTTTTGTCTGTGGGCATCAGCGTAGTGTTTCTGGTTTTCTTTGGCCTTGGCGAGCTCGAACCGGGCTTCCTGCCATATGGTATGTAACAGGGCATGGTACTCTTGGACGGTAGGGATGTGACAGGACGAAGTCTTTTCCCATGGCTCCGATCGTGGGTGCAGTCCTTGTAGACAGAAGAAAGGCGACATACCTGTAGATGCATGTTTACTGTTATTGTATGCGTATTCCACCATCCAGAGGGCTTCTGACCATTCTTGCTCTATGGATAACAGTAAACAACGGAGGTATTGTTCCATGGCCTTGTTTGTTCGTTCCGCCTGTCCGTCCGTTTGTGGGTGATATGCCGTGGAAAGACGGGTTTCCATGCCCATGTTTCTGCATACCTCACCCCAGAATCTGGATAGGAATTGGGAGCCCCTGTCCGTGATCAAGACGGAGGGTATGCCGTGCAACCGGATCACATTTTGTGCGATGATCAAGGCTAGGTCGAGTGCTTATGGTAATTTTTTCAGGGGAACTAAGTGTGCCATTTTTGTAAGGTGATCCACGATGGTGAGGACAGTGGTATAGCCGGTTTTTGTCCTTGGTAGCTCAACTACGAAGTCCATGGACACCGTATGCCAGGGGCAAGGAGGAACAGGAATCGGATTCAAGAGCCCAATTGGGGGACTGGAACGGGTTTTCCCTTGATTACAAACAGCACAATGTTCTAGGTAGGAACGGACTATGGTATCCATGGAAGGCCACCAGAAATGTCTGTGCAAGAGGTCCATGGTTTTGTGGAATCCTGGATGGATGGACAACGGATGATCATGGCACATGAATAAAGCTTGTTGTTGGTGGCTGTCGAGCGGAAGGAAATACTGGTCTCCCTTGAACAGGAACCCATCCCGTACGGTGATTCCGACTAGGTCCCTGATCCATTCTTCTGCTTTTTGTTGTCGTAGATCGTCGCGCAGCTGGGTGAAGAAGGTGGAGGAGAAGACCACCCCTTGGAAGCATTGTCCAGGAAGGATGGTCAGGGGTTCGGCCTTTTGGTACGTTGTCTTCGGTTTCGTCCAAACTGGACAAGGCGTCTGCCTTGGCGTTTTCTCTTCCAGGGCGATAGGTGATGTGAAAGTTGTATTCATTGAAGAACAGGGTCCACCTTGGTTGTCTGGAAGTGAGGGCTCTAGCTGAGCAAAGGAATTGTAGGTTCCTGTGGTCGGTGTATATGGTCACCGGGTATCGTGCGTCCTTGAGATAATGGCGCCATTTGTCAAAGGCAGCCTTAATGGCGAGGAGTTCGCGGTCTGACACAGTATAGTTGCGCTCCGCCGGCAGGAGTTTTCGGGAAAAGAATGCCACGGGATGCAGAAGTCCTGTTTAGGCATTGTGTTGCGATAATACCCCTCCCAGTGCGTTCTGTGATGCATCCGCTTCCACTATGAAGGGCTGTCCTGGGTCGAGATGCCGAAGGATGGGGGCGCTGGAGAATCGTTCTTTCAGGTCTTGGAATGCTTCTTCGGCTTCAGGGTTCCAGGAGAACGTTACTCCTTTACGTAGTAGGTTGGTGATGGGTGTAACGATACCAGAGAACCCCATAATGAAGCGCCTGTAGTAGTTGGCAAACCCCAGGAATCTCTGGACCTGTTTAGTGGAACAAGGCGAAGGCCATTGAAGGACTGCTTTGACCTTTTGGGCATCCATTTTGAACCCTTCAGGGGTTATGATGTGCCCGAGAAACTCTACCATGGTGGTGTGGAACACGCTCTTCTCCAGTTTTACGTACAGGCCGTGCCGCTGTAGCTGTGTTAGGACAGCACGGACGTGGTTGATGTGCTCAGGGATAGTGTCAGAGAAGATCAAGATGTCGTCGATGTAGATGACGCAGAACTGGTCCAAGTATTCCCTTAAGACTTCGCCTATGAAGTATTGAAAGGCAGCCGGAGCGTTGCAGAGCCCGAAGGGCATGACCCGGTATTCGAATAAACCGTATTTCGTCTGAAATGCGGTCTTCCATTCATCGCCTTCCCGGACCCTGACGAGATGGTACGCTCCTCGTAGATCAAGTTTGGTATAAATGGAGGCATTCTTTACTTGATCCAGAAGGTTGGAGATGATAGGCAGAGGATATCGATTCTTGATGGTTATGGTATTTATGGCTCTATAGTCGATACACATCCTTAGATCTCCTTCCTTCTTAGCTACAAAAAAGAGAGGGGACAAGACGGGCGATTTGGAGTGGCGGATGAAACCGTTTTGCAGGAACTCCTCCAGATAGCTCCGTAGATGGAGGTTCTCCTTCTCCGTAAGTGAGTAGACACGACTACAGGGAAGGGTCGAACCTGGTATGAGGTCTATCCGGCAATCGAAGGAGCGATGGGGGGGGGGCAAGGTATTCGCTCCTTTTTTATCAAAGACAGAAGACAAGTCTGCATAAGCCGTGGGTACGTTGTCATGGGCGACTAAACCCGTCCCTATCATAGGTACTGACTGAGCTGGTATAGAGGTTTCACTTACCGCCTTCTCATGAGGATAGCAGGTGGCGGTACAGTGAGAGGAGTTTAGAGTCATGATCCGGGTCCTCCATTCAATGTGAGGGTTGTGTGTCACCAACGAAGGAAGCCCTAAAATGAGCTTGAACTGAGGAGCATCGATCACGGCAAAGGCGATTTTCTCCGTATGCCCGTTCGTGCACGTCATCTTCATGGCTTCGGTTTGGTATCGTATGAGTCCAGAGGTTAGGTCGGTGCCGTCCACAGCCTTCACACTTTCTGGTTTACTCATAGCCACAGTTGGGATGCCTAATCCTTCCATGTAACCCGTGTCGATGAAATTCCCTGTCGCATCTGAATCGATGAGTGCGGTGACTGCCCAAATCCGGCCTGTCGAGGATCGCAACGTAACTGACAGACCCATGTGTCTGATGTTGACGAACGAGGCGGTGGGGGGGTTCACATGGAGGTATAACCCAGTAGACCAGCCCAATCGCCTACTGGGTTTCGTCGTTTCCCGCTTCATCCGTGCGGGATCTCGTGAGAGCAAGGGATTTGTGGGTTGTTGGTTTAGCTGGTTTAACAGGGCATTCTTTGACAAAATGTCAGTTTTTGCCGCAATAAAGACACAGATTCTGTTTTCGGCGTTTGTCTTTTTCCTCCCGGGTCAAAGGACCACGGATTCCGCCGATCTGCATGGGTTTGGGTGCTTCCTGGGCTTTCCCTGGTTCAAACCTGTTTTTGTCTCGAGATGACATGAACCGAACCTCAGTGCCTTTATGTTTTTCGTTTTTTCGCTCCTGCAACCTAAAGTTTAATCGAACCACCAGGTCAATGAAAGACCCTATATCCTCCGGGGATTCGGCCTGTTGCGCGAGAAGGTCTTTAATGTCGTCCCGCAGTCCCCTGTAAAATACAGACACCTGCTTAGAGTCAGGCCACCTTGCTTCATTAACTAGTCTGTTGAAAGTGGTTATGTAATGTAGGAGGTCTGAAGAACCTTGTTTCAAATTCAGGAGCTCATTGTGCGCGGCCTGCACGAATGTGTGGCGGGCAAACATTTGCCGCAGGGTTTCCTTGAAGATGGGGAGCCTGTACAGCATGGGTTCATCGTTTTCGACCAAGGCTATTGACCACTGGGCAGCGTCTCCCCCGAGATAGGACAAGATGAATGCAACCTTGGAGGCATCATCAGGGAAGGCGGAAGCACGTGCAATGAAATGTAGCTGGCATTGATTTAGGAAGATGCTATATTTAGCGCTGTCGCCATAGAAGCGTTCCGGGGGAGCTAATTGGACGGGGTGAGGGGCTATCACCTGTATGGGTGAGTGATGGCCTTGTTGCTCAGGTACCACCCCGTGTCTGGTCCTGACTGCAGGATCTGGGCCCCAGGCCCCAGTCTGTCCTGCTGCTATCTGGCCTTGTAGTGTGGTAATGTCTTGACGGAGACTCAGGTTGTCTGCCTGTATACATGTTAGCATAGCTGCGATGTCCTGCAGGGTAATGTCGGGGTTACTCATGGCGCCCAGGCGAGATATGTAAACGTGGGCTTCCAGTTCTGTCAGAACCCCACAAGTCTTACCTGTTGTACTCGTGGAGCTATCTCGCAGGGACGCCGTGAGCAACCTCCACCATTCCCCTCCCTACCTGATCAAGGTGAAGAATCAGACCCAGGCACGGAGGAGACCAGGGAAAGATGCCTAATGGTATCGGGAGAAAGATGTTGTCGAAGAGGATCAGAGGAGGAGTCACGCTAGACTGGGGATGCTCTCTGGGGTATCGCCAGCTAAACAGAGGAACAACAATGATTTGTGCACCTGCTTTCCTTTCGTGGATCACACATACAGGCACAACAATCATACCATAATACAGGGCTGGTAGTAGGAGTCAATAGTCACCTGGCATCTGATGGTTTTAGGTCCCTTCGTGGTACTCCAGATAGAGGGTTGTCTTGGTGATCCCGACGTCTTACGTGCAGAGGGTCAAGGGCCGTTATACATGCTTGCCGGAAAGCAGCATGTGATGGAGCCAACAAACGCGCTCCTGCGCGGTGAGGGGGCAAAGGAGACAAATACGTGACCACGCTTCCCTGTGTGTGTCACGAAGGTAGGTACAAATGCGCTCCTGCGCGTTGAGGGAACAAAGTAGGCAAATACGTGACCACGCTTCCCTGTGTGTGTCACGAAGGTAGGTACAAATGCGCTCCTGCGCGGTGAAGGGGCAAAGTAGACAAAATACGTGACCACGCTTCCCTGTGCGTGTCACGAAGGTAGGTACAATTGCGCTCATGCGCGGTGAGGGAACAAAGTAGACAAAATACATGACCAAGCTTCCCTGTGTGTGTCACGAAGGTAGGTACAATTGTGCTCATACGTGGTGAGGGGGCAAAGTAAGCCCGTGACCACGCTTCCTGCGTGTGTCACGGAAGGAGTCAGGATTTAAGGCGCTCCGGCGCGGTGAAGGGGAGGCAAGAAAGCCCATGACCACGCTTCCTGCGTGTATCACGGAAGGAGTCAGGTTTCAGGCGCTCCGGCGCGGTGAAGGGGAGGCAAGAAAGCCCGTGACCACGCTTCCTGCGTGTGACGCGGCATATACCTGCGGGTGGGAGCTGTAGGAAGTTCGTGGTTCTCTTCCACGAGAGTCCAGAGGCGGTGAGTCAATAGGTGGAAGCAGGCGGCCAAGCAGCAACACGTCTCAGAACTGGAAGCACTGACGGGAGTGGCCGCAGCGGTTAAATGCGGCCTCACCCGGAAGTGCTTCCTATGGTTTTCGTGAGCACTAGACCGCTGACCTGAAAGCGGTGCGTGCTCTGAAAACCGGAAGTTAGTTTCCTGCCATAGAGCACCCCCGGCTGGGACCATGACAGTACCCCCTCCCAAGACCCCCCCCTCCCTACACGGGGGTAGCAGGGCAAGGTTTGCGTGGGTATTGGGCGTGAAAGGCGCGTACGCACAGGGGGGCATGGCAAACATGGGACAGAGGTTCCCAGGAACGTTCCTCAGGACCATACCCCTTCCAGTCTACTAAACAATAGAGCCGCCCTGTAGTTCTTCGGGAATCAAGTATGGCCCTCACCTCATATTCCTCGTGTTCGGCCCTGAGGATAGGAGGGGGAGGGCCGGTGATGCGAGTGCCTGAATGGACGGGACGTATAAGGGAGACATGGAATACTGGGTGTATCTTCATCCGTTGAGGTAGAGTGAGTTTCATTGCCACTCGGTTGATGATCTTCTTGATGGGAAATGGGCCTACGTACCTTGGCAACAGCTTTTTAGGACCGTGCACGTTGAGGTTCTTTATAGATACCCATTCCTCATCCCCGACTTTGTACTCGGGTTCTTTTTGTCTGTGGGCATCAGCGTAGTGTTTCTGGTTTTCTTTGGCCTTGGCGAGCTCGAACCGGGCTTCCTGCCATATGGTATGTAACAGGGCATGGTACTCTTGGACGGTAGGGATGTGACAGGACGAAGTCTTTTCCCATGGCTCCGATCGTGGGTGCAGTCCTTGTAGACAGAAGAAAGGCGACATACCTGTAGATGCATGTTTACTGTTATTGTATGCGTATTCCACCATCCAGAGGGCTTCTGACCATTCTTGCTCTATGGATAACAGTAAACAACGGAGGTATTGTTCCATGGCCTTGTTTGTTCGTTCCGCCTGTCCGTCCGTTTGTGGGTGATATGCCGTGGAAAGACGGGTTTCCATGCCCATGTTTCTGCATACCTCACCCCAGAATCTGGATAGGAATTGGGAGCCCCTGTCCGTGATCAAGACGGAGGGTATGCCGTGCAACCGGATCACATTTTGTGCGATGATCAAGGCTAGGTCGAGTGCTGATGGTAATTTTTTCAGGGGAACGAAGTGTGCCATTTTTGTAAGGTGATCCACGATGGTGAGGACAGTGGTATAGGCGGTTTTTGTCCTTGGTAGCTCAACTATGAAGTCCATGGACACCGTATGCCAGGGGCAAGGAGGAACAGGAATCGGATTCAAGAGCCCAATTGGGGGACTGGAACGGGTCTTCCCTTGATTACAAACAGCACAATGTTCTAGGTAGGAACGGATTGTGGTATCCATGGAAGGCCACCAGAATTGTCTGTGCAAGAGGTCCATGGTTTTGTGGAATTCTGGATGGATGGACAACCGATGATCATGGCACATGAATAAAGCTTGTTGTTGGTGGCTGTCGAGCGGAAGGAAATACTGGTCTCCCTTGAACAGGAACCCATCCCGTACGGTGATTCCGACTAGGTCCCCGATCCATTCTTCTGCTTTTTGTTGTCGTAGATCGTCGCGCAGCTGGGTGAAGAAGGTGGAGGAGAAGACCACCCCTTGGAAGCATTGTCCAGGAAGGATGGTCAGGGGTTCGGCCTTTTGGTACGTTGTCTTCGGTTTCGTCCAACCTGGACAAGGCGTCTGCCTTGGCGTTTTCTCTTCCAGGGCAATAGGTGATGTGAAAGTTGTATTCATTGAAGAACAGGGTCCACCTTAGTTGTCTGGAAGTGAGGGCTCTAGCTGAGCGAAGGAATTGTAGGTTCCTGTGGTCGGTGTATATGGTCACCGGGTATCGTGCGTCCTTGAGATAATAGCGCCATTCGTCAAAGGCAGCCTTAATGGCGAGGAGTTCGCGGTCTGACACAGTATAGTTGCGCTCCGCCGGCAGGAGTTTTCGGGAAAAGAAGGCCACGGGATGTAGAAGTCCTGTTTCGGCATTGTGTTGCGATAATACCCCTCCCAGTGCGTTCTGTGATGCATCCGCTTCCACTATGAAGGGCTGTCCTGGGTCGGGATGCCGAAGGACGGGGGCGCTGGAGAATCGTTCTTTCAGGTCTTGGAATGCTTCTTCGGCTTCAGGGTTCCAGGAGAACGTTACTCCTTTACGTAGTAGGTTGGTGATGGGTGTAACGATACCAGAGAACCCTGCAATGAAGCGCCTGTAGTAGTTGGCAAACCCCAGGAATCTCTGGACCTGTTTAGTGGAACAAGGCGAAGGCCATTGAAGGACTGCTTTGACCTTTTGGGCATCCATTTTGAACCCTTCAGGGGTTATGATGTGCCCGAGAAACTCTACCATGGTGGTGTGGAACACGCTCTTCTCCAGTTTTACGTACAGGCCGTGCCGCTGTAGCTGTGTTAGGACAGCACGGACGTGGTGGATGTGCTCAGGGATAGTGTCAGAGAAGATCAAGATGTCGTCGATGTAGACGACGCAGAACTGGTCCAAGTATTCCCTTAAGACTTCGCCTATGAAGTATTGAAAGGCAGCCGGAGCGTTGCAGAGCCCGAAGGGCATGACCCGGTATTCGAATAAACCGTATTTCGTCTGAAATGCGGTCTTCCATTCATCGCCTTCCCGGACCCTGACGAGATGGTACGCTCCTCGTAGATCAAGTTTGGTATAAATGGAGGCATTCTTTACTTGATCCAGAAGGTTGGAGATGATAGGCAGAGGATATCGATTCTTGATGGTTATGGTATTTATGGCTCTATAGTCGATACACATCCTTAGATCTCCTTCCTTCTTAGCTACAAAAAAGAGAGGGGACAAGACGGGCGATTTGGAGTGGCGGATGAAACCGTTTTGCAGGAACTCCTCCAGATAGCTCCGTAGATGGAGGTTCTCCTTCTCCGTAAGTGAGTAGACACGACTACAGGGAAGGGTCGAACCTGGTATGAGGTCTATCCGGCAATCGAAGGAGCGATGGGGGGGGCAAGGTATTCGCTCCTTTTTTATCAAAGACAGAAGACAAGTCTGCATAAGCCGTGGGTACGTTGTCATGGGCGACTAAACCCGTCCCTATCATAGGTACTGACTGAGCTGGTATAGAGGTTTCACTTACCGCCTTCTCATGAGGATAGCAGGTGGCGGTACAGTGAGAGGAGTTTAGAGTCATGATCCGGGTCCTCCATTCAATGTGAGGGTTGTGTGTCACCAACGAAGGAAGCCCTAAAATGAGCTTGAACTGAGGAGCATCGATCACGGCAAAGGCGATTTTCTCCGTATGCCCGTTCGTGCACGTCATCTTCATGGCTTCGGTTTGGTATCGTATGAGTCCAGAGGTTAGGTCGGTGCCGTCCACAGCCTTCACACTTTCTGGTTTACTCATAGCCACAGTTGGGATGCCTAATCCTTCCATGTAACCCGTGTCGATGAAATTCCCTGTCGCATCTGAATCGATGAGTGCGGTGACTGCCCAAATACGGCCTGTCGAGGATCGCAACGTAACTGACAGACCCATGTGTCTGATGTTGACGAACGAGGCGGTGGGGGGGGTTCGCATGGAGGTATAACCCAGTAGACCAGCCCAATCGCCTACTGGGTTTCGTCATTTCCCGCTTCATCCGTGCGGGATCTCGTGAGAGCAAGGGATTTGTGGGTTGTTGGTTTAGCTGGTTTAACAGGGCATTCTTTGACAAAATGTCAGTTTTTGCCGCAATAAAGACACAGATTCTGTTTTCGGTGTTTGTCTTTTTCCTCCCGGGTCAAAGGACCACGGATTCCGCCGATCTGCATGGGTTTGGGTGCTTCCTGGGCTTTCCCTGGTTCAAACCTGTTTTTGTCTCGAGATGACATGAACCGAACCTCAGTGCCTTTATGTTTTTCGTTTTTTCGCTCCTGCAACCTAAAGTTTAATCGAACCACCAGGTCAATGAAAGACCCTATATCCTCCGGGGATTCGGCCTGTTGCGCGAGAAGGTCTTTAATGTCGTCCCGCAGTCCCCTGTAAAATACAGACACCTGCTTAGAGTCAGGCCACCTTGCTTCAATAACTAGTCTGTTGAAAGTGGTTATGTAATGTAGGAGGTCTGAAGAACCTTGTTTCAAATTCAGGAGCTCATTGTCCGCGGCCTGCACGAATGTGTGGCGGGCAAACATTTGCCGCAGGGTTTCCTTGAAGATGGGGAGCCTGTACAGCATGGGTTCATCGTTTTCGACCAAGGCTATTGACCACTGGGCAGCGTCTCCCCCGAGATAGGACAAGATGAATGCAACCTTGGAGGCATCATCAGGGAAGGCGGAAGCACGTGCAATGAAATGTAGCTGGCATTGATTTAGGAAGATGCTATATTTAGCGCTGTCGCCATAGAAGCGTTCCGGGGGAGCTAATTGGACGGGGTGAGGGGCTATCACCTGTATGGGTGAGTGATGGCCTTGTTGCTCAGGTACCACCCCCATGTCTGGTCCTGACTGCAGGATCTGGGCCCCAGGCCCCAGTCTGTCCTGCTGCTATCTGGCCTTGTAGTGTGGTAATGTCTTGACGGAGACTCAGGTTGTCTGCCTGTATACATGTTAGCATAGCTGCGATGTCCTGCAGGGTAATGTCGGGGTTACTCATGGCGCCCAGGCGAGATATGTAAACGTGGGCTTCCAGTTCTGTCAGAACCCCACAAGTCTTACCTGTTGTACTCGTGGAGCTATCTCGCAGGGACGCCGTGAGCAACCTCCACCATTCCCCTCCCTACCTGATCAAGGTGAAGAATCAGACCCAGGCACGGAGGAGACCAGGGAAAGATGCCTAATGGTATCGGGAGAAAGATGTTGTCGAAGAGGATCAGAGGAGGAGTCACGCTAGACTGGGGATGCTCTCTGGGGTATCGCCAGCTAAACAGAGGAACAACAATGATTTGTGCACCTGCTTTCCTTTCGTGGATCACACATACAGGCACAACTATCATACCATAATACAGGGCTGGTAGTAGGAGTCAATAGTCACCTGGCATCTGATGGTTTTAGGTCCCTTCGTGGTACTCCAGATAGAGGGTTGTCTTGGTGATCCCGACGTCTTATGTGCAGAGGGTCAAGGGCCGTCATACATGCTTGCCGGAAAGCAGCATGTGATGGAGCCAACAAACGCGCTCCTGCGCGGTGAGGGGGCAAAGGAGACAAATACGTGACCACGCTTCCCTGTGTGTGTCACGAAGGTAGGTACAAATGCGCTCCTGCGCGTTGAGGGAACAAAGTAGGCAAATACGTGACCACGCTTCCCTGTGTGTGTCACGAAGGTAGGTACAAATGCGCTCCTGCGCGGTGAAGGGGCAAAGTAGACAAAATACGTGACCACGCTTCCCTGTGCTTGTCACGAAGGTAGGTACAATTGCGCTCATGCGCGGTGAGGGAACAAAGTAGACAAAATACATGACCAAGCTTCCCTGTGCTTGTCACGAAGGTAGGTACAATTGTGCTCATACGCGGTGAGGGGGCAAAGTAAGCCCGTGACCACGCTTCCTGCGTGTGTCACGGAAGGAGTCAGGATTTAAGGCGCTCCGGCGCGGTGAAGGGGAGGCAAGAAAGCCCATGACCACGCTTCCTGCGTGTAACACGGAAGGAGTCAGGTTTCAGGCGCTCCGGCGCGGTGAAGGGGAGGCAAGAAAGCCCGTGACCACGCTTCCTGCGTGTGACGCGGCATATACCTGCGGGTGGGAGCTGTAGGAAGTTCGTGGTTCTCTTCCACGAGAGTCCAGAGGCGGTGAGTCAATAGGTGGAAGCAGGCGGCCAAGCAGCAACACGTCTCAGAACTGGAAGCACTGACGGGAGTGGCCGCAGCGGTTAAATGCGGCCTCACCCGGAAGTGCTTCCTATGGTTTTCGTGAGCACTAGACCGCTGACCTGAAAGCGGTGCGTGCTCTGAAAACCGGAAGTTAGTTTCCTGCCGTAGAGCACCCCCGGCTGGGACCATGACAGTACCCCCTCCCAAGACCCCCCCCCTCCCTACACGGGGGTAGCAGGGCAAGGTTTGCGTGGGTATTGGGCGTGAAAGGCGCGTACGCACAGAGGGGCATGGCAAACATGGGACAGAGGTTCCCAGGAACGTTCCTCAGGACCATACCCCTTCCAGTCTACTAAACAATAGAGCCGCCCTGTAGTTCTTCGGGAATCAAGTATGGCCCTCACCTCATATTCCTCGTGTTCGGCCCTGAGGATAGGAGGGGGAGGGCCTGTGATGCGAGTGCCTGAATGGACGGGACGTATAAGGGAGACATGGAATACTGGGTGTATCTTCATCTGTTGAGGTAGAGTGAGTTTCATTGCCACTCGGTTGATGATCTTCTTGATGGGAAATGGGCCTACGTACCTTGGCAACAGCTTTTTAGGACCGTGCACGTTGAGGTTCTTTATAGATACCCATACCTCATCCCCGACTTTGTACTCGGGTTCTTTTTGTCTGTGGGCATCAGCGTAGTGTTTCTGGTTTTCTTTGGCCTTGGCGAGCTCGAACCGGGCTTCCTGCCATATGGTATGTAACAGGGCATGGTACTCTTGGACGGTAGGGATGTGACAGGACGAAGTCTTTTCCCATGGCTCCGATCGTGGGTGCAGTCCTTGTAGACAGAAGAAAGGCGACATACCTGTAGATGCATGTTTACTGTTATTGTATGCGTATTCCACCATCCAGAGGGCTTCTGACCATTCTTGCTCTATGGATAACAGTAAACAACGGAGGTATTGTTCCATGGCCTTGTTTGTTCGTTCCGCCTGTCCGTCCGTTTGTGGGTGATATGCCGTGGAAAGACGGGTTTCCATGCCCATGTTTCTGCATACCTCACCCCAGAATCTGGATAGGAATTGGGAGCCCCTGTCCGTGATCAAGACGGAGGGTATGCCGTGCAACCGGATCACATTTTGTGCGATGATCAAGGCTAGGTCGAGTGCTGATGGTAATTTTTTCAGGGGAACGAAGTGTGCCATTTTTGTAAGGTGATCCACGATGGTGAGGACAGTGGTATAGGCGGTTTTTGTCCTTGGTAGCTCAACTATGAAGTCCATGGACACCGTATGCCAGGGGCAAGGAGGAACAGGAATCGGATTCAAGAGCCCAATTGGGGGACTGGAACGGGTCTTCCCTTGATTACAAACCTCACAATGTTCTAGGTAGGAACGGACTGTGGTATCCATGGAAGGCCACCAGAAATGTCTGTGCAAGAGGTCCATGGTTTTGTGGAATTCTGGATGGATGGACAACCGATGATCATGGCACATGAATAAAGCTTGTTGTTGGTGGCTGTCGAGCGGAAGGAAATACTGCTCTCCCTTGAACAGGAACCCATCCCGTACGGTGATTCCGACTAGGTCCCCGATCCATTCTTCTGCTTTTTGTTGTCGTAGATCGCCGCGCAGCTGGGTGAAGAAGGTGGAGGAGAAGAACACCCCTTGGAAGCATTGTCCAGGAAGGATGGTCAGGGGTTCGGCCTTTTGGTACGTTGTCTTCGGTTTCGTCCAACCTGGACAAGGCATCTGCCTTGGCGTTTTCTCTTCCAGGGCAATAGGTGATGTGAAAGTTGTATTCATTGAAGAACAGGGTCCACCTTAGTTGTCTGGAAGTGAGGGCTCTAGCTGAGCGAAGGAATTGTAGGTTCCTGTGGTCGATTTATATGGTCACCGGGTATCGTGCGTCCTTGAGATAATAGCGCCATTCGTCAAAGGCAGCCTTAATGGCGAGGAGTTCGCGGTCTGACACAGTATAGTTGCGCTCCGCCGGCAGGAGTTTTCGGGAAAAGAAGGCCACGGGATGTAGAAGTCCTGTTTCGGCATTGTGTTGCGATAATACCCCTCCCAGTGCGTTCTGTGATGCATCCGCTTCCACTATGAAGGGCTGTCCTGGGTCGGGATGCCGAAGGACGGGGGCGCTGGAGAATCGTTCTTTCAGGTCTTGGAATGCTTCTTCGGCTTCAGGGTTCCAGGAGAACGTTACTCCTTTACGTAGTAGGTTGGTGATGGGTGTAACGATACCAGAGAACCCTGTAATGAAGCGCCTGTAGTAGTTGGCAAACCCCAGGAATCTCTGGACCTGTTTAGTGGAACAAGGCGAAGGCCATTGAAGGACTGCTTTGACCTTTTGGGCATCCATTTTGAACCCTTCAGGTGTTATGATGTGCCCGAGAAACTCTACCATGGTGGTGTGGAACACGCTCTTCTCCAGTTTTACGTACAGGCCGTACCGCTGTAGCTGTGTTAGGACAGCACGGACGTGGTTGATGTGCTCAGGGATAGTGTCAGAGAAGATCAAGATGTCGTCGATGTAGACGACGCAGAACTGATCCAAGTATTCCCTTAAGACTTCGTCTATGAAGTATTGAAAGGCAGCCGGAGCGTTGCAGAGCCCGAAGGGCATGACCCGGTATTCGAATAAACCGTATTTCGTCCGAAATGCGGTCTTCCATTCATCGCCTTCCCGGACCCTGACGAGATGGTACGCTCCTCGTAGATCAAGTTTGGTATAAATGGAGGCGTTCTTTACTTGATCCAGAAGGTTGGAGATGAGAGGCAGAGGATATCGATTCTTGATGGTTATGGTATTTATGGCTCTATAGTCGATACACATCCTTAGATCTCCTTCCTTCTTAGCTACAAAAAAGAGAGGGGACAAGACGGGCGATTTGGAGTGGCGGATGAAACCGTTTTGCAGGAACTCCTCCAGATATCTCCGTAGATGGAGGTTCTCCTTTTCCGTAAGTGAGTAGACACGACTACAGGGAAGGGTCGAACCTGGTATGAGGTCTATCCGGCAATCGAAGGAGCGATGGGGGGGGCAAGGTATTCGCTCCTTTTTTATCAAAGACAGAAGCCAAGTCTGCATAGGCCGTGGGTACGTTGTCATGGGCGACTAAACCCGTCCCTATCATAGGTACTGACTGAGCTGGTATAGAGGTTTCACTTACCGCCTTCTCATGAGGATAGCAGGTGGCGGTACAGTGAGAGGAGTTTAGAGTCATGATCCGGGTCCTCCATTCAATGTGAGGGTTGTGTGTCACCAACGAAGGAAGCCCTAAAATGAGCTTGAACTGAGGAGCATCGATCACGGTAAAGGCGATTTCCTCCGTATGCCCGTTCGTGCACGTCATCTTCATGGCTTCGGTTTGACTAACACGGTCGTTCCGCTGCTCCCTGACTATGAACTACCGATTAGACGAATTGTAGCTTCAAAACATGGATAAAAGTATGCGGAGTGTATCGCATTAATAGAAGGAAATATTTTTAAGGAAATATAAAAAACGGGAAAACCAGAAGAAGCAGAAAGGGAAAATAAATGAACAAATGAACAAACAAACAAAGTGGCGGCCGGACGAGAATGGATACGGTGTTCTCGTACCTTGGATTTTGTCCTGGCCCCGCCCTATGTGGAGTAGTGCTCTGCCAGGCATAGCTGGTGAAGACTCTTTCAGCGTGTTTGGCGGCTTTGGCGTCTGACGGACCCGAGAGGGGTCATCGTTCGTGGTGTTCCGATTTTCGCTGGATGTGCTCTGCAGCTGGCCCCGAAGATTCCTGCTGAGACGGGTGCAAAAGGGAAGACGCGTTCGGGAGCAAACACTGGCGTATCCCCTAAGGCGGTTACATCTACAGATCGTCACCTTAAGCCAGGGGTAAAGAAGCAAAACTCTACCACGATAAGTGCAGAGCTGAAAATGGATGAAAAGAAAACCCGGAATGGAGCGCATTTGGCAGTTGAACCTACTGTTTTGGAGCTGCTACGAGCAACACAAGGATTGAAGCATACACAGCATACACAGCAGAAAAAGAATTCAGCAGGTGAGCAGTGCCAGGCATGGGGTAACACAGATAGAAGGGATGGAGCTGGGGGGGTGGACGGTTTGAATCACTCAGTACTAAATGGAAATTGGACTGAAAATGCAACTGCTAGTGCTGTTAGTAATGAAATATGTGAATCTAGTTTACAAATCCTACCTCCACCCCCACCCTGTGCCCCCCCCTGCCTGCAACCGGAGATATGAGCTCCCAATGAGTCAGAGATAATATCTGAGCCAGGACTCCAGGCAAATTATCCCACATCAGATCCCACTACTTTCACTAACACCAGTGGAATCGCTATGACTATGGTTCATAACCATGCTACATCTTCCAATCACAGCGAGCAAGATTTCTATTCTCTTTCTGATGGCATTTGGTCAGTATCCGGCTCAGCTTCCGAGTCACTTGAGGATTCTAGTGAAGAAAATTCAGATACAGGGAAAAGAGATATGACGGCTTCAATTTGCAAAGCTGCAAGAGAGATAAACCATCCCACCCCACAGAAAAAAAGCCTGAGATGTGTCAGAACCCCACAAGTCTTACCTGTTGTACTCGTGGAGCTATCTCGCAGGGACGCCGTGAGCAACCTCCACCGTTCCCCTCCTTACCTGATCAAGGTGAAGAATCAGACCCAGGCACGGAGGAGACCAGGGAAAGATGCCTAATGGTATCGGGGGAAAGATGTTGTCGAAGAGGATCAGAGGAGGAGTCACGCTAGACCGGGGATGCTCTCTGGGGTATCGCCAGCTAAACAGAGGAACAACAATGATTAGTCCACCTGCTTTCCTTTCGTGGATCACACGTACACGCGCAACAATCATACCATAATACAGGGCTGGTAGTAGGAGTGAATAGTCACCTGGCATCTGATGGTTTTAGGTCCCTTCGTGGTACTCCAGATAGAGGGTTGTCTTGGTGATCCCGACTTCTTACGTGCAGAGGGTCAAGGGCCGTCATACATGTTTGCCGGACAGCAGCATGTGATGGAGCCAACAAACGCGCTCCTGCGCGGTGAGGGGGCAAAGGAGACAAATACGTGACCACGCTTCCCTGTGCGTGTCACGAAGGTAGGTACAAATGCGCTCCTGCCCGGTGAGGGGACAAAGTAGGCAAACACGTGACCACGCTTCCCTGTGTGTGTCACGAAGGTAGGTACAAATGCGCTCCTGCGCGGTGAAGGGGCAAAGTAGACAAAATACGTGACCACGCTTCCCTGTGCATGTCTCGTAGGTAGGTACAATTGCGCTCATGCGCGGTGAGGGGACAAAGTAGACAAAATACGTGACCACGCTTCCCTGTGCATGTCACGAAGGTAGGTACAATTGCGCTCATGCGCGGTGAGGGGGCAAAGTAAGCCCGTGACCACGCTTCCTGTGTGTGTCACGGAAGGAGTCAGGATTTAAGGCGCTCCGGCGCAGTGAAGGGGAGGCAAGAAAGCCTGTGACCACGCTTCCTTCGTGTATCACGGAAGGAGTCAGGTTTCAGGCGCTCCGGCGCGGTGAAGGGGAGGCAAGAAAGCCCGTGACCACGCTTCCTGCGTGCATCACGGAAGGAGTCAGGTTTCAGGCGCTCTGGCGCGGTGAAGGGGAGGCAAGAAAGCCCGTGACCACGCTTCCTGCGTGTGACGCGGCATATACCTGCAGGTGGGAGTTGTAGGAAGTTCGTGGTTCTCTTCCACGAGAGTCCGGAGGCGGTGAGTCAATAGGTGGAAGCAGGCAGCCAAGCAGCAACACGTCTCAGTACTGGAAGCACTGATGGGAGTGGCCGCCGTGGTTAAATGCGGCCTCACCCGGAAGTGCTTCCTATGGTTTTCGTGAGCACTAGACCGCTGACCTGAAAGCGGTGCGTGCTCTGAAAACCGGAAGTCAGTTTCCTGCCGTAGAGCACCCCCGGCTGGGACCATGACAGTTGGGACTATCTGGGAGCAGATTTGCTCAACACAAATGCATCGCCATCAGCTAACGGAGAGAGTGTATCCCTTTCTTTACCACCGACATTGGATACAGTTATTCAATGCATACTCTCTCACCGGGAAGAGACCCACCATGACAGTAAACGTGCGCAGAATACAATGCGAAAGATCCAAGGGGCAGTCAGAAAAGTCACAAAATCATGTGTGGCTATTAATGAACGTCTCATAACTCTTGAAACTCGGACTTAAGCACTGGAAAATGATGTTGCAACTATGCGAACGAACACCTCGACACATGACGCGCAGCTAATTGATATGCAATGGAAGCTCGAGGATAGTGAAAATAGACAACGTCGAAACAACCTACGAGTCTTAGGTGTGCCGGAGGGAAATGAAGGGTCAAATACCCAAGAGTATATGGTCGACACCCTCACCAAGGCATTCCCAGACTTGGAGGGATGGAATTGGGATCTGGAAGTTCAAAGAGCCCATCGTGTCCCTTTTAACCTTAAGATGCCCGCAAAGCCTGATGCAAAACCTCGTGCCATACTTGTCTATTTTGGCAATTTTTTACTTAGGCAGGCTATTTACAATAAAGCGAAACCTACAACAAAACGCAGTGGTGGGGATTATTTCTTTTTTGTTCAACCGGACTTCTGCCGTGTTACGGTCGAAAGACGATGGCGTCTTCGAGAAATGATCAAACGAGTGCAGGATCGAGGGGGACAGGCATATCTACTACAGCCAGCCCGTCTAAAAATAATAAAAGGCGAACACGTCCGCTTTTTTACCTCAGAAATCAAAGTGAAGGAGTACTTGGAGAAATGGGATGAGAAACCGTAGAGTGATTAACTCAAGTGACTAAATTCTAGGCTATCCATCACTTTTTCTTCTTTGTTCACTTTTGATATTTTGCTGTGAGGTTTATGCTTTTTATAATGCATGCTTCCGAAAATTGTTCTATCTTAATTGCCAGCTAGCTTAACTTTTGAGTCAGGGAGCAGCAACCATCGTAATCAGACTGCTAGTAGTCTGAATGCCTTTCTATATGGGAAGGGTGGTTGAGGGGATCCTGGGGGGGGGGTGCATGGGCACAGATATTGGGAGGGTAAGGGAGGGGAGGGGAGGGGAAAGGGTTTTGGGTGGAAGGGTCATGGGGAAGGGGGGAAAAGAGATGAATTTTTTTTGGAGAGGATATAATAGAAAAGAAACTTGAAATCGCAATTTCCCAGAGGCAAGGGCAATCAAGGCAGAGGAAGTTAAATTGTTTAAATGACTAAGATTATTATTTGCTCGGTCAACGTAGGTGGCCTTAACAATAGATTAAAACGTATGAGAGATGCGGAAGTATTAAGAAGCTTAAATCCTGATATAATATGTCAACAAGAGACACATATCCCCTGGGGGAACCGTGATATGCTTGCTATAGGAGGATATAATCTTATAGCTTGTTCTACACAAACCTCAACTATTGGAGGGACCACAATTCATATGAAAAGCCGATTTGGATCAGCCATCCGTGCATTGGGAGATAAAGCAGGGAGATGGGCTATGGCACAACTCCCCATGGGATTTACAGTCTGCACAATATATGGGTCAAATGCAGATGACCCACAGATTTTCAATAATATAGAAGCTGAGGCAGCATCATGGCCGGGCCCGTTTATATTCTGTGGGGACTTAAACATCCATTATGAGAAGGGGTGTGGTAACATTCAGAAATATCGGGGGGAAAAACCCCACGTACATCAAGCACTTTCGACTTTTCAAACTAGCTATGATTTGCGAGATGTTTGGGGGCTGAAACATCCAATAGATCCTGGCTATACATACCACTCAAATCCCCATAAAAAACATTCTAGGCTTGATTACTTTCTGGTGTCATCTTGTTTGATCCCAAATGTAGACATTAAAAAATTACCCAAACTATTTTCAGATCACAATCCTTTAATTATGGATTTGATACTCTCAAAGTTAGATCATCCACAAGTAAAATGGACATTTGATAGATCACTATTACTTAATGATGTTTATATTGAATATATCAAGAAATGGGTTATACAATACTATGCGATTAAACAATATAGTTCTTCACGAAATGTAGTTTGGGATAGTTTTAAAGCTGGTCTTTGCGGGGAAACTATCAGTTGTGTTGGAAAAACTAGAAAACAAGAAAAGAAGGAAATTAACATGCTTATAATCAAACTAGGAGAACTTGAAAAAGAATATACAGAAGTAGTCAAACAGAATCAAGATGATGAAGAAACAGTATTACGCCAAAGGATAGCGATTATTAAAAGTGAAATAAATAATCACTATACTAGGAAGGGGGCAGCTATTTATCAAGCTCATAAATCTGAGTGGTATGAATATGGTGAGACCATTGGTAAAGTTCTTGCTCTACGAACCAAGCAGAAGATAGCCAGGAATATCATCATGGAAATTAAGGGATGTGATGGTGTAGTATATACAGAAAAGAAGAACATTATTAAAGTTTTTGAGAAATTTTATGAAGATCTATATCAACAGGGTAATATTGATCCCATGTCGGCTAATGACACTGAACGTATCTTTGGTAATCAACGAAGGCTCAGTGAAGAAATGCGACCAGAACTAGACAAGGATATAACTAAGGAAGAGGTTCTCTCCGCCATGCAATCTATGGCTTTAGGGAAGGCAGCAGGACCAGATAGCATCCCATTGGAGCTATATAAGATAATTCAAGCAGAAATAGCTCCTATATTGTTAGATCTATTTCTGGAGATACAATATAATGGGATACCGCCGGAGTCTTGGCAAAGAGCGGATATTGTGGCTTTCTTAAAAAAGAGGAGACCGGCTGATAATCCTGCTTCATATAGACCTATATCCCTTATGAACACTGATACAAAATTGTATTTCAAAATTTTTGTCACCAGATTAGGGAGGATCATAGCTGATCTTGTCTCCCCATGGCAACACGGTTTTATACCAACAAGAGGTACTACAGACCATATTCGACGTGTTATAGCCTTATTAGATATTACAGAGACAACTGGAGAGAAGATGGCTATGATCCTCCTGGACGCGGAGAAGGCGTTTGACCGGGTGGCATGGCAATATCTATGGACAACAATGATACAGAGAGGCTTTGGGCCTGGTATTTTAACAGCTATACAAGCAATGTACTATCGGCCATATGCTAGACTAAACATAATGGGGCAAGAATCAATCTCAATAAAGATTGCAAGGGGGACGAGACAGGGGTGCCCCTCCTCTCCAATACTGTTTGCTCTATATATTAACATCTTCATAGAGCAAATTCTTCAAGATCAGACTATTATCCCGGTTAAGTGTAACGGCCATGAGACAAAAATACTTGCTTATGCCGATGACCTGGCAATAGTAACAGGGGACCCAGAGAAAACAATCGAACAAATCCAGAAACTGGCTGATGAATACGTCCGGAAATCAGGATATCTGCTAAACGCAGGGAAAACTCAGATTCTATGTAATACCAAACCTCTGTGCAGTGATCCTCGAAGATCCACCGAGGTAACTTATCTAGGTATTAAGATCACTAACAATATAGAAACTATATGGAAGATAAATATAATGCCAATAATTGGTAAGATTAGTGAAGATCTTCAACGACTAAATAGACTACACTTGACACTCATAGGGCGATGTAATATTTTTAAAATGATTATGTTTCCTAAAATTCTATATATGTTTAGATCTATTCCTGTGGAAATCGAGGATTATTTTCTAAAAAAGATAGATAGCATTTTTAGCAGCTTTGCCTGGAAATATTCCAAAATCCGACGATCTTTTAAATTTTTAACATTGCCACATGATCGAGGAGGATGGTCAGCTCCTACTATTAGGTATTATTATTATGCATGTTTTTTACAACAGATGCCTTTTCTAATTTTGCCAGGTACAGGAAATAGACAACGCAATACAGCCGGCAATCTTCCCACAATATATGAACTAGCCATGGGAATCAGCGCTCAAGGGGTGCTTCTCCGACAAATCGAGCCAAGCTATTATAAAAAAACGAAATTTAAGATCATGATAACAATTTGGAAACTTTGGAAAAAGATGACGGCCCTTATGAACATCCCTATATATAATAGATATACACCACTATGGCGATCCTCCCTTTTTCCTTCATCAATGTATGATAAGTTAGCTATCCACTGGGAGGAGAAAGGAATTCTGAGGGTGGGAGACCTCTATTCGATTGAACAAAGATTATCGTTTTTAGAGCTTCAGCAGAAATATGAAATATCGGATAGAACATATTTTAAATTCAGACAGTTTAAGAGTTATCTGAATAAAATAAAGGAAAAGGGACTCTCTCTGCAAAGGAATGCTTTAATAGAAGTTATCTCACAGTCTCAGACTAGAATTAAAAACATATATAAAATTTTAATAGATACACTTCCGGATGATTTGGAGGTGGTAGAAACCAAATGGGCCTTGAAAACAGGAGACCGGGATACTGATATACATCGCTCCCTGACTTTATCTAATACGATATTTCTTGCTACAAATTTAAAAGTCCAACATTATTATACAATATATGATCTTTATTTTACTCCGGAGAAATTACATCATTGGGGGAAATGGGAGGACGATAAATGTCCCAGGTGTGATCAAGGACCTGCAGATACGATCCACATGTTTTATAGCTGTGTGAAATTAGATCTACTAATAAAACAAATAGAAACGTTCTTGACATCAGCTGTAGAGAACCCTATCAAAATATCTATAACATTAATGTTATTTGGGTGTGATGAGAAGATACAATGCGGTTACAGCAACAGCAAATTTGTCTTTATTGCTGTTGCCGTAATAAGACTTTTCATTGCTACCTATTGGAAAGATTAAGATCCTCCTCGATTTCAAGCATGGATTAATCGATTGTTGGTTATATATCATCTAGAGAAGTCTTTATATAAATGCAAAGGTCGAGGCGCTCGCAAACGAGGTAGAGAAATCTGGGCATCACTGGAAAAATGGATTATTAGACAAACCAGGGGATACGAGAAATAAGTGGTAAAGGTCTCTAGATCACGAAATTGGCTGGTAGTGATGTATGTAGAAATGTTATTCTTCAGATTTGGCTATCAATGTTTGTCTATATATCTCTCTTTTTCTTTTTTTTTTCGTTTTATGTCTCTATAATGTAAGTACACATGAAAAATGGAGCCATAAGCTCTTGCCCAAACCGATGTTCAAGGCTAATTTACGTATGAAATAGTATGAATTCTCATTTTGTATGTCCTCTCCAAATAATAAAAAAAAAAAAAAAAAAATAAAAGGAATAAAGTGGTAACTCTTAAAACATTTAATTTAAAAAGGAACAAAATGAGGGGGTTCATTTTGCCATAGAAAGTATGTGCTGCAGAAAGAAAAATTAGGGCACATTTTGAGTGACTTCTCAAATCCTCTTCTATTTCATAGAAAGTATGTGCTGCAGAAAGAAAAATTAGGGCACATTTTGAGTGACTTCTCAAATCCTCTTCTATTTCATTAAAAAAGTCTGACATGCAGACTGAAACATGCACTTTCAATACCAGCAGCAGACTTCCCTGGTGAGAAGTAGCTTTACTAAAGTGATCTAATGAGCAACTAGAGTGTTAACATTCAGAATTTATGGCAAATGTGTGACATATCTGAATAACTTCTTGATGCAATCAAAGTAAAAAACTGAAAGCATTTCCTACTGAGGAGACTGCAGTAAATGAGGAAATTAGGAAACTTCATAACAAATAAATCTCCCAAGATGGCCACCAGAGACAAAAGAGCCCAATTGCAGCAAAAATATCACCCAGATGTAGCCCACATGGAGCCCAATGACAGAAGTGTGCAAAACACTTTTTATTTTTTGTGTTTTTGCAGTTTTATATAGTGCAGACTTGTCAGGTATTGGAGGGCTTTACATGAGCATTGGTTACATCACACAAGAACAAATTTGGTTGTAGACATGGGGAGATTAAGTGATTTGACCAGAATCACAGAATGTCGAGCTGAAGCAGAAACTCCAACCTGGTTCCCCAGTTGCAAAGTCTGCAGCTCTGGAAGTAACACCACATCCTCTCCACTAAGTGCAACATTTAATCAAGTGGTCAACTGGATAAAAAAACATAAAGATAACAAATAATTTAAAAGTGGTTTGTCGCTATTTGAAAACTCAGAAAATATTTCCTAATTTTAGTTTTTTAGAGCACTAACCATAATTATGATGCAAATAAGACCCTCTCATATATGTAATTCCTAAAGGAAATGCTCTAGGTATTACAGTTTTGATTACATCAAGATGACATCAGGCGTTCCACACTTTTGTAATAAATATAAAATGTTAGCAATCTAGTTGTTCTTTAGGATACTGTTGAGAGGCAGAGGCCAGGGGCACGGACTCTGAAAATTGAAGGCAGATAGGAGGGTGCAGAGGCAACAATTTGACCACACTGGGCAGGCAGGAAGGGCAATGGCAGCACAACAGACTATTGAGGGCAGTGGAAAGGGGAGCAGGGGCAACAAACCAACAATACAGGACTGGCAAGACAGGCTGTGGCAATATAATAGACCATTGTGGGCAGAAGGAATAGGCAGTGGTAGTACAACCATACATGCCAACAGACCCGATTCAGCCAGGAAGCGTCCAATATTTTTAAGCTCAAATGGGCTTTATGTGATCTATCTCCTATCTGCAATCTCCTTTTTTTCAATGTAACTCAAAGGGGAAAATCAATACCCCAGTTCTTTTTCAAAATCTCCCTCTTACCAAGTTCAAAATGTTCGCAAGTATGGTACATTGGATCATGGAAGGCAGGAGGAATTGGGGTAGGGACATGGACTCGGATAACAGAGGACAGGAGGGACATGGAGAGGTGCACCAAACTGGCCCTACAGGGAAGGCATCAGGGTTTTCAGCAGCACAATACACCACACAGGGCATGCGCTACGGGAGTGCAGCACAACAATCCATAGAAAGCAATAGGGAGGGGACAGGACCATGCACATTGACAACAGAGAACAGAGGGGGAAGAGGCAATGGTAGCTAGCTGACCATAATGGACAGACAGGAGAGAAAGCTGCAGCATAACAGGTTACCTCCTGCAGCTGTCAGCCGCCTTCGACACAGTCTGCCACCGCACACTAAGAGCACGCCTCCATGACGCCGGATTCCAAGACAAGGCCCCTGGACTGGACCACCACCTTCCTCTCCGGAAGAACCCAGAGAGTCCGCCTACCCCTCTCCCGCTCCAAAGCCACCGAGATCATCTGCGGAGTACCCCAAGGCTCATCTCTCAGCCCAACGTTATTCAACGTCTACATGGCACCACGCGCCCACGTAGTCCGACTACATGACCTAAACATCATCTCCTATGCCGACAACACCCAGCTGATCCTCTCGCTCACCAAGGACCCCCACATCACCAAAACCAACCTCCATGAAGGAATGAAGGCCGTCGCCGACTGGATGAGGAACAGCTGACTGAAGCTGAACTCGGACAAGACGGAGGTCCTCATCCTCTGCTCCACCCCCTCTGCCAGGGACGACTCCTGGTGGCTGACGGCACTAGGAACACCTCCTACACTCACCAACCACGCACGAAACCTAGGGTTCATCCTCGACTCCACACTCTACATGACAAAGCAAGTCAACGCTGTCTCCTCCTCCTGCTTCAACACCCTCCGCATGCTTCACAGGATCTTCAAGTGGATCCCCACCGAAACAAGAAGGACGGTCACCCAGGCCCTCGTTAGCAGCAGACTGGACTAAGGCAACGCACTCTACGCAGGAGCCCCGGCCAAACTCCTGAAACGACTCCAACGCATCCAGAACGCCTCCGCTCGCCTGATCCTGGACATCCCCCGCCGCAGCCACATCACACCCCACCTGAAAAACCTGCACTGGCTCCCCATCAACAAGAGGATAACCTTCAAGCTCCTCACCCACGCACACAAGGCACTCCACGACACCGGACCAGCGTACCTCAACAGATGACTCAGCCTCTACACCCCCACCCGCCAGCTCCGCTCCGCAGACCATGCCCTCGTCACCATCACCCACATCTGAAGAGTGACCGCTGGTGGCAGATCATTCTCCCACCTCGCCGCCAAGACATGGAACACCCTCCCCATCCACCTACGGCAGACTGAAGACCTTCTATCCTTCAGGAGACTCCTCAAGACCTGGCTCTTCGAACAGTAGCAGCATCCTCCCCCAGTGCCTTGAGACCCTCACAGGTATGTAGTGCGCTTTACAAATGCTATGATTGATTGATTGATTGATAAAAGACCATAAAGGGCAGGAGGGACGGATCAGGGGCATTACAATGAAACAGACAAGCCAGGAGGGAGGGAATAGGGGTCTGCACATGGAAACAGTGGGCTGGGGGCAAGGGGGCAGAGCAGGAGCAGCAAGATGACCAAGGAGGTCAGGCAGGATGGGCACTAGAAGCAAGACACACCATGGAGAGCAACAGTGAGACTATGATGGCATACACACATACCATGGAGGAAAGGTGGGACGGGGTCAGGGGTAGCTAGCTGACCACACGGAAGGTGGGAGGGGCCGTGGCAGCACAGAAGACCATGCATGGCAAGCGGAAGGGTTAATGGCAGCACAATGGATATGATGGGCAAGAAGGAGGGTGCAGGGGCATGCACAAAGGACCATGGAGGATAGAAGGGAGGGTCAGGAACTGGGCACAGACAGAGTTCAGGGGAAGGGGCCTCACAACAGACCACGCGGGGCAGGCAGGAGGAGCAGTTGCAGCACAACAGACCAGGGAGGACAGAAGGGTGTGGCAGTAAAATGGACCATGGAAAACAGGAGGAAGGGGATAGGGGCATGGAATGTGGACAGGCAGGGTGGAGGTGGCAGGGACAGGTTACCAGTCATCTGACAATGCTAGGCAGGTGGGAGGGGAGTGGCAGCTCAACAAAACTCTCAGAGTAGATAGGAGTGGCAGGTCCATGGAACTTGGTGGGCAAAAAGGATGGAGCAGGGGCATGCACAAAGACATCGGAGGGAAGGGGGAAGGAGAATAGGGGCAGCAAGCTAAGCACAGAGGCTAAGCAGGATATCAATGATGGGGCATAGAACTGGGCAATGGAGGGCTGGAGGAGTGGACTGGTACATCATGCTAAATGGAGGGCAGTGGCAGCACATCAGACCATGCATGGCAAGAGGGAGGAGGCTAGTCCATGGATTCAGACAACAGAGGATAGGGAGGAGGTGGATGGGGCAACCAGCTAACTGTTCAGAGAAGGCGGGAAGGCCAGTGGCAGAACAACGGCCACACAGGGCTGTAATAAGGGAGCAGGGACATGGACTAGGACAATGGATGGCTAGGAGGAGGGAAGGCAGGAGCAGCAAGCTTGGGTGGGGGCAGCACAATGCCAGGCCCTGCTTCCAACCCCCCACCATCTATTGTGATATGCATCTTACTTAACGTTAAAAAAAACCTAGAAATTTGCTGAAAAAAACAAAGATTACAGGGACGGTAGAGTTAGACTCAGATTTCACTCATACACAACCAGTGAAATTCAGCAGTTATACTTACCTGAGCTAACTATAACTTACGCCCCCGCAATGTACTGCTAATGACCTCAGACATTACATCATTCATGACATGGTCAGTTACATCACTCATGACATCACTCATGACATCTCTATTGAGCTGTGAATGGAATGGAACTATAATCGCTAGAACTTTATTTAGGGATAGTGTGTGTATATTAACACCCCTTTTTTTCCTTTTCTTTCGTGTAAGAACCATTATAATACACAACGTGCCCAGATTAATATGGACGATATCCTTTCACTTTAAAGTAATGTGTAGTTCATTGTTTATGTTGATGTTTGCAATTCTAAGTATGTTTATTATGAATAAGTCATGTTGACGAACATACAGGTATGGCGGTCACGGGGCAAGATATGCTGAAATGACATTGTGTGCATATTAACACTTGTTTTATTTTCTTTATTCTATCAATTCCTGAATTTTTACACCGTGACCAGGCCAATATGTCCGCCAGCTTTTTGGATTAAAGTAATGCACTGCTGATGACGCCACATATTACATCACTCATGACATGGTCAGTGACATCACTGATGGCATCACTGATGACATCTCAAATGACATCACTGATGGCATCATCTACGTGATCATCTGATGCACCTCCTCACACCCTAAAATATAGACTACCATTCTCGAAACCATAGACACACCAATACTAGTATAGCTACAATATTCTGTGCACTATGCATGCAGACCTCTAATCAGCTACATAGCTTTGATACAGTCTTTTAAATATTCAGTTAGTACCTATGCAGACTAGGAATCCTTCTGTCTGTCCCATGCACTTCTCCATTCAACCATCCAGCACTATCTACGTATCCTATCACTGTGCCAATACCTAAGCACTAATAAATTTAGCATGCACTCTCTTTGCAGCACTGAAATTACTCCAGTTATTAGTCATATACTTAAGGAATGGCCTAGCCACTAACACAAGTGCAGGTACAATATTTTGTACACTATGCATGCACACCTCTAACTAGCTACAAACTATTGATACGCTCTTCTAAATACCCAGTTAGTACCTATGGAGTGTAGGAATCCTCCTGTCTGTCCCATGCATTTCTCCAATCACCCATCCAGCACTATCTACTTATCCTATTACTCCACCAATACCTAAGCACTTATAAATTCACTATACACTCTGTAATACTGTAATTATTCTAGTTACTAGTCATGAACTTATGGAATGGCCTAGCTACTAACACAAGTACATCTATAATATTTTGTGCACTATCCAAGCAGACCTCTAACTAGCTACATACTATTGATACACTCTTCTAAATACCCAGTTAGTACTCATGCAGTGTAGGAATCGTCCAGTCTGTCCCATGCACTTCTTTAATCACTTATCTACCACTATCTACTTATCCTATCACTCCACCAATACGTAAGCACTTATAAATTAAGTGTTCACTCTGTTTGCAGCACTGTCATCATTCCAGTTACTAGTGGTATTCTTATAAAATGACCTAGGCACCAACACAAGTACACATAAAATATTCTGTGCATAATCCCTACAACTCTCTAAGCAGATACATACTATTGGTCCACTCCATTAAATACTGAAGTAGTACCCATGCAGCGTAGGATACCTCCTGTCAGTCTCATGCAATACTTCAATCACCCATCCTGCACTATTTTCTTATTGTATCAGTCTGCCAATACCTAAGCACTTATGGGGCAGATTTACCAAGCACCCTGCGCCACCAGATTGTCACTTTTTGTAACGTAGTGATGGCGCAAGGCACTCCTTCATATTTACAAGGAGAGGAAAATCCACCCTGCGTGGTTTTTCCTCTCCTTGTAAATAGGACCCCTTCATACACAGAACTTTGCGTTGAGGGGGCGTCCCATAGGTGTTGCTGTGGGTGTTCCCAAGCAACACACATAGAACAAGACAAATCTCCAGATTTATGAGAAATCATAAATCTGGAGATGTGTGTGAATACTGCACCATCCTAGAGTTGGTGTAACGAGGAGAATTGTTTTCATTTCTCCTCATTTTTTCCTCTTTCAATGCATGCTGCATTCCACAGCATACATTGAAAGAGGAAAATGCCTTTACTGATTGTTTTTGTGCCGGAATGTGTCCCTTCCTGCACAAAAACAATCTCCAGATGACACAGACATCCTTGCACCATGGTGCAAGGGTGCCTGTGTCACCGCATGGCTGCAGTTTGTGCAGCAGTGCAGAGGGAAGCACAGAGTTGCAACATATTCATGTACATATGTCACATCCCTGTGCTTTGGAAGTGCCACAGTGCAGTGCAGCTAAAGAGCTTGCAGTGTCACGCTGCAGTACTTCCTCATAAATCTTCACCTATAAATTCACCATACACTACTAATGCATTCTTTCAGTCAACATGCGGTATACACATATTCAACCAAACTTTTACACATTACCTTGCAATTATAGTTCTTTCTTTAACCAGATAAGGTAGTTCTGATAAGACCTTGTTTGTTCTTTAGTATTTTTTTGAGCAATTTTGTATTTTTTTGTTTTTTTCAAAAAATGAACAAAAAAAAGAACGAATAAAACAGGAAACATTTGGAATTACTTATCATTCCAAAAACAAAAAAAAACAAAAAAATTAACAACGATGGTTGCGTTGCACAGCACAAACTGCATCCACTGACTGCTCACCGAAGCATATAAGTTTCTTACACTTCACGCAGTGTTGCTCGAGAAAGGCGAATTCTGGCCTAATGTCCATTGCAGGTGTTCCTGAGGATGCTCCAGATATACTTGCCACAGCAGGTGAGGGGTTCAAAGCAGCACGCCTCATTTCCTCCCGAGCATGATTGAGAGGATGTGTGGTCCGGAGATGCTTGTACATAGAAGCAGTGCCACAAGATTTTTTTTTTTCACTGCCTCTTGACAGGACTCGGTCACAAATTTTGCACGTCACCTTTCTTGCATTTACTTTCTTCTCTCCAGGTGGAAAAGTGAAGAATTTCCACATGACAAATTCCGGCCTCTGTGGACGTGGTGCCTCCTGCAAGAATTCTTCTTCAGAAGATACTTCCTCCTGCTGCTGTTGCTGTCCAGATGCCATTTTGTTTGATATTTTTTGAAAAACACCAAAAAAAACACAAGCAAAATGGGTTCTTGTAGGAAGAGATGTCTCTCTAAAGATGCTCCAATAAGAATGTTTAAAATGGGTAGGGTCCTTCAATAGTTACAGTGGGAAATGTTATGAACCGATAAAATCTTTTTTTTTTAGGTCACATGGGATCCGTGTACTCTGCGCTCACGAAGCACGCACCCGACGTGACTTCGCGAAAATATAGTTTAAATTAATATACGTTTATTTTAAGTACAAATATATTATTTTTATGAATATCTTAGATAGTCGTTTTCCCTAATATGTATATTAAACACACATACATATCATTTTAGAACATAAAAAAAATTTGCGGGAGTTGCGCACCCAGCGCACCCCAGCACGTATATGACGTCACACGGGACCCGCCACTGCGCAAGCGTCGCGTACCGTAATGCGCATGTGTTGCGAATGCACGGGGGCAGGTGTCGCGGACTGGTCGCATACCGATCGCACACATCACGTAATATTAATTGTATATGATGTAACTGAAAAACACGCAGCCGTCGCACACCGTACGTGGATCCTTCACGACGTTTCTAAAATGGCGGCTAGAATCCGCGCACCCACCATGATGTGTACGCTTTGGGTGCGCGACTCCGAAAAAATTTGGAAAAAAAAATTTAAAAAGAAAATAATATAAATATATTAAAATAACAAAATAAAACAAAAAAAATGAAACAATATTTCAGCTTACATTTTTTCTGTTGCAATTTTCAGAAAAATGTATAATGTTATTTAATGAATAAAATATTTATAAATAAACAGTTAAAAAACTGTAGAAAATCAGAACAAGAAAATTGGTATAACTACTATCACACTTAAAAATTAGCATTTAAAAAACCTTTGAAATTCACTGAAAAAAACATAGGTTTCAGAGACATTATAGTTAGAAATTTACATTTAAAAAAGCTTTGTTCAGGCAGTGTAGGGGGTCTTACTGGGGGTGGTGTTTCAGGGTTTAGGGCAGTGGTGTTCGGGCAGTGTAGGGGGTCTTGCTGGGGGTGGTGTTTCAGGGTTTAGGGCAGTGGTGTTCGGGCAGTGTAGGGGGTCTTGCTGGGGGTGGTGTTTCAGGGTTTAGGGCAGTGATGTTCGGGCAGTGTAGGGGGTCTTCCTGGGGGTGATGTTTCAGGGTTTAGGGCAGTGCTGTGGTGTTTGGGCAGAGTAGGGGGTCGTGGAGGGGGTGGTGTTTCAGGCTTTAGGGAAGTTCAGTGGTGTTTGGGCAGTGTAGGGGGTCTTGCTGGGGGTGGTGTTTCAGGGTTTAGGGCAGTGGTGTTCGGGCAGTGTAGGGGTTCTTGCTGGGGGGGTGTTTCAGGGTTTAGGGCAGTGGTGTTCGGACAGTGAAGGGGTCTTGGTGGGGCTGGTGTTTCAGGGTTTAGGGCAGTGCAGTGGTATTCGGACAGTGTAGGGGGTCTTGCTGGGGCTGGTTTTTCAGGGTTTAGGGAAGTGCAGTGGTATTCGGGCAGTGTAGGGGGTCGTGCTGGGGCTGGTGTTTCAGGGTTTAGGGCAGTGCAGTGGTATTCGGGCAGTGTAGGGGTCGTGCTGTTGCTGTTGTTTCAGGGTTTAGGGCAGTGCAGTGGTGTTCGGGCAGTGTAGGGGTTCGTGCTGGGGCTGGTGTTTCAGGGTTTAGGGCAGTGCAGTGGTGTTCGGGCAGTGTAGGGGTTTGTGCTGGGTCTACTGTTTCAGGGTTTAGGGCAGTGACGTGGTGTTCGGGCAGTGTAGGGGTTCGTGCGGGGGATGGTGTTTCAGTGTTTAGAGCAGTACATTGGTGTTCGGTCAGTGTAGGGGTTATGCTGTTGCTGTTGTTTCAGGGTTTAGGGCAGTGCAGTGGTGTTCGGGCAGTGTAGGGGTTCGTGCGGGGGATGGTGTTTCAGTGTTTAGAGCAGTACATTGGTGTTCGGGCAGTGTAGGGGTTGTGCTGGGGGTGGTGTTTCAGGGTTTAGGGCAGTGCAGTGGTGTTCGGGCAGTGTAGGGGATCGTGCTGGGGATGGTGTTTCAGGGTTTAGGGTAGTGCAGTGGTGTTCGGGCAGTGTAGGGGGTCATGCTGGGGGTAGTGTTTCAGGGTTTAGGGCAGTACAGTGGTGTTTGGGCAGTGTAGGGGGTCATGCTGGGGTAGTGTTTCAGGATTTAGGGCAGTGCAGTGGTGTTCGTGCAGTGTAGGTGGTCGTGCTGGGGTAGTGTTTTAGGGTTTAGGGCAGTGCAGTGGTGTTTGTGTAGTGTGCAGCATATGCGCTGCGTCGCTAGGTGAGGCCTAAACAGCATTGCACTAAGATGGCTGCCAACACTTCCTGGATTGAAGTGTTGGCAGCCAATTAGAGCCAACCTTGTGCTTGTGTGGTTAGGTCCCGCTCAGATATATAAAGATGTTTTTCCTTTAATATCTCGAAAACTACTGAATGGATTTACACCATTTAAAAAAAAAGGTCGCTTTATGAACCAAGCACTACCTTTTTGCCAAATTTGGTGTAATTCTGTTCAGCAGTTTCAGCTGTAGTCGTGTGTAAAGTTTCCTATGAGAAATGACGTTTTGGGACCCCCGAATCACCCCGAAACTTTTAGAATAAGAGCTGACCGGAGCGGGACCAACGTTTTAAAAATTTCGCGAAGATTCATCAACCGGCGCCAAAGTTTTTGGGAAAAGAAAAAACACTTTTTGAATGGAAACAAGGTCCTTACTATAACTACCTAGTGGCGACCGCCAGTAGGTAATATATATATATATATATATATATATATATATATATATATATATATATATATATATTCACTGAAAAAACCATAGGTTTCACACATGTTATAGTTAGGAATTAGCATTTAAAAAACCTTGCAAATTCAGTGAAAAAACCAAAGGTTTCACACATGTTATAGTTAGCTGGACATTTCACTCGTAAAAAACCAATGAAATTCCCCCGTTATAGTTAGTTCAGCTAACTATAACTCGCGCGCCCGCAATGCACTGCCGATGACGTCACATATTACATCACTCATGACATGGTCACTGACATCACTCATGACATCACTGATGACATCTCAAATGACATCACTGATGACATCATCCAGTGAATGTGTGTTTTTCTGAAAATTAAATATGTTTTATATATGTATATCTCAAGGTCAATGGAAGAATAAGTGGGTATATAAGTGTCTAAATGGATGCTTTGTTTTTGAAAAATGTATTGTGTTACTGACTGATTAAGTGTATCATAGTGAATACATGGCTTACTGAGTAATGTTTAAATATGAAAATATCTGTATCAGTCTCTCACTTTGTGTATAAGTGGCTGCATGGGTTGGTGAGTAGCTTCATGGGTGTCTATATAGGTTATTAGTTGTTTTTTTGAGTATCAGTCTGAGTGTCTGTATGGTTCGGTGGGGGGTATTATGTAGTGCATAGGTGCATGAATGAGTGATTCACTCTTTGTATGTGTTGAAGACAGCATGTGTGCAGGACTGTATGGGTGGATGAGTGTGTGATTGGTTGTGTTAGTGAGTGAATGACTGTCTCAATAGTGTCTTTATGAGTAACTACATATGTTTTAAACTAGTATATGTGACTATTGGTGTATATAAGTGAGTATATGTGAGAGTGAGAGATTGAAAGAGTTCCTGTATGAATAAGTATGTGTTTCTATAAGTGATTGTTTATAAGACTAAGTATGTGTAAGTTTCCGTAGAAGTAAGTGTGTGTATAACTGTATAAGCTAATAAATGTATGTTTGTTTCTTTATTAGCATGAGTGAGTATGTGTGAGTAACTCTATGGATGAGTGGCATTGTGTAACAGGATGTATAGGTGTATGAGTACATATGATGAGTGAGTGCATGTATGAGTGACTGTATAGGACTGTTGGTGAATGAGTGGATGTGTATGTGGTTCTTAGAATTACTTAAGAGGTTCTTGTAACTGGTATTGGTATGTCCATTGTTTTGAAAATTTCAGTCTCTATTTTTGAATGTGTGTATCAAAGGTTATATTAGGGGAAGAGGAGGTCTGCCACTCTATCACAAGGATGATGTCATCAGTGATGTCATCAGTGATGTCATTTGAGATGTCATCAGTGATGTCATGAGTGATGTCAGTGACCATGTCATGAGTGATGTAATATGTGACGTCATCAGCAGTGCATTGCGGGCGCGCGAGTTATAGTTAGCTGAACTAACTATAACGGGGGAATTTCATTGGTTTTTTACGAGTGAAATGTCCAGCTAACTATAACATGTGTGAAACCTTTGGTTTTTTCACTGAATTTGCAAGGTTTTTTAAATGCTAATTCCTAACTATAACATGTGTGAAACCTATGGTTTTTTCAGTGAATTTGCAAGGTTTTTTAAATGCTAATTTCTAACTATAACGTGTGTGAAACCCATGGTTTTTTCAGTGAATTTGTATGGTTTTTTAAATGCTAATTCTTAGCTATAACATATGTGATTCCCATATTTTGTTTTATTGATTTTTTTTTTTTTTTTATAAATTCTTATATTAAATGTGTTTTTTTTTTAAAAAACATTTTTTTTAAAAACTTTTTATTCTCTTAAAACACTATGTTTTTTTTCTTTAAAATCTGCAATATTTCAAGATTTTTTTTTTTTATTTAACAAACAGGTAAGATATATTAGTATAACTTTGAAAATATTTTTTTTTTTTTTTTTTTTTTTTTTAGTGCGCGTACGGTAAGCGTACGGTTTACGCAATGTCCGTAATTTATCTACGCTGTTTGCGTATAGTTACGCAATTTGTGTAGCCGGGCGTACTGCGCGTGGGGCGCGTACGCGTTTACGCTACACGCGCACGTTACGCGGAAGTGTTGGGGAGTGACTGTTATGCGCATGCGCGCGAGCGCGTGTCTTTTTTACGCGCATGCGTACTTTTGCCGTAAGCGCACCGTAAGCGCACCGTAAGCGTACGGTTGGTCATGTGATCATGAAACACAACTTTTGATTGGTTGAAACTACTTTCAGTTCTAGAACTCTCCTACACCACACCCATTCCCCTCATTTCTGCTTGTGATCCCTAGGAGAAGGAGCTGGGTTGTCTTTGTGATACGATGGCAGAACAGCAGAGCCCTTCTGAGAGTGAGGCTAGCAGCACTACCTTGAGGCAGAGAGCAAGGAAACAAAAGACCTCTTTCATATGGGAGTATTTTTCTTTTCCAGAGGGCCAGCAAAAGGTAAATGCACCCTTAGTGACTTGTAAGCTGTGTGGCCGTGTACTTTCAAGAGGGAATCCCGACAGGAAGTATTCCTTCGGGAATCACACCATGATGAGACACCTTAAGGATGTACACAGAAGGACACATGCTCGACTTACTGAAGGTAACCCTTCAGTAAATCAACCAAGCACATCCACAGCAGCTCAGCCTGGACCATCATCTGCAGTGCCGAGTCCTTCTTCTGCAGGTCAGGTGAGCCCTTCATCTGTGGGGGGAGCATCTCCTTTTTCTTCTCCTCAGGAAATTAACCCTCAGTTTCTGAGGGTTGAAATACGGTGCGCCACTTGTCATGATCTAATTTGTTATAGGGAGACCAGTATTTCCCTAGTGAACAATAAAATAGATCAGCACACTTGTCGTACCGTCTAATATTCCCATTCTTTCTTTCCTCTGTCCCTGCATGAACACAACGGCTCTTTTAAGAGCCAACCTTACCTTTCATCTATTTTTTATATATGTTTTTAAAACTTTTTTTTTTTTTTTTTTTACCGTACGCGTAATTATTATTTTTTTTTTTAAAAAACACTAAAAATCAATTATCACATTACAAGGTCCTTGAGAGACTACAATGAAAAACTGAAAATGTGATTGTGGAGAAGTGGAAAAAAGGGACCATGATATTTTTGACTTACCATACCCACTCAAAAAAATATTTATTCATTTAAATTTTTTTATAATTGCTTTAAAAATGGTTCTAGTTTTCGAAAATTATCTATCTCAATCTGAAAAAAAAGAAAAAAGTATTAATATTTAATAAAACATTTTATAATACAGTACACATATTTACATATTTTTCTAAAAAAAAATTTGCCTTTTTTTTGCTGTTTTCAGAATATATTGCATTTCACTATAAATTGAGAAAGCAATTGCATTCATCATTTAACAGCGGGCAAAAAAAAAATAACAATCTCAAAGATTGTATAAAAAAAGCCCAGAATCTCTTTTAAATTAAACATAACATTATAGAAATGCATAATATTCTAAAAAAATAACAACTAATATCAATACTTATTTCTTTAAAATACCGTCTGACATTTTTGTTTCAGAAGTATAATCACAAAAATATATCTCAAATAACTCCACAATACATCTGGTTCCATTTCCTTTAGGCTAAATAGTAATTTTAAAATTCTTTTTTGATTAAATTTCCAATGCTAATCCAATAAAATTCTAAAGTTTAAATTGTACAGATCTCACCGATTCTCTGTAACATTTTGGTTTCCGAAAGATTAATTAATAATTAAATAAGTCCACAATACAATTGTTTACCTTTCCTCATGGCCAAATAGTAATTTTAAAAATCTTTTTTGAATAAATTTCCAATGGCAATCCAATAACATTCCAAAATTTAAATTGTGCAGATGTTACCGATTTTGTCTAAATTTTTGGTTTTCCAAAGTTTCATTAAAAATTTAAAAAGTCCACATTACAATTGGTTACCTTTCCATTTGGCCAAATGATAATTTGAAAAATCATTTTTTTAGAAAATTCCAATGGTAATCCAATAAAATGGTAAAATTGTTTTGTACACATCTTGCCAAGTCTCTCTAAAATTTAGGTTTCAGGAAGATTAGATAGGAATTTGCTAAATCAAAAGGCAAACGTTGCTTGAAAATCAATTGGGAATCATTACACAGTGTCCAGCCTTTTTCACATTTAAGATAAACTGTGTAATGTCCAGAAGTAACAGTAGGTCCTTCATGGAAAATTATTGCAACTGTTACAAAAGTTTTTCCTGAAATTGATAATTGCTGTCCTGTAAACTTCTTTATTAAAGTATCCAATTTTGAACCATCAGCTTTACATCGTTGCATCATTAAAATTACATATTGTCCGTATTCCTTTAAAATTAACGTTGAAAACATTTCAGATTGACACTCACTGCATTCCATGTTATGATTAGCATCTTTAACTAATTTAGCAAAAGTGACTGTTTTACTTTCTGGCAATGTTAAATAAATAAACCTTTCAGAATCAACATTAGAGCCACATGTATTGTAACAGTTTTAACAACTATGTTCCCATTTATAAGAGAGAGCAAACACATTTTCAATGGGAACCCCTTCTTCTTCCAGTACCTGAAGAAAAAACATCAAGAATTCCTGTGCGTCTTGCTGTACATTTTGAGAAAACTGTGTTCGTCCTGAACATACATCTAAAAGTTTTCTAATTTCAGTAGCACTTTCTATTTGAGTTTTATCATTACTCAGCTTTTGAAAAAGGAGACTCAAGTCATAACAGAATCTTTTTCTCTGATTTACTATTATCTGCTCTTGCACACTTTCCAGATAAAATGCAACATTCAGCACTACATTAGCGTAGCAGTTGACACCAGAGCTATTTTCAAAATGACATCCTACAACCTCTTCTTCATTTTCCTTTTTCTTTTTGCTTGCAATTACATCACTCCTCTTTTTTTTCCTCCTCTCTACATCTTCATTACAGATATTCTCATTTCTCCTTTTACGAGAAACTACACGTTTCTCCAACACAAAATACTGACCTAAATGAGGAGCATAGGTTCTTCTTAATCTATTATACTCCTTTCCACAATTTGTATCAGCACTAACTTTTGAGTCATCAAAGTCTATCATGAATAAACCAGATAATGTTTTCACTTGTGACAAAGCTACATAAGCCATACCTTCTTTGAACACAGTTGAACCAATGTTCACAAAAGCACAATCTACAGTCAATCCTTGAGACTTGTGAATAGTTACAGCATATGCTAGCGAAAACGGAAACTGCTTCCTACGTACATATAAGTCTTTCACAAGCATGAAACGAACTGAACAACGACAAATGTCTTTAACTTCTTCTATCTGATCAAATTTTATTTTTAAACATTCAATTCCATCTTTTTTCTGATAATTAATAAAACCCACAACTCTTCCCATAGCTCCATTAACTAAACCTTTTTCAACATCCAAATTTCTCCTTAAAAATACTCTACAGTTCATGCAAACATATAGATTTTTTTCTAATCCAGCTGTTTTGGAAATGTTCTTCTCTAGTGAATCCAATTTATTTTTCAGTGTGCCTGTTAATGTGATAGTAATTCTTCCATCCTCAATTTTGTCCACTGCTTCCAATTTCCTGATATCTTCCTTTTCCAATTTTAAAAGCTCCTCATTGAATATTGAGCATTCACGTAGAGTTGGCATTAAGCAGATGACACTTTTCTTTTCTGCAATGTTCTTGTATATCTTCTCTGCAACTATTTCTTCCTTTGGAAATAAATTATGTAGCAGCCGACTCTGTAATGCTTTTTTGCCAACTTCTGTGAGTAGTCCAATTCTGATATCTTTCAGAATACTTCCATATTCTTCATCGTTTGCTTGCCTCATATTAGTAGTAAGTTCCTTGTACTCAAAGAAGGACCAAATATTTGCATTACCGATGCTTCCCAATGACTTCTTTGTGTCTTCATGTGTCACAGTATTAAACACTGGTTGTCCTTTAACTGGAGTAAGTTGTAGAAGATCCCCAAAAACTATGACATGTTTTCCACCAAATAACACGTCATAGTCTGTCCTTAGAATTTGCTGCATTCTTAAATGCACAAAGGCAAGCATTAAGTTTGATACCATGCTCACCTCATCAATAATGAGAACTTGCATCTTCTTCAATACTCTTGAAACTTCCAAGCATGCTTCTCCAGTTAGCTTGTTGTATTGTATTTTATTCTCATGCTCCACTGGTAACATTAGCAAACGATGTAAGGTGATTCCTTTTATGTTATAGGCTGCTAACCCAGTTGGAGCAGTAACCACACAAGACAAAGTAGAATCCGTTTTTTGCTGTAGGTAGCTTCTGATGACTTTTATTAGGAAACTTTTTCTAGTTCCAGCTTGTCCACTTACATACATCCTGATTGGATGAAATGATGTGCATGAGCACTCTTTTTTTTCATGTAGAAATCCGTGATCAATTTTGCTTCTGATCTCTTCATAAATTTGTTGCTGCTCTTCATTCAGTTGTCTTTCCAAATTTTGTAAGTCTATAAATTCTTCTTGAGCTTGATTCATAGCCGTTTCCACTTCATTCATGGCTATTGATGCTTCATTTTCAACGATTGGTTGTCCTAGGGGATCTTGACTGAGTGTTCCTGAACTTTGGCTGTCTTGAGAACTGTCTCTAGCTACTTCAGCTGCAATTGTAGTTTCCTGTTCAATTTCTTCATCTAACATTTGCAGATAAGTTGAAAATGTACTGCATTGTATGCTGTCTTTGCAAGCATTAAAATAATCTTCATAGCTTTGAAATTCTCCCAGTAGTTCATCCTCTGTACGCCATGGTTTAAACAGCTGTAAAAGAGCCAAGTAGTAAAATTCCTTTTTGTCAGTAGTGTCGCAACTCAGCTTCCTGTGATTTATCAAACTTCCTTTTGTTTGCTTCACCAAACATCCTTCCTCACCAATGACTTTATATTTTCCATTGTTGATGTCTTCTGCGGCTTTCCGTGAATAAATGTAGTTCTGCAGCACTTCATAGAGACACATATTCTCCAGATGATGACTTCTTTTTGGATAATATGTGTCCAACATGTTTGATTTCAAAATATCTGTACTTTCTGGGTCATTCTCGGCCAAATATTCAATTTCTCCAACAGATTTCAGTACCCGATTTCTCATTGCTGCAAGGCCTAAACTTGCCCAAATTCTTCTTCTTGATTTCGCGTAGAGACTTGCAGAAGATAACCTATCTGAACATTTGTAGGATCCAATTCCTCGATGCGATAACATCTTTAAACTGAAACTGTACAGCTTCTTACTGACAGTCTTCTCGTGAGAAATCTCTTCCCACATTTCTTTCAATTCAGTTTTTTCAGATTTAGTAATGTAAGACGTTACATATCGAGCAATAGCAATGGAATTGTCAGCTACATACTGTATATCCATGTTAGCATTCCACATGGATAAAATGACTGGGTTGTAGTCATTTATATTTTTTGATTCTTCTTTTCTTTTTAGGTTGTAGGTATTCTTAGGTGATTTTCTTGTGATAGTATGTCTCACAGATGACATAAAACTGTTTACTCTTCCATTTGAAAGAACAGGTCTAGGAAATCCAAATCGACATTTAGTGTAGTATTTTTCTTTGCTCTTGTATTTCCGTCGACAGTATTTTCCACACCGATGACTTTGGAAACGTAAAACTTGCTCCTTTAACTTTTTCTCTTCTGTGCTTTTTGGTATAGCACATGTTGCATATTCTTCAATGTAAGATAACACTGCTTCATCAGTATCTGTTCCAAACTTTGGGGCATCCTTGATCCACAACAGCATATGAATATGAGGAGCACCTCTTGCCTGGTACTCTTTTCTCCAAAAGAAATCCACTACTTCTCCTAGAGGTGGATTTTTTTATTGCAGATGAAGGACATCATAGCCTCAAATCTATGATTGAAATATCTGCAAACATTAACCGGATCCAATGAGCACAGTTCTCCTGCTGTCTTGTATTCGATGTTTTTAATGTTTGAATTTGCCTCTCGTAGAAAATCCAGTAAATCATCCCAAGCGTACTCAGCACAGCTTAGGGTAAGGAACCATGTTGGTGTTCCTAAATTCCGTAACATGCATTTTAATTCACCATGGCGTCGGTACCAATATTCATTTGTCCCACGTTGACAAGCCATCAGATTGATCAGTTGTGTTTCCAAATGATCATCTCGGTGCTGCACTTTCTCCATAAAATCCTTAGCAGACACATTTTGTAAATGTACTCCACTTTTTAAAATGTGATTTACTGCATAAGACAGTGCAGACAAGTCGCTTTCAAATAAAAGATGGAACAAATAAGGAATACTTTGTCGAAATCTGGGATCTTCAGCATATAGTCTTGTAGTCCGATACTCAGAAGCTGGAATCTGTTCTGGACGTTCATCGTATCGTCCTCCTTTTCCTTTAGGAAACAGCTGGGGAAAATATCGAGCTTCCAAGCTCTCCTCCCATACACTCACGGGAGTTCCTTTTGCTTTCTTCATCTGAAACAGATCAATATTGTCTCCCATAACTTCTTTTGAATGAAGAGGATGTATGCTAAAATGTTCATAAATTTCTTCTTCCTTTGACTTGTCCACTTTTTCAATTTGTCCAGTTGATGTTTCTGTGTCTTCTTGTAAATCTTCTTCTTCTTCTTCTATATAAATTGATTCATACCATTTGTTATTCCTTTTCAAATACAAATTTGCTCTTTGTACTTTCCGTACATCTACCAGCTCCTGCCAAATCTTCTTATTCTTTGTAGGTACACCATTAACCAGAATAACTAATGGTTCAGTTTCCAAAGTATCCGCATCAATAATTTCCATATTTTTTTTCAAATCCAAGGGCAAATACACCACTCTACCTTTTAAACCTCTCAGTAAATCTGAAGGAGGTAATTTACCAGTTTTGGGCTCCATACGTACTATGGTCTGGAACGGATGAACACATTGAATAAGTATAGACTCATATGTATTTAATTCAGAAAGTTCAGCAGGAATAGCATCCAATTCTAAATTATTATGTACAGCTCTGGTCGGCATTCTATTTTCCTCTAACTTGTTGTAACAGTATTTACAAATACGCTGATCTTCACCCAATTCAAAACAATTTTCTAGAAATATATATGTGGCAAAATCTTTCCACTTATAATTATCTTCATTTTCACTCTTTCTGTAGAGATCAACATTCCTAGTTTGTTTTCTATAATGAGTTCTGCGGCAACAAATACAAGTAATATTTGGTCTTTCATTAGAGATTTTTTCAAATTTTGTTATGTGATCATTAAATGTCTTACTTACAGAGGGTTCTACATTCTCTTCCACTTCTTCCTCATTTACTGTGTCCTTTTCTGCACTGTTTTGTTCAGGACCAAAGTAACAAAACTGAATTTCATCAACAACCTTCTCTACATCTGATACCGATCCACGGAACAGAGCCCTATTCAATTCATCTAACTTTATTGCTGGACTTTTTGCAAAATACAACCGTCTCACAAACTTTCTCATTTCAGTATGATGAACAGCCAGCATCCTAAAATGATGGAAAACACTATTACACACTTTTCTAGATAGACAAGCCAGAGAATGACCCTGCAAACCAGTATTCTCTCTCACTCTGCATGGATCTAGACTTTGAAGCACCTTAATCTTCTGTTTTACACTTTTTTTACTATATTCTCTTAGAAACTCACGAAATTTATCAATAGATTCCTGACGCACAGTGCAAATACTACTACAATTCCAAGTGTACACTGGGGCTTTAGGACGTCTCCCCATAGCCTCATCCGCCATCACTTGTACCTCATCTCTTGGAACCATTATCTCCTTCTCCATTATGCAACCATTTTTCACTTCATAAGCACGACCTCTGGTGTCAACTGCATGCAGCAAACTATTACTTTGAAAATAACTCTCTTCATTAAAAAAAGGTTCACTACTTGAACTATGCATCCATTTTCCTAAAAACACTTTACAAAAGTTTGTTCTGTTCACTACTCTTTTCCTTTTGCTTTGTGATTTCAGTACATTAACCATTTTATCTAATGTACGCATCCTATTAAAAATTAAAATGAATAGTTTCCTTTTTAATTCTAATGCCTTTGCTGCAATGGCTTCAATTTCTTTTTTTCTCTTGTAATGTTTTGCCTTTTGCTTATATTTCTTCACATCCTTTATCAAATTGGACATAACTCTTCTCTGAAACATTTTTCTACGTATCTCTTTAAACGCTGTTTTTCTGTTTAAGTTAATCTTTATTGTTGCAGAAGGTATATTTGCATTAACTAAATTCTCAATTTTTTCCTGTTTTTTTCTATTGAAAACATTCTTTCCAGTACAGACATTTTGTACATTTTTCCTTTTTTTGAAGATGTTCTTTAAAAAATCTTTTGTCTGCTTACCAGAAGATTTGTTCTTTTTCCCAACATGAGCATCTCCAACTAACTTAGGTCCTCCAGTTGTCTTCAAATAAAGGTTTTTTTTGTGGTCTTTCTTTAGTCTGGATTTTGTAGGCATCTTAAATTTTGTTCACTGCTCTTCAGCAATACCTGAAAAAAACTAAAAAAAAATTCCTTTATTTTATTTAAATATATTACTACATTTTTTATGATCTTTTCAAATCTTAAAATACTATGTACCCCTTTCCTACAAGTGAAAATCACAATAACACCATCACAAATTAAATATCTAAAAACAATTCCTGTGTGCACACAGAGTCATGGTTTGAAATTAGGCAGAAAACGAAATTTCTTTGCCAAATGCAAAGCATACTTTCTAATACTTTTTTGGCAAGTGATAAGTACTTTTACAGTCTGACACATTTTGAATCCACTTTTCAGATTCTGAAAACAGCACATGTCCAAACAGCTTTTTCAGACCAGCAACATGTGTAACCTGGGTGACTGACTACACTCCAGCAAGGGCAACCAGCCTTAGTGATGCTGAATGTATTTGCATTACTGATTAAAACCTCAAACCCCACTCGGTTGTGAATACTGTGCTTGATTCCACAGGATAAGCAGCTGGTTGTGTGCTAGGAGTCTGCTTCTGCATAAAAAAATAACACCCACTTTCCATCTAATGCAAATGTAAAATCACCAGAGCAATACCAAACAGCTTTCTCTGACCAGCAACATGTGTAACCTGGGTGACTGACTACACTCCAGCAAGGGCAACCAGCGTTAGTGATGATGAATATATTTGCATTACTAAGTGCAACCTCAAACCCCACTCGGATGTGAATACTGTGCATGATTCCACAGGATAAGCAGCTGGGTGTGTGCAAAGAGTCTGCTTCTGCATAAAAAAATAGCTCCCCCTTTCCATCTATTGCAAATGTAAAATCACCAGAGCAATACCAAACACCTTTCTGAGACCAGCAACATGTGTAACCTGGGTGACTGACTACACTCCAGCAAGGGCAACCAGCCTTAGTGTTGCTGAATGTATTTGCATTACTGACTGCAACCTCAAACCCCACTCGGTTGTCATTACTATGCATGATTCCACAGGATAAGCAGCTGGCTGTGTGCTAAGAGTCTGCTTCTGCACAAAAAAATGGCTCCCCCTTTACATCTAATGCAAATGTAAATTCACCAAAGCAATACGCAATAAATCTCTGCCTGTAATTCCTATTTGCACACAGAGTCATGTTTTCATATTAGTCACAAAACGAAATTTCTTTGCCAATTTGAAAGCACACTTACTACTCTTTTTTTTGGCAAGTGATAAACACTTTTACAGACTGACACATTATGAATCCACTTTTCAGATTCTGATAAAAGCACATGTCCAAACTGCTTTTTCAGACCAGCACCATGTGTAACCTGGGTGACTGACTACACTCCAGCAAGGGCAACCAGCCTTAGTGATGCTGAATGTATTTGCATTACTGACTGAAACCTCAAACCCCACTCGGTTGTAAATACTATGCATGATTCCACAGGATAAGCAGCTGCCTGTGTACTAAGAGTCTGCTTCTGCACAAAAAAATACCTCCCCCTTTCCATCTAATACAAATGTAAAATCACCAGAGCAATACGCAATACATCTCTGCCTGTAATTCCTATTTGCACACAGAGTCATGTTTTCACAATAGTCACAAAAAGAAATTTCTTTGCCAATTTGTAAGCACACTTACTACTCTTTTTTTTGGCAAGTGATAAGTGCTTTTACAGACTGACACATTATGAATCCACTTTTCAGATTCTGATAAAAGCACATGTCCAAACTGCTTTTTAAGACCAGCACCATGTGTAACCTGGGTGACTGACTACACTCCAGCACGGGCAACCAGCCTTAGTGATGCTGAATGTATTTGCATTACTGACTGAAACCTCAAACCCCACTCGGTTGTGAATACTATGCATGATTCCACAGGATAAGCAGCTGGCTGTGTGCTAAGAGTCTGCTTCTGCATACAAAAAAATGGCTCCCCCTTTACATCTAATGCAAATGTAAAATCACCAGAGCAATACGCAATAAATCTCTGCCTGTAATTCCTATTTGCACACAGAGTCATGTTTTCATATTACTCACAAAACGAAATTTCTTTGCCAATTTGAAAGCAAACTTACTACTCTTTTTTTTGGCAAGTGATAAACACTTTTACAGACTGACATATTTTGAATCCACTTTTCAGATTCTTAAAAAAGCACATGTCCAAACTGCTTTTTCAGACCAGCACCATGTGTAACCTGGGTGACTGACTACACTCCAGCAAGGGCAACCAGCCTTAGTGATGCTGAATGTATTTGCATTACTGACTGAAACCTCAAACCCCACTCGGTTGTGAATACTGTGCATGATTCCACAGGATAAGCAGCTGGGTGTGTGCTAAGAGTCTGCTTCTGCACAAAAAAATGGCTCCCCCTTTCCATCTAATGCAAATGTAAAATCACCAGAGCAATACGCAATAAATCTCTGCCTGTAATTCCTATTTGCACACAGAGTCATGTTTTCACATTAGTCACAAAACGAAATTTCTTTGCCAATTTGAAAGCACACTTACTACTCTTTTTTTTGGCAAGTGATAAACACTTTTACAGACTGACACATTTTGAATCCACTTTTCAGATTCTGAAAACAGCACATGTCCAAACTGCTTTTTGAAACCAGCACCATGTGTAACCTGGGTGACTGACTACACTCCAGCAAGGGCAACCAGCCTTAGTGATGCTGAATGTATTTGCATTACTAACTGAAACCTCAAACCCCACTCGGTTGTGAATACTATCCATGATTCCACAGGATAACCAGCTGCCTGTGTACTAAGAGTCTGCTTCTGCATAAAAAAAAACCTCCCCCTTTCCATCTAATGCAAATGTAAAATCACCAGAGCACTACCAAACAGCTTTCTGAGACCAGCAACATGTGTAACCTGGGTGACTCACTACACTCCAGCAAGGGCAACCAGCCTCACTGATGCTGAATGTATTTGCATTACTGAGTGCAACCTCAAACCCTTAAAGTATTCCTTATTTTTACCAGTACACCTTAAATTTTCGTGAAAACATAGTCTATATTATTTTACATGTTCCTCACATTTAAATTTCTCCCAAAACAGAAAATAATAAACACAACTTCAACAAAAGGAATTCCAATTCTATTATTCATTTCTTAATTTACCATATACATCCCCTCTCAAACTCTAAACTCACCTTTAAAATTAGTTAATTGTAAAAGAAATGTGGCACTCAAACAGCAGATTATCAGAGCCAGGATCTCTGTTCTGTTCACCTCTCTCCTCTCAGCAGAACCAGATAATGGCAAACTTTCCCTCTCTTTTTCCACACATATACATGTTAATTTCAAATGTCAGTGCTTCCCCCTTTTTTTCAAATGTAATCACACATTTCTATTGGTTGAAAACCAACCCTTTTCCAAAAGTACCCTTCCCCCAACTTGACTTCTGCCTAGTACCCTTCCCCCAACTTGACTTCTGCCTGCTACCATAGCAACAGCTCATGGAACACTGCTGTGTGGAGTTAGGTCAGAAGTTCGCCACACAATGTTTCATTTCCAAAGAGCAGGAGTGCTTGACTTTTCAAACCTAACAGCAAATCCATAGTACTGTTCTTTGGTAACACATTTTTCTGTACCAATACAAAACATGCTTCTATAAATTTACACATACAGCCTAGTTTTTATTCTAGAATGGTATGAAACAGCCAATCAGTTCTTTTTTTTTATAAAAAAAATATGTATGCATCCATTTCCAAACTGTCTTTCATTTCTTTTTACCATTCTACTGAATTACACCTCCTGAGTGCATCCAGTTCTCCTTTGAAGATGTTCACAGTGTGGATTGTAGGGCACAGCTATGTCTTCTGGAGTGAAAAGTATGCAGAGAAAACAGATATGGTGAGAGACCTTGCTTTGCCAAATGTAGACATTAAATGGATTGGTCAGAGAGGGTTAAAGTGGCACCAATTGATGCCATTGGTGAAATCCTTCATGCAAATCCAACACCCTGACCTCATAATAGTGCACTGTGGTGGCAATGACCTAGGCACTTTGACTGGGGTAGGTCTGGAAATGCTTATGAAGGAGACCTTTGCACAACTGTTTTCACTTTTCCCTAAAACTGCCTTTGTGTTTTCTAACATATGCCAAAGGCAACAATGGAACTGGTCCAATCATTTTTGTCCACAGATTGACAAAGCAAGAAAGCACGTCAACAAATCTGTTTCTGCTTTCCTCCGTGATTATGGTATGGGTTCCATTTACCACAACAACTTGCGTTACGACATGCAAGACATTTATAGAGGAGATGGTGTACACTTCACTGATGAAGGGAACAGAGTCTTCCTCTTGAACCTTAGACTCTGCATCGGTACTTACTTGTAGGTACCACTAAAAAATCAAATCACTTCATAAACACAACAGCTCTTTTTAGAGCCCCATAATATCTAAACACTTAAATCTGAATTTTACGGTAAGCTCACCGTAAGCTTACCGTACGCGTACCCCGCGATTTTTTTTTTAAATTAATAAATGTTTTTTTTGTACTTTTCTGTCCTTCTTTGACCCCCTTTCAAATGTTAGGGGGTCTGTAACTCTCTTCCTTGCCCCCTTTTCAAGTTATCACCCTTTTTTTTCTGAGTGAAATACACAAAATGGCGGCCGCCGCTTCCTGGTTTCGACCGATTCGAATGTTTACTAAGATCTAAGAGCCAATCAGAATCGCGCTCGCGCACGTCACCGTACGCGTACGGTAAGCGCACCGTAAGCGCACCGTAAGCGCACCGTAAGCTGGCTCAGATATATATATTGATTTAAAGGCTATTTTCTCAGAATCTACTGAACAGATTTACACCAAACCTACAAAAGGCACTTCCTTGACCTGAGGACTACCTCTCTGCCAAATTTCAAGTAATTCTGTTCAGCCGTTCGGGCTGTAGCTGTGTCTAAAGGTCCTATGGAAAAATGCATGGGAAAAACGCGTTTTGGGACCCCCCTTTTATCTCACCCCCCGCTTGACGAATCCCCCCGAGACTTTCAGGTTTGAAAAAACAAACAAAAAATAAATAAATAATGTAATACGTAGTTTATTGTAAAATAGATATATAAAAAAAATAATAATACATAAATAAATTAGCATTTAAAAAACCGTACAAATTCACTGAAAAAACCATAGGTTTCACACACGTTATAGTTAGGAATTAGCATTTAAAAAACCTTACAAATTCACTTAAAAAACCATAGGTTTCACACATTTTATAGTTAGGTGGATATTTCACTCGTAAAAAACCAATGAAATTCCCCCGTAATAGTTAGTTCAGATAACGCGGAGCCTTCTGCTGTGATATCATGAATCATGTTTGAGAGAAAACTATTTTCTCATGCTTTTCCCACAGAAGTTTGGAAGGTGATCTATAAGCTAACTGAGAGCATATTTTCTGTAAATTCACATTATCTTTCTCAGTCATGTGAGAATGAAGTCTGACATTCTCAGTAAAACATGTACATCCAACAAGGGCAGAGACTGTCAGTGGATTCCTTTGTGTTCTACTGCAGCTTCCCAGAGTGTTCTAAAGAACAACTAGAGCGCTAACAGTCCTACTTATGACAAACGTATGGCACACCTGAAGCCATCTTGCTTGGAATAAAGTGGTAACACTTAAAACATTTAATTTAAAAAGGAACACAATGAGGGGGTTCATTTTGCCATAGAAATTATGATTAGTGCTGAAGAAAGAAAAATTAGGGCACATTTTGAGTGACTTCTCAAATCCTTTTCTATTTCATTAAAAAATTCTGACATGCAGACTGAAACATGCACTTTCAATACCAGCAGCAGATTTCCCTGGTGAGCAGTAGTTTTACTACAGTGATCTAATAAGCAACTAGAGTGCTAACATTCAGAATTTATGGCAAATTTGTGACACATCTGAATGCCTTCTTGATGGAATCAAAGTAAAAAACTGAAAGTATTTCCTACTGAGGAGACTGGAGTAAATGAGGAAATTAGGAAACATCAGTGTATGTAGGTGTTTTCACTGTATTCTGAGTGTCTTTTAACATAGCACTGGCTCTAGGACTCGCTAGTCAGACTCAGTTACCACCAGTATCCGTCTGAAAAAGTTGAGGGTACAGGATGATTTTGCAACAAGGCTTCTTTCTGCTCTTCTGTTCGTTCTTTCTGCACGTTATCCTTCTTCCTGCACTTTTCTTCGTCTTTGAGGACTTCTGTTGCTACTTTCTGCATTTCTTTTTTTTCTTTCTGTGCGTTTTTTCTTTTTTCTTCACATGTCCTATCTCTGTAGGCATAGTTAGAAATTAGCATTTAAAAAACCTTTGAAATTCACTGAAAAAACCATAGGTTTCAGGCACGTTATAGTTACAAATTAGCATTTAAAAAAACCTTAGAAATTCACTGAAAAAACCATAGGTTTCAGAGGCGTTATAGTTAGCTGGACTTTTCACTCGTACAAAACCATTGAAATTCCCCCGTTATAGTTAGTTCAGCTAACTATAACTTGCGCGCCCGCAATGCACTGCTGATGACGTCACATATTACATTACTCATGACATGGTCAGTGACATCACTCGTGACATCACTGATGACATCTCAAATGACATCACTAATGACATCACTGATGACATCATCCTTGTGATAGCGTGGCAGACCTCCTCTTCCCCTAATATAACCTTTGATACACACATTCAAAAATAGAAACTACAATGTTCAAAACAATGGACATACCAATACCAGTTACAACAACCTATTCAGTAATTCTAAGATCCACATACACATCCACTCATTCACCAACAGTCCTATACAGTCATTCATACATGTACTCACTCATCTGTGGTACTTTAAAATTTGGAACCACATTGGAGGCAGGCCCCTACCCTGCCGACTTTGGTATTAACAAACCGCAAATGACAAATGCGGTATGTACAAATGTTTTCGTCATGTTTAACCAATGAATTCACCGTATATATATATATATAATACTACATATTGAACCCTTGGGTTCCATATTAGAACAGTAGCCATTTTTGTGATTGCCCTCACATAGGCTGTGTGCTAAGGCCATGCCTAGGCCTAAAGGACACGTACACCTTCTGTGACTTCTCTGTGACCTGTGCAAACTGACTCCACTGCCCGAGGTCAGCCCTGTCCGGCCGGTTCCTTTTACTGCGGCCAACTGGGATAAGCATCAGGGCCCGAGGCATCATAAATTCCTTCTTCCCACACGAACCCTGACTAATCTCTTTCACATCTGACTCTGTTTCCTACTTTATGGCTTGTTTTACGAGCAGGAGGTGCCCGTTTTATTGGGGTCTGCTGATATCTGACGAGGGTTCTGAGCCTTGCTGGGTTAAATGATTGAGGGCTGAACGAACTGAAATGTGGGATTGTCATCATGACTCTGCCTTTTCTTTGAAGCCAAAATATGTGAATAACCACTTGTAAAACAGGGGCGGTGTTGCCCAAAGCGGAATATTCTGTATAAAAGAGAAGACTGGTTTTTGTTCTGCAGACTGCCTCATTCAGTTGCTAAGGCTTCTGTGCGACGTAGTCTCACTCATTTGAGTTTAATAAAGATGTCTTTTCATATTTCAGCTTCTTTGCCAAGTTCTTTGTTACATTACCATGAGAATGAAAATTTCAAGTACCGCACTGTGGTCCAAGACAGGGATAACCCGAAGTCATAGGGTGCTACCCCTGGCACCGCTGGGGTCCTAAAATCCCTGGTATTTCAGTTGGCGCCCAACAGCGCGGCATCAATACAAGTGACTATCTGGAGGAGCGATCTTGTCAGAGGACAGAAATCTACTGGGGAGAACAGGACAGAAATCCACTAAGCAGGTACTCTGAGCACCGAGGTTCTGGGGGATTCTTTGTCTCTGCAGCCCAGTATATCTCTGATCTTTCTGACTTTGACTCTCCAAAAAATGTCACTCCCGATTAGAACCCTTTTTGGCGTGAGTATTATAAAAGACGTTTGGTTATGTAGAACTTGACAGTTAGAATTTGGATAACCTTTTGATTAGTAAAAATAAGAATTAAGTATAGGTGGGTTGCTCCCAGTCCTTTGGTTCTTTGTCTTTGATTTGGTTATCGCAATTACCAAAGCCGAGGGGTTGGTTTCTTGGTTTGTTGATTTGGTCATTGCAATTACCATACCCAAGGGTCTCGCATATTTGCGAGTGTATTGGTAGAGATAAACCCTTGAAGTTTGAAGCTAGATTAGTGAGCTATAAGATGCCTGATCTTAGCAAGTTTGAAATGTAGCTTTGGAACTGTGAAATTTGTGTTGGCCAACTTTTGGTTTGTATAGGTTTGGATATGCGAATTGCAATTTGTGTAGACAGGTAATGAGGAGATATTTCTCCATTTGGTTTAGTTGAACGGTGCACGTACGAAAAATACCTTAAGCACCATTTTGATTATAATACTTGTGTTTTCCGCAGTATTTTTGGCATGCCTGTTTGTAAGCTCACATGGCAAAATGTGTTGCTTTTTTGGAAGGTACCATAGTGTGGGAAATATCTGAATAGGTTAGATTTAAAAACATATTTCTTCCTTGGTGATTTTGTACCCCCAGGGAATTAAAATATGACATAATACAAAAAAAAGGATCCTTCGTTCTGCGCAGTTTTATGAATAAAGATATGCAGAACGATTTTGTTTGGTGTTCTGCTAGGCAAAGCTAGTGAATTGAGTGCATTAACTACTTCTTGGACATGCATCTGTCTGTTGGGCTGTTTATGCAGCCTTTTGGAACACTATTGAGAAGCATTTCTTGTAAATATGACTTACAACTAGTATTTTGGTTCAAGTTATAGTCTGTGAGCTGTTCTTTCTTTCTGTCCTGCGTATTGATTTGTAAGTCAACTGTGTGTTTAAACTATGTGGTTTTCTCATTAGTGCAACTTCTGTAAGTAAATTGCGACGGCGCTATTTATGAAAAATGGCTAAAGCGTGCGGTACTGTATGTTTGACCCCTTTCTGTTTATGTCTGAAGTGAGCTCAATATGTGTTTGTGGGTCTTCTGATGTTTTCAGTCTGTTAAGCAAAATCTTGGTTAATTAATATTAAGAAGAGAAACTTAGAAAAAAAATACAGAAGTGAACCATGTGATGTGCTAAAATAGCTATATGGCGCTCTTTAATTTATAGAATGAGCAATTGTGCACATATACAAAACTGCCGTTAAATGCTTAAAGGATAAAATTAGAAACACATTCAATAGATATAAATAAGGCCCCAAAAACGAAATTATCTATTTTTGCAAAAGTAAATAAATTTACAGCGTTTTCCTTAGATGCATTGTATTAGATGTTCATAGGCAGACTTTTCAGCTGCAGTATATTTGATAGGAATGTTCATTCAGCCAGCACTTTCCCAGTTAAACACGGGTGGAATTTTGCAGAACCGTCCTTTTAAATGAAAGTGGCGCAAAAATGTGACGCGTTTCAAGTTGGGCTTATGCGCTTAGGCTTGTGAGTTAATGTGTCCAAAATGATAGGCAAGAGATGCAGCTTGCTTTTTATACATGGAATTATCACAAAAACGAATAATTGGGATTTTTTTTAAAAAAAAAAGAAAATTATTAATCATGGAAAAATTATTTAAAAAAAAAAAATAAGTGCTTTTCAAAATCGTTTTTTGATATTTATAAAGCTTAATACTCATACTATGACCTCCTAGCATTAACATTTGATTTGAGTTGTATTGCATCACTAAAATGACAAGCATTCGCGTGTACAATTTTCCCTTGGCGCAGGCGCAAACAAGCTCATTTTTATAAAGTATAAGTTATTGTTTCCAATGCCTGACTCATGGGTTATGTAATAGACATTCTGGTAATGCATATTATGCAAGAAAATTGTAGGATATTCATTTTTTAATGCCTGAAATATCAAAGTCGAATTTGGGTAAAAACACTGTTTAAACTGCATTTTCTTTCATTCAAAGTACTTTTTAAAGTGTCTCAGACTTCAGTAAATGCATACGTTTAGGTTTGATATATATTTACAGGAGGTGCCTTCTTATGATTCACTGTGTCAATGTGCCAGTACAAAGGCTTGTTTTAATATCGGGGTTGAAGGTTCTAACTTCAGCTGGGCCTACTGAGACTTCATTCATTTAAGGTTGATGAAATGTGTACCATTGCATAGGATTGCAACAAGCATTTATTCTAAAAACTGGTATGTGTGTTATTAAGTTTTGTGAATTATTCACAGTAAATGTAGTTTAATAATCTGGGAATAGAGATAATTTTTTTTTAGCGCTCACAAAGGAGAAATTATTTTCAAAATAGAGTAAATTATTGCAAGTTAGGAGGAATTAGGAAGGCCTTCTGGCTTTGACAAATTCAGAGTGGCAGAAGCTGGGGGCTAGGAGAGATGCAGAGGCTGGCTCAAGTTACGCTGCTGCGATGCTATCTTTAGTTTTCCCGTAAACAATGGAGTAGGCTGCCACGTTGACATTTATGACCGTTTAAATTAGGGCCTTGCCTCTGTGGAATGCAGAATGACCTTGCTACACGGGCCTCTAAAGGTGGGGTTTCTGGTTTCTCCATAACAACATCACTAAAACTAAAGAACTTAATTCCAAAGGGAAAATATAGAAAAGGGGTTTCTTTGAAAGTCCAAACATCACGTTAAATGTTTTGCAGAACTGATACATTTGTGTCTCGCTCTAAAAAAAAGATAAAATGATGCCTGCTAGTTGCTGTTATTTGACAGGAAACGAAGTGTTGCATTAAGTCTTAGACAGAAAATAAGATTCTAAAATTTTTAAGGTTACATGCCTAAGTGAGAGCGTATTGCCAATTAAGACTTCTTTTTCACAGTGGAAATTGTAGGTGCCAAATTAATATGGAGTGTCATGTAACGATTTTTACTTTCAGAAAGGTAAAACTACGGTAGCATTGATGTTGCGAGGTAACTGACAAGAGGGTAACAGTTAAGTAATGGAAATTTATTTTTGTGTATTTGGTCCTATCATGAATTGTTCTTGCTGGTCCTGTACGTTAGAAGAGAAACAGTAAAGTTATATTTGACAGCAGATTTCCATTGCCTGGTGATCTGCTGTCAAAAGGAGGGTAAGGATTTTAAACCTGACAAATTAAACAGGCCCAAATATTGGGTTTTGGGCTGCATGTTTTCAGTGCATAAAAATACATGACATGGTGTTGTGTGTCACCGCTTACTCACATATGCTATTGTTTTGTCTATGCTTTTTGTGCTTGATATACAGCAAGTATATCTGATGGCTTGACATTTTGTGCGTTTTTATTATTTTTTGCATGTTGTCGTTGTTTTTGTTGCTGCTTTTGATACTATTACAAGTTTACCTGTGTTGTGAGGGGATGGTCATGACGATGCCCATCGCTACGCAACAGTTGGTTGAACTTGTTCTGGTTACTAGATTCCACAGCTAATGATATTTCATGCTGTGAACATGAGAGACAACACTTCACCAGTGCATGTCTATTTGGCTATAATGGTAAGGAAAATAAAAGAGATATACAGGATCGAAGTGTGTCACCTGTAGTTAGTCACGTTACTGCCCCTTCCCTTAAAGGAACAGGCAGCCCTACGTTTATGTATCCTTGATTGGACCCAAGGATGAAATTATAGATCTGTGACTCAAGGTGGCCTAATTTCTATATTACATTAGTTAATGATGTTTTGCTTCCTAAGTAGCCTATGGCTTTTGTTCCTTAAAAGAAAACTAGGTTTTCATTTTTCCCTGAAGAAGGAACTGGAACATTACCTAAGATTACCGTATATGGTGTAGCCGCCAGCGGTAGAGTTAAAATGTATGTAACTTTGGCCTTTGTGTATCACCCGTACTCTTGGTGTTGTGTCACATGCCTGACTATCACCCAAATAATTTTTGGTCTTCCTATAGATTTTTTTTCTTTTGTTGCTTCTCCCCTGACCAATGTCGCATCATGCTTAGTTATTGGGGATTTTAGTTGTGTCCTAGTTCCAATTCCCTTTTCCGTATTCCTTTCACCAGTCAGCCCATTTATTATTGTAGGTGTATTGTTCAGGTACACACTTCCAGACTGCATGTTTATGTATAATTCCCTTTTGTATGGCCAGACTGGTTTCCAGGAATTTTCCTTAGGCCTGCTTCAATGTTTTCTAGCCTGACTGTCAGGGTAGCGATAGACTGGTTAACTGACTCAAGTATATTATATTATAGTAAGAAAAGTTTTCCATCTCAATAGGAGATAAATGACGTTTACTTTTTTTTTGGAACATGACGAATTTTCAATGTCTATTTTTAATGTGGTTTTTACCCTTTTTGTTCCTGCTGCTTGAATTTTTGGTGGGATCAGATGTGTTCTAATCATGCAAATATCAGGACCCTCTAGTGTCTTGTCTTTTGTTTGCATATTTGACTATTAGCCTGTGTATTGCATATTGCACCTGATGTGAAAGTTTTCTACATGCACATGATAATCTGTACCATGTGATTTCTCTATTGAGATGTTCTAAATAAGGAATTTAGGAACACCTAGATGTAATCATTCAGAAAAAAATGTGTTTGCCCCGTTAGACAATGCCACCATATGTGAAGACATCCATTTAGATAGAATTCTCGTGTAGTTATCTACCCTTAGATGATGGAGGCTCTCACACGGAAACCCAATTGAAAAGATTAGAGACACTGTTTTGCCTACTGTCTTTATATTTGTATTGCTTTTTGAGAATGACAGTATATTCTAGACCAAAATTGTCCCATGGCGTGTGGCCACTCCTTTGAAACTCGCAGACCACCTGTTTGCAGTCCCCTTGTTATACAACAAACTGTTTAAAGCATCGCACCTGCTTCATCAGAAGGCGTTCAACATCAGAAAAGAAGGAGGAGCTGGTTTTGCCACAGAACCAGAATTTCAGTGCACAAGAGCGCCTGTCATGTGCTGGTAACCTCTGACAGTGTGCAGTCCCTTGAGCCCCTTGGCCTGAGTTTTTGGCCACCCCCCCCCCTCTTTTTCCTTTGCTCCAATGGAAGTGCAGTGCACCGGCGGGTCCAAGATTGACAAAAGGCACTACATTCTGGTGCCCATGAAAGAGCAGCCTGAGCGTCCTCTGACACCGAATGAGTGTTGGAGCCTGAGAATGGTCCCGGGTCTGCACAAGATGATCTGTGCCCATGACCAATGAAGAGCATATTATTTGTAGGGTCTGCCGCAGAGGAGAGACACAGGTAGACTGCCTTGAGACATTGAGACTTTCGAGTGAGCTGTGGGTGTTTGCCAGGAGGGCACTCCAACTAAGCAGTACTTTTCTCATGAAAGGCTTGAATAGAGAGGCCCATGCGAAAGAAAACAACAGAAGAAGATTTGATGGACAATAGAAGCCTGCCAGAGAGGCTTTTTGAACGGACTCTGGGCATAGTTGGTTTCACAAGAGGTTTCCGTATGATTGTATAGACTAGGTGTTTAGGAGACTGATTGTTTTGCTGGCATTGTTTTAAAGTACTATTCTGTTTAGTAAAAGCAGAATAAAGTCAATTTTCTGTGGAAAGAGTATTTTCACCTCAGAGCATTGATGAGGGTCACCACTGTTTCACCTGAACATATAAAATGCATAGGAGCCCTAAAGGTGTTACTAGATAATTTTAGGACTTGCTTTCTGCTTAGGGTTGTGAAAAATTATTATTTCATTTGTAATAGTGGTCACTACTTTCTCCCGTTGCCTATATGTTCTTAATAATGTGTTTTCTAGTGTTTTTTTAAACATGACGTTGTCATTTATGGGTGGGATTGTTTTTCTCTACTCAATTGACTTCTGCACCCGCTTACATATGTCTTTTCCTACTACTGTTTCTTTGCACTCTTTTCACCTTTTAGCTGAACATGAGCAGGTTAAAAGATCAGAATTCGTAAGAAATTCTTTTGTACAGCTTCTGCATCAACACTAGTTAGTAGTGAACATCACTAATTGTTGGGTGTGTGATCTTATGCCACCCACTACAGATAGAGGTATTCCTTATTTTGTCCTGCCATATGAGGCCTATGTGCTACTACATGTGTAAGGAGACGTGTCCCGAGAGAGAGTTGCTAAGTAATAGGATGATGCTACAGCAACATCTTCATGACTTTATGAATATAGACCTGGACTGAGATTAGTATGAGAATAGTTATTGTCTATGTAAGGGCAAAAGGAGGGTCTGTGGTACTTTAAAATTTGGAACCACATTGGAGGCAGGCCCCTACCCTGCCGACTTTGGTATTAACAAACCGCAAATGACAAATGCGGTATGTACAAATGTTTTCGTCATGTTTAACCAATGAATTCACCGTATATATATATATATAATACTACATATTGAACCCTTGGGTTCCATATTAGAACAGTAGCCATTTTTGTGATTGCCCTCACATAGGCTGTGTGCTAAGGCCATGCCTAGGCCTAAAGGACACGTACACCTTCTGTGACTTCTCTGTGACCTGTGCAAACTGACTCCACTGCCCGAGGTCAGCCCTGTCCGGCCGGTTCCTTTTACTGCGGCCAACTGGGATAAGCATCAGGGCCCGAGGCATCATAAATTCCTTCTTCCCACACGAACCCTGACTAATCTCTTTCACATCTGACTCTGTTTCCTACTTTATGGCTTGTTTTACGAGCAGGAGGTGTCCGTGTTATTGGGGTCTGCTGATATCTGACGAGGGTTCTGAGCCTTACTGGGTTAAATGATTGAGGGCTGAACGAACTGAAATGTGGGATTGTCATCATGACTCTGCCTTTTCTTTGAAGCCAAAATATGTGAATAACCACTTGTAAAACAGGGGCGGTGTTGCCCAAAGCGGAATATTCTGAATAAAAGAGAAGACTGGTTTTGGTTCTGCAGACTGCCTCATTCAGTTGCTAAGGCTTCTGTGCAACGTAGTCTCACTCATTTGAGTTTAATAAAGATGTCTTTTCATATTTCAGCTTCTTTGCCAAGTTCTTTGTTACATTACCATGAGAATGAAAATTTCAAGTACCGCACTGTGGTCCAAGACAGGGATAACCCGAAGTCATAGGGTGCTACCCCTGGCACCGCTGGGGTCCTAAAATCCCCGGTACTTCACATCATATGTACTCACACACCTATACATCCTGTTACACAACGCCACTCATCCATAGAGTTACTCACACACATAGTCACTCATGCTAATAAAGAATCAAACATCCATTTACTTGCATATACAGTTATACACACACCACCACACTTACTTCTACAGAAACTTACACATACTTAGTCTTTTAAACAATCACTTATAGAAACACATACTTATTCATACAGGAACTCTTTCAATCTCTCACTCTCACATATACTCACTTATATACACCAATAGTCACATATACTAGTTTAAAGCATATGTAGTTACTCATAAAGACACTATTGAGACAGTCTATCACTCACTAACACACCCATGCACACACTCATCCACCCTGTCAGGTGGCGAGAACCGGCAACGCGCTGCTCGCGCACCACAAACGCCCCTCCCAACAGACGGCCTCTATGGGAACTCCATTTCCCAGACCGCCCGGCGGATCACGCCCCACGTGACCGGCGCCGGGCGCGACAAGGGATAAAGCCGCTCCCGAACAAGGAGCGGTGCCGATGATTCCTGCCATGATACCCTTATGCTGACGCCTTGCTCCGGTCCTGTATCCACGACCTTCCATCCAGGAACCCCGTGCCCCAGCGGTGGGAACCTTGCCAACCGCCCCCGACGCTAGGAAGACTCCAGGGAGACCGCAGCCCGCAGCGGTCCATTCTCCAGCGGAAACCCCCAGCGCTCCTCTGCCCACGACGAGTTGGGTCCAGAGTAGAAGCGCAAAGGTGAAAACCTCGCCGGCTACCCCCGACGCTAGAAGGACGTCCAAGAGACCTTTGCCTTCAACACTCCAGACTCCCAGAAGTGACCTCCGGCGCTCCTCTGCCCACGGAGCCCTGGGTCCAGAGTCGCAGCGCGAACAGGAGCGCTCCTCTGCCCACGGAGTTCCGTGTTCAGAGTAGCAGCGCGAACAGGTGCGCTCCTCTCCCCACGGAGTTCCGGGCTCAGAGTCGCAGCGCCCACTTCGTTCACAGCCCTTCGGAACTGTGAGTACAATTTATCTTTGCCTTCAGGGAGGCGTCTTCCGTTTGTTTCCTTTGTTGACCCTGATCCGCGCTCTGGAGCATTAAGCACTGAGTTGGAAGTGCTGACCTTTGCTCCCAGAGAGGTCGCGCTACCACGACCAGCTGAACCAGCCGCTAAGGCCAGCCCTGGACCTGAGACCGTTAGCCAGTGCTCTTGTTTAACTAGGCTACACGCCTTCTCAGGCTGGGGGGCCTTCCTCCACAAGGGCGGGAAGGTAGCAGGTGAGAAAACCACAAAGCGAGTGGTGGGGAGGTAAACGGGAGGGTCACAAGTAACGTGTTGTTGATGGTGTGCTTGTCTCATTCCAGGTCCCTCTCCCAGCTGCTCCTTCCCTTCCTTCCCTCGCCCACCTGTCTCCTTAGTCCGTGTGTATTAGACGTTCTCCGGAATGGGGACGGATGGGAGGTGGACCCCATTAAAGCATCAGCGTCATCCTGAGGAGAGGATTCCCTGGCCGCCGTGACAGAATCATCGGCCCACGAATTAACGCTCCTCCCGATTGCGCTGACCTAGGGGATGGCCACCTTAGAGGATGTGCTGGCAGCCCTGGCCCTTGTCCAGGGAGAGCTGGCTGCGTCCCGTCAGGAAACTGCTGCACTACACTCCCGGATGGACCGGCTCCAAAGAAATCCCTTTGACGCCGGGCCCATCGGGCCTGCCCCAGCACCCCAAGTAGTGGTTGAGATGCCCGCGCACGTTCCCCTGGCCCCTCCCGAGCGGTTCCATGGGGACATACAGAAGATGCAGGTCTTCATGACACAAATTCTATTACACTTCCACTGCAAACCCAAGCTGTTCACTACCAACCAGTCCAGGGTGGCGTTCCTCATTTCCTACCTGACCGGAGATGCGGCTCAATGGGCGGTCCCTATCGTTAGGAGGGATGACGCCCTGCTTTATGATTGGGATACGTTCCGCGAGGAGTTCGAGAAGACCTTCGATCGACGAGCCGACACCTTCTCCGCGGACCGTGATCTTCTCGACCTCAAACAAAGTAGTTCCGATTTCCTAGGGTATCTCAACAGTTTCCGGAGACTGGTGGCAGAAATGGACTGGCCAGAGTCTAAACAATCGGCTATCTTCTATCGGGGCGTGACGGAGGAACTGAAGGACGTCATCGCCCAAGTAGACCCAAGTGGCAATAAAGGCCACTATCTCCGATAATGTCCCGTTCGACCCAAGGTCGGGAGGCCTCGTGCAGGGCAAGCCGCGGCAGTGACAGGAGATGGGGAGGCGGGAAACGCGCGGGCTTGAAGGACCACGAAGGGATGCCTTCAAGCTACCACTCCATCCCTTCTGTGGAGGCCGACGCGGAGGCAGAACCGGATCACTTCTTCCTTACGCTCCAAGTGGAGATAGACCACACCATTCGGTCCATACGAGCCATGATAGATTCCGGAGCCACAGGCTGCTTTTTGGACGGAGCAGAAGCCCAGAGGTTGGGGGTCACTCTTCTAACCAAACATACGCCTGAACTCGTCTACGCGGTAGACGGCAAGGAGTTGGACTCAGGGCCCATCCGCTACGTCACGCCGGCCCTCTGGATGACCATAGGCGAAACCCACGGCGAATGGCTGGCTTTGAACATTATCACCGCTCCCCGGTGTAAACTCATTTTGGGGCTACCCTGGTTGAGAAATCACGAACCAACCATAGAGTGGTCCGCGAATACCTTATCCTTTCGTTCCACCTTTTGCCGACAACATTGCACGGTGGCCGAGTCGTCGCCAACCCCTCCGTTGACCCCTCCACAACGCATCGCCACGGCAGCGGAGAAAGAAGTGGTTCTTCCGGCCTGGTATAGACCCTACTCGGATGTCTTCGACAAACAGAAGGCCGAGAAGTTGCCACCCCATCGGGCCTACGACTGCCGCATCGACCTGGAACCTGGAGCAGTCATCCCTTGTTGCCGAGTTTATGCTCTCACGGTCCCCGAAACAAGTCACCTCCGAGAGTACCTGGACACGTACCTCGCGTTAGGATTCATACGCCCCTCCCGGTCGCCCGCGGCCTTTCCACTCTTCTTCATCCCGAAAGCCAATGGCGAGTTGCGCTGCTGTATTGACTATCGCGCGCTCAACGCAGTAACGATCAAGAACCAGTACCCCTTGCCGTTGATCCCGGTGCTACTCGAACAGGTCCGGGAGGCGGCCTTGTACACCAAGCTGGACCTGCGTGGGGCGTACCACCTAGTTCGGATGAGAGAGGGGGACGAATGGAAGACGGCCTTCAAGACGCGGTATGGGTTGTTCGAATACCTTGTTATGCCCTTCGGACTCTGCAACGCCCCGGCCGCCTTCCAGTTCTTCGAGGCCTTGAGAGACTTCCTGGACAAATTCGTCATAGTATATATCGACGACATCCTTATCTTTTCGTCCAACTCGAAGGAACACGTCGTCCACGTGAGACAAGTCTTGCAAGCCCTACGGGAACATCGCTTGTACTGTAACCTCACTAAGTGTGAGTTCCACGTGACTACGGTGGAATTCCTGGGCGTTCTTCTAACCCCCGCCGGCCAAGTCATGTCGGACCGTAAAGGGCAAGCCGTGGTGAAGTGTCCTCCACCCCGAACCGTCAAAGACATTCAAAGTTTCCTCGGCTTCTCTAACTTCTACCGGCGGTTCATCCACCACTTCTCCCAATTGGTAGCACCACTCACACGATTGACCCATAAAGGGGTTCCATTTTCCTGGGATCCCGAGGCACAGAAGGCGTTCGAACACCTCAAGACAGCCTTCACTACTGCCCCTGTTCTACGCCACGCGAGACCCGAGCTCCCGTTCATAGTAGAGGCAGACGCCTCTGACATCGCAGTAGGGGCGGTTCTATCCCAGAGACATCCCGACACCGGCCAGCTCCATCCCGTGGCCTACCTGTCCAGAAAACTGAACCCCGCCGAAAAGAACTACACCATCGCCGAGAAAGAGCTGCTGGCCATACGGGAAGCCTTCCTGGAATGGAGACACTGGCTGATGGGAGCCCAACACCAAGTGACGGTCTACACCGACCACCGCAACCTCCAGTTTTTGAGGTCTGCCCGGCATCTCTCTCCCAGACAACAACGGTGGATGCTATTCTTTGCTGAGTACCACTTCCTCGTCACGTTCCGACCTGGAACACGGAACCAAAAGGCGGACGCCTTGTCCCGACAGGGGATGGCCGGTCTCCCCTCAGCGGACCCAGAACGCTCTATCGTAGCCCCCGATAATGTGGTGGGAAGAGTGGAAACAGAATCGTTCCTAGACGGAGTGAAACGAGGCATCAGAACGTTCGCTTGGTTGTCCTGGTTGCGCAGCCACCGGGAGTGGCGAATGCATCAAGGCCTCCCGATGAGTGGATCCCGGGTTCTGGTCCCCTCTCTCCACCTCCGAAAACTCGTGTTCAACTGGTGTCACGAAGCCCCTAGCGCCGGTCATATGGGGGGCACCAAGACCCTGGAAAAGGTCCTGCGACAGTTCTGGTGGCCGTCGTCCGGCCGGATGTTTTGCGCTGGGTCAAGAACTGCTCCATATGCGCACAGATGAAGACCGATCACAGCAAAAAACAAGGCCTCCTGCTTCCTCTATCAACCCCTACGAATCCGTGGGAAAAGATCTCCGTCGACTTTATAGTCGGACTACCAAAAGACCAAAACTGCACGGCTATCGTGGTCGTCATCGATTACCTCACCAAGATGGGGCATTTCATAGCGTGCAAGCAGGTACCCACGGCAGGTGCCTTGGCCAAACTCATGTTAAGAGACATCGTAAGGCTACACGGCCTGCCCCGGGAGTTTGTGTCGGACAGAGGGTCCCAATTCACCGCCCGCTTTTGGAAGGTCTGGTGCACCGAGTTGGGCATTCAATCATCCCTGTCCACAAGCTTCCACCCCCAATCCGATGGACAAACAGAGCGCCTCAACCAAACCCTGAAGCAGTACCTCCGTTGCTATGTGGACAAAGCCTCTGAGGCCTGGGTGGACTGGCTATGGGTAGCTGAGATAGCATATAATAGCACCGTCCATGCATCCACGCAACACACTCCCTTCTACCTCTCTTCTGGGTTTCACCCTCGTTTCACCCCTTTTTTGCTCCCACGCTCTCGCGTCGCTCTGCCTGATCTCCAACACTGTCTTGCACAGATACGCTCGACCCTCACAGCTGCCCGCGAAAACCTTCACCTTGCAAAAGAGAGGTACAAAACACAGGCGGATAAGTACCGTCGACCCAATCCCGTGTACCACAAGGGGGACAAAGTCTGGTTGTCCACAAGAAACCTCACCTTCAAGAAACCCAGTGTGTTCAACCCCAAGTTCATAGGTCCCTATTCGGTGGTCCGTCACGTTAACCCCGTGGCCGTGCAACTCCGCCTCCCGGCGCACATGCGCATACACCCCGTGTTCCACGTCTCTTTGCTCAAACCCTCACATTGTCCTGTGAAGCGAGTCCCTTCCCCTGTATGGGTACAACAAGAGCGGGAATACGAGGTAGAGAGGGTACTTGATTCCAAGCTGGTGAGGGGCCGGGTGTGGTATCTCTTGGCATGGAAGGGGTATGGGCCGGAAGAACATTCTTGGGAACCGGCTGCTGCGATCCACGCTTCCCGCCTGGTGGCCGCTTTTCACCGCCGCTGCCCCGGCAAGCCCGGTGCTGCTCCCAGCGCTAGAGCCGGAGGGGAGAGGGGTGTACTGTCAGGTGGCGAGAACCGGCAACGCGCTGCTCGCGCACCACAAACGCCCCTCCCAACAGACGGCCTCTATGGGAACTGCATTCCCCAGACCGCCCGGCGGATAACGCCCCACGTGACCGGCGCCGGGCGCGACAAGGGATAAAGCCGCTCCCGAACAACGAGCGGTGCCGATGATTCCTGCCAGCTCCGCATACCCTTATGCTGACGCCTTGCTTCGGTCCTGTATCCACGACCTTCCATCCAGGAACCCCGTGCCCCAGCGGTGGGAACCTTGCCAACCGCCCCCGACGCTAGGAAGACTCCAGGGAGACCGCAGCCCGCAGCGGTCCATTCTCCAGCGGAAACCCCCAGCGCTCCTCTGCCCATGACGAGTTGGGTCCAGAGTAGAAGCGCGAAGGTGAAAACCTCGCCGGCTACCCCCGACGCTAGAAGGACGTCCAAGAGACCTCTGCCTTCAGCACTCCAGACTCCCAGAAGTGACCTCCGGCGCTCCTCTGCCCACGGAGCCCCGGGTCCAGAGTCGCAGCGCGAACAGGAGCGCTCCTCTGCCCACGGAGTTCCGGGTTCAGAGTAGCAGCGCAAACAGGTGCGCTCCTCTCCCCACGGAGTTCCGGGCTCAGAGTCGCAGCGCCCACTTCGTTCACAGCCCTTCGGAACTGTGAGTACAATTTATCTTTGCCTTCAGGGAGGCGTCTTCCGTTTGTTTCCTTTGTTGACGCTGATCCGCGCTCTGGAGCATTAAGCACTGAGTTGGAAGTGCTGACCTTTGCTCCCAGAGAGGTCGCGCTACCACGACCAGCTGAACCAGCCGCTAAGGCCAGCCCTGGACCTGAGACCGTTAGCCAGTGCTCTTGTTTAACTAGGCTACACGCCTTCTCAGGCTGGGGGGCCTTCCTCCACAAGGGCGGGAAGGTAGCAGGTGAGAAAACGACAAAGCGAGTGGTGGGGAGGTAAACGGTAGGGTCACAAGTAACGTGTTGTTGATGATGTGCTTGTCTCATTCCAGGTCCCTCTCCCAGCTGCTCCTTCCCTTCCTTCCCTCGCCCACCTGTCTCCTTAGTCCGTGTGTATTACACGTTCTCCGGACTGGGGACGGATGGGAGGTGGACCCCATTAAAGCATCAGCGTCATCCTGAGGAGAGGATTCCCCGGCCGCCGTGACACACCCATACAGTCCTGCGCACATGCTGTCTTCCACACATACAAACAGTGAGTCACTCATTCATGCACCTATGCACTACGTAATACCCCCCACCGAACCATACAGACACTCAGACACTCATACTGATACTCAAAAAACCAACTAATAACCTATATAGACACTCATGTAGCTACTCACCAACCCCCCATGCAGCCACTTATACACAAAGTGAGAGACTGATACAGATATTTACACATTTAAACATTACTCACTAAGCCATGTATTCACTAAGATACACTTAATCAGTCAGTTATACAATCAATTTTTCAAAAACAAATCATCCATTTAGACACTTATATACCCATTTATTCTTCCATCGACCTTGAGATATACATATATAAAACATATGTAATTTTCAGAAAAACACACATTCACTGGATGATGTCATCAGTGATGCCATTTGAGATGTCATCAGTGATGTCATGAGTGATGTCACTGACCATGTCATGAGTGATGTAATATTTGACGTCATCAGCAGTGCATTGCGGGCGCGCAAGTTATAGTTAGCTGAACTAACTATAACAGGGGAATTTCAATGGTTTTGTACGAGTGAAAAGTCCAGCTAACTATAACGCCCCTGAAACGTATGGTTTTTTCAGTGAATTTCTAAGGTTTTTTAAATGCTAATTCCTAACTATAATGTGCCTGAAACCTATGGTTTTTTCAGTGAATATATATATATATATATATATATATATATAACCTACCGGCAGTCGCCAGTAGGTAGTTATCGTTAGGACCTGTTTTCCATAGGAAATCCGCAACATTCTATTCCCCATAACTTTGGCGCCGGTTGACGAATCTTCGTGAACTTTTCAAAACTTTTGGCTAGCTCCGGTCCGCTCCTATCCTGGAAGTCTCGGGGTGATCGTCAAGCGGGGGCCAAGAAAAAAGGGGGGTCCCAAAACGTGTTTTCCCCATGCAATTTTCCATAGGAACCTTTAGTCGCAGCTACTGCCCGAACAGCTGACAGAATTACACCAAATTTGGCAAAAAGATAGCCCTTGGTTCAGAGTTGTGCCTTTTGGTTAAATGGTGTAAATCCGTTCAGTAGTTCCTGAGATTATCAAAAGTAAAATCACATATATATCTGGGCAAAGCCTAACCTCACATCTCATCGTAAGTTCTGATTGGCTGTCAGCACTTCATCCAAGAAGTGTTGGCAGCCATCTTGGGACCAATATACATGATAGCACCTCATTAAAAAACATTGCAGTTAATAGAAGGTTTTAAGACTTTAACTACATTATAAATCATTTGTTGATGGTACCATACTCATTTTAGGAATTGTGGTGTGTTCTAAGGTGATTTTACCATGTGAAAAAGCCTTCTGCTGGGATATCATGAATCATGTTTGAGAGAAAACTATTTTCTCATGCTTTTCCCACAGAGGCTTGGAAGGTGATCTATAAGCTAAACTGAGAGCATATTTTCTGTAAATTCACATGATCTTTCTCAGTCATATGAGAATGAAGTCTGACATTCTCAGTAATACATGAACATCCAACAAGGGCAGAGACTGTCAGTTGATTCCTTTGTGTTCTACTGCAGCTTCCCAGAGTGTCAGACCTGAAGCCATCTTGATTGGAATAAAGTGGTAACTCTTAAAACATTTAATTTAAAAAGGAACAAAATGAGGGGGTCCATTTTGCCATAGAAAGTATGATTAGTGCAGCAGAAAGAAAAATTAGGGCACATTTTGAGTGACTTCTCAAATCCTCTTCTATTTCATTATAAAAAGTCTGACATGCAGACTGAAACATGCACTTTCAATACCAGCAGCAGACTTCCCTGGTGAGCAGTAGCTTTACTACAGTGATCTAATAAGCAACTAGAGTGCTAACATTCTGAATTTATGGCAAATGTGTGACACATCTGAATGCCTTCTTGATGGAATCAAAGTAAAAAACTGAAAGTATTTCCTACTGAGGAGACTGTAGTAAATGAGGAAATTAGGAAACTTCATAGTAAATAAGTCTCCCAAGATGGCCACCAGAGACAAAAGAGCCCAAATGTAGCACAAATATCACCCAGATGTAGCCCAAGTATAGCCCAATGACAGAATGTTCCAGAGTGTTCTAAAGAACAACTACAGCGCTAACAGTCTTACTTATGACAAAAGTATGGCACACATGAAGCGATCTTGATTGGAATAAACTGGTAACACTTAAAACATTTAATTTAAAAAGGAACACCATGGGGGGTTCATTTTGCCATCAAAATTATTATTAGTGCTGAAGAAAGAAAAATTAGGGCACATTTTGAGTTACTTCTCAAATCCTCTTCTATTTCATTAAAAAATTCTGACATGCAGACTGAAACATGCACTTTGAATACCAGCAGCAGACTTCCCTGGTGAGAAGTAGCTTTACTAAAGTGATCTAATTAGCAACTAGAGTGCTAACATTCAGAATTGATGGCAAATGTGTGACATATCTGAATACCTTCTTGATGCAATCAAAGTAAAAAACTTAAAGCATTTCCTACTGAGGAGACTGCAGTAAATGAGGAAATTAGGAAACTTCATAACAAATAAATCTCCCAAGATGGCCACCAGAGACAAAAGAGCCCAAATGCAGCAAAAATATCACCCAGATGTAGCCCACATGTAGCCCAATGACAGAAGTGTGCAAAACACTTTTTATTTTTTGTGTTTTTGCAGTTTTATATAGTGCAGACTTGTCAGGTTTTGGAGTGCTTTACATGAGCATTGGTTACATCACACAAGAACAAATTCATTTTGGTTGTAGACATGGGGAGATTAAGTGATTTGACCAGAATCACAGAATGTCGAGCTGAAGCAGAAACTCCAACCTGGTTCCCCAGTTGCAAAGTCTGCAGCTCTGGAAGTAACACCACATCCTCTCCCCTAAGTGCAACATTTAATCAAGAGGTCAACTGGATAAAAAAACATAAAGATAACAAATAATTTAAAAGTGCTTTGTCGCTATTTGAAAACTCAGAAAATATGTCCTAATTTTAGTTTTTTAGAGCACTAACCATAATTTTGATGCAAATAAGACCCTCTCATATATGTAATTTCTAAAAGAAATGCTCTAGGTATTACAGTTTTGATTACACCAAGATGACATCAGGCGGTCCACACTTTTGTAATAAATATAGAATGTTAGCAATCTAGTTGTTCATTGGGATACTGTTGAGAGGCAGAGGCCAGGGGCACGGACTCTGAAAATTGAAGGCAGGTAGGAGGGTGCAGAGGCAACAATTTGACCACACTGGGCAGGCAGGAAGGGCAGTGGCAGCACAACAGACTATGGAGGGTAGTGGAAAGGGGGGCAGGGGCAACAAACCAACAATACAGGACTGGCAAGACAGGCTGTGGCAATATATGGTACATTGGATCATGGAAGGCAGGAGGAATTGGGGTAGGGACATGGACTCGGATAACAGAGGACAGGAGGGACATGGAGAGGTGCACCAAACTGAGCCTACAGGGCAGGCATCAGGGTTTGCAGCAGCACAATACACCACACTGGGCATGTGCTATGGGAGTGCAGCACAACAATCCATAGAAAGCAATAGGGAGGGGACAGGACCATGCACATGGACAACAGAGAACAGAGGGGGAAGAGGCAATGGTAGCTAGCTGACCATAATGGACAGGAGAGAAAGCTGCAGCATAACAGGTTACCTCCTGCAGCTGTCAACCGCCTTCAACACAGTCTGCTACCACACACTAAGAGCACGCCTCCACGATGCCGGAATGCAAGAGAAGGCCCCTGGACTGGACCACCTCCTTCCTCTTCGGAAGAACCCAGAGTGTCCGCCTACCCCCCTCCCACTCCAAAGCCACTGAGATCATCTGCGGCGTACCCCAAGGCTCATCTCTCAGCCCAACGTTATTCAACGTCTACATGGCACCACGCACCCATGTAGCCCGACTACACGACCTAAACATCATCTCCTATGCCGACAACACCCAGCTGATCCTCTCGCTCACCAATGACCCCCACGCCACCAAAACCAACCTCCATGAAGGAATGAAGGCCGTCGCCGACTGGATGAGGAACAGCTGACTGAAGCTGAACTCGGACAAGACGGAAGTCCTCACCCTCGGCTCCACCCCCTCGGCCAGGGACGACTCCTGGTGGCCGACGGCACTAGGAACACCTCCTACACTCACCAACCATGCAAGAAACCTAGGGGTCATCCTCGACTCCACACTCTCCACGACAAAGCAAGTCAACACCGTCTCTTCCTCCTGCTTCAACACCCTCCGCATGCTTCACAGGATCTTCAAGTGGATCCCCACCGAAACAAGAAGGACGGTCACCCAGGTCCTCGTAAGCAGCAGACTGGACTACGGCAACGCACTCTACGCAGGAGCCCCGGCCAAACTCCTGAAACGACTCCAACGCATCCAGAACGCCTCCACTCGCCTGATCCTGGACATCCCCCGCTGCAGCCACATCACACCCCACCTGAAAAACCTGCACTGGCTCCCCATCAACAAGAGGATAACCTTCAAGCTCCTCACCCACGCACACAAGGCACTCCACGACACCGGACCAGCGTACCTCAACAGACGACCCCCGCCCGCCAGCTCCGCTCCGCAGACCATGCCCTCGTCACCATCACCCGCATCCGAAGAGTGACCGCCGGCAGAAGATCATTCTCCCACCTCGCCGCCAAGACGTGGAACACCCTCCCCATCCACCTACGGCAGACCAAAGACCTTATATCCTTGAGGAGCCTCCTCAAGACCTGGCTCTTCGAACAGTAGCAGCATCCCCGCCCCAGTGCCTTGAGACCCTCACGGGTATGTAGTGCGCTTTACAAATGCTATGATTGATTGATTGATAACAGACCATAAAGGGCAGCCAGGAGGGAGGGAATAGGGGTCTGCACATGGAAACAGAGGGCTGGGGGCAAGGGGGCAGAGCAGGAGAAGCAAGATGACCATGGAGGTCAGGCAGGGTGGGCACTAGAAGCAAGACACACCATGGAGAGCAACAGTGAGACTATGATGGCATACACACAGACCATGGAGGGAGGGTGGGAGGGGGTCAGGGGCAGCTAGCTGACCATACAGGGAAGGTGGGAGGGGCCATGGCAGCACAGAAGACCATGCATGGCAAGCGGGAGGGTTAGTGGCAGCACAATGGATATGATGGGCAAGAAGGAGGGTGCAGGGGCATGCACAAAGGACCATGGAGGATAGAAGGGAGGGTCAGAACCTGGGCACAGACAAGAGAGTTCAGGGGAAGGGGCCTCACAACAGACCACGCGGGGCAGGCAGGAGGAGCAGTTGTAGCACAACAGACCAGGGAGGACAGAAGGGTGTGGCAGTAAAATGGACCTTGGAGAACAGGAGGAAGGGGATAGGGGCATGGAATGTGGACAGGCAGGGTGGAGGTGGCAGGCACAGGTTACCAGTCATCTGACAATGCTAGGCAGGTGGGAGGGGAGTGGCAGCTCAACAGAACTCTCAGAGTAGATAGGAGTGACAGGTCCATGGAACTTGGTGGGCAAAAAGGATGGAGCAGGGGCATGCACAAAGACATCGGAGGGAAGGGGAAGGAGAATTGGGGAAGCAAGTTAAGCACAGAGGCTAAGCAGGATATCAATGATGGGGCATAGAATTGGACAATGGAGTGCAGGAGGAGTGGACTGGTACATCATGCTAAATGGAGGGCAGTGGCAGCACATCAGACCATGCATGGCAAGAGGGAGGAGGCTAGTCCATGGATTCAGACAACAGAGGATAGGGGGGAGGTGGATGGGGCAGCAAGCTAACTGTTCAGAGAAGGCGGGAAGGCCAGTGGCAGAACAACGGCCACACAGGGCTGCCATAAGGGAGCAGGGACATGGACTTGGACAATGGATGGCTAGGAGGAGGGAAGGCAGGAGCAGCACGCTTGGGTGGGGGCAGCACAATGCCAGGCCCTGCTTCCAACCCCCCACCATCCATTGTGATATGCATCTTACTTAACGTTAAAAGAAATTTGCTGAAAAAAACAAAGATTACAGGGACGGTATAGTTAGACTCAGATTTCACTCATACACAACCAGTGAAATTCAGCAGTTATACTTACCTGAGCTAACTATAACTTACGCCCCCGCAATGTACTGCTAATGACCTCAGACATTACATCATTCATGACATGGTCAGTTACATCACTCCTGACATCACTCATGACATCTCTATTGAGATGTGAATGGAATGGAACTATAATCGCTAGAACTTTATTTAGGGATAGTGTGTGTATATTAACACCCCTTTTTTTCCTTTTCTTTCGTGTAAGAACCATTATAATACACAACGTGCCCAGATTAATATGGCCGATAGCCTTTCACTTTAAAGTAATGTGTAGTCCATTGTTTATGTTGATATTTGCAATTCCAAGTATGTTTATTATGAATAAGTCACATTGACGAACATACAGATATGGCGGTCACGGGGCAAGATATGCTGAAATTACATTGTGTGCATATTAACACTTGTTTTCTTTTCTTTATTGTATTAATGTCTGAATTTTCACATCGTGACCAGGCCAATATGGCCGCCAGCTTTTTGGATTAAAGTAATGCACTGCTGATGACGTCACATATTACATCACTCATGACATGGTCAGTGACATCACTGATGACATCACTTGTGACATCTCAAATGACATCACTGATGGCATCATCTACGTGATCATCTGATGCACCTCCTCACACCCTAAAATACAGACTACCATTCTCGAAACCATAGACACACCAATACTGATACAGCTACAATATTCTGTGCACTATGCATGCAGACCTCTAATCAGCTACATAGCTTTGATACAGTCTTTTAAATACTCAGTTAGTACCTATGCAGTCTAGGAATCCTTCTGTCTTTCCCATGCACTTCTCCATTCAACCTTACAGCACTATCTACGTATCCTATCACTCTGCCAATACCTAAGCACTAATAAATTTAGCATGCACTCTCTTTGCAGCACTTAAATTACTCCAGTTATTAGTCATATACTTAAGGAATGGCCTAGCCACTAACACAAGTGCAGGTACAATATTTTGTACACTATGCATGCACACCTCTAACCAGCTACAAACTATTGATACGCTCTTCTAAATACCCAGTTAGTACTCATGCAGTGTAGGAATTGTCCAGTCTGTCCCATGCACTTCTTTAATCACTTATCTACCACTATCTACTTATCCTATCACTCTACCAATACGTAACGACTTATAAATTAAGTGTTCACTCTGTTTGCAGCACTGTCATCATTCCAGTTACTAGTGGTATTCTTATAAAATGACCTAGGCACCAACACAAGTACACATAACATATTCTGTGCATAATCCCTACAAATCTCTAAGCAGATACATACTATTGGTCCACTCCATTAATTACTGAAGTAGTACCCATGCAGCGCAGGATACCTCCTGTCAGTCTCATGCAATTCTTCAATCACCCATCCAGCACTATGTTCTTATTGTATCAGTCTGCCAATACCTAAGCACTTATGGGGCAGATTTACAATCACCCTGCGCCACCAGTACGTCGCTTTTTGTAACGTAGTGATGGCGCAAGGCACTCCTTCATATTTACAAGGAGAAGAAAAGCCACCCTGAGTGGTTTTTCCTCTCCTTGTAAATAGGACCCCTTCATACACAGAACTTTGTGTTGAAGGGGCGTCCCATAGGTGTTGCTGTGGGTGTTCCCACGCAACACCCATAGAACAAGACACATCTCCAGATTTATGTGAAATCGTAAATCTGGAGATGTGTGTGAATGCTGCACCATCCTAGAGTTGGTGTAGCAAGGCGCAACGAGGAGAATTGTTTTCATTTCTCCTCATTTTTTCCTCTTTCAATGCATGCTGCATTCCAATGCATACATTGAAAAAGGAAAATTCCTTTACTGATTGTTTTTGTGCAGGAAGGTGTCCCTTCATGCACAAAAACAATCTCCACACGACACAGACATCCTTGCACCATGGTGCAAGGGTGCCTGTGTCACCGCATGGCTGCAGTTTGTGCAGCAGTGCAGAGGGAAGCACAGAGTTGCAACATATTCATGTACATATGTCACATCCCTGTGCTTTGGAAGTGCCACAGTGCAGTGCAGCTAAAGAGCTTGCAGTGTCACGCTGCAGTACTTCCTCATAAATCTTCACCTATAAATTCACCATACACTACTAATGCATTCTTTCAGTCAATCATGCTGTATACATATATTCAACCAAACTTTCACACATTTCCTTGCAATTATAGTTCTTTCTTTAAGAACTTTTTTTTTCTTCTTTTTTCTTTAGTATTTTTTTGAACAATTTTGTATTTTTGGGGATTTTTCAAAAAATGAACATAAAAAAAGAACGAATAAAACAGGAAACATTTGGAATTACTTATCATTCCAAAAACAAAAAACAAAAAAAATTAACAACGATGGTTGTGTTGCGCAGCACAAACTGCATCCACCGACTGCTCACCGAAGCATATAAGTTTCTTACACTTCACGCAGTGTTGCTCGAGAAAGGCGAATTCTGGCCTAATGTCCATTGCAGGTGTTCCTAAGGATGCTCCAGATGAACTTGCCACAGCAGGTGAGGGGTTCAAAGTAGCTTGCCTCATTTCCTCCCGAGCAAGATTGAGAGGATGTGTGGTCCAGAGATGCTTGTACATAGAAGCAGTGCCACAAGAGTATTTTTTTTCACTGCCTCTTGACAGGACTCGGTCACAAATTTTGCATGTCACCTTTCTTGCATTTACTTTCTTCTCTCCAGGTGGAAAAGTGAAGAATTTCCACATGACAGATTCCGGCCTCTGTGGACGTGGTACCTCCTGCAAGAATTCTTCTGCTGCTTTCCAGATGCCATTTTGTTTGATATTTTTTTAAAAACACCCAAAAAAACATGCAAAAAGGGTTCTTGTAGGAAGTGATGTCTCTCTAAAGATGCTCCAACAAGAATGTTTAAAATGGGTGGGGTCCTTCAATAGTTACAGTGGGAAATGTTATGAACCAATGAAATCTTTTTTTTTTAAGTCACATGGGATCCGTGTACTCTGCGCTTACGAAGCACGCACCTGACGAGACTTTGCGAAAATATATTTAAAAATAATATACGTTTATTATAAGTACAAATATATTATTTTTATGAATATCTTAGATAATCTCTTGCCCTAATATGTATATTAAACACACATACATCTAATTTTAGAACATAAAAAAAATTGCGGGAGTCGCGCACCCAACACGCCCCAGCACGTATATGATGTCACACGGGACCCACCACCGCGCAAGCGTCGCGTACCGTAATGCGCATGTGTCGCAAATGCACGGGAGCAGGTGTCCTCGGTTACTGGTCGCATACCAATCGCGCACATCACGTAATATTAAATGTATATGATGTAACGGAAAAACACGCAGCCGTCGCACACTGTACGCGGATCCTTCACGACGTTTCAAAAATGGCGGCTAGAATCCGCGCACCCACCATGATGTGTACGCTTTGGGTGCGCGACTCCGAAAAAAAATTGGAAGAAAAAATAAAAAATGAAAATAATATAAATGTATTAAAAGAAAAAAAGAAAACAAAAAAAAGACACAATTTTTCAGCTTTAATTTTCTTGTTGTTGCAATTTTCAGAAAAATGTATAACTTTTTTTAATGAATAAAATATTTATAAATAAACAGTTAAAAAACTGTAGAAAATCAGTACAAAAAATAGGTATAACTACTATTACACTTAAAAAACCTTTGAAATTCACTGAAAAAAACATAGGTTTCAGAGACGTTATAGTTAGAAATTAGCATTTAAAAAATCTTTGAAATTCACTGAAAAAACCATAGGTTTAAGAGACGTTATAGTTAGAAACTTGCATTTAAAAAACCTTAGAAATTCACAGAAAAAACCATAGGTTTCAGGGGTGTTATAGTTAGCTGGCCATTTCCCTCGTAAAAAACCATAGAAATTCCTCCATTATAGTTAGTTCTGCTAACTATAACTCGCGCGCCCGCAATGTACTGCTGATGATGTCACATATTACATCATTCATGACATGGTCAGTGACATCACTGATGACATCACTGATGACATCTCAAATGACATCACTGATGACATCACTGATGACATCAACCACGTGACAATCTGATACACCTCATCATACAGTAGTATAACCTTTCATCACTCACTGTAAAATACAGAGTACCATATTTGAAACCATTGACACACCAATACCAGTTACTATGTACCCACTCACTGATTCCTAAGTCTACACACACAACTACCCATTCAACAATAGAATCACTTATACATGCAGTCACTAATTAATAGAACACTATCAAATGCACTTATACACATATATAGACATTGACACATCAGCAGTCATCTTAGTTGGTTATGCAGTTATCCTACTCACTCATGAAAAAAATTAATCACTCTTACATTTACTCACTTACCCAATTATTCACACAACACCTCATTTATTCAAACACATAGTAACTCATAGTTAATATGTTAAAAAATCACCATTACAATTATACACTCATTCATATAGTTAATCTCACAATCACTTACTCTTATATATACTTATTTATATACACCAACTCTCACATACAATGCCTTTTATTTTTTTACTTTGTTGAAGATGTACAACTAAAACATATATATTCGCTCACCAACACACAAATAAATATACTCAGTCACCCAAACAACTGTTTCCAAATGCACTCCTAAACCTATACACCTAGTCAATCAACTATTCACACATCTACGCATAGAGTTACACACACCCCATCCAACCACACACAAACTCAGTGTCCCATACAAATACTCACCCAACTAATCAATAACTAATATACACACTCATGTAGTTAGTGACCAACTGATGCAGCATGTTGTACAACAGCAGAGACAGTGATGCACACATTCACATAGTTTAGTTACTAATCCATGTATTAAGTGAGACACTTTTAAATACTCACTTAAACAGACAGTCAGACAGCTACTAAATCCTCCATCCAGACAGTTATATATCCACTCAATCTTCAATACAGATTGGTATGTATATAATACATATTTAAATTTCAAACTATACCACATTCACTGGATGATGTCATCAGTGATGTCATCAGTGATGTCATTTGAGATGTCATCAGTGATGTAATCAGTGATGTCACTGACCATGTCATAAATGATGTAATATGTGACATCATCAGCAGTGCATTGCGGGCACGCGAGTTATAGTTAGCAGAACTAACTATAACGGAGGAATTTCTATGGTTTTGTACGAGTGAAATGTCCAGCTAACTATAACACCCCTGAAACCTATGTTTTTTTCTGTGAATATATATATATATATATATATATATATATATATATATATATATATATATATATATATATATATATATATAGTATCACTTTCTTTGTAAACATTTAGGGACACATACTGTTTTCCTATAGTTGTATTTTCTCCTCTTACCCTTGCCTCTCAATTTTAATTTTTATTGTGATTTATTTTCACTCTTTGATGTCCTGCTTTCTGTAAATACATTCTAACACCTATGTTTTCTTAAACTGCTTATGTAAAGCACTCACATATTGGATCTTGTTTGTGATATATAATCGAAAAAAAGAAAGAACTACATTGAAAGTGAGTGTAACCCGGACTATGTCAAAACTGTGTTGATGTCATTAGGGTTTGGTCAATGTGCAGCTGCAACTACACATGGGCACAGGAGAAAAACGTGAGAATAGGTGTGGTTGAGCATGTGACACAAACACAATCAGCCAAACAATAATACAGTATTGAAATAAATGATCCATAACGAACAAACATATAGTTAATTAGAAACATGTCACAGAAATGAGAAAAAGAATTGGCAAAGCAAATAATTATCGGCAATATGAGAGCTATTGGCATTGTCAGTGGTACAGAAGTGACTTTCTTCTATATAAAACCTGTCTGGAGCTAAAAAGGATGCCATAGGGTGTAGAAATATATTATAGTTTATATAACTGCCATGTCATCAAGTTAAATGTTTAACCGACTCCAAAGATAATTGCAAAAAATGCAAAAAGATAACTACCAAGACTTTGACACTGAATCAGAGCAGAAAGAAATAACGATACAATTAAAAGTAGTGAAATGCAGTCATATCTCTGAATGGAGGTGTGCAAGGAAACAGTGGGCAATCATACCTTGGAAGTATCCAATGAGTGTGAGATTGGTTTTGGAGAGTGTGCCCAATTAAATCAAAGAGAGTAAAACGATTTTGGAGATTGATGATGATTTTCAGGGTTCATGATCTCATTTGAGATGCTGGGGAGCATTTTTTTTTCTTTTTTGGAAAGTAAAGACAAAGCCAGCGAGGTTGACATGTGACTTGAGTGGTATGTTTGTGACTTCGAGTTGAATGATAAGAAATGTCTGCAGATGGTCACTTCTGCGTCATTTCCTAATTTTACATAGGTAGGAGGTGTACATGCCCATGTGTGGATGTCAACATGTGGACACATACCTGAACACGCCTTGTCACTTACCAGAAGGCAGCAGCTGCCTTGGGGTGCTACACAAGAGGGGATGGGAGCTGCCAGTGAAGAAGCGATGCAAGAAGCAACTGGAGGGGCAATAGAAGCTGAGAACGGGAATGCAGCACCTTGAGGCACAGCCTGAGGCTCCTTTGCCCATTTAAACTGAAAATGAACTGTCAGAGTTTTTATTGCGGCCATTGTAGATTAAGAAATTGCGCATGATTAAGATCGGCGACAATACGCTTCGAGCATAAACAAGCAGCAGTGAGGGAGGGAGTGGGGGATTGGTCAAGCAGTGAAACGGGAGGGGGTTCGGGGACTGGCAAGCAACACTATGAAATAAATTCAAAAAAATCCTCTCACTTTGAAGTCAGAGAAGGAAAAATTAACAGGCGCCCCTGGAAAACAGCATCTGAAATTTGACCTCAGTCTTTGAATGCACTGCAAATGGACGAGATAAGAACGCGCGGGAGCCATCCGACGCATAAGTGATAGTGTGCGTCGGCTGGCTCCCGCGCATCCGACGCCATTGCTCATGAAATCCCTCTGGTGCAGGCACCAGAGAGATTTCTTTTACTCCCCCAAAGTCTCGGGAGCTGGGGAAGAGCTTCCCCAGGTCCCGAGGCCCCCCACCCCGTTTCTGTGAAATGACGATCTGCGCGCACCTCACGCTGATGTCATTTCACAGAAACCAAAACTGAAATGAGCCTTTCAGCTCATTTCAGTTTCACTTTCTACGTGCTCAGGGGGCTATCTCAGCCCTCTGAGCAAGTAGAAAGAAGGGAGAGGTATCATTGGAAAGGGGAGAATCCCTGCTTGGGGATCGCCCCAGGAAGGTGATCCCCAAGCAGGGATCCACCCACTAGACACCAGGGAGGGGGGAGTGGCCCCTTGGGCAAGATCCTTTGCTCCCCTCAAAATGTTTTGTCCAAATTCAGTCTTTCTGCCCCCGGGGGGCCAGAAAGCCCACTAAATGCCATGGATTTTTTTGGGAGCAATTGTTTTTAGGGTGGGTGCTGCCCAAAATGGGCATTCCAATGCCCCCACCCCCGCCACAATAACAGCCTTTTTGCCCTCCCTGAGGGACAGAAAGCCCACTAGACGACATGGATTTTTTAGGGGAAATTTTAATTAGGGCGGGGGCTTTCCAAAACGGGCATATCAATGCCCCCACCACAATTACAGTCTTTCTGCCTCCCATGGTGGGAAGATGGGGGCACTAACCCACAAACAGCCCCCCCAGGGGGGCAGAAAGCCCACTAGACGCCAGGGATGTGTTTTTGGGCAATTTAAGGGTGGGGAATGCCCAACATGTGCATGCCAATGCCCCCAACCCCCACCACAATTACAGCCTGTCTGCCCCCCCCGGGGGAAGATGGGGGCAGTAGCCCCCAATATGCCCACCCGGGGGACACAAAGCCCACTAGATGCCAGGGATGTTTTTTGGGGCAATTTGAATTAGGGCAGGGGCTGCCCAAAACGGGTATGCCAATGCCCTCAAACCCCCACAACAATTACAGCCTTTCTGCCCCCGAGTATCATTTTACTCGGGAGACTGAGAGGAAAGCTATGGGGTAGGACATTTTGTTCCGGCACGGTAATTTCACACAAAAATTTGTTTTGTTCAGCTAAATTTGAGGTTTGCAGGGCATTCTGGGTAGGGAAACATTGGGGATCCACGCAAGCCATATCTCGCTGGACTCCCCGTGGTGTCTAGTTTTCAGAAATGTGTGGGTTTGGTAGTTTCCCAAGATGGCCGCTGAGCCCGGGGCCAAAAACCCAGGTGACCCCCCCCCCCTTGCAAAATCAGGTTGTTTTGTGATAGGTAATTTTGATTTCTCCTCAATACGTTGCCTTTCGTGGGTAGTTGACCCACCCACACGAGTGAGGTATCATTTTTATCGGGAGACCTGGGGGAACGCTGGGTGGTATGAAATTTGTGGATCCACATAGATTGCAGAACTTTCCCACACAGAAATTTGAGAAAAAACGTGATTTTGTTCAGCTAAATTTGAGGTTTGCAGGGGATTCTGAGTAGGAAAACGTTGGGGGACCCACGCAAGCCATACCTCGCTGGACTTCTCCGGGTGTCTAGTTTTCAGAAATGTATGGGTTTGGTAGTTTCCCAAGATGGCCGGCGAGCCCCGGGCCAAAAACCCAGGTGACCCCCCTTGCAAAACCAGGTTGTTTTGTGATAGGTCATTTTGATGTCCCCTCAATACATTTTGGGCCCTTGCCTGTCATGGGTACTTGACCCATCCACATGAGTGAGGAATCATTTTTATCGGGAGACCTGGGGAAACGCTGGGTGGTAAGAAATTTGTGGATCTACGTAGATTCCAGAACTTGCCCAGACAGAAATTTGAGAAAAAAATGATTTTTTTCAGCTAAATTTGAGGTTTGCAGGGGATTCTGCGTATGAAAACTTTGGGGGACCCATGCAAGCCATACCGCGCTGGACTCACCCGGGTGTCTAGTTTTCAGAAATGTGTGGGTTTGGTAGGTTTCCCTAGATAGCCGCTGACCCCAGGGCCAAAAGCTCATGGGACCCCCCTCGCAAAACCAGGTTGTTTTGTGATAGGTAATTTTGATGTCGCCTCAATTGGTTTTGTCCCCTGCCTGTCGTGGGTACTTGACCCACCCACACAAGTGAGGTACCATTTTTCTCAGACGGCTTTGGGGAATGCAGAATTTTGTGGATCCACACAAATTCCAGAACTTTCCACCACCGAAATGTAAGGTTTTCAAGGGATTCTGGGTAACAGAACCTGGTGAGAGCCAGACAAGCCACCCCATCGTAAATTTCCAAGGGTGTCTAGTTTTCAAAAATGTATAGGTTTGCTAGGTTTCCTTAGGTGCCGGCAGAGCTAGGTTTCAAAATCTACAGCTCGGCACTTTGCAAAAAAGTGGTGTTTTCATGTTGCGTTTTGGGCCGTTTCCTGTCGCGGGCACAGGTATTTAATTGTTTGTTTCACTAGGCCTCAGCACTCGTGAACAAGGAAACAAGTTTTTCCGAAACGCGTAGAGTTGTATATTGCCTAAAATAAAACTCTGCCTTAAAGCACTTGGGAGCCGTGAAGCGTTGTTTATTCCTGACGAAGAACTACAATGGAATGTTTGGATATTTGGGTTTCGCTAACCCGTCACGGCCCGCCGTCATCAAGTGGCTCGAGTTGAAGCGATTCTGTGTTTGGTGGATACTTTGTATCAACTCCTGCCCGCCCTGCTGTTTTTGAAACTATCGTCGCGTCCCGGAGGAAGAAGCCTACATAGAAGCTCTAGAAAAGTGGAGATTGACTGCTTCGGAGTGTGGCTTGAATAACCGGGTAAGCGCAACGATTCTTCAGACTTTTTCTGATTATATCTATACAATAATTTTCAGCTAGAGGGCAGACGGAGTCTCGAGGATATTCGAATTATAGACTTTCCGGAAGACCGCTTTTCGGCAGACGCGCTACCAGCGTTCAAGTTAAAAGTAACATTATGGCAACACAGAGGAATACTAAACGCAGTGAGGCTGCCACATTAATGTTTGAAAACAATACCGCAAATGATGAGATAGAGATCGTAGAAAATACATCAGAAAGAACGGGCACCCAAAGTAAAAAACAATTGTGGGATTACCTATGGAAAGCCTTAAAATCTGAGCAAACAAAGTGGTGGGAGGCAACCACCCTGCAAAAATATATTGATGTGGGTAGGATCCCACGTGGACTCAGAATCTTTACAACATCAACCTTCAACAACCCTGACCCAGAGTTGGTAGAGGAGTGGGCAGGTAATAGCCACAACTGTTCTACGATAATGTTGGGTTTACTTGTCAAATATGCTCGCAGAGACTGTGATAGACTGGCTATTGAAATTGATGAAATCATGAGTAAACAGCCTGCACATCGGAAGAGTTTCAATCTGACATGACCAAAATGCAAACAAATCTTGATAGAATTGAAGAGGATATTAAAACCAAAAACAACGTAAATATCATTGAGATCAAGTCGATTATGAGAAAGGACAAATACTGACATTTGCTAAAAAATACGATAATTTACGCGCTCAAACACAAGTCCCCATTTTAAAATCCAAGAAAAAAGTACGTATAGTCACTACAATGTCGGAAGATTCAGACAAAACAGGAGAACACAATGAGACTGGAGAAAGTGACAATTATGAGAGCGATGCATCTGTTATTTCAGAACATCAGGGAGCAAAAAACAAAATTTTAAATGAATTTACGCTAATGGCACAGGGAAGGATCACAACTCAATACAAGCAGGGTGCCGGCGGTTACAGAGGACGTGGGCGCGGCGTGAGAGGAGAAGGAATCAATACAAGAACATCAGCAAGAGATGTCGACAGCCCAGTGGGAAAAACAACAAGGGGCCAGCAAAAATCAAAATGAACGACAAAAGAACGGTGGTGAACCTTTCAGGTCGGATTTTAAGACAAGCTGAAATAGATGTACTTTCTCTTGGCCTGTCTTTTTGTCCCACTACCAAATTCAATTATACACAGAGTCAGGTTGATCTATATCATTTTACTCGTAAATTGAAGTTAAAAAAATGGTTTGCAACAAAAGTAACAAATTATAATGAAAAACTATCAGGTGCACCTAGCATTTTGAATATTGATGATATTGAACTGTTACATGATATGCATGAGTTACAGGATGATGAACACGTGATCGATGATCCTTATCTTAATTTAATCAATGACAATATTGAGTTAGATTTGCGCTATACCAGTGGTTTTAAACCCAAATCTATTTTTCTCCCCCAGGTATCAAACGAGGCGATTGATGTCTTTGAGAAGGGAGTTATATACAAATTTGATAAAGTTCGTAAAAAAGAGTGGAAAAAAGCAATTCTAAAAAGCTAAATTTGAGTCAGGATCATTATGACGCAATTCAAGCTTTGAAAAACGATGATTGCGTTATAATCAAAAAATCTGACAAAGGGGGTAATGTGGTGGTCTTGTCTAAGGAGATGTATCTATAAGAGGGGCATCGTCAACTTAATGATAGAGACAACTATGAGATCACCACCAAAGCTAAATACGAACAAGCAAATAAAGATTATAAGGAACTTTAGGGTGAATGGAAGGAAAGGGGATTGCTTGAGCAAGAGGAATATGATTTCCTGAATTGTAGGCATCTTAAACTTCCAGCTTTTTATCTACTCCCAAAATTGCACAAAGATGAGATCAATCCCCCTGGAAGACCAATTGTATCCTCTAGGGGTAGCTGTTTAGAGAATACCTCACGCTATGTAGATTTTTATCTACAACCACTAGTCCAGAAACTCCCGTCTTTTATAAAAGACTCGAGTGACTTTTTAAGATTGATGGATCAGATCAAATGGGAAGATAATTTCCTTCTAATGACTCTGGATTTTACAAGCCTGTATACCTGTATCCCCCATGAAGCAGGAATTAGGGCTTGTCGTCATTTTCTGAAGCACAGGTCAATTTCACATTTATTTCATACAGAAATGATTATTGACATGATGTATAGGTGCCTCACACAGAACTTTTTCATTTTTGATAAGATCATATATCATCAGATACTCTGGACTGCGATGGGGACCTGCTTCGCTCCCAGTTTTGCGGGATTGTATCTCGGCTGGTGGGAGGAGCAGGTCGCCACCGCATTACCTCTATACAAAAAATGTGTTGTTACATGGGCTAGATACATAGATGACATCTTTGTGGTTTGGAATGGCAGCATAAAGCAGGCTAATCAGTTTATCAAAACTATTAATGAAATATCTTTAATCGCCAGTTCAGCAGTAGAATTGAAAAAGAAACGATTGAATTTCTAGATCTCAAAGTAGTGGTTACAGGACAGCGATTAGAAAGCTATCTATTTTGAAAAGAAACTGCTGGAAATAGTCTGCTACATGCAGAAAGCTGCCATCCAATCAACCTCATACGAAGTATCCCGTTGGGAGAACTATTACGGGCTAAGAGAAATTGTAGCAATGACCAAGGATTTGAAATTGAAAAGGAAATATTGATCTAACATTTTCTTGAAAGGGGCTATTCTGCAAAAGACATCTTCAAAGCTTGTGAAGAAGTTAATAAGAGAACTAGAAATGAACTCCTTCAAGTGAAACCGTTAGAATCAAATATTAATACACCTGAGAGTAAGATTAGATTTATTACCACATACTCTAATCAGGCACATGAGGTCAGAGAATGTCTTTTAAAATTTTGGAAAGTTCTTAAAACTGACAAGGATATTGCGCCTGCAATTGAACATTATCCCCAGGTGACATATCGTGAGGCTAAATCCTTAAAAGATACGCTATGTCAAAGTGTGGTGAGGTCCATGCCCAAGTCTACTAACCCGGTACAGGGATTTTACACTTGTCAAAAATGTAAGGCATGCAAATATAGTAAAAACTGCAAAGTGGTCACTTTGTCTGCAAATGCAAAACCCTTTTCAATATCTATACATGTTTCATGTAACAATGATCATGCTATCTATGCCCTGAAATGCCCATGCAACAAATACTACATAAGCAGTACTATCCATCCTGCCAAAAAGAGGGTCCTTGAACATCTGAGGGCTATTACTAAAGAAGACAAACAATACCCAATAGCCAGACATTTTAAAGCAGAACACCAACAAAACACGAGTCTACTCTCATTCTGTGTCCTTGACACTGTTCCTTTGAGAGAGAGAGGTGGTAACAGTGTCCTCGAATTGAGACGGTTAGAGTCGAGGATGATAATAGAATATCAGACAGTACAGCCTCTGGGACATAATATTGACGAAGAACTTGCTGTGCATTTGGGTTAACCCTTAGTATGGATGATCCTTCGATTCTTCTCTACTTATAGGTGTTAACTTTATGATCTTTAGATGGCGTATTTTCCTCATCTGTTGTTTGTATTTTTGTGATTTTTAATATGTATTACCTGAGTTAATTTGTGACACTGTTTTTATTATGTGTATTTTTGCAGATTGTTTTCATCTTGTGAGTACTGACCAATGAGTTGGAAGAACCTAGATATGAAAAAGGACCATCAGCGGTGTTTGATTTTTGTTATGGACATTAACGCTGATTGTTATCAATTATGTATATTGACATGATTGTTTAGAATGTTGTAAATGGAATTCTCTATGACTATCTGCCCACTGCGGCTAGATGTATAATATGATACCGATACTGTTTGTTGCATTTGAATTGGCCTCTGCACACTTGTGCTAAATAAGATCTACCCAGTGTTAACTCTGTTTGGCCGGACTAATATGGTACTATAAAAGGTTCACAGTATTGTCAATATGGTGCAACGAGTTATACAGTGCAGGTATTGAGTCTTGAATAATTAGCGATTCAATTTGCATTTACACACTAGTGTTTACGTGCTGTAGAGTATTATCGATACAGGCGAGGGGAACAATAAAGCTTTTATGTTCAACATCGAAAAAACCAAAAAAAAACCGAAAAACGCAGACCCGCGATATTTTGGTCCGATTATACTAAAACAGATGTATGTTTTTAACAATACAAATTGTCTACATTAGATCACTGATATTTTTGGTCAAAGTGTATTTAATGTTTTTCACGATCTGTGAAGTCTGTTTTCACGTTTTGTTGCACGGAACTCACAGGTCACGTGACAGGTATTTAATTGTTTGTTTCACTAGGCCTCAGCACTCGTGAACAAAGAAACAAGTTTTTCCGAAATGCGTAGAGTTGTATATTGCCTAAAATAAAACTCTGCCTTAAAGCACTTGGGAGCCGTGAAGCGTTGTTTATTCCTGACGAAGAACTACAATGGAATGTTTGGATATTTGGGTTTCGCTAACCCGTCACGGCCCGCCGTCATCAAGTGGCTCGAGTTGAAGCGATTCTGTGTTTGGTGGATATATATATATATAAACCACAGACAGTGCAAAACATATCTCACACAGAGAGGCAGGCCTTACAACGCTTAAAGGAGGATAACACCATTGTGATACGTGAGGCCGATAAAGGGGGCAATGTGGTTATCATGAATCGTACAGATTATCTCAATGAGATTATTAGACAGCTTAATGAAAATACATGCTACAGGGAGGTTGCACTCAATCCCATCCCCACTCTGACCACCATGATAAATGCCAGACTGAATGAATGGAGAGACGTATGTCTGATTTCAGAAAATGAATATTGATACTTGAAGGTTGATTGTCCATCTCACCCTTGCATATACATCTTACCTAAAATACAGAAGGGGGGACCTTTCCCCCCTGGAAGACCTAATATTTCGGGGGTGGGTTTATCCACCGAAAAACTGTCTCAGTTTGTAGACCTCAAACTACATAAATACGTACTTGACTTACCATCTTATGTCAAGGATAGTAAAAACATTCTTGTCAAATTCAAAGACTTTCGGTGGTCTGAAGAACTGTTCTTTGTGACTTTTGATGTCGAAAGTCTTTATACTTGCATTGACAAACACTTCGGGAATATGGCCATGCTCTCCTTCCTGGACAGGGAGGGTGCAGAATTGTATGAATATAATGAAATGATTGCCAAAATGGTTAACATCATACTCATTAACAATTTCTTCTTACATGATAATCGCTGGTTCCAGCAGATCAAGGGAGCTGCGATGGGTTCCAGGTTTGCTCCTTCGTTCGCCTGCCTCTTCATGAGGTGGCACGAGAAGGAGCATGCCTGGGTCCGATGTGCTGCCCCCTGGACTGAATTTATTGTGTTCTGGGGGAGGTACATAGATGATATTATTTGTGTCTGGTCTGGTTCTATTGAAATGTCACAGCAATACTTTACTTACCTAAATGACAATGTATTCAACGTTAAAGTTACGATGTCCTATCACAAGAACAGTATTAACTTTCTTGACATCAATTTTTACATTGAAAATGGGGTGATACAAAGCAAACGGTACAGAAAGGAGACTGTATGCAATGCTGTACTGCATGCCTCCAGTGCCCATGCCAGCTCCGTTATCAACAACATTCCCTTTGGTGAGCTAACACAGATTAGGAGGAATTGTAGTGAAGAGAAAACTTTCTTGTCCTATGTGAGAGAAACAAAGAAAAAATTCCAAAAGAGAGGTTACAGCAATAAGATTCTAGACAAGGCTGAACAAAGAATACTTTCCACTGATAGGGAACTGACATCACAAGACAGGGCTAAATACCGAGACAACTGTAAAAATGGAGATAGGGTTAGATTCATCACACAATATACTACACAGAGCAACAGTGTTTTCAAGGCCTTTAGAAAAAACTGGCATCTCCTAACCTCCATCCCGGGACTTAAGGATTGTATTACCGATATGCCCGCTATTACATTCAGTAGAGGTGTTCCGTTGAGGAAACATCTTTGTCCCAGTTATGGTACAACTCCACAAACAAGTGGGAACTGGCTATCAAGTAAACCTAATGGATTTTTTACTTGTGGTAGTTGTAACATCTGTTCCATGGGGAAGAACAGAATCAAGACCTTTTCCTATAACAGCCCACGAACATATAACATCAATCGGTTTATTAACTGCAATACTACTCATGTAGTGTACGTTTTGGGATGTGAGTATGGCACAATTTATGTGGGAAGTACCATCCGCTGCCTGAAAATTTGTATACAGGAACATAGGAGAGCTCTGCTTAATAGAGATACTGGATATCCCATAACTGAGCATTATAACACCAAACATGATAGTAGAACCACCTTTTGGTTCCATGGCATTGACCATGTCCCGATTGGCAAAAGAGGATTCAACGGGGATTTGGCACTTAGACAGATGGAATCTAAATTGATTTGTCGTTTGCGTGCTACTACACTGGGTCATAATACAGATGCTGAAACGCATCACTTTCTAAAGAATCTGCCAGTTTAGTTACCCTATTGATGACCGTATCTGAAGTTAAAAATGGAGATGTCAAATTACGAGAGATGAAATACATTGATGTATCCATAAGTGGATAGAATTGCAGGATCTGCCATTAACAATCTATTACTTTATTGCTGTATCCTTTAAATGTGGCATCTATTGTTATTACCATCTATGATAGTCACATGTTCTACATATCCACTCATACCTCTTTTCCTTTGCAATGATATTCCTTTTTACTTGTTAATCTTGCTTGCAGCCTGGTGCGCATACTTGTTCATTCCAATCTGGGGTGTAATGGTGTGTTTAAATCACCCATGCACCTTAGCTCCTGGGTTTTCTACGAATTGGCGATGTTACTCCAATTGAGTTCACTACCATGAGTGTTATTAATGGGTCTACGGACACGATCTACTTATTATAGGGTCGGCGTTTTGTTGCGTGATTTTTAAGGTTGGCCCATTTTCCATTTATGAGATCGCGGAGATCTAATAACCAGTTAGGCATTTATCTTTTTATTCTCTTTGCGTATCATACCACTATAACACGTGGATGCATTCATAGTCCACTGTTTACACTGATTGCCTTTTAAACATGGCGCCCATTTTCGTTCCGTTTTTCATGCTATGTTCGGAGACGCAATTTGTTTGTCAGGTGATCAACATTAATTTACAAATTAGGTTTTCCCGGGCACGACGGAAATACCATCTTTTCTGTTCATGCTGCTGGTGATTCCTCTGGACTTCCTAGGTAAGCCCTACAATTGATTATGGTGTGGCTACATTTTATTGGTTTGCCACGTGTGTCATTTTATTTAGTTTTGCATCCAATTTGACATACTTGCGCACTATATATTTTGCTTAATGAGTAGTATTGCTTAATTTCATGTTACATATTCTCCGTATGGATAGCACCACACTCTTTCGGTTTTCTCTTTTGTGCCTACCTTGATCTATGCCTGACTCATTTTGACACCCTTCGCACCCCTCCCCTCCTCTCCTTTTCTTGAGTTCGCTTATAACTTGCTCTGAGTGTATCGTTTTTATTTTATTTTGTCTCGATACACACGTTTTTAGGTCTCGCCTGAGCCAGCGCTTTAGCGCTGCTCTCGCGAGAGCTTTTGTAAAAGGGGGATTTGGAAGTGCAAACCAGTGCTTTCAGGCCGCCAACTACAGTGCATGTGCGCCGGGCGCGTGCACCATTTGGCAGCCTGTGTGATCATTTCACGGCCGCTTTGATGTTCTCAGTGAGCCGCGCGGCCACTGAGAACATCAAAGCGGCCGCAAAATGATTACTTTCACTTTCGCGGCCGCACGGCCGCTTGTTCTAATGTAAACCCGTTTCATTCTTTACGTACTTCTCGCTCCCCTTTCTTTATTTCTCATCTTTAACCCCTCGCGTTTTCGACTCTCAGACGTTTCTTCTACTTAGCCTCATATTCGCCTCTGTGACTCTTCTGTCACTCCCACCTGTTTCTCTCTCGCGGTCAGTTTCTCCCTGTCATTCCTTTTTTCCTTGATTTCTACGCACTCCTTCCATCATGTTTCTACTCCACGCCTTTCCTTATCTTATCCTTATCGTAAGGTTAGGTTTCTACACCTTTCCATATTTTTATCTTACCCTCAGCATCCTTCTTTTTACTCATGTTCTCCACACATTTTCTCTTTGTTTCGGTCTATAACTTACCTTCTCCGCCGTCATACGCTCCTGTCTTCCCATCTTTCTACGCCCGTCTCTTTCACGTTCAGATATAATACCAAGATTCCCAATCAACCGGGTAATGTTTCCCCCTTGTTAATGTGTGTTTTAATATGCATGAGAGCCCTGGTAATAGTAAACGAACGATCTGTGTTGTTGCTGAGGACTCCCTGCTCTGTTCTGCTTGTCTTGAGGAATGTGCTTCCTTGAGATAAGCACAAGTTTTATGGGGTCCCTTTGCTCGACCCGAAGAATTCCTTGTCTTTGCTTTTGAAGTGTAGTGGGGGCGGGGGGTTTATGACCCCTCAATCCCTTTGCTTAGCAAACTTTTTGCAGACGTGAGCTGCATCTGGTGTCACGTTAGAAGTTCTAGAGCCCAGATATTTGCTGTTAGCGATAAACAAAAAAGGCTTGCATTTCTGTGAGTCCAAATAATTTCTGATGGCTTATTGCCTGTTTTCTTCGTTGATGTGGGAAAACATTTTTGGGAGGCTACTCCTGTGAGAACCTGGATATTGTTGAAATATCCCTTAAATCCTGTTTCAAGTAAAGACAAGCATTTGCAATGCAATAGGTCTCGCATTTACACAAGTTTAAGCTGTTGGCATTGTAAATGAAAATGCAATTTTTTATTTTTTTTTAACATAAATAAAAGGCATTGTCATTTACAATCCCAATAGCTTCAACTCGCGTAAATGCGAGACCTATTGCATTGCAAATGCTTGTTGCATTGGGTACTATTACCGGTAACGTTTGGGATCTGCTTAATTATAGTTACGTTCCAGGTAACTATTTATGTAGTTTATCTCTTGCCTAATTAAATACATCCTTTGGTTCGTTGTTTTTTTCACTTTTTCCAGATATCTGGATTTCGTTTCTGTCGGTTTGGGGACTCGTATAATGGAATCACCAAGCAAGAATTCTTGGATACTATAAAGATGCATTTGCTGAGTTGAACCTTATCTACTTGTTACTCGAACCTTCAATATCGGTGAGATCTTTTGCTATTTTGTTATATACGCCGACTAGTACGGTCTGGTTAAAACTCTGCGTACTTTGCTTTGATTTTGGGTGAACGTGTTACTAAATCAGGTTGGACCGTTACCATTGACTCTCATACACCTGAACACTTAATATAGGTGCTCATCTTATTATAGCCTAGATATTGGGTCATTGGTTACTTTATGTATGTTCTCAGTTATTGTGTGTATTGAGTATTATCTTTGTGCTCCCACTTATTTGCGTTTTGAAATTGATTTAGTTATTTTTTTGATTACATACTTATATACTTTTTTTCTCCAGATCATTTTACTAATAGTTACTCTCTGGAACGCCCAATGGGACTGATGCAGCGTGGAAACCTGGGTATCGGGAATCAAGACAAAACCCCTTACCTAATATCCTCCTTCTGTCACAGACCAAATATCACATTAACACACTCCTACAATCATTGGTGGGGCCCATAACACCAACATTCACACGTCACTTCTCATTGGTCTGCACTTATAGGAGAGATGGATGTTCCAAGCGCTGACATGAAAGGAATACCTTATAATCCTATAGGAAGAAAATTATTTACACATATGTACATTAAACCTTATCTCTACCCATCATAATCTTAAAAATTAAGATACTCCTCCCACGTGATCAATAGATCATTTAGTTGAGTTGATATGGTGATTTAGTCCAGCTAAATACACTCAAGATCCTGATCTATCCTCTATTAATAAACAACCAAAACACATTTGCTTGTTAATATTTTGTTTATCTAAATATTGCAAGAATTTCGTTTTATCTAGTGAATTTATTAATCATTACGCAAATCACAGAACACCATATTTACCTATTCTGGCTATCGGTCGTCCTCTAAGTCATCAGATTTTAGTCATCAATCAGTCAGAATTCGAAAGTTCTTCATGCAGCACACTACAGTCCCATGAATGATCAAGGACCAGAGCCGTGCTAGCATCTGTCGGTGCACATAGATTTAGGAAGTCCTCAGTTCATCAAAGAAATGGGCAGTAATTCAGTCTGTCAAAGATTCAGGAACACAGCGTCACCGTCGTCTCCGTCAGCAAAGAAATTATAAGGAAAGAAAAGCAAGAAGCGCATCCCTCTCTATTCTATTGTCATTTTATAATGAAAGTCAAGTCTAAATGATACATTTTACAAAATTTGGACTTCATCCATTGGTCAGTTAAGATCGTTCAATGCTGAAGTAAGCAATTTTGGTTTAATTCACGTGGTGATGTCATGGGTTCTTCTAAAGTCAGTCCATACTGGTTTGCTTGTGGAAGTCCATTGTTTTTCGTCTTGGCAGTCATCCCATAGTGACCTTGTTCTGGTACACCACGTTTAGAGTTCATGTTGAGGTCTAGAAACCTTTGTCGCATCGGCGCACTTCGCTCCATGCCTCGTGAGACAGTGGCCACTTTGTCGTGTCACGTCGGCGGCCATATTTGTTTTTAGGCCCAACGATAACTTAAGCGAAACAAACACAAAAGAATAATTAATACATAGAAATAATGAATAAAGTGTTAAACCCTCACTAATTCCCTTATGTGCTTGTAATTATCTAGCGTATAGCAACATTCAAAGCGTTCATATTCACCAATTGATGTCATCTGGTGCAACATTACAAAAACAACACGAAAGCAACATATACCATGCAGTATCCTATTTTCTACAGTTAGTATGCGTACATGGGTTAATAAATACAATTATTCAGCCATGTAAATGCTAATCCCACGTGTATTTCATACATTAGTAATATTGATTAGATCTCAAACAAACACATTAATACTTATTATAATTAATTGATTATTCTCATTAGTGTAAACATGCAGAATGGGGGGGTATACAAAATTGTGTACTACCCGCTCCATCAATCCCCCCTTTGGTGATTTTATCACCACCTCATAAACATTTTGTATACTTTTTCATAGAGTCAAAGTGAATTCTTGCTTCCATTATTACATCTCAGTCTCCCCAATTTCTTCAATTTTTGCTGTCTTATACATATCTTCTTTTATCTCTTCTAATTCTGTTTCTTCAAATTCCCTCTTCTGTTTCCTATTCTGTCTCCTTAAATTTTCTCTTAACTTTTTCTGAATTTTCTTCCTTTTATAACAAAGACATCCTAATCTTAATATTAATACTAAGAAAATCACACATGTTAATGGAAATAAGATTTTACCTATAAAGGTATTACCTAAATTTACTAAGAAGTCTTTAATAGAAGATATTTTCTTAACAATCTTTTCCCAAACACCTTCAACCTCCAGTGGTGCAATTTCGTCATGCAAATCAGTTATATTTTTAATATAAATTTTCAAATCTTTACTTTAGTCTGGTATGTAAGTACAACAATGTTGGACTTTCAACATTCCACAGACTCCACCCTCTTTTGCCAATAATATATCAAGGGCAAGTCTATTTTGCATCACCATAGCACGCATGGCAACCATTTCAGTATTTACCAATAAAAATCCTCCAGCGGTGCTTGTTGACAAGCGATCCACTACTGTTGACAGTTTTCTAATCTTATTTGCATTCAGAGTTATTCCCACTGGTGGTATCAATGCTCCAAAGATATCACCTACAATTTCTGACCAAGATTCTCTCTTTCTACGTGCTAAATAACTACCTAAATTATGTACACCATCTTCTCTTTCCATATGAAAGATCTTTGGGAAAACTAGGCCTACATAACATGTGCCATACCAATGGTCTGGCAAACGATAATACGCCCTGTTCCCACATATAAAATATAATCCTGGAAAAACTGGATCATTTCCTCCTTTAAATCCCTATCCACCCATGATTCGGTATGTATCGTGGCACTCGCTGTTACCTACAAAGTAATTATCATATGCAGTCTTATTCCCTCTAATACACAAATTTCCTTTCTGAGGCCAATCTAAAGCCATAGTTGGACTAGCTTCTCCCTTCAAGTGTTTTTCCATATCTTCATCCCAAACTGTCTTTTCTACCTTTCCTTCAGAGGCCTTCCTTTGCATTTTCAGTCTCCTTTCTTCAACCATATCTAAAAAAGTATTTTCTTCTTTCTTTAGACTGCAAGTCAAATTGTTTTTAGATATATATATTATAATGTTAATTCTTTAGTCTCTAAGAAATATTCACCTAATACCTTTGCAGGTTTTACCCTATTTAGTTTCTTAATTGACGGTACTTGTGAAAATATGTTATCTACATCTGAAAAATAATACTCTAGCTTTCCTGTTTGATGAAATAAACTAGCTATTACACTACATGTTATTCCATAAGTTACAGGAAGTTGGTGATAAGTCACTCCCTCCAAAACAGATGCAGGTAACTGCATACAAACGTAGCAGTCCCTCACGTCCATTGTCTTTACATATTCATACAGTAATTTTGAAAATACATTGTTAGAAAAATCAGTTATGGACCTGTCTTTATGCAAATAATGTTTATCTATTCTGGTCTGATCTACCCTTTGAATCTGCTCTATATTAGTCTTATTTTCACTATGTCCTTCTATTGTGCCTAAGTTAACCTTAGATGTAATCATCAAGGCTAGTATACTCCATAGAAAAAATAATCCTGTACAACAACAACACATTTTACACCATCGCTTCAAAAATATACATTTACCTTTTCTACCATCTGTTTGCCATTTCGTGAAATGAACAGTGACTTTTGACTTAGCCTCTTCTACTTCACAACTAGTTTATCTAACCCAAGGCTCTAAGCACCTACTTGGTTCTACCAGTTTTTATCTTTTTCCTTATTTATTGTCTTTCCATCAGCAGCATTCTTGTCCTATTCAGTTTGGCATCTCATCATTCTTCACCTTTCCTTCGTTGTCTAGATATAGGATTTCCTGAACATCCGTCTCTTCTCCAATATCGGAAAAGATAACTCTCAGGATTTCCGATTCTTCGTCTTCCTCAACCACTTCTGGTATAGTCACTTCTGGATTTTCTTGGCTATCTTCCTCTTCTTTAATTTCAGGCAGGGCTACATATGTCCATTTCGGCGACTTTTACTTCTGGTTAGGCTTCCTCGTTCTTTTGCTTTCCTCAATTATAACGGTTTCTTCGTCTTTTGATTTCTCTTGACTCGTTATTTCATTCACCTGTTCAGCTCTTGGTGATTTTACTCGTGTCAGTCGGTATCTCAACTTCTTAATTTTATTCGGCCAAACTTCCTCCTTTGCTGATCTTTTCAGTTTATTTCCTTTATCATTCCTTTCAGTCCTCCAAGCTCTCTTTCTTAAGACTCTACTTCCTGGTTTTTCCGATTCTGTATCAACTTGCTTTTTCCTTCCAACCTCTTTTCTTTCTTTTGCTTCTTTCGTTTTCCCTACTTCTGTCCCTTCTCTGGTTTCTTGCGCACAATCTTCCTGCTGGCTACTTGTCCCTTTCTCTAACTGGATGTTGGAATTCCCTACACCTCCTCGGGGGTCTTCCGCAAGAATCTTTCCCTCTCTCTCTGTATCTGGCACCTGTCCATCTAATTTTGTTACTTCAGGTGGAATTTCTCTCAATTTTTCATCTGGAATTTCTTTATCAACAATTTCTTGAATTGTCTTTTCGCTATCTTTTTCTTTTCTCTAATGTAAAGTTGCTTGTTCAGTCTCTGAGTCTGAGCTGGTATCAGAAATTTGTAATCTTCTTTTCAATGAAATACTTATTTGGACGACTGTTTGATCTGTCTCCAATTCCCCCCTTTCAGGGTTTTCTTTTGTTCTTGTCTCTTCCTCGTCTGATTCAGTACTTGATTCTGTCTCATCAAAATATTCCTTTTCTGTGCTATCGACTGGATTTGGGATTCTCAGCGTGTGACTTGCATGAATCCAGTTTTTGATTCCAGCACACTTTACAGCTGTTGTTGTAGTCAAAATCACTTGCCGTGGTTTTCCTCACATTGGAACCAAACAGTTTCTTCTTCTGTGTACTTTGATTCTTACCCAGTCCCCTGGGCTCAGGTCATGAGCTTGCTTCTTTTCAAGGGTGGTGGCATCCGCTCCAACCTGATGAAACACAGAATGAACTGCGTCAGCCAGGCTTTTACAGTAATCCAACACCATGTCATCAGTTATAGGCAACAGCTTGTTGACTGGTATGAACACATGGCGCATTGCTCAGCCCTGTGGTTCTGTCTGGAATTGATCTAATTGTCATGAGTACTAGAGGCAAGACATCAGGCCATTTCATAGCCATGGCTAAACACATTTTCCCTATCCTGTTTTTGATAGTACCATTCATTTGTTCCACCACACCAGAAGCTTCTGGGCGATAGGCACAATGTAGTTTTTGCTGTACATTTAATGCTTCACAAATCAGTTTTATGATCTCATTCTGGAAATGTCTTACTCGATCTGATTCAATTGTTACTGGGAACCCGAATCTGGGAATAAATTTCCTCAAAAGCAATTTTGCCACTGTGATTCCATCATTTCTTCTCGTTGGGTAAGCTTCTACCCATCTCCAAAACAAACAGACCATAACTAGAACATACCTCAACCTGTTACAAGGAGGCATTTCAATGAAGTCTACTTGCATTCTGATAAAAGGTCCTCCTTCTCGACCTATTGTTCCTAGACTCACCACTGTCTTTCTTCCTGGGTTATATTGCTGACATATAAGACATCTCTGAAAAAGACTTTCTGCTACAAGTCTGAATTTTGCATTGTACCAGGTCTGTTTAAACAACCTTATCATGGCATCTCTCCGTACGTGTCCCTGTCCATGATACATCCGTGCCATGGCAGACATCATGCTATCAGGCATAACTGGTCTTCCATCCCGATATACCCATACATGATCCTTCTCTCTTGGTGCAAATCCTGCTTTTACCCACTGTTTCATTTCCTCATCTCCTGCTTCTTCCTGCACATGTCTCACTTCCTCCCAGGTACCCACAATGTTAGTAAACAGTAAGGTGCAAGAAGTCCCTTCTTTCTCTTTTCCCCTATTGATTGAATTCTGGTTTCATGCACAGTGTTGAGCCATATCATTGGCATATTTGTTGCATACGGCGATGTAATCGCCAGACTGATTATGTGCAGCACACTTCACAACAGCCAATTGCTTAGGCAGCTGTATCACCTCAAGCAGTTTTGCAACCACTTCAGCATTCTTAATGGGCGTTCCACTTGATGTCAGAAATCCTCTCTGTAGCCATATTTGGCCAAAATCATGCACAACACCAAAACCATACTGGCTGTCAGTGATCACAGTCATTTTCGCACCTTTCCCAATCTTACATGCTCTAGTCAAAGTTACAAGTTCAGCTGCTTGGGCTGATTTCACTCCTTTCAGATAGGATGCTTCCATTACTGCTGCAACCGTGCATACTGCATATGCTGCACTCAACATTCCATCATCAGTTCTCAAGCAAGAACCATCTACAAACATCACTTTCTGGCAATGGTACATCTTTTATATCTGGAAGTGGCTTGGTACAGAAATAGAGTACATCCAGACAATCATGATCTGCTTCATCTCTCACTTCCACTTTCTCCACACCAGGCAATAATGTTGAAAAATTCACATTCAAACACCTCTCAAGGCTCACATTTGTTGCACCTAATATGACTTTCTCATATTTAGTCAGCCGACTATGTGTCATGTATTGAGTGCGACTCCTTGTTAAAAGGATTGCCACATCATGAGGTACAAACACTTTCACAGGATATCCCATCACAATTCCTTCACTCTGTTCCAGGCTTCGACATGTAGCAGCCACTGCTTTCAAGCACCCAGGTAAAGCTACAGCTACTGGGTCTAGCATTGATGAAAAATATGCAATTGGTCTTCTCAGTTTTCCATGTTTCTGAATTAATACAGAAAGTGCACATCCATTCCTCTCACTGCAATACAACTCAAACTCCTTCTCATAGTCCGGCATTCCCAGTTCCGGCGCTTCACACAAACCATCTCTCAGTTGTTTAAAAGCTGCCAATTCTTCTTTGTTCCAATCAATGGGATCTCTCACATCACTTTTTGTCAAACGTACCAAAGGCTTTGCGATCAGGGAGAAATTGCTTATCCATTGACGACAATATCCAACCATTCCAAGAAACATCCTTACCTCTTTGTGTCATAGGGGCTCTCATTCCTTTTATGATCCTGATTCTGTCTATTGTTATTTTCCTCAGACCCTTTTCGAGGTTATGGCCTAAGTAATGTACTTCTTTCTTACAAAATTGCAATTTTGATGGTGACACCTTAAGTCCTTCATCAGCTAGATGATTCAGCAATGTTATAGTGTCCATTACACAGACCTCACAAGTCTTTGATGCCACAAGTAGGTCGTCAATATATTGCACTAACACTAAATCTAAATGGGCATCTCTAAACTTTCTAAAGATTTCTTCAATATCTGATTAAAGATTGAGGGGCTTTCTGCATACCCCTGTGGAATTCGGCACCATGCCAAAATGCGTTCGTCAAAACGGAACGCAAAAACCTGCTGGCTGTCATGGTGTAATGGTATGGAAAAGAAAGCATGGCATAAATCAATTACAGTATACCATTCTGCTTCATGGGGAATCTGATACAGAATCACAGATGGATTTGGTACAATAGGACAACAAGGCACAACAATTTTGTTTACCTTTCTCAAATCTTGTACTATCCTGAACTTTCCATTAGGTTTTTTCAGTCCCATAATTGGGGAATTACATGGACTACTCATTTCCCTCAAAATGCCTTGTTTTATCATTTTCTCAATTATAGGGGTAACTCCTTCAATTATCTCAGGTGTTAATTTATTACTGCGGAATATTTGGATAACTTATTCCTTCTTTCACTGTTATTTTTACTGGGTCAACATTTCTCATTAGTCCCACATCTTCTCCCGTGAAAAACCCAGACTTCTGCCTTTACAGTTTGTTTCAATTCTTTGTGTAGGTCATCAGGGTTAAATACAGCATAGGCTTCAGTAACCTCAGTTTCTCTGTTTGCCATAGTCATTTTATACAATACATCTTCATCCGGGGTCTCAAATGCTATACCATCCGGAGTACAGAGTATAGTGCAATTCATTTTGCACAAAAGATCCCTTCCTAACCAATTCACAGGACTTGTATCGCACACAACAAAGCGGTGCATTTCAGAAAATTTCCCTATGCTAACTTTTACAGGTTCTGTCAGATAAGTTTTAATCTGTCTGTTGGATACACCAACTACTTGGATCGTTTCACCCGAGAGAGGAAGATTTTTAACATCAGCTGACCTAACAGTTGATAGAGTAGCACCAGTAACTACTAGGAAAGTAACATTTCCGTCATTTATCTTTCCATCCACAAATGGGCCTGTCTGGGCTACTTCTAGAGTTGCGCCAAGTACGCACTCTTCTCCCTCCCTTCGGCACTGTCAATAACCTTCTTCCGAATCGCTTGCATCACGTTGTAGCCAATACTACGAAACAGCGCTAGCGAGCGGCAGCTTAGTTACCTGTTCTTCGTTGTAGAATCCTGTCTCATTACTGTATTTCTGTGAATTTTTGCTTTGTGGAAAAGGCGGTTTTGGCACCTGATTCTGTTGGGTTACAACCTGCTGCTGTCGCTGCGGTTGACCACTCACCTCATTCTGCACCTGTGGATTCAATGATGCATTTTTATTATTAGTACTTGGGGGAAATTTACACTCTGATTTCCAATGCCCTATCCTACGGCAGTTATGACATGGGAATTTCTTTTTGGCTTCTTCTATGTTAAATTTTCCTTTACCTTCCCCAGGAGTGAACTTTTTGGGGCCTATATTATTCGCTTTTTCCACTAACTGGGCTTCCTGTCTCTCTGCCACCTTTACTTGTGCCCACATAGCCTTTTCTTTTAATTTACGTTGTTTGGCCTCAATCTCATCACTGAAATAATTTGCATGTCTCAATATTTCATTAATTTTCTTATTTTGCCAATCTACGGTATGCTGCTTGATCATTTCACTAATTTCTGGACGTAGACCATATACAAATCTGTTTACAAAATTACTCCAGTCCTTTTCGCTCAAATTTTCATCACCACTAAATTGTTTAAAAGCCAAAATCAACCTCTCATAGTAGGCATGTACCGACTCCTTACTTTCCTGATGTGTTCTGTCAATTTTCACCCAATCGGTTTCTTTAGGAGGTACTTTATTTTTCAAAAAGACAATGACCTGTTCATATTTTTTCATTACCTCCGGGTCAGGGGCTCCTGTCTTTGGATCCCTAGGGTATGCTTGTGTGGGCCAATTTATCTGCACTCTGTCCATAAATCTGCTGGTACTATTATGTCAAACAGGCTGTTTAGATCAATCCATAATACTTTAGATAATTTTACAAATCTCTCCACCTGCCTATACCACTCGACAGGCTTTTTGCGTAGTCGAGGGAAATCATTTGTAAATGACAAAATATTTTGTCTAGTCCATGGGACATGTACATATCCTCCTCCTGGAATTTCTCTCATAGGGCATTCTGTTACTACCTTCTCATTTTCTCTAACAGGGAAACCTGCAAAAGTTTTGTCTGAGGCATCATCTCGTTTTCGATACCATCTGCTTCTCCATTTGTCCACATCTCCCCATTTTCTCAGCAGGATAATTATTTCCTTAATCTGACTCATTCGTCCTGCAGTATTCAAATTTTCAATGTCCTTTTCAGTGAAATCTATTCGACATGGTTTCTGCAAGGCCTTCACCTTTTCAATATCTATACCCATTTCATTTGCTACTTCTTCTAATCTTTCATGCAGACTTTTTGCTCTCCAAGTTATGCTTTTACACAGAAACAGTAACTCCTCATCCTGGTAGGTTTTTAACTTCTCTGTGGGGATAGTTCCTACTATTAACTCTTCCAGTACCATTCGTAGTTTGGCTACATCTATTGATTGAGATTCTTTGTCCTTTCTCTGCAGACTTCTCAACCATTCGCTCAGTTCCTCTGAAGATGGGCCTACTGGTTTTTCTACATTAGTTTGTTCTAAGTCCCTTTGGGTTTCAAATACTGATTCCATCTTCACAGTAGGGTTTTCTGCTACATTTGGGCCTAGAAATGGGTTATTCGAGGCATTTGGCTCGGTCGTACCCATTGTCTGTCTCCATTGATTCTCATTTAAGCTCTGCTTTGGCTTTCCAATTTGTTTATTACTGTTATGAGGAACCATTAAACAATGTTCACTATCCTTCTGTTTGTCAAAAATAGGCATCACAGGGCCTATAGTCACCGGAATAGTTACAGGTTCTAAATTTTTGGTCAATTCTGTTATCTTTTCAGTTAATTCTAAGGTTGTTTTTGCTAACTCTGCTGAATTTTCACTATTCGTTTTATCATCTGATTTTCTCTATATTTCTCCCATTGTTTTACTTTTCCCTAATTCTTGAGGTACTGGTTCTGCCTTAATGATTCGCAAAGGTTCTCTCATTGGGGCACTTGGTGTCAACATTTCAGATTCTGGTTGATACGGAGGTGGATTTTTATAAAATATGTCATCAAGAACATCATCTTCTAGTTCGTTCACTCCATACCCTTTTGGTTCTAAATTATGTTTTTTTTCTGTACATTTTTTACCTTCAACTCCTTCAACCATTCTTACAGGAAACAAACCCTCGGTCATACTCGCGTTCCGCCACCTTCTCATTCTCTCCTCATGAGTATCATGTCCGTATCTGCCAAACATGTATTTATACCTTCCGCCACTTCTGTCTTTCTCTGTCATGCATTTCATCTTCCCATTCTGTTAGTGCTTCAAATTGTGTTGGTCTAGGTCTCAGTTCTAGATTCATCATTCTTTCTCTCAAATATCTCAAAACCGCTAAATTAAATGAACCATGCTCTGGAAATGCTAAAACTCCGTCATTCATGGTATATGTCACCCAATTGTCTAACCAAATACAAGTGTGATATCCGTATTTCGCAACCATAAAGGATGCGGGGGTTTTCGGTGGGGGAAGCAACTGTCCACCAACATTAACACATCACTTCTCATTGGTCTGCACTTATAGGAGATATGGATGTTCCAAGCGCTGACATTAAAGGAATACCTTATAATCCTTTAGGAAGAACATTATTTACACATCTGTACATTAAACCTTATCTCTACCCATCATAATCTTAAACATTAACATACTCCTCCCACATGATCAATGGATCATTTAGTTGAGTTGATATGGTGATTTAGTCCAGCTAAATAAACTCAAGATCCTGATCTATCCTCTATTAATAAATGACCAAAACACATTTGCTTGTTAATCAATATTTTGTTTATCTAATTATTGCAAGAATTTAGTTTTATCTAGTGAATTTATTAATCATTACGCAAATCACAGAACACCATATTTACCTATTCTGGCTATCGGTCGTCCTCTAAGTCATCAGATTTTAGTCATCAATCAGTCAGAATTCGAAAGTTCTTCATGCAGCACACTACAGTCCCATGAATGATCAAGGACCAGAGCCGTGCTAGCATCTGTCGGTGCACATAGATTTAGGAAGTCCTCAGTTCATCAAAGAAATGGGCAGTAATTCAGTCTGTCAAAGATTCAGGAACACAGCGTCACCGTCGTCTCCGTCAGCAAAGAAATTATAAGGAAAGAAAAGCAAGAAGCGCATCCCTCTCTATTCTATTGTCATTTTATAATGAAAGTCAAGTCTAAATGATACATTTTACAAAATTTGGATTTCATCCATTGGTTAGTTAGGATCGTTCGATGCTGAAGTAAGCAATTTTGGTATAATTTACGTGGTGATGTCATGGGTTCTTCTAGAGTCAGTCCATACTGGTTTGCTTGTGGAAGTCCATTGTTTTTCGTCTTGGCAGCCATCCCATAGTGACCTTGTTCTGGTACACCACATTTAGAGTTCATGTTGAGGTCTAGAAGCCTTTGTCGCATCGGCACACTTCGCTCCATGCCTCGTGAGACAGTGGCCACTTCGTCGTGTCACGTCGGCGGCCATATTTGTTTTTAGGCCCAACGATAACTTAAGCGAAACAAACACAAAAGAATAATTAATACATAGAAATAATGAATAAAGTGTTAAACCCTCACTAATTCCCTTATGTGCTTGTAATTATCTAGCGTATAGCAACATTCAAAGCGTTCATATTCACCAATTGATGTCATCTGGTGCAACATTACGAAAACATCACGAAAGCAACATATACCATGCAGTATCCTATTTTCTACAGTTAGTATGCGTGCATGGGTTAATAAATAAAATTATTCAGCCATGTAAATGCTAATCCCACGTGTATTTCATACATTAGTAATATTGATTAGATCTCAAACAAACACATTAATACTTATTATAATTAATTGATTATTCTCATTAGTGTAAACATTCAGAATGGAGGGGTATACAAAATTTTGTACTACCTGCTCCATCAGGACCATTTACATTTTATGATTTTTGCTGATCGCTACGATTATCTTATTTTGGTGAGTGGTTTTATACGTATGTGACTATTATTATAACACTCCTTTTGTTTTTTGTGTTTCCTTCTTACTTTTCCCGATATCTGTTATTCTCTTTCTCCTACCTTTTTTTCTCTTTTTTCTTTTATCCATTGCATTTTCATTATTGAGAAATTCCTTCTTTTCATTATTTAGTAGATGTATTATAGTGCCCTTTGGCAATAGGCGCGGACATTATTTTGGTGCAGTCCTTTCCCAGAGGGTTATTTATATTTTTTGTACTTCTGGAGCTACTGCCTGGGCTACTACCTTTACATTTGTGTACCGAAATAGTATGACTGTGTTGTCCTTTGTACTGGAATCTTATTAAATCCCATAGGGTTGCTTATGGTCTTGGCTTTCTGGGGCTACTGCCTGTTCTGTTTCTTTTTCTTTTCCCTGGACTACTATTTTTACATTTGTGCACCATAATAGTACAACTGTGTAGTTCTTTGCAGCACCATAATAGTACGACTGTGTAGTTCTTTGCACTTGATTCCTAAGAAATCTATCATTCTTATATATGTAGATGATCTACGTACTTAACCGCACCTACCAATGTTATTAGTTTCTGATTTGGGATAATCTGGAAGGTGTGATTATTCAGTCCATGGTTAGGTATGTCTTGGTTCTGCCTAGTGGTGACTGTGTACCTTACCAGATTATGTGGATTATTAAATTGTTCTAGGATTTGATAAAACTGTGTGGTGTATGCTCATATTGCATTTTCATTTGATTTTAAATATATATGTGGTGCTTTTTGTATATATTTATATTGTTTGTTTATATAAATATTGTGTATGTACCAGTGCTGATGTCTTGTGTTGTACCCTTTATGTTATTTTTGCATGTTACTTTTACACGTAGTCATGTCTATTTATTTGTGGTTGTGTTGCTTGTTTCAGCTCTGAAGAAGTTCTTGTTTTAAGAATGAAATGTGTTGGCTGAGGTTTTATCATACTTTTACACTACAAGAATAAAAGACTTCCTTTTGAGTTTGGACTCTTTGCTGGTGCACCTTCCATTTCTTTTACTAATGTTGTTTTTGCTAAGTTTATTACAGTTTGCGAGTCCACATTTGATATTGATGGCACTACTTGCGCCTCCATCCCCTGTTGACCGGCTTTCTATTTGTTTTGCCGCTGTTGGGAATGCTGGCGTCTTGCCCGTCATTTTTGAATCCTCCGCTGCTTGATTTTCCATTTTGCACACGTGGGCATAGCGTCTGCCCCCTGTCTTGTCGGAGGTAGTCTACTTCCTGCGCAAGTGATGGCTTTTGAAACCCCAACCCGCTACTTGATCCTGGTTGGTCTGTTTCTGACTCGCTCTCCACTGCCGAGCTGAGTTCAGTTTCCGATGTCTCAACCTGCGCATTGCCACCTGCTTGTGATTTTGAAGGGACACTGTTCCTATTGGCTGCTTTGACAGAGTCATATTTCTTAGCAAAAGTAAACACGTGGCCCTGTTTATAGTCAAGCTTATCGCGCTGAAATTTGAAAGCCTTGCGCTTCTTTATAATATCCTCCTCTTTTTGTAAACGTGTCATCATGTCATCTCACAATTTGTGCAAAGCCTCCGTCACTTCCAATTTGCTAATTACTTCATTGATCTCATCAATTTTAACCTGAAGCGCCGCCCGGTCACTGATGACATACTTTACCAAAATCTGGACTAATTTCCTCGAGGATTCCACGTTACTATTAGCCCACTCGGCCAACATAAGTGGATCAGGGTTCTCGTAGCTCGGGGCTAACATGATTCTTAGACCCCTTGGGATCCATCCCTCCTCTAAATATCGTGACAGGGATTTATGTTCCCACCACTTCGATTGTTCTGTTCGCATCAGTTTCTCTAATTTCTTGAACAGTTCCTTAGTACTCGAATTACCAGCTGATACCGTGCTAGATTGCGCGCTAATTATTATTTCCCCGCTTTGGTAGTTGTCAAACATTTCACACGCTGTTGCCTCGCTACTCCGTAGTGTGTCAGCGGACATGGTACAATGTTATGGGCAGTGTTTCAATAAGGTACTAACCATCAGGTGGTTTACTGCTGCTCGGACTTGTCACACTCCTCCGGACTCTCCGCAAATACTTTCCACCGGGGGGGACTCCTGGCGTTGCTCGCGTCTTCCGACACAGAGCGTCGTCTCCGTCTTCCACTCCTGTGGTAGTTCTGTTTTGCTGTCCGCGGGATATTACGGCTCCTCCTTTCGGGGGAAAAACTTTTGATCTCTGGCGACCCGGAAATGCGCTTCATGCCGTTCGGCCTTTGTGTTGAAGGAGGGGTCTGCGGGTACCGAGGAAACTTGCTCGGTATATGTATCTCTTTACTCCACCACCTTCCGCTGTCTTGAATAGATGAATGCAGAGCCAGGAATCAGTGCACATTTTTCTTTATTGAGGAACGCCCTGCACCTCCGCCATTACGCGTTTCAGCCTGCCAGAGGCCTTGATCACATGACACGCCATGGGAGTGCTCTCCCCAACTTAAAGTACTAGTGCAAATCACATGATACGGATGTTGGGTAACCATAAAAAACATACTATTACTAACATAGTCTGCCTTCTCAACCCCAGTTTTCTTAACATTCATTGTATAAAAACAATAATTTATCAGCATCATCCAATACACATCAAAATTATTTAAACACAATAATCATGTTAATACATAAATAATCAGTGTTTAAAAATGGACTGGCAAATGCATCATTAAAATCAATATAGTGATAAAACTTCAATATAATTATAAAAGTTGCATCAATTGATCATTTCAGATCAACGAGTTGGAATCAGATAACCCATTCCATACATAAATAAGCATCTCATATATAAATACATGTGATTCAATGCTTAAAAAATGCAATGTCATCAATAAAAATTATGAATTGAGGACATTGAGTTTAAACTCCTATATGCCTGTGTCCATTAAGATCACTTTATATGTTTTTGGATGATTGGGTTTGTTTTTAGAAACTAGGGGGCAGATTTACAAGCCCCTTGCGTCACTTTTGCGTCACTTTTAACATGGGAAAAGTGACGCAAAAGTGGCGCAAGAGGCTTGTAAATATACCCCGAGGTTCTAACTATAACTACCTACTGGCATGGTTAAAAGATGGTTGTTTGTGGTTTGATGAATAGGTAACATATTTCTTAGGTGTGTGAAGTTTGATGACATGGTGGAGTATCGCTGCGCATGAGCATGAGTGTTACAGATATGTGCATTGGTTGGGGTGATATGTGGAGTCTAATAGCACCTATCAGATTTCCCTTCATCAGTTTTTAGGTCTGTCTGTCTATTTGCATGTGCTTATCATGTTTATGGCCTGTTACTATGTATTTAGTCATGGTCTGATTTTACTATTTTCTATTTAATATGGCGAGGCTTTAAGAGCACGACGATCTTCATGCCTGTGTTGCCCTTGGCATTGCTTGTCTTGTAGATTGTGAGCCATTGATAAAGGACCTCTGTCACATGAGAGGTGATGTGAGGGTGTGGTGCTGAAGCTAGGTTGAAAATGATTGGGTACCATGACTTGCAGCATTCAGCAGTGAGGAAATACATCTGCTTTATGCTCATATCGCTTTAGAACATGGGAGGTGCAGTGTTGTGATGCAAAAGTGAAAGTTCATCACCAAGAACCAATGGGAGACACCCTATACAAGGAGATTCTAATAATTTGTGCTATATTTCAGCGGACAACATCCAAATGGCTCCAGTCTCATGACTGAATCTTACTCTGTCTTGAATCCCAAACAGGGCAAACTCAGCCATTGATCCTTCTGAGAATAATAATTTGAGTATCATTAAACTGGGAAACAGTAAAATCATATATTTACAGCATTTTGAATTCGGAACTGCAGTATTGGGTAATTTAAACAAGCAGTGGCAAAGCCAACATGTTTGACAGTATGTAGTGCATCCTCACAAAAAAATCCACAGATTCATTGAGATAAATAATACATGCATGTAAATATACAGACATAAGAAAACCCCTACATGGCCATAGAAAAGCAGATAAACATGTATACAGACCAACAGGCACCCATAAACATAAACCACCTAGCAAAAAATCACCCATACACTGAGACCACATGATGTTGACTGCTTAAATAGTACTTTAAGCTGTGAGAAGGATATTTACAAGTGCTAGATGTGAAAGGAGTGTAGAATGACATGTACTAGATGTGACAGAAGAGTGGAATGAAGGGAAGAACTGTGAGGAAGTGAGGAAGGGCCTAATGAAGGGCATGATCTTTGCCAGCATGGAAGTTAGCAGTAATTGATAAACCACATTTTGTGTGTGCTTGTCCTAGAGGATGGACAAAGGAAAGGAAAACAGGCTACAGAGGAGGAAAGCGGAGAAAGAGGGGGTTGGAGATATAAATCGGAGCCCAACCGATGTTTAGGAATAGTATATTGCTAAAAAGATGCCATGGCACGCCAAGTACCCATATCTATTTACCAAAACACTAAAGTTAAGATACAGTCAATAAATATTCAGGCACACATACACTGTCCCACAAAACATAGATAAAGTCAAACAGTACACAAGTAGGTCTTGAAAGAGTGTCAAGGTAATGAACAGACGGAAGACAGATGGACAGCTGTCTGGAAACAGGTTTTGGTCCACTTAATCCCTACACTCTTTGCAGACAAAATTGTATTTTGAGTTAAAGGAGAGATTCATGTAAATGCCTGTGCAATCACTGGCCTCTCTTTAGAGCAATTCCTTCCAATGTCTGACTGGCTGACGGAATATGTCAATAGTCATGCCGATTCAATATTCCCTCATTGAAATAATCAGCTGTTATAAATTTGTATGTATCTATGGGTACTTTATACAGTGCAAACACCTGGGAAACAACGGAGCGCTGAACAGAAGGGCAAGAACCAAGATACACTGTTGAAAAGGTTGACAGGTAGGGAGAGAGAAGGTGGGCAACTAGCAGTCGTAGGATATAGATCTATGAACAGATGAGTCTTCGTTTCATTCCTGAATTTCAAGGGAGAGAAATGAATGGAACTTCTAAGACCAGATAGTATGTTAGGATGCTAATGTGTAGTCTGTTGCAGATGAATGCGTAGATTGATAACGTTTGCCTTCTGTTCATTTCTGGTCTCTTTTTCCTGCATTTTCATATTTCAAGTTTTTAAATGTCTTACCCCTTGGTGTGATATTGTATCTCAAGTTGGTTAGCTTCTCTGATAGATACACTAGGGGGTTTGCTTATGGTGGATGTGTAGTTGATAAACCGGGTCTTGAAGATGATTCAACTTTCTAGGGTAGGAGTCACTGACTGGATGACAGACCCACTGCAGTCCTTACAGTAGTTGCTGTGGTAGCATGAATACCCAAGTGCAGAGAGTGCTACATGAATACCCAAGTGCAGAGAGTGCTGGGAGCCCTTTACACATTGATTTCGGAGGGTGAGCCGGTACAACACAGTCCCATTTCACACTTCACCTCTTCACTGTGGTCTTGCTTATGTAGTACTGCAATTCAATACTTCATTTTATATTAACATATAACACACAATGCTTGTCAGATCTTCCATATCCACTAATCACTGAGGGCTCGATTCTCAAAGTTTCAAAAATGTACAGCTGGGTTTGAACCTATCTTTCATTGTAGAGGTTCATATTTCTGGTATTCACAAAGGTGTCTGAGAATACTAAATCTCCACCTATATATTTGTCATAGTGTGCAACAGTGAATGACAGAAAAAGTGATTTATATTATTTGGTTTTGAGTTTTTACTTCTACAGGGACAACATTTTTCCACATTGAGAAATGTATTTCCTTACACCCCCTAACATTTTAATTACCACCCTGGAAACAGATTCATACTGCACTTGACAGGGTTTACTCTCCATGCATATATAGGTTGTGAATGGCTTTTACAAATATTTGTGGGTGTGCAAAATTGTTACAGGGTATTACCACACTAGAATGCCTGCTGGACACCTGTTGGTTGATATTTAATTACTTTATCAATCAATCATGGTTTATTAAGCACAACTACTGACCCGAAAGGGTCTCAAGGTGCTGGGCGGGTGGTGGGGGGGCCTGCAGCTCCTGGACGTTCATGGTGATTTGTCGATGAGCCAGGTCTTGAAGTCCTTCAAGAACTTGGAGAGTGTTGGTGTCTGGCGGAGGTGTAGAGGGAGGGTGTTCCATGCTTTGGCCGCCAGAAAGGAGAAGGAACGGCCTCTTGTTCTGGTCTTCTTGATGTGCTGCATTGTTGCAAGGGAGTGCTGGGCTGAGCGGAGGGATCGTTGGGGTGCGTGGTTCATGTGGGCAGGACCAGTGTTGTGGAGGGCTTTGTGGGCGTGGGAGAGAAGCTTGACGGTGAGTCTCTTCTCGACGGTGAGCCATTGTAGTTTGTAGCAAGTGCAGATTCATCTCTGAATAGCAAAATAGCATTTGATCTCACAGAGCAATACAGTGGAGGTCACAGTACATCATTTTTAAAGTAAGTGGAAACATTCCTTATCTGCATTAGGATATAAGACCTGTAGTATATGTTCAGTTGCCTTCCGAAGGTTAGTGCCATGATGTTGTGGCCTGAGGTATTACTATAAGTGAGTGGTTTATGTGGAGTTGTGCAGGTTAGTAGGGATCATATTTGTGGACCCAGCAGGAAACTTTCACTGATGGTAAATATTTACAGATTTGATGTGTATTAACTCCATGAGCTAACAATGTAAAGGAGTGTATTGAGTGTTTTAACGCTCAATGTTATTGCTGAATTTTATTAAAACATTGCAAGGGGATAGATCTCACTACAGTTACATGTCAGAATTTTGATAATAAAATATTCTCTGATGTAAATAAAGTGGCCTAAATATTTCATGCAAAATGATGCACTATTGCCCGTAGATTCTCTACCGCCTACTGATGGAGCAAGGTTTCGTATAAAAAGAAACTTGCTCGTATGCAATCCTCTCGAATGACCTGTAACATTATAACCAACCTGTTTGTGAGTACTAATTTTGCATTACATTTTACATAATTGTATCTAGGGGAAGCTTTTCTATGTGCTTTACTAATAAGTAACCCGAGTGTCCTTAAAATGGCTGCAAAAACGCGGGAACTCTTCTGAGCATGCGTCTCCTACATCTACGTAGTATGACGTCTCCTCTAGCTTGGTGGGAAATCTTTGCAGCTGCGCAATAGCTTTTAACATGGCTGCTCAAAAACCTCGCATTAACGCACATGCCATGCTGAAACTAACCTATACAAGTTTTACTAAGCCATTAATGCAAAAGAAATACTAAGTAAATGGGGTTAGAAGTAAGTGGTATACAGTGAATTCATTTAGTTTAGTATTCTAACATGTTCTTCTCTGACTTTAATAGCTCGCATTTGGGCCTTGGAGGGTGACCGATGTCCTTATCCTTTGCGTCAACTACGCATGCGCGCACCCTCCTTGTTCTGAAACTAATGAAAATCATTGAATGGCTGCCAATCCATGTGCTCAACAAGGACATGGGAAGATCAACTCCTGACCCTAGGAGAGGAAGAAGATGAAACATTGTAATACAGCCACATATGAAATGCTTGTGGGAATAAAGCTTGTGGGTATTAAAATTAAGGGGTGGGGAATTAGACAATAGAACCCAAGAAGATGATTGCACTTAGTATGATGTGATGTCCTCACCCCATTGCCTGGCCCAATCAAATTGAGGGGTGTACATGGAATTGAAACATTTGGGGGTGGATCATACATTTGAATTGGTATAACAGAGGTATGTTCTAGTTAGTGAGACACACTTGACCCACTTGATGCCGATGCTATGCTGAGATGCTGCCCGATTTGCTGCAATCTGATTGAAGAATCCAACACTAGGGAAAGATCGTGGAACAACCGAGGAGGCTCATCTAGGAGAGAGTAGCACCAGAGAGGGGTGTATCGCTAGCGTTACACTAGAAGACGTCACCTTCCCGGTCCAGAACCTGTCCTGAATCCTTGATACTCTGATGTCTAGGTCCTCACACCATTCTAGGTGAATATAGTTCTGTGGGGTTGTGCTTTGCATTTTGCTCTCTGTTCTTTCTCTCCTAGGGTACTGTCATCTCATGTGATTAATGTGAATTGAATTATAAACTAACTGAACTGCTTTTCCTGATGGAGAATGTTAATGTGTCTACATGTATTTTGATTTGACTCACAAAATTATTAATTCAGATAAACCTTTAAAACTCCTACTGAGTCTCTGGTTCTTTGAATAAAGTTAATGTACTGTTCTTTACTAATATTGTTTCCTCCCTATTCGAATCTACTACTAGAACTTTCAACATGTACATTTACTTAGGAGACAGGGTTGGTAAGAATACTGGTATAAAAGGTCTCTAAGGTAAATCAAATTGATGACCAGCGGACATTTGCTAGCTCATTGAATGTTTGAATGTATATGGGCCCAAATGAGTGTTGTGTGTATGTATGTATAGAGCTGAAAAACTCAGCTGCATCAGTCTTTCTTGGTAGCAGAGGCATGGTTAGTATAGTTAGTTAGGTGAGGATTGTATTTGAAATTTTGAATTATTGATTTATGTTTTAACCAAAAACCCGTTATGTATTGTTTTATGTTGTCTGGAAATTCCTGGGAGTATTGAATAGAGGGTGGTAAATAGAAGCTACACTGCTGTGAGGTTATTGGTCTGGATTGAGAAAGTGCTGAAAGTTATGCAGGACTAGAAGCACTACGTTAGGGAATAATTTCTTGTATATTAGTGAGAGTAATTAATAGCGAGGAGTTCGCTGGTGAAAATTTGGTATTATATCACCTAGAAAGGGTAATACGGAAGGATTAGCAGGTTCTCTAATGCTTGTGTGAAGAGTAAGCGGAAAGGTTTTACTCGTAGTGTATGAAGAGTAAGCAGAAGGGTTTTACTCGCAGTACAAGAAATTCTAATATTCTTCGAATTAGTGGGTCAGACACAATAGCGGAAGTTTATATGTTGTTTAATTAATGAAAATGGTGTGAATATCGTGAGAAAATAGGTAAAGGATGGGTCAGTTGAGGGTGCTGCACTGACGTCACTAAGAGCCGTGCTGGGATTGGTTGAAACATCAGGCATGTAGTTGATGCAAAACTGAAAAGGAGGGGTCAGTAGTAAGGAGTGATACTGACGTCACAGAAAAGCCGCGCAAGCATTGGCTGAGCAAGCGAACAGAGTAGAAGTTGATTGGTCTTTAGACTAGAAAACGCGTTGGTATTGGAGAATTTTAGAATTAAAGCAAGCGTCTGATTGCTCATCAAAATAGAAGTCACAAGAATATTAATAGATAGTGGAGTTTGCATGTACGATCCTACATTAACAGGGACTCGCCCAGATCGAAGATTTATAGGATTTGCTTACGAACAGTACCTTAATAAGCACAAGCACGCAATGTACGGAGAAAAAAGAAAAATGTCATTCATGCAAAAAGTCAAGAATTATTTTCAAAAGGACAAACCCATTAAAAGTAGAGAAGGGATTCTCATTCCTCCTCCTAATACGCCTGTATCATACATGATGGTAGAAAGAGGCTATCATACCTGTGTATGGTTAGAAAATTGGGTAGAATAAACAAAAGATGATGGAATATTATCATTTCCTGAGTACGGAAGCTTTAATGGAAGAATATTGTACAATTTAAGAACACAAATGAATGAATTAGAACCCAGACCTAGATTGACCCAGTATGAGGCTTTAGAAGAATGGGAAATGGAAGCCTTTGAACGCGATAGGCCACAAAGTAATAGGACCTTAAGCAAATATTATCCAAAATTTCCCCGAGAGACTAGAGATAGTCAAATGAAACAATGGAGACAGGCCATGGTGGCAGAAGGTTTATATCCTGTGTTAACATCAGAAGAGCAGATGGGAGGTAAATGTACAGAAAAAAACAAGCACTTAACCATGATAGATAGCGGAGAAACAGAAGAAGGGTATTTAGAAGACTTATTGATAAAGTCCTCCACCTTATAATTAAGGATTTGATAGAATGCCCCCCTAGTGCCCCAATGGTAAGAACACCTTTGAGTCCACAAATAGTACATGACACAGCAAACAGGGGACTTTAAGGAAAGGGAAGCGATAAATAAGAATAGAGATGAATTAATCCAGAAAATAACTCAGATGAACACACATCCTGATGCATTGACTATACCAGTAACCATAGGTCCAGTAGTCCCATTGTATGGTGAAAAGTCAAACTGTTCTAATGTTCCTGTAATGCCTACCCCAAGCATAGAACCTAGAAAAGAAAAGATGATAGTAGATGACCAAGCAAGTGAATGTGAATCAGTAATATCATTAATGGATTTGCCCGTAAGAGAGCCAATGATGGAAACCCTGAAGAGAAATTTGCCCAGTTGTTCGAAGGAAGTTAGACTAGAAACCTCAAAAGGAACTAGTAGTGCCACTATAGTAACCCCAGAAGATACAGAGAGATGGTCTCAAGAATAGAGAAACCAAAGTCCCAGCCAAAATTATTAGACATTTTTAAATTACGAGAAAAACTGACAAATTTGGCATCTGAAATGGGAATTGACATAGGGAAGTCAAAGGTGTTTCAGAAACCATATAGACCAGATTTTTCTGATAAGGATTTGGAAAACATGAATGTGTCTGGAAGAAAATTACAGATCAGGGAGTTGTTATTTCTGCTACAAAAATGGGGAGATATTGAAAGATGGAAAGTTAGGTGGGCAAAGAAAAAGGAAGAAGCACAGGTAAATCGAACGACATCTGAATATGCCATGAGAGAAACAGAAAAGGCTGAGAGGTTGTGTCCAATGAGGGAAGTACCCAGAGGGGGGTACGTACATGTACCATGGACTAGACAGGATATTTTGTAATTTACGAATGATTTCCCAAAATTGAGAGAGAAACCAGTGGAGTGGTACAGACAAATTGAGAGATTTGTGAATGTTTCAAAAGTTTTGTTAAAGGATTTGGATGATCTGTTTGACATAGTAGTACCTGAGGATTTGTGGAGAGAGTGTAAAATTACTATAGATTGGCCTAGTGAGGAATATCCAAGAGATTCAAAAATAGGTACCCCGTCAGAAGATGTAATGAAAAAATATCATCAAGTAATCACTTTTCTGAAGAGTAAAATCCCCTGAAAGAAACTGATTGGGTAAAAATAGATAGAACAACCCAAGAAAAGAATGAGTGTACATGCTTACTACGAACGTCTTTTACAGGTGTTCAAACAGTATAGTGGGTTTGAAAGTTTAAAAAACAAGGACATGACTCATTTTGTGAATCGATTTGTAACAGGGTTAAGACTGGATATATCACAAATGATTAAGCAGAACATGTTGTGTTGGCAATCAAAGCCCATTGACGAGATTCTAAAATATGCCAAATATTGTGGGGATGAGATTGATAACAAACGAAAAGCCTTAGAAGAAAATGTAATGTGGGCTCAAGTAAAGTTAGCTGAACAGCAAGAGCTTCTATTAAATAAACAGTCAGAAAATCAAGGAAGAGCACAAGGTCAAGGTGACAATAATGGGGGAAAACCACTGGGAAGGATGAATCGAGAAGAGGCAAAGAAAAGATTTCCCTGTCACAGGTGCGGGAAGTTGGGGCATTGGAAAAACGAGTGTAAAGTCGTACACGTTAATAATGGCTCGAATCAAAATTTAAATCCACAGATGCAGAATGAGGTGTTAATGAGTCATCAGCAACAGGGTATAGATCTTCAGAGTCAATTGCAACCTGCCCCGAAGTCAAATTTTGTGAGTCAAGTCAAGTACAGTGTGGACACCAGATTTCCAGAAGGAAGTGGCAAGAACATTTTTGTAACATTAGTTTCTTTTTCAGGATCCACAAATTGATTATGAGCAGGAATGACGGTGCCTGGGGGGGGGAGGAAGGGGAGTGCGTACTTCGCGCATCCCTACCGGTAGATCAGTCCGGTCCATACGTAGAAGGTAAAGTAGAAGGAAATGATATCACTTTCTTGTTGGATACTGGTGCTACCAGGTCTACTGTGAGAACAGCAGACATTCCTTACCTGCCCCTCTCGGGTGAAGACATCCAAGTCATAGGTGTTTCGAACAAACGGATTAGAACTCCGATCACAGAACCAATGGAGGAGCGAATTGGAAATTTTAAAGAAATGCATACATTCGTGGTATGTGACTCAAGTCCTGTAAATTTGCTTGGAAGGGACTTATTGTACAAAATGAATTGCACCATATTTTGCACACCGGATGGTGTCGCAATACAAACGCCAGATGGAGACGGAGTTTACAAGTTCATGTTAGCTAAACAGGGGACAGAAGTAAATGAAATGTATACAATGATAACCAAAGATGAATTACCTGCTGAAGTCAAACTGACTGTAAATGCAGAAATATGGGATTTTACTGGAAAAGAAATAGGATTGATGGCAAATGTAGATCCCGTAAAAGTGACAGTGAAAGAAGGTGCTGTTTATCCGAATACTTGACAGTACAAAATGAGTCCAGAAATTAAGGCAGGTGTTGCAGCAGAGATTGTGCGATTAGTCGAACAAGGCATCCTGAAAGAAATAATGAGTAGCCCTTGTAACTCACCTATAATTGGCATTAAGAAACCTAATGGGAAATATAGGGTGGTTCAAGATCTTAGGAAAATTAATAAGATTGTTGTACCATGCTGTCCAGTAGTGCCCAACCCAGCTGTGATTCTTTATCAGCTACCATGGAAAGCAGGTTGGTTCACAGTAATCGATTTATGTCATGCATTCTTTTCTATTACATTGCATCCAGATAGCCAGTTTTTATTTTCATTTAAATTTGAAGAGCATGTTAATGTGTGGAATCGTGTGCCTCAAGGGTACACTGAAAGTCCTTCAATCTTTAATCAGATTCTCAAAAGAAGCCTTTAATCTCTTGTATTGCCCTGAGAGTCAGTCCTGGTGCAGTATATTGACGACCTATTGGTGGCATCAAACACACAAGATGACTGTATTACTGATTCAATTGCACTGCTAAATCATTTGGCAAAGGGTGGACATAAAGTGTCCCCTGAGAAACTTCAGTTTTGTAAAAATTCAGTCAAATATTTGGGACATCAAATAGAGAAAGGAATTAGAAAAGTGACTTCTGAAAGGATCAGAATAATAAGACAAATGCAGAAAGAAATAAGAATGTTCCTTGGCGTTGTAGGTTATTGTAGGCAGTGGATTGTAGGGTTTTCTTTATTAGCTAAACCCCTGATGCAGATGACCAGAAAGAGAGCGAAAGACCCTATAGAATGGGATGATGAAAGCATGGGATCTTTTAGAAAGTTGCAAGATTGTTTGTGTGGAGCACCTGCTTTAGGAATGCAGGACTATTCAAAAGAATTTGCATTATTCTGCTATGAGCGGGATAATTGTGCACTTTCAGTGCTGACACAGAGACATGGATTAATGAGAAGACCAGTGGCATATTTTTCTGCTACCCTAGATCCTGTGGCCTGTGCATTGCCAGGTTGCCTGAAAGCTGTAGCCGCAACTTGTGCAAGCATAGAACAGAGTGAGTCAATTGTGATGGGACACCCTGTCAAGGTGTACGTTCCTCATGCAGTGGTGATTTTGCTGACCAGAACCCGAACGCAGTACCTTACTCCCAGTAGGCTGACAAAGTATGAAAGAATAATACTGGGGGCTGAAAACGTGACTATAGTGAGGTGTACTGTTCTTGATCCAGCCACTTTACTACCTGATCCTTACCAAGAAGAAATGAAAGATTAGGTTGAACATGAATGTCTAGACGTGACTGAACTTAGCACCAAACCACATCCTGACATACAAGAGGAACCCTTGAAAAATACTGATCATGAGCTACTTGTAGATGGCTCATGCATGCGACACGAGGAGGGAGGATTGAGTGCTGCTTACGCTGTATGTACATTAACTGGAATAGTCGAAGCATCCTATTTACCAGAAGTCAGATCTGCACAAGTAGCCGAATTGATTGCTTTAATTAAAGCATGCAAAATCGGGAAAGTGACCATATTCACTGACGGTCAATATGGTTATGGGGTTGTGCATGATTTTGGCCAGCTATGGATGCAAAGGGATTTCCTGACTTCCTCAGGAACTACTATTAGAAATGGAATTTTTGCAAAAGAATTAATTGAGGCAATTCAATTACCAAAAGAGGTGGCCGTGGTTAAGTGTGCTGCTCACCAATCAGGAGATGACTATGTGATAGCCGGTAACCGATATGCTGACCAGGTTGCCCAACACTGTTCGAAGCATAAAATTGCACTAATCAAGAAAATCAACACTTGTGGAATCAGCTGCCAACTTATGCTACTTGCAGCTGTGGGAACCTGGGAGGAGGTGAAAGATCTGCAGGATGCAGTAGACATGAGAGAAAAAGAAGAGTAGGTGAAAATAGGATGTCAAAGAAGGGCAGAAGATGGTGAGTGGGTTTATTATGATGGCAGACCAGTAATGCCAGACAGTATGCTAGCACCGATGGCTAGAATGTATCATGGAGACACACATGTGGGCAGAGATGCAATGATTCGACTTTTCAGACAAGATTGGTTTAAAGCAAAATTCAGGAATGTAGCAGAGCGTCTTTGCCAAAGATGTTTAACATATCAACAAATGAATCCTGGCAGGAAAACCGTGGTTAGTATGGGAAAGATTGGAAAGGCAGAAGGTCCCTTTGTAAGACTTCAATTGGACTTTATTCAACTGCCTGCTTGTCGAGGGTTGAAATATGTACTTGTCATAGTTTGTTTATTTTCAAAGTGGGTGGAAGCATACCCGACCCGAAGAAAGGACAGCTTGACAGTGGCAAAACTCTTAAGAGAACTCATCCCTAGATTTGGTTTTCCAGTAACGATTGAATCAGATAGAGCGTCTCATTTTAATAATGAAATAATTCGACTAATTTGTGAAGCATTCAACGTCGAACAAAAATTGCACTGCGCTTACCATCCAGAGGCTTATGGGGTGGTAGAACAATTAAATGTCACGATCAAGTCAAGACTCGGAAAGGTGTGTGCTTCCACACCACTGGAACGGCCTGATGCTTTACCTCTGGTTCTGATGGGACTCAGAAGTATTCCAGACAAAACACTGGATTGAGTCCCCATGAAATACTCATGGGAAGAGCCATGAGACAAGCATGTGTACCAGGACACAAGCTGTTGAATATAACTGATGACTTGGTTTTGGAGTAGTACCACAGAGTTGGCTGACAGAGTGCGTTCTATCTCTCATCAGGTTGGGGAAGACGCAATCAACAGACAGCTGAGCCAAGCGCATGATCTGAATCCCGGTGACTGGGTAGTTGTGAAGAATCGCACTCTAGAATCGTGCTTAGCACCAAGGTGGGACAAACCGCATCAAGTTATACTGACTACTTCAACGGCTGTAAAGTGTGCAGGATTGCCTGATTGGATCCATGCAAGTCATACCAAAATGGTACCAGCTCCTGAAGAAGAAGAGTTTCAATTGAAACGAGAAATTGAAGTTGCTGAAGGTTGTGCAGCTGAAGAACTTCCTATAGAAGATCCTGAGGTAGCTGCCCAAGAACAACCAAGCACTTATCAGGATGACTGGATCCCAGTGGTGGACATATCTGAAGTATTTATAAGAACTAGAAGCCAAAAACAGTTAGCTAGACAGGAAAAGAGTGAGGACCAGTCAAGTGTAGAAGAACTCGCTAAGGAGAATAGGGAAACGACTATTAGGGAACCTGAGCAGGAACAGTTAAGGAGACAACAATATACTCAGACAGAAGAAAACCCAAGCCCCATTCATGAGTCTGAGGAGGGACAGATAGGGTTTAGAGAAAACGTTCAGGTAGAAGAAAGTAAAGAGGTAAAAAGACCTGAACAGGACTAGATAGGCATAGAGACACAAGTTCAGGATACAGATGAAAAACCTAACATCATCAATCCTGAACAGGGTCAGATTGAGGTAGATGAACCAATCCAGGCAGAACATGCCAGAACAATAAGCCCTGGACAAGGTCAGATAGAGAGGAAATCTGAAGACGAAGATGATCAAGTTGTGCCGAAAATAAAGGAAAATAAAAGAAGCCTTGAAGAACCTGGCAGTGCAGTGACATTTAAGAAAAGTCGAAAAGGTGATAATTGGCCAAGAATTATCAAGAGACTGAAATACCGTCTTAAGACAATTAATGAAGAACCTGATCAAGTAAACGAAGTATCCAGTCAATCTGGACCTTCCACAGTAACACCAAAACGAAGGAGTCAAAGGTTGAAGATATTGAATAACAAATTCAAGGGTCCTGAGTGGACATATGTCATTCTTGAAGATTTTGAAAATCTCGACTTAAATGAAGAAAGTGATGAAGAGCTGACCGACGAACGAATTAATGAAGAAGTGAGACCAACTTGAAAGGGAGAGAAGACGCATAAGGTGTAATCTCATACCAAGTTCTGAATTAAAGAAGAGAAAAATCTTCTTGTCCAAGATGTCTGGTGATAAAGTTATTGGAAAACCAAAACAAAGCTGTATAAAGAAGTGTTGTAAGATCTGTGTATGTAGCTTATTAGTTTTCATAATATGGGTAATATTAGCAATAGCTATTCCCTATTTGATGGTTACTGACAAACAGAATAATACTAATGCACATACGGAAGTAGCAAACATAAAAAGAGACAGAGTAGACTTAGAAACACCAGACGAGTTAGATTTACACCACACTGTAGATAAAAACGAAACTGATTTATATGTATTTACAAATCTCTTAGTACATTATGTAGAAACAATGGAAGTTAGTAATTGTTATGTTTGCATGAAATTGCCAAACTCAGTAGCTGAAGGGGTAACTTATCATCACTTACCTTTGACATATGGTATTTCATGTAGTGTATTAGCTAGTTTATTTTATAGAACTGGAAAACTGCAGTATTATTATTCAAATGTAGATATAATATTTTCAGAAGTTCCTATGTGGAAGAGCATGAACCCTGTCCTTAGTACTAGAGGCTCACAATTTATGGGTGAATATTTCCTAACAATGAAGACCATAGATATAGCCGATGCACACAAACGCAACCTAACATGTAAATTGCATGAAGAAGAAAATATATTTTTGAACTTTGTAGAACAAAGAAGACAGGATTTCCAAAGAAGGGCCTCAGAACCGAAACCTCAGATACCTAAATGGGCTGAAAGGGAAGATCTTTTGGTAACTGGCAAGACTCATGCTACTATGTCACTGGATTTTGAAAAGAAAGGGAAAATCTGTCTCCATAGACTAAAAACAGGATATAACAATGTATTTATTGGTTCCAGTGAATGTGAACATAACTTCTTAGTAATTGGGGGTTGGGGACTAACAGGAGGAACTGATCCAGTATTTTCTGGAATTTATTATATTTATAGATTGCCTGATCACTGGTACGGGAGTTGATATTTCGGAATAATATTCCCTAAAGTTTATCATGTTAAAAGAATCACTGGAAACAATAATGACAGTGATGGACTAACCCGATATAAAAGAGCTAGTTTTTCGGAAATAGCAGGTGATATATTTGGTGCATTGATACCTTCAGTGGGAGTTCTGCTGAATTCTCAAAAAATCTGTCAGTTGTCAACAGTAGTTGATCGGTTATTTACTGACACTGCTGGAGGATTTTTACTGATCAATACAGAATTAGTTGCTGTTAGATCTATGGTTTTGCAAAATCGACTTGCCCTTGATATCTTATTAGCAAAAGAGGGTGGAGTCTGTAAAATGTTGAAAGCACAACATTGTTGCCCATACATACTTGACAAAGGTGTAGAAATTGGAAGGTATATTAAAAATATTACGCATTTGGAAGAGGAACTAAAACCACTGGAGGGTGACAGTGTATGGAAGAAAATAACAAATAGTTTTTCCACCATTAGTAGTTGGTTTTCTAACATAGGTAAGAGTATCTTAGGTCAAATATTATTGCCAATCATGGGCATAACTGTTAATTTTGATGATAACGTGTTGCCACAAATGCAGTGGAAAAAGGTACGAAGTGAATGAGAAGTGTAGGAAAAGAAAATTAGACGAAATACGACTTGAAGAATTGAAAGGAAACATCTACAAAAGAATGAAAGGATCACAGTTTAAGAAAAATAAAGGAAAGAATAAAAGATTTGAAGAAATCGAAATGGTAGAATGCTAAAGTTGGCATCTGATTTAATAGAAGCTAATGATGGCATAAAATGCCATCAGAGAGGGGATTGATGGAGCAAGGTTTCGTAAAAAAAAGGAATTTGCTCGTATGCAATCCTCTCGAATAACCTGTAACATTCTAACCAACCTGTTTGTGAGTACTAATTTTGCATTACATTTTACATAATTGTATCTAGGGGAAGCTTTTCTATGTGCTTTACTAATAAGTAACCCGAGTGTCCTTAAAATGGCCGCCAAAAACCCGGGAACTCTTCTGAGCATGCGTCTACTCCATCTACGTAGTATGACGTCTCCTCTAGCTTGGTGGGAAATCTTTGCAGCTGCGCAATAGCTTTTAACATGGCTGCTCGAAAACCTCGCATTAATGCACATGCCATGCTGAAACTAACCTATGCAAGTTTTACTAATACATTAATGCAAAAGAAATACTAAGTGAATGGGGTTAGAGTAGAAGTAAGTGGTATACAGTGAATTCATTTAATTTAGTTTTCTAACATGTTCTTCTCTGACTTTTTAATAGCTCGCATTTGGGCCTTGGAAGGTGACCGATGTCCTTATCCTTTGCGTCAACTACGCATGTGCGCAACCTCCTTGTTCTGAAACTAATGAAAATCATTGAATGTGGACAACACTACCGCTCCCTATACACTTCCGCACGATCTATTCAGAGGAGGAGGCTTTATCACTCCTCCGCGATATAGACGTGCCGGCTCTTACTGCGGAGGACAGCTCCGATCTGGAGCGAGACCTAACAGTGACCGAAGTAGAGAAGGCCATCCATGACTTGCGCGGGGGAAGCATCGGATCCCAATGTGATCCCCATAGAATTATTTAAGTTGACAGCGAACATGAATGACCCTTATCTTACAGATATGTACCGGGAGAGTAATGAGATTGGAATTCTTCCCGAAGACCATAGACTGGCTACCGTCATTGTCATCCACAAACTGGGCTAGCCCGCAGATAAGTGTATAGGCCTATTTCGTTACTCAATTTCGAGGCGAAAATCCTCGCAAAGGTCCTCACCACTCTTCTGTTGCAGGTTCTTCCCACCCGGACCAGTCCGGGTTTATGCCGGCAAGAAACTCATCTCTTAATCTTCGCCGATTACACGGAGTACTCTGCAGGGCAGACACTATTAGAGAGGATGCTGTGGTGGTGTCCCTAGATGCTGCATCGGCCTTCGATATCATTGAATGGCCCTACATGTTTGCGGTGCTCCGCAAAGTGCCATGTTTTTCCTTTAGGTAGGGGCACCAGGCAGGGCTGTCCCCTATCACCGCTCCTCTTCGCCTTGGCCTTGGAGACCTTGGCGGCGTGGATCCGCTGGGTCCCTGCTATCAGGGGCCTGAGATGGACTCATGGCTGGGAGGACCGCATATCGTTGTATGCAGATGACATCCTGCTTTAGCTTGCCTCCCTGGTGAAGTCGCTCAACGTGGTGATGGACATATTGCACATCTTCGGTAGATTTGCGGGTTACAGGATCAACTGGTCCAAATCTGTGCTCTACATCCTTAGTGGGCAGAAGCCCCGACTTCCCTGGGGTTGCCAATTGACGGAGGCCCTGGAAGGGTTTAAATATCTGGGAATCTGGGTATCCAAAGACTTGACTCGATTCTATGAGACTAACCTCCGGCCTCCGTTAGCACGTCTTAAATCTGATGTCCAGCACTGGAAGTCGCTTCCCCTAACCCTCCTGGGGCGTGCGGCATTATTTAAGATGATGTCCCTCCCCCAACTTCTATATGCACTGCAGAACACGCCAATTCCGGTAGCAGCGTCGTACTTCAAGGAACTAGAGTCTTTAGTGCAGGAATTGTTATGGGAGGGTAAGCCCCCCCGCATTGCCATTCAGAAACTCACGTTGGGTTGGTTTGACGGTGGAATTGGGCTTCCTGATATGAAAAGGTATTATTGGGCCTCGCAGCTTGATGCCATCAATCAATGCCGATATAGACGGCATGATGACCCGGCCTTTCGGATAGACCGATGGCTCCTCCCAGGAGGCGGCTTCGAGGGGGCGTTGTATAGCAAGTCTCCAATATTCGTCCTGTCCGGTCCGACTAAACATGCTGTGCAAGTATGGAAAGACGCTACTAGAAGCCTGGTTTGGGAGGGCAAGCTCACCAGGGCCACGCCGCTCTGGCACTGTGACCAGTTGGGTCGATTGTCACGTTCCCAGGGATTCAATAAATGGGAAATCATTGGTATCTCCAGAATTGGGGACCTATGGAAATCGAGCAAGATCATACCATTCTCCCGATTGCAGCAAGAATACGAAATGGCCAATTCTGAACAGTTTTGGTATCTCCAAATCAGGCACGCTTTGTTTGCAGTTCTCCCTAAAGGGACTGACCTCCCTGAGTCCTCTCTGCTGGAGGACAGGATCTTAGATGGCGATTTGCCTGGGAAGGCTATATCTCTCATATATAGAAAGCTCATTAACAACATGCCCAATCCCCTGATCTGCCCCAGAAGTAAATGGGACCACGACGTGGCTGGGCTGGATGACGAGGAGTGGCGGGCAGCAGTGGTGCCCCGTGGGAGGTCGCCATTTCTTCTAGACACCGATTGGTTCAACTGAAAATCCTTCACAGAACATATTTGTCTGGACCCTCTTTGGGTCATATGGGCTATGGCCAAGACAGTAATCGTGTACGACACAGTGGGCAAGAGGGCATCTTTACTCACACACTGTGGGAATGTGCTATAATACAGAAATATTGGGAGGGGGTGGTACGTATGATGGAGGAGGCGTTAGGACAACAGATATCATGTAACATCAAATTGATTGTATTGAACATTTGGTACCCCATGGACCTCAGTGCTAAGGAGAGAATCTGTGTGGCTCTGGGCTTCATGGTGGTCAAGCGAAATATTGCACGTCTATTGAGGGCCCTTAACCCACCCAGCATTGCCGATTGGGCCAAGGACATGGACTGGTGTATGATGATGGAAGTTCCTATTTATGCCTCTAGGGGGTGCCCGACTAAATGGTCACAAATATGGGGGTCATAGAACACTTTGAGGGGATATATATGTGAACCACCTGGGAGCGGGGATGAGGGGGCTGCTGTAGTTGTATAGTATGCGACTCTTGATGACACTTATAATGTACTGTGCAATGAGCTATTACTGCTGTATCAATGTGCTCTACGGACCCTTTGAGCATTGTAGTGCTTCCATTGTTTACATGCTTTTTTCAATAAAAAGAATTAAAAAAAAAAATCATTGAATGGCTGCCAATCCATGTGCTCAACAAGGACATGGGAAGATCAACTCCTGATCCTACGAGAGGAAGAAGATGAAACATTGTATTACAGATTTATCAATCCACATATGAAATGCTTGTGGGAATAAAGCTTGTGGGTATTAAAATTAAGGGGCGGGGAATTAGACAATAGAACCAAAGAAGATTATTGCACTTAGTATGGTGTGATGTCCTCACCCCATTGCCTGGCCCAATCAAATTGAGGGGTGTACATGGAATTGAAACATTTGGGGGTGGATCATACATTTGAATAGGTATAACAGAGGTATGTTCTAGTTAGTGAGACACACTTGACCCACTTGATGCCAATGCTATGCTGAGATGCTGCTCGATTTGCTGCAATCTGATTGAAGAATCCAACACTAGGGAAAGATTGCGGAACAACTGAGGAGGCTCATCGAGGAAGGGGTCCAGACGAGCCCTAGCCGGAGAGAGTAGCACCAGAGAGGGTTGTAACGCTGGCGTCTCACTAGAAGACGTCACCTTCCCAGTCCTGAATCTGTCCTGAGTCCTTGATACTCTGATGTCTAGGTCCTCACACCATTCTAGGTAAATATAGTTCTGTGGGGTTGTGCTTCGCATTTTGCTCTCTGTTATCTCTCTCCTCAGGTACTGTCATCACATGAGATTAATTAATGTAAATTGAATTATAAACTAACTGAAATACTTTTCCTGATGGAGAATCTTAATGTGTCTACGTGTATTTTGATTTGACTCACAAAATTATTAATTCAGATAAACCTTTAAAGCTCCTACTGAGTCTGTGGTTCTTTGAATAAAGTTAATGTACTGTTCTCTACTATTATTGTTTCCTCCCTATTCTAATATACTACTAGATCTTTCAACGTGTACATTTATGCAGGAGACAGGGTTGGTAAGAATACTGGTATAAAAGGTCTCTAAGGTAAATCAAATTGATGATCAGCAGACATTTGCTAGCTCATTGAATGTATGAATGTATATGGGCCCAAATGTTTGTTGTGTGTATGTATGTATAGAGCTGGTAAACTACGCTGCATCACTACTATAGCATGGAGCATGAGGCAAGAGGACAGCTCAGTTCTGCATTGTCTGACTTCACTGTGAGTGACAGCATTATGCTCTTTCACAACTAGCACATATACACAAAGTAGTCCTCTTCACTGCAAGGGCTGCGATGGTAATATGCACTTTTTGAGACTAAAAAACTGATTTGGTTTGAGCCATTTTATAACAAATATATATTGGGAAGGGCCTGGCAGCTTCCTCAGCAATAACATTTTACAAAAATTAGGACAAAACAAAACAAGTATTGACAAAGCCAAAAGGCTGAGAGCCAACACCTGTTGGCTTTCCCCAATGCTGGTTAATGCCAGTGAGGCAATGTTTTTATAGACAATATTTAGAACAATATATTTTGGACAAATATACTTGGGCCATGATAATCTAATATTACTTGTACTGGTCTCTCCCCTGAGGGGGCTTTATCTAGCGGTTTCAATTTATGCTCTGTTTTTAAACATTGTTCTACATTTTGCATTTTAACCTTTTAAACCACTTTATTGCTGCTACTTACTTGCACGCCTATTTGCCCTCAATCCTCGCGCGTCCGATATATCCTCGCGCTGTGGAGGTAGGGTCCGGCCATCTTGGGTGAGGGAGGGGTAGCGCTGCAGCTGCTCGACGCCTCATGCCCTCCTCACACGGATATAAGGGAATGAACATCCGTCCGCGCAGCGGGCGAGCGCAGCGGGCGCGCCAGCGGCGCACCGAAGGCACGCCAAAGGCAAGCCCGTCTGCGCCCGTCCGCGCCTGGCCCGGGCCTAGGGCCATGACCCCTGATCCATCTCCCTCACAACTCAAGCAAACTTATGCACGTTCGACTCTGATGAGGCTTCGACCCACCCACTCCCCCCAATGCATCAAACACGACTTGTCACAGCTAAAGAAGGCTGCCAACTTGACCTGTCCACATTGCAACACCATGATTAGGATTAATAACACTAAGGTGCTCCTTAACCTGCATAATGATGCCATCGAAGTGGTCATTCTTATGGCCCTCATTAATGCACGCTCTCTGGGCAAACATAGCCAAGAAATTGCAGACCTCATTACCGATAACAACTTAGATGTACTGTACATCACGGAAACCTGGACAGATGACTCTTCGGGCCCCGACCTTGCTGTGGCAGTCCCTCCTGGCTACAAAGCCTATCGACAAGATAGGGTTGGTAAAAAGGGAGGGGGTTTAGCTATCATAATTAGAGAGCGGTTTGAAGTTCGAACAGCATCTATCCCTGCCACCGCTTGTGAAGCCATGCACTTCAACATAAAGTTTACAGCCCTTTTTAACTTTAAGGGAGTGCTTCTATATCGTCCCCCTGGGACTAAAGCAGACTTCCTTACCAACCTCAGTGTAATTACCGAATTTATAGCCATCGAAGAGTCAGCCTCAATAATGGGTGATGTGAACTTTCATTTAGAACAATTGAATGACAGGGACACCGCTGCCCTCATCTCGGACCTAGAAATAATGGGTCTTAGGCAACTGGTTACTGCCTCCACTCACAAAGCAGGACATACGCTGGATGGTATTTTCTCCAACGTAGAGGGCCTGCATATATTAAATATTTTGCCCATGCCTTGGACAGATCATTCCGCCATATTCAGCGGTTTGATAATTAAGAAACCAGTGAGGAACAAGGCTTTATCTATTAAGCCACACCCCTTCAAAGTATGGAAGAGCTTAGACCGGAATAAATTTAAAACTCTACTGGATAAAACCTGCCCTATCTTATCTGATGATCCCACCACCGCTACCAATCAATTTCATGATTGGTTCGGCAAGGCTTCAAATCTCCTGGTACCCACCAAGCGTTATTCCAGGAACAGAAGCACACCTACTGCTCCATGGTTTTCTGATGAACTAAGAGCCCAAAAACAAATAAGCAGGAATAAAGAAAGGCAATGGCGCAGAAGTTATGACGCCAAAAGTAAGACCTTATACAAAGAATCACTGGCCACATATAAATCCCTGATTGTCGCAACCCAAAAATTATATTTCTCGGAACAAATTGAAACAGCAAAAAATTCCAGTCGACAATTGTTCACCATAACCAAAACACTGACTGGTAATGCGCCAGATCTAAATCCCCCCCCGTCTCAATTATTCTGCGATGCGTTGTCGGAATTCTTCTATTCAAAGGTTAACGACATCTACCAAGCTTTCTCCTCCAAAAATAACATCAGTAAAGTTTCCCCTGCTCACACCATCTCCAGTAATTCCTTGACCAGCTTTAGGACTCTCTCTACTGACCAAATAACAACTATCATGAAAACTATTAAATCGGGCTCGGCCATGGACCCCTGCCCCTCTTCAGTATTCTCCATGGTTATGGACACTACTGTTCCTGTCATCACCCATGTCTGTAACACCATACTGACCTCCGGGAGCTACCCTGACTGTCTCAAAAACACACTGATTAAACCCTTGCTAAAGAAACCCAGCCTTGACAAGGAAGAGCTTAAGAACTACAGGCCCATAGCTAGTCTCCCTTTCCTAGCTAAAGTGGCAGAAAAAGCGATGAACCAGCAGCTTTCGGAACATCTAGAGACACATCAGCTCCTGGACGTTACACAGTATGGCTTCCGTAAATACCACGGCACAGAAACTGCACTCCTCAAGGCTGACGATGATATTAGAACCATTCGAGATCAGGGCATGACAGCGTTGCTTGTACTGCTTGATCTCTCGGCAGCCTTCGACACGGTCGACCATAAGATCCTGGTCGACCGTGTCGGGAAGATGGGTATTGACCATACGGCAAGAAACTTACTCTCCTCCTTCCTGGCCGACAGAACACAGGTGGTCACCCTGGGGCCATATCAATCAGCCAAGCTGTCACTCCCGTGTGGGGTTCCTCAAGGCTCATCCCTGAGTCCGACGCTATTCAATATATATGTGTCGGACCTTGCAGGTTTAATCAAGGCATTTGGGATGAACCTAACCTCAGACGCAGACGACACGCAACTGGTGCTGGCCATCAAGGGTGAAGGGACGGAAGTGGCAGAGCGCTTCCAAAATGCCATGAGCTTGATAGGAGAGTGGATGGCAGGTACCTGCCTAAAGCTTAACTCCGATAAAACGGAGGTGGTCATCTTTGGATCCCTTTCTCCGACTTGGCCCGCTCTCTGTTGGCCCCCAGCGTTTGGCACTCCACCCAGCCCGACTTCCAAGGTCAGGAATCTGGGAGTTATCTTTGATGATTATCTCAATTTTATGGCACATGCTAATATAGTAGCAGCCACAGCTCACTACAAATTGAAGATGATAAGAAAAATCACTCCATTCCTCCCAGATACTGCCGTCAAAACCCTGGTTAGTTCCCTGGTCCTTTCATCCTTGGATTACTGTAATGCGCTTTTCCTAAATAGCCAAACCAGAGTTACAAAAAAACTACAAACTATACAGAATGCGGCAGCCCGTCTCCTGTCTAGATTGCCCAAGTTTGTACCCATCTCTGACACTATTAGGACACTCCACTGGTTAACGATCAAAAACAGGATCAAGTTCAAATCTCTTTGCATAATCTATAAGGTATTACACGATCAAGGTCCACGCCCTCTTAAGGACCAGCTCAAACTTTACAGACCAACTAGACAACTTAGATCCATGACTCTCAATCACCTAGTGGTTCCACGCTCTAAAACAGTCACATGGGGTGATCGCCGATTTGCGGTAGCAGCACCTAAGATCTGGAATACGCTGCCACAACAAATTAGATCCAGTAAATCACTACTCCAGTTTCGCAAGAGCCTGAAAACCTGGCTGTTTAACCAGTAAACCCCTCCGGTCTCTCCAATGTTGGAGAGAGCCAGCTGCCTAGTCAAGCGCCAAGACGCCCATGGGTATTTGTTCGCGCTCTATAAATGTCAAAAAATAAATAAATAAATAAATAATATGATACCCTCACTACACTGTGAATACAGACCATGCCATTCCCTTCATCTCATAAGTGAGGGCCATGCCGCCCCAAACAAATATTCCTGGCTACTGGCCTGTGCCAGCTCTATATTTTTAGCTGATGCATCTTTTCCTTTGAGGCGGGCTTCATACATTGTAGAAGTAAAAATAAAATATGTCCAGAGCACGTAGCACAATATTCAGCCTTATGCATCAAGCCAAAATCCAGTCGGTAAAATACCGATTCCTTATTAGCTCCCGGTATTAAGGAAAAAATACCCAATCCCAATGCATCAACCCAAAAGCAGAAATCGGTATTTAAGGAATCCTTAAATAGCGATTCTTTAAATAGGGATTCCTTAAATACCGATTCCTTAAATAGCGATTGCATTTAAGGAATCCCAAAGTGAGATTCCTTAAATGCAATGCATCAAAGTTAAAAAATTAGCGATTTCGCTAATAAGGGGAGCAAATTACCATGAAGATGAACTGCATGGTAATTTGCAAAAACTTTGAAAAATGCACTTTTGTGCATTTTTCAAAGTGTCATGTTGCGCACACACATGCCCTTAGAGCATGTGTGTGTGCAACATATGTGCACATATCATTTTCAGGGGTGCAACAGGGTGTCCTTTTGACACCCTGGCACCCTTGAAAGTGCTCCAGCTATTAGCGATTCGGTAATACCGAATCGCTAATACAGAATGGCTTTACATTCATTCCTATGGGCCTCCAAGCCCATAGGAATGAATGGGTAGGTATTCCTTATTACCGATTCGGTATTACCGATTCGGTAATAAGGAATGTTAAGGAATCGCTATTTGAATAGCGATTCCTACATGCATAGCCTTTTGCTATTCCTTATTAGCGATTCCTTATTTTTCGCTAATAAGGAATCGCAAATGCTAATGTTGATGCATATGCCCCATAGTCTGGACTGGGAAAATAAATTATATTGAAAGCAAACAAAGGCTACAGAAGGGAGAAGAAAGGCTGTGATATGAAGTGGCGGTGAAGAGAGTAGGAAGATATTGGTGTTTGATTGGCGAGGAACAGATCTTAGAATTGTGTAATGCACCTTTAGAGATGGAATGCTGCTGTGCAAGTATTCCACCTCCCTGATGTTGTCATGACTGTGATGTTCTCTTTGTGGCAGCTCTAGCGGGCTGGAGAGGGAGCACCAACAGCAGTTTTCTAAGGCATCAATAAAGTCTTTGTTACGACCCTATTTTAGTCTCTGAGGTTATATTGACATCTATCACCATACCACAATCACATTCAAAAGGCAGGGTGACACCCACCTACTGCAAAAGTCAGACCATATAGCATATCTTCCTAGTCACCTTCTACCACTCAACCCCAAGTAATTTGTACCTCAGTACCGATCACTCTTTACCATTTAGTCTCATGACAAACCAATTATAGTAAACCAGAAGATCAGCTCCCATCCAGTATAAAATACCAACCATCTTGTAGTGATAGATCCCAGTCACCTGCTACCAGCACATGCAAAACTGGAATTACTTGCTGATCCATGCTTGTCTTCACGCGGCTCACCCTAGCATGAGCTTCCAAGCACATCCCAGAGTCCTAGAATGTGTTTACTTACAGGTCTCTTTGTCGGATTCCAGCCTCTCTCAGCCCCAGTACCTGATTTACCCCTTAGATCATTCCTACGCTATTAAGAAAAGTGTAATGCTGACAGGACCTAAAGCTGCCTAAAAAGTATTTATTGTATATTCAGATATATTAGCACAGCCCAGTCAAATATTCAAATTCAGGTTCTCCCTCGCGCTACTGAATCCTCCTCATTATCGCCAGTTATTCAATAAAATAATACTATGCTTTACCACCTGTCTCTACTTCAGATGTCCTAGGACAGGTCTGAAGCGCTTTCCAGACCACACAGCAGCCAGTAACTCTCTTTCTTTACTGGAATGTCATTTCTCGGTGAAAGCCTTTGATATAAACATTATACTCCATTCCCCTACTCACTACTGGATCAAATCCAATGCTGTTCTGTTCGAATGTACTTTTATGGTACCTTTTATTTTTGTACTTATTTTCACAAGTGTAACTTTAGGGATTTTGCTATATTCTTTATGCTGTGTCTGTGCCTCTTTTTAGATCTGGCATTAGCCAAGTCCTTTTGATTTACAAAATTATACACATAATATACATATATACATACATTTCAGCCAACCCTATTTACCCGTTCTGTTATTGTGTCATTCAAACTTTTACTCTGCCCACTACACCATACACCATTGAGAAATGGGGCAGCCATTTTCAGACTTCACTGTGAGTGCTGGTGTAGGTCAACAGTTTCTTCCAACCTGATCTCTTCTTCCAGCTCCAAGCATATGGTAGGATCTAGTCTGCTAAGCTGTGGATACTCCCCTGCATTAACTGGTTGAATATCGCTGGGATCCAATTGATACATCCTACTATAGAACTGTTCAAAAACCCCCATTATCTTGGCAGAAGTAGATTCCATCTGCCCCTCGGAATTTTAAATTTCCGTTATATTGTTAGAAGAGACCTTTTTTCTAATCCTAAGGGCCAAGAGTCTACCCGTCTTTTCCCCATATTCGTGTAGCTCTCTATGATGTGTTTGATACGCCTGAGCAACTTGCCTCTGAAAAAGATTTAGCTCTGATTTAACAATGATTATCTGGTTCTTAACCTCAGTCAATCTGGCTTTTTCCCCCTGAAATAACGAATTGGTGTGTTCTGTCTCAAACTGCGCCTCATGAGGGAGGTGATCAGATTTCTCCGTAGTTTCCACTGTTGGCCTACATAGCTTATTATTTCCCCCCTTAAGCACCCTTTATACGTATCCCACACAATCGTACGGGAGGCACTATATCATTTAATTTCAAAGAATCCTCTGGACCAAGTTTTAATATATTTTATAAAATCCTCATCTATTAACAATTTCCTATCAAACAACCTGGAATGGAGTTCCCTTTCCAAGCCCTGACGCGTTATTTCGAGCAAAAGTGGATTGTGATCTGAAAAGATTTGCGGCAGCTTTATCTCAACTTCCCCCAACATACTGGCTGAAACCAGAAAGAAGTCTAAACGAGCATTTCTTCTGGGAAAGCTGCAGTCCCAGATATAATTCCACTTGAGATATACAAAATACTCCAAACTGATCTGGCTGTATTACTTCAGGATCTTTTTTTAGATGTCCAATATTGAGGAATCCCACCCAAGTTTTGGCAGGAAACAGACATAATAATATTTCATAAGAAGGGGAAACCATCGACACTGCCTGGTTCATATCGCCCCATTTCACTGATAAATTCAGATGCGAAGGTGTAAATTTTAGCAACTCGGCTTCAGAGGGTCATAGCCAGATTGGTTTCGCCATGGCAACATGGCATCGTACCTGGCAGTGGATCAAGGGATCATATCAGACGGGCAATTTCTCTGCTAGATATATCCGGGGCTAGGGGGGACGGACTGGCTGTGATCCTCTTGGACGACGAGAAGGCTTTCAATAGGGTGACATGGCAGTATTTGTGGGGAGCCTTAGTGGAGAGAGGATTTGGCCCTAAAATGATTACAGCTATTCAGGCGATGTATCATAAACCGTATGCCAGGTTACAGGTGATGGGAACGACGTCAGACCCAATAGTGGTGGCAAGGGGTACTAGGCAAGGATGCCCATGCTCCCCAATTCTCTTCGCCATATATCTAGATCCGTTCATTAATCAGATAATTCAGAACTCTGTGATCGAACCCTATAAAATAAATGAATATGAGACAAAGGTACTCGCATATGCGGACGATATCGCTGTGGTTACGTAGAATCCAGCAATGGCAATATTAGAAATTGAGAGTATGGCGGAGAAATTTGGGAGCAGGTCAGGCTACTGTTTGAACAAAGGAAAGACGCAGATAATCTGTACAAGACAGTGCAATTTACAGGATCAGCGACAGACGAACTCAGCAATGTATATGGGGGTAAGGATAGCACCTGATCTAGATATATTGTGGGTAAATAATCTTGATCTAGTGTTGGAGGAGGTTACCTCTGAGCTCCGACGGCTGAATAAACTGCACCTAACGATAGTGGGTAGAGTAAATGTTTTAAAAATGAAGATCTTTCCCAGAATATTATACCTATTCCGATCTATCCCTTTAGAACTGCCTGGTAATACATTCCAGAAAATGACTCTATCTTTTCAAATTTTATTTGGAATTACCAAAAAACAAGAACATTAACCCTACCGTTGGAGAGAGGTGGCTGGCCTGCTCCAAACTTACTTTTTTATTATTTGGCAGCTTTTCTGCGACAAATGGGTGTCCTGCTGGGAGCAGATAGCTCTGCGCAGGAGGATTTTTTACCATCTATATATCAGCTAGCTAGTGGGGAGGAAACAACAGGACTTTTTCCAAGGCAGCTTGAGCCTAGCTATTCTAAAAAAAAGTCCGCTTTAAGTGCTTGAAGGCAGCCAGAATGGTATGGATTAAAGTAAGTAAGATTATGAAAATCCCCAAGTGTAATAGATCTACCCCATAATGGGGAACCTCGTCTTTTCCAGCTGAGCTATCGGATAGTATGGCCAGAGAGTAGGTGCAGGTGAGCTTACTCAATGATAAATTAGAAATACTACCCTTCCCGGAATTAGTTCTGAAATATGGGATTAATAGCAGATCGTATTTGAAATATATTCAAATAAGGGGGTGTTTAAAAATTTGTTGTTGTCAGACATGATAACCTTCAAGCAATACCACTAATGGGCAAGCTATACTAGGGGGATGGGCGGATCGGGGACTTTTATAACATACTGATGGAAACAATACCCGACGATTTAAGTAAAACTGAGTCAAGGTGGGTGTTAAAGTTAGGGGATGATGACATAGATTTAGATATGCAACTAGGCCCCTGCGGTCTAGACAGGCTATGCACTACCTAATTCACTCATGAAAGAGTATATTACATGCTTCAAAACATTCTTAACATAAGTTTGACTAGTTTAAACTCATTATAACCAGTTGATGAACAACAAATTGAAAAAACGAAATCGTTACAAGAGTTAATCATATAATTTCCGAAAATAATACGAAGAGTCCAAAGTAGAAGTGCTTCAATGAATGTTTCTTTAGGATGTGTAATCATTTATTACCACATCTGTAAACGTAAATCCAAAAAGTTTCTTCACAGAAAATCAAATTAATCCCAATGCATTTCGGGTGTAACAATCACCCTTCTTCAGGGGTCTACGAATAACAAAAATACATATTAACAATATAGTACATGCTTGTTTGAATACAATTAGAAAGAATTAGAGTGAAATTTAAGTTAACAGCTTAGTTATATAGAGGAGATGAATGGTGTGACATCTACCAGGAGGAAAATCAATTGTGTTCAGTTGTTTGTTGAATATCCAAAAGTGTTCACGAAATAGCTTGTGACAGTCGATAGTAAAGAACCAGAAGGCCCACAAAGCACCAGCATGCCGCGTATCTGATTGTGTGAAAAAACGCTGTGTAAAACAACAAGTTGACTACCTTAAAATGAGTCTGTGATGTGAGAAACTGCCGGTGATTAAAATGATGAAAAAGTATGCCACACAACCTGAAAATGAACATGGGTGTCAATGTAAACTAATGCTATATTGATGAGATAGCATTCTGAGTTGTGAGGTCTGACCAATAAAACTTCACTAATAAATACCTCATGTGAATTCAAACGAATTCGAAATGGGATGTGGAGGAAAACCAAAACAGCGTACTGTTTTCTTGGACTGGACTCCTTAGAAGGAGTAGACAACTTCCGTGGAATGCACTCGTGCTGAGTTTAGTAGCTGTGCCCGATGCGATCAATTTCACGGATATCACTAAAAGTAAAGTAGAATGCGCAAACTAAGATGTTGAAACTTCGTTGAAAAAAACGACAGCGTGAGAGGTTTACGGGACTCAGAACAAAGTTCCTTACCTAAATCCTAGAAGACGATACGGTGTGGACTGGAACTGTGCTCCGGTAAGGAAAGGATCCCAGGTGTGTTAAGCAGTCAGTCAACTCCCGTATATACTGGCGTGAAATATCGTTCACGTGTTGGTTAGTGGAAAGAGGTGATGGACTCAGACACCAAAAGAAAAGAGTGCAATGTCGGCCATATTGGACTGCTGTCTATAACGTAGTTTGTGTGGACTATGAAAGGAAATGATGTATCAAGACGAAAGATTGAGGGTACAATCGCTAAATATACAAACAATAAATATACATAATAATGTTAGTCATGCGTGCTGGGTACAAACGTCCTCATTTGTATTGACGGTCATCAGTTTTAAAATAAATTGTGACTCGATAAACATCTCGAGTACCTTGCGCTCCTTAATGATAATCAAAGTTAAAACAAAACATATTTACATGACGAATATCAATCTTACTGCTTCTTTGATGCATTAAGTGCATCTGATAATTTCAAACAATAAAAATGAACAGTGAAAAATAAACAGACATAAGAACAATAAGACGATCACCTGACCATACATAACACGCTATTGTAATGCTTTGGTTGTATAAACAGAATGAACTTTATATGTGAAAACATAATGAACGCGGCTGGAGGAAGCTGGAGTGGGCCTAAGCTCTGAGATCATTAGAGACGATGCTAACCCTTGCTGACTCGTGAACTGGTACTCATAAGAAACAAGAGAATTCTATGCGGTCATTAAGACCCTTTGGATGCATGGTGTTCAGGGTCCTGATCCAAAATGTTTCTCGTTGAGTGATGTATTTTGATATGTCCTTATCTTTGCTGTCATGTACTACTTCCAAAACACAAAATTTCAGTTGTGCTATGGTATGATGTGAATCTGCCCAATGGTTAGCCAGAGGTGAGTTGGGATTCTTGGTGCGAATTCTGCTCTTGTGTTCCGTGATGCGTATGCGCAAACTTCTTTCGGTCTTGCCCACGTAATATAAGCCACATGGGCATCGTATTATGTAAACCACATTTTGAGTGTTACAATTAGCTGTAAAATTGAGCTTGATGGGTTTACCCGACCATGGGTGTGCAATGTGGGTACCTGAAATTACGTTATTGCAGTGTGAACAATTATAACACCGTGTCATCCCTCTGCTGTGTTGGCCTGAATCACATGTGTCCCGCCTTTTAAGTAATTCTTTTAGATTGCGTGAGCGTTTGTAGGCAAAAATTGGACGATCTCGAAAAAGTTCACCGAAGTCTGGTTCAGTTTGCAATAATGAAAGAAGTTTGCGCATACGCATCACGGAACACAAGAGCAGAATTTGCACCAAGAATCCCAACTCACCTCTGGCTAACCATTGGGCAGATTCACATCATACCATAGCACAACTGAAATTTTGTGTTTTGGAAGTAGTACATGACAGCAAAAATAAGGACATATCAAAATACATCACTCAACGAGAAACATTTTGGATCAGGACCCTGAACACCATGCATCCAAAGGGTCTTAATTACCGCATAGAATTCTCTTGTTTCTTATGAGTACCAGTTCACGAGTCAGCAAGGGTTAGCATCGTCTCTAATGATCTCAGAGCTTAGGCCCACTCCAGCTTCCTCCAGCCGCGTTCATTATGTTTTCACATATAAAATTCCCCTGCACGTTCATAAGCACAGCCGTTACCATACAGGCTCACTTACACAAGTCTCTATGTTAGATGGTTTCCTACACAGAATGTTTATGTTTGACTACATGTACAATTTACGTGCTACCGTGGGTTTAATTTAATTTTTGTACATCAAGGTTAAACTTGAACTGACTTGAAGTTTGAGGCTAAGATTGTAAAGGTATGCTGTATTCTTGCTTTGGAAACATCCGAGTTATATTACTGTAAGGCAGGGGTTCATTCTGTTTATACAACCAAAGCATTACAATAGCGTGTTATGTATGGTCAGGTGATCGTCTTATTGTTCTTATGTCTGTTTATTTTTCACTGTTCATTTTTATTGTTTGAAATTATCAGATGCACTTAATGCATCAAAGAAGCAGTAAGATTGATATTCGTCATGTAAATATGTTTTGTTTTAACTTTGATTACCATTAAGGAGCGCAAGGTACTCGAGATGTTTATCGAGTCACAATTTATTTTAAAACTGATGACCGTCAATACAAATGAGGACGTTTGTACCCAGCACGCATGACTAACATTATTATGTATATTTATTGTTTGTATATTTAGCGATTGTACCCTCAATCTTTCGTCTTGATACATCATTTCCTTTCATAGTCCACACAAACTACGTTATAGACAGCAGTCCAATATGGCCGACATTGCACTCTTTTCTTTTGGTGTCTGAGTCCATCACCTCTTTCCACTAACCAACACGTGAACGATATTTCACGCCAGTATATACGGGAGTTGACTGACTGCTTAACACACCTGGGATCCTTTCCTTACCGGAGCACAGTTCCAGTCCACACCGTATCGTCTTCTAGGATTTAGGTAAGGAACTTTGTTCCGAGTCCCGTAAACCTCTCATGCTGTCGTTTTTTTCCACGAAGTTTCAACATCTTAGTTTGCGCATTCTACTTTACTTTTAGTGATATCCGTGAAATTGATCGCATCGGGCACAGCTACTAAACTCAGCACGAGTGCATTCCACGGAAGTTGTCTACTCCTTCTAAGGAGTCCAGTCCAAGAAAACAGTACGCTGTTTTGGTTTTCCTCCACATCCCATTTCGAATTCGTTTGAATTCACATGAGGTATTTATTAGTGAAGTTTTATTGGTCAGACCTCACAACTCAGAATGCTATCTCATCAATATAGCATTAGTTTACATTGACACCCATGTTCATTTTCAGGTTGTGTGGCATACTTTTTCATCGTTTTAATCACCGGCAGTTTCTCACATCACAGACTCATTTTAAGGTAGTCAACTTGTTGTTTTACACAGCGTTTTTTCACACAATCAGATACGCGGCATGCTGGTGCTTTGTGGGCCTTCTGGTTCTTTACTATCGACTGTCACAAGCTATTTCGTGAACACTTTTGGATATTCAACAAACAACTGAACACAATTGATTTTCCTCCTGGTAGATGTCACACCATTCATCTCCTCTATATAACTAAGCTGTTAACTTAAATTTCACTCTAATTCTTTCTAATTGTATTCAAACAAGCATGTACTATATTGTTAATATGTATTTTTGTTATTCGTAGACCCCTGAAGAAGGGTGATTGTTACACCCGAAATGCATTGGGATTAATTTGATTTTCTGTGAAGAAACTTTTTGGATTTACCTTTACAGATGTGGTAATAAATGATTACACATCCTAAAGAAACATTCATTGAAGCACTTCTACTTTGGACTCTTCGTATTATTTTCGGAAATTATATGATTAACTCTTGTAACGATTCTGTTTTTTCAATTTGTTGTTCATCAACTGGTTATAATGAGTTTAAACTAGTCAAACTTATGTTAAGAATGTTTTGAAGCATGTAATATACTCTTTCATGAGTGAATTAGGTAGTGCATAGCCTGTCTAGACCGCAGGGGCCTAGTTGCAGTTCTCATTCACAGGTGGCAGGGTAGAACCACCTCAGGCATTGCACACACAACCAGAATATTGTGTATACGTTTTGATTAATAGTTTCTCTCTACGAGTGCGCGCTTAGCTGTTTCATCTCCCATAGATTTAGATATGTCATTAAAATTGGGGAGAAATATATTTTTGGCGGCAAACCTTCAAGCACAGCACTATAAAACCCTATTTAACCTATACTATACCCCAGCAAAACTTTTTGGTTGGGGAAACGAGAGACCGATCAATGACCTAGATGCCAGAATAACCCTGCCGATAGTGTACATATGTTTTACGCTTGCAAATCTTTGATTCCGTTAAAGAAGGGTATAGAGAAATTCTGGCAAGAATCAATTAACTGTGAGATTATCAGCTCGCCGCTGATGCTATTTGGATATGATAATCGAATTGAGTTAGCATCAGCACATCTGGACTTTGTGTTTGTTACAATAGCGGTAGCAAGATTACTGATAGCTACAGCATGGAAAGACTCGGAACCACCTGTATATATTGCCTGGCTTCATCGTTTATTGAGTATACATGCTCTGGAAATGGCTCTCTATATGAACAAGGGTCACCGAGCTAGAGTGAAAGGGGATAAGATCTGGGCACCCATGACAAACTGGCTTAAAAGAAGCCACGGGGAGCCGTCTCGTAAGAAAAGTGAAAATAATTTACTTTGATGTTTTTCTTTACTGTCATTCGTGAACCTAAAGAATATACTGTAATATAATGTACGAATTTAGATGTGTAAATACATTTTCTTTGTTCCTTAAGATGTACCTGACGGCATAAAATAAAAATGATATTTAAAAAAAAGTGAGTGCTGGTGTACTGTCACATACAAAGTAGCTCTCTTCAGCGCTAGGAGACAACTATAGCAATGAATTTTTTTATTTTTTTTACACCAAAACATATTTTTGCTTTTAGATTCATGAGGGCCTAGCAGCTTCCCTAACAATGAAGTTCTGCAAAAACAAACAAGCATTGGCAAGACCAAGAGGCTTCCTGGCAATGTCAGACCTACTGGCTTTGCAAATGCTTGTTTTTTTATTGCTAGCGAATGAGATAGTGGCCTTGTGGTGTTGGCTAGTTTTAACCATCTGGAATAAATCAGCAGTAAAAGCAGGCACCCACCCCTCCTACATTCTAAATATGTCATTGATATTGAGCATATGTTCTAGTGTTTCAAGTCTGCGTAGTGCCCTTTCTTAGACAATCCCTCTGTAGGTACCTATTCTGCTGACTCAATCTCTTCTATAATCCACTCATCCTGAAAGGTAATAAAAACATGATGATCAGGCCTTGCCTCAGGTCAGTGAAACTTAGCAAATTCTACGTTTACTATGGTCGACCATTACATTTAGACACATTTTATGGGAATGCAACTGAAAAACACCATGTTTATTACTAAATATGCTAAGAAACTCCTTTTTTCTGGATGCCTGTCTAAGAAATCCAAAAGTATAAAAAAAAAATATGCTAAACGTATATTTCGATTTTCAAAAAGCAAGCGTTATTCTCTAGTTTTCCCTAATTAGCCAGTTTGCATGACATCATTTCATTGTATGCTGACTGTGCAGAATGGCCTTGAACTATTCTTATACCCTTGCCCTGTATGTACCATTAATTTTCAAGTTCTCTGCCACCTTTACCGATGAAATCATGGGCCAGATCATATGTAACAATATTTGGAATAGCGATTACCTAACTGAGATTTTCTACCAATAGCAATTAGGAAATCACTATTCCTAATGTATGAAACTCATGGAGTTTTATTTAGCGATTCCTAGTGGGTCGCAAAATGACCTACCTCATGAATATGAATGAGGTAGGTCGCAATTTGGGACCCATTAGGAATCAACACCATCACAGGGATAGTGCCCTGCGGAGGTCAGCAGAACACCATACCTGTGATTGCTTTTAAATAAAGCAGTCTTTTTTTTTTTAAATGCAATGCGTATTCCTTAAAGGAAAACTGTATGCATTTCAAAAGAAAAGCCTATTTTCTTAAAATTGTGTTTGTTTAGGAAGACTCGGTGGTCATGTGGACCACTGTCTTCTTTAAACAAACCTTTTTTTACATTTGCGAATGGAAGCTGGTTCAAAGGGATCCCTTACCATTTGCAAATGCATTACAACTACACTTCGGTAGTTGGTAAATTATTAATGTTTAGCAAATGGAATTCAGTCACAAAACGTTAATACATACCATTCCGATACAGAATTAGGAAGGGATGCCCATTACAAATACCCTATTGGTATTTGGCCGCAAACCAAAATTGTTAGTTGGTAACATGCTACTGAATTGTAGTTTGGGTTAGAGACATACCCAAATGTTTTTTGCAGTTTTGTGAACAGAGTTCTTAAGTCGCCAACAAACAACTTATTCACTTGTTCTCCCTTTGATTGTTAGTGTAAGATCTTTGTATCATATATTATTGATTCAATCACATCTCCAGTCTAGCTAAGGCATTATCCAAACACCTGGATGCTTCACCTCTAGGAGGTATTTGTGTGATCAGCAGACAGTGAAAACCTTTAGGTCTTTCAGATCACACAAAATAGCTTGGTAGGGTAGACAGCAAGGCTCTCAAACAGACCTTCTGCTTACAAGACACGAGGAGTGGACTTTAGAAACATCCTATTCAACACTGGCTTTTATAGACTAGTCTCTTATAGGATGGACTTGAAACTTTGTCACTCAGAGCTTGGCTCAGCCCAATTGATTTTTTCTCTCACCTCATGATACCTACTGTTAGGCGGTGTCTTTACACCTCCCATGCAGAACTTGCATTGAACTACACGAGGAGCTACTTTATAATGATAGCCCTTTCTGTCTGCTCCTGCTGGTTTCCTCCTGTGTGTGATGTTTCTGACCCTCTTTGTACTGCTCGTACCCTTGGTGCAGTTCAGAACACAAAATCTCCTCCTGCTTCCACGGACGGAATGATTCCACAGTCACACGCACATACATACATCATACGCTGGTGGGGCCCATAACACCATCATTCATTCTCATCAATCTATCCGTGCCTACAGAGGAGATAGAGGTCTTCAATTTAACTTCTGAACTACAGTTCTATTTTCTTTGGATGGAGGAGACCACATCTTATTTAATTTTACCCTAACAATTCCTCCATCCGAAGGCCAATTGGATCATTTAGTTGAACTAGTGATTTGATGTCAAACACTTTAATTCTTATACTAAAAAATTAAACATTTCAAGAAATAACCACCCGACACAGTTCTTCAAACAATACATTTTCTTTATCTATTTAAATTGCAGGTTAAAAATCCTAACAAATGCAATAGAATCTTGTGTCATAATTACCTATTCTGGCTAATTGTCGTTCTCTAAGTCAGAATCGGGTCCTCAGAAAATCATCAAAGAGTCTAGCGTCCCGTCCTCTGCTGTCAGCGTAGTGGAAAGCATCGATCAGGGTGCGTCTCAAGCTCGTTGGGTGGTAACCTAATTTTCCCTCTCTGGACTACTAATATTTATACTAAAATTTACATATAATAGAAACATTTCATAATTTCTAGGCTTTTCATTGGCTGAATTCAGCCCCGTCCCAAGATTTTAAGCAACAATTTAAAAGTTCTCATACGGATGATGTATTAAACTAGGCGTATGGGAAAATCGTTCCCAGGTCAGGAATGTATCAGTCTATTGTGAAAAGGTGGCTTTTGGTTCCCAATTCGCAACAATTTCTTCCGTGTTCAGGGACATTGGCATCTCGCCCAGAGTAGACTTCATGGACCTGGTTCAGGGGTTCAAGGAGAGTTTGCTAGGTAGTTAGTGCAGACGCCTTCCTCTGCTGTCAATTGCATGAAGTCATGTACTTTAGTGTGGATTCAGTTGGCGGCCATCTTTTAGCAGGCCGAAAAAGTCAACTTAAGGTAAAGAAACACAAAACGTAATTAATACATGGAAATGAATAAAACAATGTTATTCCCTTGCTAATACCCTTATGTGTATGCATTTATCTAGCCATATGCGACATTTAAAGCCATTAATGCTGGTTTATTTAAGCACAAAGCACATTAACACTGCTTAAACTAAACATATAAATTTAATATGCGTGCAAATTTAGTTCACTTTATTATTTTAGCCATGCAATGCATTCCCACGTGTATTCTCTTGGTTAAGGTTGATTAATTCAATTATCACACATTATTATTCATTAAAATTAGTTCCTTAGTCGGTTTAATAAAACTTATGTAAATGGATTGGGTATACCAAAATATTTTATTTTACCCGCTCCAGTACCCTCACCTACCTCTTCTTTCTTTTTCTGTGTACTCTTCATTTTCCCCTTCGACTGCCCCCTCACATCTACATCCAGCCCCTCCCTCCTTTCCCTGTACATTTTTTGTTTCCCCTCCAGCCAATTTTGCGTATCTCTGATTCTCCTCCCCTTTGTATTCCCCCCCTTTTTCGGCTGTGTCCTTCTTTCTCCCCTACTCGCCCCCCCCTCTCACTGTCATAGCATGTTCTTGCCTACCTGCAATTTGTCTTTAGAGCCATCTGTGCCAGGTTTTTTTGTGGGCCTTTTTATAGAAAAGAAAGGTAGGCTGTACTGAAAGCATCCATGATTTAAGAACACTTCTTTTTTTTTTTTTTACTTCTAATTCAAAAGAACATTGGTTGCAGGAAAGCCTACACTTTAGTCCTTCAATACTTAATAGAAAGTAAGACAGGGCTATAGTGATGGCTCACTAGCCATCAAATCTTTATGTGAAATAGAAACAATACACATGACTGGATGGAAGGCATGGGATCCTTCAATTCAGCCCATCTTTGTTTCGATCTCTTTCTTTAATGTGCTTACACTGCATGTGTTAGCAAATTGAACTCAGACTTAATGACTTTGCCAAAGCTAGTCTCCTCTCAGGTACCATCTTGCTTAACATCAATAGACAGAACATATGAAGAAAACTCTGCTTTCCAGTTTCTTTCAGGGCACCAAAGGAAACTCTTTAATTTGAAAAAATGTTGGTTGGTGTTGGATCTGACATCCTTGGTGTGGTTTTCGCCCAACCTTTTACTCCCCATTCTCTTGTTTTTGCTGACTTGGTTTTTTCTAGCTTAAGGGCTCTGTGCACTTTACCACTGCTAACCAGTGGTAAAGAGGTTATGGTCTTTCCTTTAAACATGGTGAAATAGGCTTGCACCCAATTGACACAAGTAATGTATTTGTAAGTCCCTATAAAGTGGTACTACATGTAACTAGGGCCCGTAAATTAACTGCTACTAGTGGATCTACATCACTTATTGTGCCACCCGCTAAAGTAGCCCTTTGAAACATCTCTCAGGCCTGCCATTGCAGTCTGTGTGTTCAGTTTAGAACTGCAATTTCGACCTGGAAAAAAAAACTTTTTGCCAGGCCTATACCTTCCTTTTTAATACATATAATTCACCCGCAGCATAGGCCCTAAGCAGCCTAGAGGGCTGGGTGGAGGGTATAAAAAGTTGGACACAATGCATATTCGGGACGGAGTGCGGATGAAGCGAAGAGTGAGGGGAGTGCTCGTTCTGACTCTGCAGAGAAGTAAAAGTTGTGATTGAGAAGTGGGGCGACCAGGTCGTAGACTCACCCCCCACAGAGGTTTATAGAAATCCTTCATACAGAGACAAGCATGTCTACCCCTCACAAGTAGACAATGCATTGTTAAACAGTTTCCCAGAGTTTGGGACAAATGGTTGTACTAATGTTTGTTTACTATGTCGATACAATGGGAAGATATTCATGACTCCCTGGATTACACATGAATGAGGAGTATAAGGAGTGATTGCATGATAACAGATGGTCATGGATTGTATTGTAATGTACCTGTTTAAATTGCCTACCATGTATAGTTCTGATGTCACTAAATGTTTCTCTGGCTACTCACAGGGCTAATATCTGATTGATGCAATTGATAGTCTTCTACATGTTTATTAATATGTAACTGAAAATACCAATAAAGACATACTTTAAAAAAGTTGGGCATGTATTTTACAGTTTTACCTGTCCTGGTAGTGAAAAACCCATACACGTGTTTGTTGCTACTGCAAGGCCTGCCTCTCTCATAGGAGAACATTGGGTTACCTCATTACATTTATTAAGAGATGACTTTCAATTGAGAGCAGGTATGAATTTCGAGTTTGGCATCTAAAGAATTGTAATTTGAAACCCTCTTTAGTAATAAAATCAGATTTTAAGTCACAATTTCACTTTAGAAAGGAACCATTTGGTGCTTGTTTCCTGGGTCACACGACTAGGTGTAGGTATTTGTGTATTGCTCCGAGCCAGTAAGACAAAGGGACAATAAGTGTTGGCAGGATGGGCCCTCCCCGACATTATTAGGGGGAGGAACTGTCACCTACCACACTTGCACATCACAACGTTTCTGCCTCAGCACACTTACAAAGGGGTTTCATACTAGTCTTTTGTGCCCTCCAAACAAGCTGGGGCCGGGGCAGAGAAGCGGGAAATTCCAAATACCTCTGGGTGAAAAATTCCAGAACCTTCTCCTACTTAAAAGCTGGCACCAAGTATAAATAATGGACCCTCAGCCCCAACTCGTCAGATCACTACTGGACTTGTGGAGTCTGCTAGGAAGAAGGGCTGCCCAACTGTGAAGTCTTCCCTGCTGACCAAGGAATGCTGTTACCACACCAGGGCTTTTCTACTGCTGTGAACCTCCCAGCTGAATTCAGGCTGCCTATGTGGGCCCAAGGCTCCAGCAAATATCCAAGGGTCAGTTGGTTTGCCCTCTCCCTGTCCTAAGCCATAGGGATATATCGGGCTTCTTCAACAGTGATACATCTCATTGCATCTCTATACAGCGTGGTACAGTTTGCTCTTGATGCCTATCCCGCATGACGTAGCTTGTCCTCAATGCTGACGCATCTCCATTTATTATAATTCTTTATTGTATGATTACCTAAAATCATTTACAAATGCGATACATGTTACGTTCATAATTTAAAAAAACATTTGGTTGGGTTAAAAAGAGAAAATCTAAAAGGGTTGTAAAAAATGCCGATGGCTTTTACATTGTAAAACAGTGCAATGTTATTAATACATCTAAAAGATAAGTCATAGTGCAAAGTGATACAGTAATCAAAAGGATTATGAAAACAGCTGATGGCTTTTACGTCGTGAATCAGTGCAATGTTATTAGTAAAGGTAAGACATAATGCAAAATGAAATAGTAATGATAGTAGAGTTGTAATGCACACCAGCAGGAAATGTGTGTGGCTAGTGTGTTATTTTGCTATGGTCTTTTGTTCTTGCGTTTGGCATAGAGTCTTTCTAGCTACCGCAAAGAACTTCCCAACTTGTGCAAGCTCCATTGGCACAGTGGTAGTATAGATAAACATTAGAGCCTCCTTGCATGTTCTTACATTGCTTTGGTTGAACATAGTTCTTAGATATAGGCGCCTCGGGCTTAACAAAACTGAACAACAGCAGATGACATGCTCTGCGGATTCTGTGTGATATTGGCACAAGCGACATCCACTGCTTCCTGTTGGTGTGGTTTTCCAGTGTGCCCTGTAGTCCTGTATTAGTAAAATTAGTAGCCTGGTCCTCAAAACATTCTGAAGAGCTTGTCTGCCCAGACCTGCTTTCAGGTATGGTTGGCATACAGTAGTTTCGTGTAGGCCTGGGCGAAGCACTACGCTACGCTCGCGTAGTTTGCGAAGTTCGCGCTACTTCGCACTACGCGAACTGCACGTAGCACAGTGCGAACACGCGTAGCGTAGTGTTGCGTAGTGCTGCGGTCATTTTTTGCTTGCTCGCGGTCCTCAACGTCAAGTTGGCGACCGCGAGCAAGCAAAATGACATCCTGGCGAGACTTTTTCCTTGTTCGCGATCGCGAGCATGGAAAATAAACCTCCCGGCGAGATTCCCAACGCGAGAAGGTCAGGTTTCTCATTGCGAGGGGTCGCGTATGCTCGCGACCGCTCGCGATGAGAAACTACCAGTTCGCGTTGAGAAAGCTGCAGCTCGAGTAAAAATCTACTCGAGCAGCAGAAAACTACAGCTCGCACTGTGCAAGATGCCATTTTCAATGATTGCACAGTGCCGGTTGCTTGTCCGCACTGTGCAATCATTGAAAACAACATCTTGCACAGTGCGAACATGTTACTTCGCAGTTCGCGAAGTGCTACGCGTAGCTCGCGGAGTGCGAACTTCACTTTGCGTAGCTTCGCGAAGTGCTACTTCGCGAACTACGCCCACCCTTAGTTTCGTGTGAGTGGACAAGGCCATCCGCGCCACAAATGGATCTGATCCTTTCGATGTTCTGTTGTCTTGAAATGATCTTTCCCTGCTTTTTTAGCAGGTTTTTTTAAGCTTGCCGTGGTCAGTTGAGTGTCCGTTGGAAAATCAGCTGGCAGGCACAGTGTATTATTGGCTGACACAAGATACCATGCCCAACGACTGGTATTGTCGGTGAAGACTATTCGAAGTGCTTCCCTGAAACTACCAGGGCTTGCCTTAGTCACATGATGATGTAATTTCACTATATCTTTTTTGCATTCTATGTCCATTGCTGTTAAATTGAACTCTAGTCGAATAATTGTGCGCCTTGTTGAGTGTGGCAACCTAAAAACCTTTCTGAAGGCCATAATGTGCAGATGCTCAACTTATCAGTCAACAGGCCTGGGAAGGCAAGATGGCCATAGCTCCGTGTTGGAATTAGCTTGGCTTGCATTACTCGTCCTATGCCCTCCGTTGAATGGCTTACAAGCTTCTGATGTAATCTGCATAGTGCGTGTGTGACCTTGGCTGCTTTTGCCACCAGTGTTTTGGCCTGTAGTGTTATTCTTCCAGTATCTGAGATTTGTACTCTTTGTTTGCTGTGGCAATCTTAAATGGGCGTAGATGCCAGCCCAATAAGGAGTTTTTGGGTTTATGAACAAAGACCAGTACCTTAGTTTTAGTTGCATTGGCTTATAGAGGTGTAGTGTCTCCAATGCCCTTTTCATGCCTATTCTGGTTTGGTCCAATAGGACTGTGTGAGTTTAGTGCGAACCCAAGTGCCGGTGTGGAGAGACATGATAGCCGCAAGGAGTTTCCTCTGAATACCTCATTTTGCAAGTGTTGCCCACAGTATGTTTTGATCAATGCCATCGAAGGCGGTACTGTAATCGACAAAGCATGCGTAAAGGGGGGGGGGGGGGTTGGTGCCCTCTATGGCCTCATTTGCCAGGTATGCTAGTACAATGGCGTTATCCATTGTCGATGAGTTTGGCCGAAATCCTGTCTGGTATTGCGGTATGATTTGGTTATCTGTTATCCATGCCTCTAGCTCTTTCAGGAGCACTTTTGCATATGCCTTCCCGTCCACATTTAGCAATGCAGTTAGTCTATAGTTCACCGGCTGTGAAGCATCCCCTTTCTTGTAGATGGGTTGCAGGATAGAGCCTTTCCATGAGTCAGGTACTCCTGAAGTATTGTAGCAGTGATTGAATAGACAACACATGTGGGGGGCCCAGAAGTCTCGATCTTTGTTGAAGACACTTCTTGATAGCCCGTTAGGCCCTGGAGCCCCGTCCTTCCTGATTCCGTTCAATGTAATCAAAATTTCTTTTTGTGTGGGGATGACATCCTCAATCTCATACTCACCAGGGTGAAAGCCTTCAGCCTCCATTGTTTTTGCCCTCGATTTGTCCTGATCGACATATAGCCTTTTTGCGTGGGCTGCCCATTTGTTGGCAGGTACGGCATTGTGTATGTAGCTTCCACCATTAAGTCCATTGATTATGACTCCAAAATTCCCAGCTCTTGCTGGGAGCAAAGCAAAACGAAAGGGGATGATGGACTGAGTGTTGAACATTGGTTTAAACCCAGATCAGTTGACTGGGGATGAGTGCTTGCAATGTTCAACACTCCGTCCATCATCCCTTTTGGTTTTGCTTTGCTGGGAGCAAGCAATGCATAGATGTATTTCCAAATATCATCTGTGATGGTTTGTTTCAACTTCTAGACAGGTTTTTTGTGCGATCTTCTGGCTGTTTTCAGGAGTTATTCTGCCCGTGAGCATTTTTCTCTCCTATGCTGTTGCTCTGCCAGACAACACCGCTTTTTGCTTTCTTTAAATTCTTTGAAGTCAGAGAGGTTGGCTAGCCTGTTTCTGCTACGTTTTCCTTTGTGTGTGGATTGCCTTCCTGTGACCAGCGCATTAGATAGCGAGGAGATGATTTCCGACCATCTTTCCTCAGGACTGGTCATGCATATAGCCTGTTTCCAATTGTTGTATCTCACTTGGCTTATCGGTCCCCAGTTGATGCGTTTTATCGGTGCTGAATCAGTGTATGAGTGATGCTTTTTACCCGCAGTTAAGTGTTCAGCATGCATCATGGTGCTTATATTGACAAGGATAGATATTGCATGGTGGTCGCTCGCGGAAGTGTGTGTCACCTGGTATTCTTCACATCTCCTAAGTAAGAATTGGTTCAGAAAGATGTAGTCCAGCGTGGATGTTTTGGAAAAATGGTTGATGTTTCGTATTTTGCTGCCCCACTTGGTTCACGGACTCCAGGTTGAATTAGTTGATGCAAGCTTCCATAATGTTCCGATCTTTATCTCCTTGACGTCGGTCCGGAAGGCACAGGTCTCTCATGTTGAATTCTCCGGTGATGATGCATTCGTGGCCGGGGTTTTCATAGAGGTATTCTCTAATTAGACCTATAATACTCCTTGTGTATGCTATTTTTACCTTGTTGTTTGGATTGATGAAAAGGTTAATTACTGAAATTGTAGTTGGAGTATCCTCTAATGTTATTCCCTTTATAGTGGCGATCTGGACGTCAGGGGAATTTGTAAGCCATTCCTCAAGTTGTACTTGCAGGTTTAATTTTACAAATATTGATACCCCACCGATCGGTCTTCCAAAGATGTTTTTCCTATCGGCCAAGGTGTGTATTGCCTGGAAGCCTTTGATGGGGTTTGGTGTTACCGTCCATGTTTCCTGTAGGCACAGGATATCTCCTGTTTTGAGTAGACTCGTGGCTTCCTTATTCGCTAAGAACGATTTTAGGCCTGCCACGTTCCAGCTTATTACTCTGAGGTTAGTTCTTGTTCTTGCTTCTTCTATGCTAGGGATTTGCCCTCCCGTTGGTGTGCAAAGCAGTTGAGATCCAGGCCCAGTCTTCTGAAATGGCGTCCTGAGGTGCTTTTATCTCCATGCATTGTCTGGTTGCATCCCCCTTCATGAGCTTGATTTTGATGGTATTATCACAATGAAGGCTCAGGATTGATTTTATGCCCCTTAGAATACTTTTCTGTGGTGCTGTTGCTGTTTGTTTAAGAGTATTTGGGGATACTTTTCAATTGGACATTTGTCTACCCTGGATCCCCCAATCCCTGAGTAGATCTTTTTCTGCCATGATTTGGATATCTAGCTTGGTGGTCCACTTTGTTAAGGTTGACTCCCTATGACTTATCCAGGAGTAGTTTTTGAAATGCACCGATTCTAGATGGGCTGATTTTAGGTAGGCCAACGAGGGTATGCATGACAGGAGGTATAGGATGTTTGAGCGATTTAAGATGTTGCCCGCGCCTCTTGTCTCAAATTCAGGCGTAAGGATCACTGTATACTCCGTGTCTGGCAGATGGCCGGTTCCCGAGTCGTTTCCCTTACGCACATTGCTCTGCCCATCATACGCAGTTGTTTGATCCAGGAGCCCTGTTTGGCTGTTATTCCAGCACGGATTGACTTGCGTTTTCCCATCCAAATCATTATTACAAGATTGCTCGCAGGTCTCGGCCCTTTGGTCGTCCAGCGGCGACTTCCATGTTAATGTGGATTGTGTAGCTGCTGTATTTTGGCCATTGCATTGCGTTTCCATTGCTGGTGGGTAAACTTTCAATAGGCAAGTTTCCTGCGCCAATGCTAGTGTCGACTTTTCTATCTTCTCACTTGGTTGTGATTCCGTGACCTTGTGTCCTATTTTTCGTGTTTTTACTGGTCTCAGGTGGTACCTTTGCCTCCCAGCCTTCTACTCTTTTGGTGGCGTTATTATTGTTGGCATTCACCACCTCAGCATAAGTTTGTATTTGGGGATTAATATCAGTATGAGTATTGAGCAGCATGAGAGTCACCTTCAGGGGACCCTCTACTGGCTTCTCGTTTGGGTGATTTGGTAAGGAAGTTTCCTGGCTATTGCTCGCCGGTGAAGCCTCGGCTAAAGTGTTATCTCTAATTTTAAAAATGGGATAGATCATTGGGCCCTTGTCGGGGCGAACTGTGCCAGTGTCTGGCTGAATGCAGGGATGTCTGTATGCAGTAGACCTCATTCCTTTTTTGTATAATTGTCATTACCCATTTCTTTTTGTTTTCAGAGATTTCCGTAGTTTTTTCTTTTGCCGTCTGGTGAGTTGGCCTTTGATCTGGTGTCCTGCCATCATGTCTGACCTTGCTCAGAGGCATATTAGATTGTAGTTGCTGTGCCATCTGTTGCTTCTGGTTCATTAGGTGTTATTACTTGTCCAGAATGTGGTTCCCCTTTTTCAGGGTTGTTCCTGTTCTGTATGTTGCTTGGCCGAGCTTGACTGCATTTGTTTATTAAGGTTGTTAACAAGTCAGGCAGAGTAGCTAATTTTTCCACTATTGCTTCACTAACGTTTTTCGTTGGACTTGTGGTCCCCCCTTGACCTTTTTCTCTGATAGACCACTGGTACATTTTTGAGTTTATCATGTCCATCTTTTTGTTAATTGTCAAAACACTTTGTGCAAGCATGTGTATTAAGTCCACCTGTATCTCTAATTTGTGGGATTGCCATGTGAGAGCCTTTACTGCTGCCAATAGTGATGTGTTTATTGTATTTAAGATGAGTTCTGGGCCGTCCTTATTTATTGAGTCGTGAAGGTCATACTGTGTTCCAGGGTATTGCCCAGTGGCAGCTCCCATGGATTCCTCTGTCATTGATTGCAGTTTGCTGGCTGAGTTTTCTTTTGATTTTAATAGCTCGGTTAATGATGGATCTGGGGTACAGAGATTGACTAATTTTTGTGGTGTTTGTAACCTTCCAACGTTGTTAGCAGGCGTGGAGCAATTTTGTTTAGTCCCCGGTCCACAGAGTTTTGTAGAAACGTCCAGTGTTTCCCGATACTGGTCATTTATATGTTGGATGTGGGCCTCTATTTCAGTGGCGTTCTTGTTATGAATGTCACCAGGTGATGTTGGGCCCTGCGATTTGTTTAATACTTTGCCGACATTTAAGGTTAATGAGATCTCGATGATTCCGGTTTGTTCTAAACAGTGTTCTGCCATGTTATGATTTTTATTATGATTTTTGTATTTGCTGGCGGTGTTTAAGGTATCATTACTGTCCATGACTGTTTCTACTGTCTCTGCAAGTCTCGCCATCTCTGTAATTATTGAATCTCCCAGGCTGTCTTGGACTGTTTGATTTGAGATAAGGAGGAGGTCTTCTCCCAGGGTTGCTGCCTCCTGGCCAGGGCTGATGGTGATCCCCTCCTCCTCCCAGGGCTCTGTTCGGTCAACTTTGGATTCTAACTTCAGCCTTGTGAAATATTGATGTATTGGGAGACTCCCTATTGAGGGATTTCCCAATTCTAGCGAGTTCTTCAGTGCTCTTACTGTTCCCCGTTGCTGCTTTACTCTTTTTTCCTTATTGGCAGATCCTGTGCACTTAATTTTTTCAGAGGCGTTCTTGATGGTTGTCCAATTCCTGCGTGCTGGAATTGTGTGAGAATTTCCAGTTGGTATGGAATGCTGAAGCCTGCAGCCTTACCTTGCGTGCCCAGTCTTTGGCCCACTCTCTTGATTTCTGCTGCCTTGTTTGGCTATGGCTGTGTCGAGTTCCTATTTGGACTGGCGCGAGCTGCCCTGGCTGTCCTGCATGAGGCATTGGTCTCATTGGGTTCTAATTTGGATTCTGTTTGACTGGTGAATATAAGTGTATTATTGATGGGCACTAGTCATGGGTGGTAATGAGTGGTAATAAGTGTAGTCAAATTATTATTGATGGTATTGGTGTTGATACTGATCTTGTATTGGAGGCGTGATGGTTTGAGCCTCACTCTTCGCTATTTAAGCTGTTAAGCTGGTAAAATGTGAAGTTTTGACGTTTACGCCTTTTACTGCTCCTTTTCGTGATGTGCGTCCCTCCTTCTCTCTGTTCCCCTCAGCAGCCTCCAGACCTTGGGTTGCTGAAGGCACCCTGCCAGCCAGCCATGCCCAGGGGGCTATTTTTGTGAGTAGACTTCTTGCCCCTTCCAGTACACGGTGGTTTGGTGAGTAGACTTCAGTCGACAATAGCATTCCGGCCTGTACCTACGTCACTAACACATCGCTTCCCGTGTCCTCCTTCTGAGCTCCTTCTCGCACACCGCGGATATTCCCGTGAGTAGGTCTTCGTCGAGGACAGCTGCTTGGCCTAGATCTGTGTCATCGGTATATTAGTTCTGGTGACGCATCTCATCTCGAGCCCTTGTAAGCCCAGGTGGCTCCCTTGATGTTAGCACAGGTCATCACATTTCGTCAACAACTCATCGACCTGTTTGTGTGCGATGCATCTCCTTGATGATGGCTCGTGGACCTGCCGCTGTGCAACTCATCTCAAGACCAAACCTTGGATGTCAGCTCATAGTCGCCAACTCCTCAACGCCAGCCTGTGTAGCGCAATGCAAGGACTTTGCATCTCAACACCCATGTCCACAGGTACTTTCGCAGTTGACTGAACTCAGTCCTGTATGTGGCCTACGCTCCATCGTGGTCGGCATGAACTTAAGACTTTTTACCTTGTCTACTGCAAACAGATAACAGCTTTTGCCCCTTTTTGCTTTTTAGCTTTTAATTTTCATGAAATCTTTAAAATTCCATATCTTCTGTTATACTAATTTAATTATTTTCATTTTGATTTCAAATAATTTATTACATTTTAGTCTATTTTTCTAAATTAGTGTGGGATTTTTCTTGTGTTGTGTTGACACTTTATTACTGTTTGAAGTGTTGCATAAATACTTTACACATTGCCTCTAAGTTAAGCCTGACTGCTTTCTGCTAAGCTACCAGAGGGTTAAGCACAGGTTAATTTGGTATTCTTTGTGACTTCACCCTGACAAGAATTGTAGTTGCTTATTCACTAGGGTTGAGGTCCAAACGCTGAGTTGCAGTATTCTATTAAGGTTGGGAGGCCAACACTACTTCTGGTTATCTCCTTATCCTCCCGAACCCCCTAATGCTTTTCACTATTTTTAAATTTAGAATTTCCTTTAATATTTATTGTACATTACATTGGTATTCCTTTTCCATACCTTTAGCTCATGCTTGACTTCCTCTACTGGATTTTCATCTCTGTTTCACAGCTTGAAAAGATGCTGGACCCGCAGATGTGGCGAGAAGCAGCGACGCAGGTGTTTTTCGCGCTGGGCCTTGGCTTTGGAGGAGTCATTGCGTTCTCAAGTTACAACAAGCAGGACAATAACTGCCACTTTGATGCATCCCTTGTCTCCATCATTAACTTCTTCACCTCCGTCTTGGCTACCCTGGTGGTCTTCGCTGTGCTTGGGTTTAAGGCCAATGTCATGAATGAAGTGCGTGGTGGAGTAAGTGCTTCCACGTTCACCGTTTACCTTCTCCTAGGCCGGGTTAGTAGACGTAGACCAGAACCAGAATGAGAAAGCCTGTCCTCAGAAGTGCATGAAAACATTGAACCATCTGGAATTGCATGGGGATACTGGAGTTCAGTCCTGAAAGAACAAACGGATACTGGTGCACTGGCCTAGAGGATACAAGCGGGACATTATAGTCCATTAGAGTACACTGGGATACTGGAGTCCATGCTGGTATGGGAGATGCATGTGTGCACGTGGCTATCAGTGACACTTTAGGAGCAGTGCCATCCAGTCCTGTGAGGAGCATGGCAATATCAGAGGGAAGATGTACGGTGTGCATCACAATAACAATCTTTGGTCCTGTGATGTGCTTGCAAGACTCGGACTGCACAAGGGGCATGAGGATGGCATGAAATGAAATGAGGTGAAGGGGAGTGAGGATAGCATGGAGGTGTGGGATCATAGGCGGAAGTATGGTGAGAGCAGCCAGACCAAAACATTATTGTGAGAGTCCATGAAGAGCTAAAGTGTTCAGATGGAGATGATGCTGGAGCATGATTGGAAATATATGCAGAGAGATATTTGTGTATGGGTGACCTTCATTTTATTGGAAGAGTGTACTCAAATTTCAGATTTTGGAAGGGTGTCCTTAATATTAGATGTCTTCAGCAATGCACTGCAGTTAGAGGCATTTGGAGGAGGCATTAATCCTAAGTATCTTGAAAGGTGCACCTAAGACTGGGATGTTGGCATGGTGTGCTGATGGAGAGCGCTGAGCGGTGTGTCGAAGTTCAGATGATACTCTGATGATGAGGCAGCGTTGGTGCCACAAGGATGGAATGCAACAGTCATGCTAAAAGCAGGTCTGGGAAGGAGAGATCACATCTCTCAGCAGGAAGGTACCTACAATGGTTGCCTTTCAAGCACGGAATCCTGATCACAAAAGGCTGTCTAATGTATAAATATACCAGCAGCCTGGCACCACAATGCCCTGCCAATCGGGTCTTTCTATATTAGGATCCTACAGAGCTTCGGACCAAGATATGAATGCAAACTCTTCACTGAATTAGTACCAGACATGTATACGCTTTACCATTGCAATTAAGATGGTTCACACTTAGATGCCATGTTGTCACTGGGAGCATTGATCAAATAGCAATGCAGTCTTCACGGGATTCCTGCTCTCACTGGGGTGCATTGATCATATGGTGGTGTAGTGTTCATACTAGGGTGTGATGCTCTAGCAGGAATGCAATGATCACATTTGGATGTAGTGTTCACAGTAAAGTCGTGTTCTTTCATTGGGGTGCATTGATCACATGACGGTGCAGTCTTCGCAATGGGACCAGTTTGTTGCCATCTCACCCCCTTTCCTGTTGGTGCCTTCTTTAGGAATGCGGAGTGGATTCTTGGATATCTGAATACTCACGTCTTGAACCATGACCTGATCCCATCACATGTAAACTTCTCACACCTGACTGCCCAGGACTACCACGAGATGTATGGTGTGATGAAGACTGTCAAAGAGGACCACTTCCAGGACTTGGGACTGGACGACTGTTTGCTGGAAGAGGAACTGCTCAAGGTCTGTACCTGTCGCTGAATGATATGTGGTGGTGATGTCTTTGAATGCCAGCACTCTAAGGTGGATGGTTGTTGTCCCTGTCATTTGCAGTATACAACACGAAGTGCACTCTCTTTACTTGCACTCGCCTGTGCAGAGAATCGGTCAGAGCTAGCTTCTCTGAAGTTCAGGATTCTCAAGGAGCACGATGATGCAGACCATGCTATAGAGTGCCACAGAAATGTATGCAGTGCATCATGTACAGAGGAAGCCTCAGCATGCTCCTTTCTGAACTACAGATATTATTTAGTAAGGGGTGGTCTGCTTTTTTACTCCAACTCGGAGAGTTAGTTAACTCTAATGTTCCCCTGCTCCGAGAAGAAATAGCGCACCCTTCTCTCTCTTCATACCATGTCAGTCATAAGGAGTCAACCTATCATGATAGCAGTGGGCTAGGTTAAACGGGTTTCTAACATTGCACTGCTGTATATCCACGTTAACAAACTCCTGGGTTATGTGCCCAGCAGGGAAACATGAAACACAGGACAAGAAGAAAAGCTTTGCAAGTGGGAAATAACATTCATTTTTGGACCGAGTACACATCAATTATGCTTAGGTTAAACAGAGATAGGAAGGCCTGCAACAAAATATAGGGCTTGGAGAGTCCTAGTTACACTGCCTTGGTGCAACCAAGTCACCAACACGTATGCAGTGATGTTCCAAAGAGGCGTGGGTAAATAATGCTACCTGAGTGCAAACTCTTATGAAAACAAACGTGTCTGCGAGCGTTGAACTGGTAGCCAGTGCCCCCCTTGTTGCTGCCCTCAGACTGGACTCGAAAAAGCACGGTGAAGTATATCTGCTGGACGGCAGCACTTTTACTTGATTGACAGCCATGTTAACCATTTTGCTGCTGTTTTTGGCTTCAGCGAGTGTCTGGCACACTACATTTATATACAAGTTTCGCTAAAAATACAAATGAGAAAGCTCTTTTTAATTGCCTCTCAATTTTAAAGTTAATCTGTAAGCGTCAATGTTCCAAACTGAAGTGAAGTCCTGAGAGTCACTCATATTGTATGATTGGTCAAGTTATTACATCAGAAACACTGGGGCCAGATTTATCATATTATTTTGTTGCCCTTGTGTTACGGTAGGTAACGCAAGGGCAACGCAAAACTAAAGTCAGAATTACCAAACAATGCAAAGCCACCTTGCGAGGCCCTGCGATGCTTGCTAAATCTGAAGTGATTCCAGGCAGCACAAGTAGCAGCCTTGCCTTACTCCGCCCCAGGGAAGTGTTCCATGGGTGGAGCGAGGGTGTTCCCACACATCCACCGATCGATTTTGGTGCATTCGCAGACTTAATATTGAGTGGTAGACCTGGGAATGTGTCAAAATACTATGCCATCCTAGGGAAGTAGTCGTAACAAGGAGATTATATTTATTTTTCCTCGTTTTTTTTCTCTTTCTGCATGGTCAGCACTTCTAGAAAGAGGAAAAAACTAGGCCTGGGCAAAAATTTCGTTCCGTTCGCGGAAATTGTGATGATTTGACATTTTTGCGTTCCGCGGAGAGCGCGAAAATGTCAAAATTTCTGCTTTCCACAGCTTGGCGATAATTTGTTTCTTGCTCGCGCTGTAAAATAATACATTGTCGCGCGATCGCCTTACCTGAATCCCTGCGTTCGCCGACAAGTTTTCTTGATCCGGTCGCGTTCTCCATGAGATGTTGGACTGTTTTTAGCCATTTGCGCTGTCTCGCGACAGTTCGCGCCCGCAGCGACGTCATGTGTCGCGCGATCACGTCTTTCTTCTCGCGATCATGCACCGCGAGACAACTCAAAACAAGATGGCCGCGCCCGCGAGCAACCACATGGGTAAGTTGGTGACCCGCAACCATGCAGAAAATCTTGCGAACATGCGGGAAAAAAATTCCGCATCTTCGCGATATTTTCGCTTGTTTGCGATAATTTTAAACATTTTCGCGATAATTTGTGAAAGTGGATTTCGCAAATTCCGCCCACCCTTAGAAAAAACCTCATGTTTGTGTGAAGGAATGCGTCCCTTCCTGCACACAAACAATCCTGCCTACAACACTGGCACCCATGCACCACAACGGAAGGTTGCCTGCATTAGCACAAGGCAGAACATTGTATGGCAGCACAAGGAGAGGACAGGAATGTGCCATACAATGTTAAATATGGCACACTCCTGCCCTCTCCCCTTCTCGTAGGACAGATCAGCAAGGTGTCTTCCTGAGCTGTGTTGAATAGAAGTTTGATAAATCTGGCCTGAGGCTTTTGCTCGGGAATCACATTATGTGACTGAAGAGAACATGGGACAATTAAATCACATGGCATGAAAATTAATAAACTACTATGAATAAATGAAGTGGCATCATGATGTACAGGGGAGGGGGCAGATGACAAGCTGTAACAGCTAACACAACTGAGCTTTCATGAAAAGGATATGATCATTAATGAAGGGATTTAACTAGAGAATGAAGAGAAGTGACATTCGACTCTGGGTGCTATAGACATGAGGAAAAAGTGACTGCCTAAATGAAAGCACCTGAACTGAGACATTGACGAAAGAAGCGTAGAAGCTGATCAAAAAACACCAGGAAAGGTAAAGGCAAAATTTTGTCTTCTAAGAAAGAGGATCCTGAGAAAGGAAACTGATTTTTTTTAGGCTTCAGCCATCTTACCCTCAGATTGTGTATGTTTTGATGCTTATTGGTAATAATATCTTTTCAGCAGCTTAACCTAAATGTTTGGTGACATCAATTGACTAGCCTAGACCCACAAAGGGACTTCTTTATCGCACTTAACGACAAGAGTCTTGACAACCTCAGCAGGATCGGTGGTGCAATACCAAGATCCCAAAGCATGGCCAAGGGAGACCAGGTACTACTGATGTTACTCGACAACAGGACCTAGGTTGTACCTGCATTTGATCTGGCAAGGTTGCCGTTCTTCCAAGCGTTCATGGTAGATAAAATTGTTCTTTTCTTAAGATCATGCAATGAAGCCAAATGATTGGATACTGATGACCAATGGTTTTGTATAAATATTAAAGAATGTAGGAGAATAAGCTGAGCCCTGGGAAATAAAACAGGACGTCCGATAAGGATTTGAGCGAAAGTGGGGAGGGAGAAACCCAAGAAAGTGAATGGTCAGTGAGAAGAGAACACAACCAATTGAGTGCTTGGTAGATTCCAGTGCGAGATGAACTTTTCTGATGTTTTAGCTATGGCTGGATGCAGGGAGACAGATCTGAAATTGTGAGGTTTAGATGGGTAAAAAATAGCCTCAAGAATCAACCTCCGGCCAATGTGCTTTGCTTCAAATAGTGAGTATCATCACATCATTCCCAGTTATCATTGGCATAGAAATCCTGCGTCTGTGAGCACAAGACAGCAGACCAGGAACTTTTCCTTCTGGAATCATCTTTTCACAGTCTGGCCAACTTGTCCTATTGTGCTCAGTATTTATCCGAGCACGTATGCATGATGACTCTTTCTAAAAAGACTTCTTCTTGTCCTGATGATGATCCCTTCCATTTCTGAGAATTTGAAGCAACACATCGACTCTATAAAGCCCACAGGTTGAGAATGATGAACTATAACTATAAGAACAAACTGTTAGCCTTCATGACGATACGTCGTCTCTTTCAATTGTATTTGGACATATATATGTGTGTATATATATATAGATATAAATATATATATATATATTCACTGAAAGAACCATAGGTTTCACACATGTTATAGTTAGGAATTAGCTTTTAAAAAACCTTGCAAATTCAGTGAAAAAACCATAGGTTTCACACACGTTATAGTTAGCTGGACATTTCACTCGTAAAAAAACAATGAAATTTTCCCGTTATAGTTAGTTAAGCTAACTATAACTCGCGCGCCCGCAATGCACTGCTGATGACGTCACATATTACATCACTCATGACATGGTCAGTGACATCACTCATGACATCACTGATGACATCTCAAATGACATCACTGATGACATCACTGATAACATCATCCAGTGAATGTGTGTTTTTCTGAAAATTAAATATGTTTTATATATGTATATCTCAAGGTCGATGGAAGAATAAATGGGTATATAAGTGTCTAAATGGATGATTTGTTTTTTAAAAATTGATTGTGTAACTGACTGATTAAGTGTATCTTAGTGAATACATGGCTTAGTGAGTAATGTTTAAATATGTAAATATCTGTATCAGTCTCTCACTTTGTGTATAAGTGGCTGCATGGGTTGGTGAGTAGCTACATGAGTGTCTATATAGGTTTTTAGTTGGTTTTTTGAGTATCAGTGTCTATATGGTTCGGTGGGACGTATTACGTAGTGCATAGGTGCATGAATGAGTGACTCACTGTTTGTATGTGTTGAAGACAGCATATGTGCAGGACTGTATGGGTGGATGAGTGTGTGTATGGGTGTGTTAGTGAGTGAATGGCTGTCTCAATAGTGTCTTTATGAGTAACTACATATGTTGTAAACTAGTATATGTGACTATTGGTGTATATAAGTGAGTATATGTGAGAGTGAGAGATTGAAAGAGTTCCTGTATGAATAAGTATGTGTTTCTATAAGTGATTGTTTAAAAAACTAAGTATGTGTAAGTTTCTGTAGAAGTAAGTGTGGTGGTGTGTGTATAACTGTATATGCAAGTAAATGTATGTTTCTTTCTTTTTTTCATGAGTGACTATGTGTGTCAGTAACTCTGTGGATGAGTGGCATTGTGTAACAGGATGTATTGGTGTATGTGTACATATGATGTGTGAGTACACGAATGAGTGACTTTACAGGACTGTTGGTGAATGAGTGGATGTTTATGTGGTTCTTAGAATTATTGAAGAGGTTGTTGTAATTGGTATTGGTATGTCCATTTTTTTGAAAATTTCAGTCTCTCTTTTTGAATGTGTGTATCAAAGGTTATATTAGGTGATGGATGATGTCATCAGTGATGTCATCAGTGATGTCATTTGAGATGTCATCAGTGATGTCATGAGTGATGTCACTGACCATGTCATGAGTGATGTAATATGTGACGTCATCAGCAGTGCATTGCGGGCGCGCGAGTTATAGTTAGCTTAACTAACTATAACGGGAAAATTTCATTGGTTTTTTACGAGTGAAATGTCCAGCTAACTATAACGTGTGTGAAACCTATGGTTTTTTCACTGAATTTGCAAGGTTTTTTAAAAGCTAATTCCTAACTATAACATGTGTGAAACCTATGGTTTTTTCAGTGAATTTGCAAGGTTTTTTAAATGCTAATCCCTAACTATAACATGTGTGAAACCTATGTTTTTTTCAGTGAATTTGCAAGGTTTTTTAAATGCTAATTTCTAACTATAACGTGTGTGAAACCCATGGTTTTTTCAGTGAATTTGTATGGTTTTTTAAATGCTAATTCTTACCTATAACATATGTGATTCCCATATTTTTTTTTTTTGATTTTGTATGATTTTTTTATTATAAATTCTTATCTTAAATGTGTTTTTTTTTTTAAAAAAACAAGTTTTTTTTAAACTTTTTATTCTCTTAAAACACTTTTTTTTTTAATAAAAAATATGCAATATATCAAGTTTTCTCTTTTTTTTTTACCAAACAGGTAAGATATATTAGTATAACATAGAAAATATATATATATATTTTTTTAGTGCGCGTACGGTAAGCGTACGGTAAGCTTACGGTTTACGCAATGTTTGTAATTTATCTACTCTGTTTGCGTATAGTTACGCAATTTGCGTAGCCGCGCGTACTGTGCGTGGGGCGCGTAGGCGTGTACGCTACACGCGCACGTTACGCGGAAGTGTTGTAGAGTGACTGTTTTGCGCATGCGCGCGAGCGCGTGTCTTTTTTACGCGCATGCGCACTTTTACCGTAAGCGCACCGTAAGCGTAACGTAAGCGTAACGTACGCGCACGGTGGGTCATGTGATCATGAAACACAACTTTTGATTGGTTGAAACTACTTTCAGTTCTAGAACTCTCCTACACCACACCCATTCCCCTCATTTCTGCTTGTGATCCCTTAGGAGAAGGAGCTGAGTTGTCTTTGGGATACGATGGCAGACCAGCACTCTTCTGCTGAGAGTGAGGCTAGCAGCACCACCATCAGGCAGAGAAGGAGGAAACAGAAGGGCTCTTTCATATGGGAGTATTTCACTTTTCCAGAGGGTGAGAAAAAAGTCAATGCTGCACTGGTGACTTGCAAGCTGTGCCAGCGTGTACTTTCGCGAGGTAATCCCAACAAGAAGTATTCCTTTGGGAATCACACTATGTTGAGACACCTTGAGGATGTGCATCCTAAGACACATGCACGACATACTAGGGGCAACCCTTCAGTAAGTCGAGCGAGCACATCCACAGCAGCTCAGCCGAGTCCTTCTTCGAAAGCTCAGCAGAGCCCTTCATCTGTGGGGGCACAATCACCTTTTTCTGAACCTCTGGAAATGAACCCTCGGTTTGGTAGGGTTACTATGCGGTGTTCATTTTGCCATGATCTAATTGTTCACAGGGAGACCAGTGTTTCCCTCATTAACAACAGAATAGATCAGCACAAATGTCCAACCAGCTAATGTTCCCATACTTCCTTTCCTCTGTCCCTGCATGAACACAACAGCTCTTTTAAGAGCCAACCTTACCTCTCAACTTTTTTTTATTTTTTCTTTAAAACTTTTTTTTTTTTTTTTTTTACCGTACGCGTACGGTAAGCGTTTTTTTTTTTTTTTTTTTAAAAACACTAAAAATCAATTACCACATCTCAAGATCCTTGAGGAATTAATAACTAAATACTAAAAATCTTTTTGAGATAAAGTGGAAGAAAGAGACCTTCTAATTTCTCAGTTACCTGTCACACCCAACAATTTAAATTTTAATTAAAATGTAATTGAAATTACTTGAAAAAATGGTTGGTTTTTTTTGAAAATTTTCTTTCACAATCTGAAAAAAAAGAAAAAAGTATTAATATTTAATAAATCAATATATTACACAGAGTCATGTTTTCACATTAGTCACAAAACGAAATTTCTTTGCCAATTTGAAAGCACACTTACTACTCTTTTTTTTGGCAAGTGATAAACACTTTTACAGACTGACACATTTTGAATCCACTTTTCAGATTCTTAAAAAAGCACATGTCCAAACTGCTTTTTCAGACCAGCACCATGTGTAACCTGGGTGACTGACTACACTCCAGCAAGGGCAACCAGCCTTAGTGATGCTGAATGTATTTGTATTACTGACTGAAACCTCAAACCCCACTCGGTTGTGAATACTGTGCATGATTCCACAGGATAAGCAGCTGGGTGTGTGCTAAGAGTCTGCTTCTGCACAAAAAAAATGGCTCCCCCTTTCCATCTAATGCAACTGTGAAATCACCAGATCAATACGCAATAAATCTCTGCCTGTAATTCCTCTTTGCACACAGAGTCATGTTTTCATATTAGTCAGAAAACGAAATTTCTTTCCAATTTGAAAGCACACTTACTACTCTTTTTTTTGGCAAGTGATAAGTACTTTTACAGACTGACACATTTTGAATCCACTTTTCAGATTCTTAAAAAAGCACATGTCCAAACTGCTTTTTCAGACCAGCACCATGTGTAACCTGGGTGACTGACTACACTCCAGCAAGGGCAACCAGCCTTAGTGATGCTGAATGTATTTGCATTACTGACTGAAACCTCAAACCCCACTCGGTTGTGAATACTGTGCATGATTCCACAGGATAAGCAGCTGGGTGTGTGCTAAGAGTCTGCTTTTTCACAAAAAAAATGGCTCCCCCTTTCCATCTAATGCAAATGTGAAATCTCCAGAGCAATACGCAATAAATCTCTGCCTGTAATTCCTATTTGCACACAGAGTCATGTTTTCACATTAGTCACAAAACGAAATTTCTTTGCCAATTTGAAAGCACACTTACTTCTCTTTTTTTTGGCAAGTGATAAACACTTTTACAGACTGACACATTTTGAATCCACTTTTCAGATTCTGAAAACAGCACATGTCCAAACTGCTTTTTCAGACCAGCACCATGTGTAACCTGGGTGACTGACTACACTCCAGCAAGGGCAACCAGCCTTAGTGATGCTGAATGTATTTGTATTACTGACTGAAACCTCAAACCCCACTCGGTTGTGAATACTGTGCATGATTCCACAGGATAAGCAGCTGGGTGTGTGCTAAGAGTCTGCTTCTGCACAAAAAAAATGGCTCCCCCTTTCCATCTAATGCAACTGTGAAATCACCAGAGCAATACGCAATAAATCTCTGCCTGTAATTCCTCTTTGCACACAGAGTCATGTTTTCATATTAGTCAGAAAACGAAATTTCTTTCCAATTTGAAAGCACACTTACTACTCTTTTTTTTGGCAAGTGATAAGTACTTTTACAGACTGACACATTTTGAATCCACTTTTCAGATTCTTAAAAAAGCACATGTCCAAACTGCTTTTTCAGACCAGCACCATGTGTAACCTGGGTGACTGACTACACTCCAGCAAGGGCAACCAGCCTTAGTGATGCTGAATGTATTTGCATTACTGACTGAAACCTCAAACCCCACTCGGTTGTGAATACTGTGCATGATTCCACAGGATAAGCAGCTGGGTGTGTGCTAAGAGTCTGCTTCTACACAAAAAAAATGGCTCCCCCTTTCCATCTAATGCAAATGTGAAATCTCCAGAGCAATACGCAATAAATCTCTGCCTGTAATTCCTATTTGCACACAGAGTCATGTTTTCACATTAGTCACAAAACGAAATTTCTTTGCCAATTTGAAAGCACACTTCTCTTTTTTTTGGCAAGTGATAAACACTTTTACAGACTGACACATTTTGAATCCACTTTTCAGATTCTGAAAACAGCACATGTCCAAACTGCTTTTTCAGACCAGCACCATGTGTAACCTGGGTGACTGACTACACTCCAGCAAGGGCAACCAGCCTTAGTGATGCTGAATGTATTTGCATTACTGAGTGCAACCTCAAACCCTTAAAGTATTCCTTATTTTTACCAGTCCACCTTAATTTATCGTGGAAACATAGTCCATATTATTTTACATGTTCCTCACATTTAAATTTCTCCCAAAACAGAAAATAATAAACACAACTTCAACAAAAGGAATTCCATTTCTATTATTCATTTCTTAATTTTCCATATACATCCCCTCTCAAACTCTAAACTCACCTTTAAAATTAGTTAGTTGTGAAAGAAATGTGGCACTCAAACAGCAGATTATCAGAGCCAGGATCTCTGTTCTTTACACCTCTCTCCTCTCAGCAGAACCAGATAATGGCAAACTTTCCCTCTCTTTTTCCACACATATACATGTTAATTTCAAATCTCAGTGCTTCCCCCTTTTTTTCAAATGTAATCACACATTTCTATTGGTTGAAAACCAACCCTTTTCCAAAAGTACCCTTCCCCCAACTTGACTTCTGCCTAGTACCCTTCCCCCAACTTGACTTCTGCCTGCTACCATAGCAACAGCTCATGGAACACTGCTGTGTGGAGTTAGGTCAGAAGTTCGCCACACAATGTTTCATTTCCAAAGAGCAGGAGTGCTTGACTTTTCAAACCTAACAGCAAATCCAAAGTACTGTTCTTTGGTAACACATTTTTCCATACCAATACAAAACATGCTTCTATTAATTTACACATACAGCCTAGTTTTTATTCTAGAATGGTATGAAACAGCCAATCAGTTCTTTTTTTTATAAAAAAAATATGTATGCCTCCATTTCCAAACTGTCTTTCATTTCTTTTTACCATTCTACTGAATTACACCTCCTGAGTGCATCCAGTTCTCCTTTGAAGATGTTCACAGTGTGGATTGTAGGGCACAGCTATGTCTTCTGGAGTGAAAAGTATGCAGAGAAAACAGATATGGTGAGAGACCTTGCTTTGCCAAATGTAGACATTAAATGGATTGGTCAGAGAGGGTTAAAGTGGCACCAATTGATGCCATTGGTGAAATCCTTCATGCAAATCCAACACCCTGACCTCATAATAGTGCACTGTGGTGGCAATGACCTAGGCACTTTGACTGGGGTAGGTCTGGAAATGCTTATGAAGGACACCTTTGCACAACTGTTTTCACTTTTCCCTAAAACTGCCTTTGTGTTTTCTAACATATGCCAAAGGCAAAAATGGAACTGGTCCAATCATTTCTGTCCGCAGATTGACAAAGCAAGAAAGCACGTCAACAAATCTGTTTCTGCTTTCCTCCGTGACTATGGTATGGGTTCCATTTACCACAACAACTTGCGTTACGACATGCAAGACATTTATAGAGGAGATGGTGTGCACTTCAATGATGAAGGGAACAGAGTCTTCCTCTTGAACCTTAGACTCTGCATCGGTACTTACTTGTAGGTACCACTAAAAAATCACTTCATAAACACAACGGCTCTTTTTAGAGCCCCCTAATATCTAAACTCTTAAATCTGCATTTTATTTCTTTTTTTTTCTACCGTACGCGTACGTTGAGCTTACCGTACGCGTACCCCGCGATTTTTTTTAAAATCAATAAATGTTTTCTTTGTACTTTTCTGTCCTTCTTTGACCCCCTTACAAATGTTAGGGGGTCTGTAACTCTCTCCCTTGCCCCCTTTTCAAGATATCACCCTTTTTTTTCTGAGTGAAATACACAAAATGGCGGCCGCCGCTTCCTGGTTTCGACCGATTTGAATGTTTACTAAGATCTAAGATCCAATCAAAATCGTGCTCGCGCACGCCACCGTACGCGTACGGTAAGCGCACCGTAAGCGCACGGTAAGCTGCCACAGATATATATATTGATTTAAATGCTATTTTCTCAGAATCTACTGAACAGATTTACACCAAACCTACAAAAGTCACTTCCTTGACCTGAGGACTACCTCTCTGCCAAATTTCAAGTAATTCTGTTCAGCCGTGCGGGCTGTAGCTGTGTCTAAAGGTCCTATGGAAAAATGCATGGGAAAAACGCGTTTTGGGACCCCCCTTTTATCTCAGCCCCCGCTTGACGAATCCCCCCGAGACTTTCAGGGTAGGAGCGGAGCGTAGCGCCCCACCTATTTTGAAAAATTCGCGAGGATTCGTCGACCGGCGCCAAAGTTATTCAAAATAGAATGTTGCGGATTTCCTATGGAAACGTGGTCCTAACTATAGCTACCTACTGGCGACCGCCAGTAGGTAATATATATATATATATATATATATATATATATATATATATTCACTGAAAAAACCATAGGTTTCACACACGTTATAGTTAGCTGGACATTTCACTCGTACAAAACCAATGAAATTCCCCGTTATAGTTAGTTCAGCTAACTATAACTCGCGCGCCCGCAATCCACTGCAGATGACGTCACATATTACATCACTCATGACATGGTCAGTGACATCACTCATGACATCACTGATGACATCTCAAATGACATCACTGATGACATCACTGATGACGTCATCCATGTGATAAATTACCACATCTTCTCACACCCTAACATAACCTTTCAAACACCGACTGAAAATTTCAGAGTTACATTCTCAAAAGCAAACGTACTCCAATACCAATAACTACATACTCACTTATTAACTCTTAGGTCTACATAAAACTCAGCTCATTCACCTGTACAGTCACTCATACTTACAGTCACTCCATACAAGACTATCATATGCATTTAGACACCTATATAGACACTCACAAACCGCCAATCATCCATTGAGGTACTGACACACCTAGTCAGTCGTGCAAGTAATTAAACACAGTTGAATTTACTCACCTATACAGTTAAACACACTCAAGTTCACTTACTCATAAAAATAGTACCACATTCTTACGCTCTCATACAATCATTGATACAAGCACACACGCATCCATACAGCCACTCTCACAATCACACACTCTCACATATACCCTCTTATATACTCTTACACACATATATACTGCCTTTCACATATGTAGTTAGTCACACATGTACCACTGAGATATACATTCAATCCCTAACACACCCATACATACACTCATCCAACCATACAGTCCCTCACAGATGCACTCTTAAAACCATGCACCCATAGAATCACCCACTCACACATCTATGCACAGAGTAACACACACCCTACCCACACAAACACACAGGCACCCATACAGATACTCAGACAACCAATCAATAACCCATATAGACACTCATATAGCTATTCACAAAACCATGGAGCCACTTAGACACCGACACACAGACACATACAGACATTTACACAGTTAAGTCACTAGTCTGCAGTAAGATACATTTAACGACTCACTTATAGAATCAGTTATGCACCACAGAAAATCATCCATTTACACACTTGTACACCCACTCATTCTTCAACAGGCCTTTCCCTATATTTATTAAACATATTAAAACTGTTCAGAAACACATACTCAATGGATGATGTCATCAGTGATGTCATTTGAGATGTCATCAGTGATGTCATGAGTGATGTCACTGACCATGTCATGAGTGATGTAATATGTGACGTCATCAGCAGTGGATTGCGGGCGCGCGAGTTATAGTTAGCTGAACTAACTATAACGGGGAAATTTCATTGGTTTTGTACGAGTGAAATGTCCAGCTAACTATAACGTGTGTGAAACCTATGGTTTTTTCAGTGAATTTGCAAGGTTTTTTAAATGCTAATTCCTAACTATAACGTTTGTGAAACCTATGGTTTTTTCAGTGAATTTCAAAGGTTTTTTTATGCTAATTTATGAATGTTTTATTATATTTTTTATATATTTCTTTTACAAAAAGTTACCTATGTATATAGTTATAGATTACCTGTATCCTTTAATTTGGAATAGCTCAGCTTTTAAAAAAAAAAATTTTGATAAAGTTGAACAGCATAGTTAATATTTTCTATTAACTTATAAACACTTTAATTCTTTCTTTTTTTTAAAAGGGTTTTTACCGTGCGCGCTCGGTGCGCGCATGGTGCTTGCTACGTCATTGTACGTGCTCGGTGCTGTGCGCGTACGTACGTTCTCCACGTACGCATGCGTACGTCGTGCGTCCTCCGCGCGCTATGTTCGCGCATGCGCGCGTGCTTCGTAACGTGCTCGGTGCGCGCACTACGTACGCATGCGTACGTTCTTTGTGGGCGCTTGCGTACGTTCTCCACGTACGCATGCGTACGTTGTGCTTGCTCCGCGCGCTACGTTCGCGGAATTCGCGCATGCACGCGTGCTTCTTACGCGCTCGGAGCACGCACTACGTACGCATGCGTACGTTCTTCGTGTGCACATGCATACGTTGTGCGTGCTCCGCGCGTTACGTTCGCGCATGCGCGCGTGCTACGCGTGCTAAGTTCGCGCATGCGCGCGTGCCACGTTCGCGTATGCGCGCATGCTTTGCGCATGCGCTTGTGTTCCGCGCATGCGCTGTGCGCGCACGGGGCGCGCACGGCAAGTCATGTGATTAAGAAAGAACACTTCTCATTGGTTCATAGTACTTTCACTTCCAGATTCTTCCAACACCACACCCAGGCAAGTCATGTGTTTAAGAAAGAACACTTTTCATTGGTTCATAGTACTTTCAGTTCCAGATTCTTCCAATACCACACCCACTCCCCTCATTATTACTTCTGATTCCCTGGGAGAAGGAGCTGATCTGTTTTTGTGATACAATGGCAGAGCAGCAGCCATCTTCTACTAGTGATCAGGAGACTCTTGTGCCACAGAGGCAGAGGAAGCAGAAAGACTCTTTAATATGGCAGTTTTTCACTTTTCCTGAGGGGCAGAAGAAGGTAAATTCTCCCAAAGTCACCTGCATTATTTGTAACCGGACCTTATCACGTGGAAATGCCAATAAGAAATACTCTTTTAGTATTCACACGATGTTAAGGCACGTTGAAGGCGTACATCCTGTGGCTTTTGCTCTAGCTGCTAGTGAAAACTCTCCAGCAGCTGAGCCGAGCACATCCGCAGCAGCTCAGCCGAGCACATTATTGGCAGCTCAGCCGAGCACTTCATCTGCGGTGGCGCCTTCACCTACTTCTTTACCTTTGGATATACGCCCTGCTTTTCGGAGGGTGTATACACGGTGCATTGACTGTCATACTCTTATTTCTCTTGGTGAAACCAGTATTGATCTCATTGAGAGGAAGATAGAGCAGCACTCATGCACCCGGCCATAGTTTTTTTCATTTTTTCGTTTTTCTGTTCCTCTGTCCCTACATTAACACAAGAGCTCTTTTTAGAGCCACCTAAAATCTAAACACAAAAACTTGTTTTTAAAAACTATTTTTCGATTTATTTTTTTAAATTAATCGTTTTTTTCACCCTTTGTGATCCTTCAGGGACTCCCTGACAAAGACTAGGGGGTCAGGAAGTCTCTAACCTGCCCCCTTTCCTTGTTCTCCACCTTTGTTTTAATTTGAAACACATTTCTATTGCTTGCAAGTTTCAACCCTTTCCAAATGATTCCTACTTCTAACATGACTTCTACCTGCTAGCATAGCAACAGATCATGGAATACTGGTGTGACCAGAGAGGTCAGAACTTCAGCACACAATGGGGCAGATTTACAAGCCCCTTGCGCCACTTTTGCGTCACTTTTAACATGGCTCAAGGGGCTTGTAAATCTGCCCCAATGTTTCTAATCCAAAGAGCAAGAGTGCTTAACTTTTCAAAACTAACAGCAAATCCAAAGTAATGTTCAGTACCCTAAAACTCTCCAAAATGATAACGGCTCGTTTTAGAGCCAACCACCATCAAAACACTTAAATTTGATTTTTAATTCTTTTTTTTTTTTATGGGCATGAGGATTAGAAAAGGGGGTAACGGAAAGTGAAAAATGGAGAGTGAGGAGATGGAGGGATTTAGGAAACTGGAGTGAGAGAAAGGGAGTCAGGATGTCAATGGGCAAAGCAGAGTGAGGGAGATTGAAGGAAAGAATGCAAAAAGGAGAAGGGGTGTGAGATACAGACAGGAGGAAGTGAAGTAAGAGAATAGGAGTGACTATGAGTAAAGGATAGTGACAGTTACAGAAGGTGAGGGAAGGAGAACGACAGAGAAGGTTAAAAAAATTAACATAGATGGAAAATGAGTGATGGAGAGAGGAAGAGTGGTAGAAACAGAGGGGCAGATTTATAACAAACTAACGCACCACGGTGCAGCAAATAATTTTGCTGCGCCATGCTGCGTTAGTTTCAAAGTACAGAGATGCAACATATTTACAAGAATTTGTTGCATCTCTATGCTTCCCCTGCGCAGGCGTACAAACTGCAGCCATGCTCCAACGCAAGCTCCCTTACACCATGGTACAAGAATGCCTGCTTGGTGGGGAGATTGTTCTTGTGCAGGAAAGGACACCTTCCTGCACAAAAACAATCACAAGAGGCTTTTTCCTCTTTCAATGCATGCTGTAGCATGCAGCATGCACTGAAAGAGGAAACAATTAAGAGAAATGAAAACATTTCTCCTTATTGTGCCTCACTACGCCACCTCTAGGGTGGCGTAGCATTCACACACAACTTCAGACTTTTGATTTTTTGTAAATCTGAAGAAGTGTGTAGTTCTATGAGTGTTGCGTGGGAACACAAACAACAACACCCACATAATACCTCTTCAACGCACAGAGCTGCGTGTGAAGTGGCTCTATTTATGAGGAGAGGAAAAGTCATGCAGGGTGGCTTTTCCTCTCCTTGTAAATATGGAGGAGCCCCCTGCGCCACCAGTACATCAAGAAAAGTAACGTAGTGATGGCGCAGGGGGCTTGTAAAACTGCCCCAGAGATGTTAAGGAAATTAAGGGTAAGACAGACATAGCGAGAGAGACAGAAACAGAAAGTGAGAGCAAGGAACTGAGAAGGAGTAAGGAAGTTAGAATGACTGAGACATATGGAGACAGGTTGACAAACATGGTTGAAAAAATAGTGATGGAGGCAGTAAACCTAGGGGAGTAGTAGAGAAGGAGTGAGGGAGTTGCGAAAGAGTAGTAAAGCAAGAAGAGAGAGGGAAGAGGAATGAGAAAAGCAGAGTGAGGAGAGGTGAAGAAAAGGGAGCATGAAAGGGAAGGTGTGACAAATACAGATATTTTAAACTTACCTGACCAACAAAATAAATGAATTAGAAATAAATGTTTTTTTTTAATTGCAAGTAAAATGGATTACATTTCATAAATTTTCTTTCAAGATTTAAAAAAAAGAAAAAAAGTATTAATATTAAACAATACATTTTCTTAAACAGTACATGTTTTTTCATATTTAACAAAGCAATTTGTTGCCCTTTTTTTGCTGTTTTCAGAATGTATTGAATTTCACTGTAAATAGTGATATCAATTGTATTCATCATTTAACAGCGGGCAAAAAAAAAAAAACAATCTGAAAGATAGTTTAAAAAAGCCCTGAATGTATCCTCACTAAAACAGACCTTGATAGAAATGTCACAAATATATTAAAAATACCTTCTAAGAACAATAACTATTTGCAATAAATAACGTCTGTAAATCTTGCTGCTTAAGCACGTACACCAAAATAATATGTCAAAGAAGTCCACAATTGTTACCTTTACCTTTCCATGAGGCCAAATGGTAATTTTAAAATCCTTTTTAAGTGAAATATCCAATGTTAATCCTATAAAATTGAAATATTGGTTTCTTCAGATGCTGGAATTTGTATCTAAAATTTTGGTTTTAGAAAAATTAAGTAACAATTTGGTAAATCATAAGGCAAACGTTGTTTGAAAATCAATTGAGAATCATTACACAGTGTCCATCCTTTTTCACATTTAAGATAAACTGTGTAATGACCAGAAGTTATAGAAGGTCCATCATGGAAAATTATTGCAACTGCAACAAAAGTTTTACCTGATATTGATAATTGATTTCCTACAAACTTCTTTAGTAAAGTTTCCAATTTAGTTCCATCTGCTCTACAACGTTGTATCATTAACATTACATACTGTCCATATTTCTTAAAAAATAACGTTGATAACATGTCTGATTTACATTGAGAACATTCCATATTGTGATTAGCATCTTTAACTAATTTACTAAAAGTCACTGATTTACTCTCTGGTAATGTTAAATATATGAACCTTTCAGAATCAACATTACTGCTGCATGTGTTCATACAGTTTTCACAACAATGTTCCCATTTATATGAGACACCAAATATATTTTCTATTTCTACCCCTTCATCTTCCAGTACCATAAGCATATACATTAAGAATTCCTGTGCATCTTGCTGGACATTTTGAGTAAACTGTGTACATCCTGAACATACATCTAAAAGATTTCTAACATCAGAAGCACTTTCTATTTTAGTTTTATCATTACTCAGCTTCTCATAAAGGAGACTCAGCAGAGAACAGAATCTTTTTCCATGATTTAGTATTATCTGCTCTTGCAAAATTTCAAGATAAAATACAACATTCAGCACTACATTTGCGTAGCAGTTGACACCAGAGCTATTTTCAAAATGACAACCAACAACCTTTTCAACACTGTCCTTTTTTTTTTGCTTGCAGTCACATCATTCTTTTTTTGTTTTCTCTTCTGTACATCCTCATTACAGATATTGTCAAATCTCCTTTTCCGACAAACAACACGTTTTTCAAACACAGGATACTGACCTAAATGAGGAGCATAGCTTCTTCTTAATCTATTATACTCCTTTACACAGTTTGCATCAGCACTTACTTTTGAGTCATCAAAGTCTATCATGAATAAACCAGATATTTTTTTCACGCGTGACAAAGTAACATATGCCATACCTTCTTTAAACACACTAGATCCAATATTTACAAAAGCACTATCTACAGTTAATCCTTGAGATTTGTGAATAGTTACAGCATATGCTAGAGAAAACGGAAACTGCTTCCTACGTACATATAAGTCTTTCACAAGCAAGAAACAAACTGAACAACGACACATGTCTTTAACCTCTTCAATCTGATCAAATTTTATTTTTAAAAATTCAATTCTATCTTTTTTCTGGTACTTTACAAAACCCACAACTTTACCCATAGCTCCATTCACTAAACCTTTCTCTACATCCAAATTACGTCTTAAAATTACTCGACAGTTCATACATACATAAAGATTCTTTTCTAAACCGGCTGTTTGAGATGTTTTTCTCTAGAGAATCCAATTTGCTTGTCAATATAATAGTTATTCCTTCATGCTGTATTTTATCCACAGCTTCCAGTTTTATAATCTCTTCATTTTCCAATTTCAAAAGTTCTTGATTGAATATAGAGCATTCATGTAGTGTTGGCATTAAGCAGATTACAGTATTTTTTTCAGCAATTTTCTTGTATATTTTCTCTGGAACTATTTGTTCTGTTGGAAACACATTACATAGCAATCGACTCTGTAAAGCTTTTCTGCCATGTTCTGTGAGTAGTCCAATTCTGATATCTTTGAGAATACTTGCATAATCCTCATCATTGGCTTGCCTCATAATGGTAATGAGTTCTTTATACTCAAAGTATGTCCAAATATTCACATTACCTATACTTCCTAACGACTTTTTCGTGTCTTCATGTGTAAGTGTATGGAATACTGGTTGCCCTTTAACTGGAGTGAGCTGCAGTAGATCCCCAAAAACTATGACATGTTTTCCTCCAAATAAGACGTCATAGTCTGTCTTTAGAATTTGCTGCATTCTTAAATGCACAAAGGCAAGCATTAAGTTTGATACCATGCTTACCTCATCAACAATGAGTACTTTCATTTTCTTCAATACTCTTGAAACTTCAAAACATGCTTCTCCTGTTAGCTTGTGGTATTGTATTTTGTTCTCATGCTCTACTGGTAACATTAGCAAACGATGTAAGGTAACTCCTTTTATGTTATACGCTTCTAACCCAGTTGGAGCAGTAACAACACAAGACAAAGTTGAATCCGTGTTGTTCTGTAGGTAGCTTCTAATTACTTTAATTAAGAAACTTTTTCCAGTTCCTGCTTGTCCACTCACATACATTCTGATTGGTTTAAAAGATGTGCATGAGCACTCTTTCTTTTCATGTAGTAATCCGTGATCAATTTTTTTTCTGACTTCCTCATAAATTTGTTGTTGTTCATCATTCAGTTGTTGTTCCATATTTGGTAAGTTTATTAAATCTTCCTGAGCTTGATTCATAGCCGTTTCCACTTCAGTCATGGCTATTGCAGCTTCATTTTCTACGATTGGTTGTCCTAGAGGATCTTGACTGAACGTCCCAGAACTTTGACTGTCTTGAGAACTGTCTCTAGCTACTTCAGCTGCAATTGTTGCTTCTTATTCAATTTCTTCAATTAACATTTGAACATAAGTTGTGAAAGTACTGCATTCTATGCTATCTTTGCAAGCATTAAAGGAATCTTCATAGCTCTGAAAATCTCCAAGTAGTTCGTCCTCTGAACGCCATGGTTTAAACAGCTGTAAAAGTGCCAAGTAGTAAAATTCCTTTTTTTCAGTAGTGTCGCAACTCAGCTTCCGATGATTAATCAAACTTCCTTTTGTTTGTTTTACCAAACATCCTTCCTCACCAGTGACTTTATATTTTGCATTGTTAATGTCTTCTGTGGCATTCCGTTTATAAATGTAGTTCTGCAGCACTTCATAGAGACACATGTTCTCAAGATGAGGACTTCTTTGTGGGTAATATGTGTCCAACGTGTTTGTTCTTAAAATGTCTATACTTTCAGGTTTGTACTCTGCTAAATATTCAATTTCTCGAATAGATTTCAGTACCCGATTTCTCATTCCTGCAAGGCCTAAACTTACCCAAATTATTCTTCTGGATTTGGAGTACAGACTTGCAGATGATAACCTATCTGAGCATTCGTAGGATCCAATTTCCTCGATGCGATGACATCTTTAAACTGAAACTGTATAGCTTTTTACTGACAGTCTTCTCGTGAGAAATCTCTTCCCACATTTCTTTCAATTCCGTTTTCTCAGATTTAGTGATGTAAGATGTGACATACCGAGCAACAGCAATAGAATTGTCAGCTACATACTGTATATCCATGTTAGTATTCCACATGGATAAAATGACTGGGTTGTAGTCATTTATATATTTTGACTCTTCTTTTCTTCTTAGGTTGTAGGTATTCTTAGGCGATTTTCTTGTAATAGTATGTCGCACAGCTGACATAAAACTGTTCACTCTTCCTTTTGAAAGAACAGGTCGTGGAAATCCAAATCGACATTTTGTGTAGAGTTTATCTTTACTTTTGTACTTTCGTCGACAGTATTTTCCACACCGATGACTTTGGAAACGTAAAACTTGCTCTTTTAAGTTTTTTTCTTCTGTGCTTTTAGGTATAGCACATGTTGCATATTCTTCAATGAAAGATAAAACTGCTTCATCAGCATCTGTTCCAAATTTGGGTGCATCTTTGATCCACAACAGCATATGAATATGTGGAGCACCTCTTGCTTGGTACTCTTTTCTCCAAAAGAAATCCACAACTTCTCCAAGAGGTGGATTTTTTTTATTGCAGATGAAGGACATCATAGCCTCAAATCTATGATTGAAATATCTGCAAACATTAACCGGATCCGATGAGCACAATTCTCCTGCTGTCTTGTATTGGATGTTTTCAATATTTGAATTTGCCTCTCTGAGAAAATCCAGTAAATCATCCCAAGCGTACTCGGCACAGCTTAAGGTAAGGAACCATGTAGGAGTTCCTAAATTCCGTAGCATACATTTCAATTCTCCATGGCGTCGGTACCAATATTCATTAGTTCCACGCTGACAAGCCATCAAATTAATCAATTGAGATTCCAAATGATCATCTCGCTGTTGCACTTTGTTCATAAAATCCTTTACAGACACATTATGTAGATGTACTCCAGTTTTCAAAATGTGATTTACTGCATAAGATAGTGCAGACAAGTCACTTTCAAATAAAAGATGGAACAAATAAGGAATACTTTGATGAAATCTTGGATCTTTTGCATATAATCTTGTAGTCCGATACTCAGAAGCAGGAATCTGTACTGGACGTTTATCATATCGTCCACCTTTTCCTGTAGGAAACAGCTGGGGAAAACAACGAGCTTCCAAGCTCTCCTCCCATACACTCACGGGAGTTCCTTGTGCTTTTTTCATCTGAAAGAGATCAATAGTATTTCCCATAACTTCTTTAGAATGAAGAGGATGTATGCTGAAATGTTCATAAATTTCTTCTTCTTTTGACTTATCCACTTTTTCAATTTGCCCAGTTGGTATTCCTGAGTCTCCTTGTAAAACTTCTTCATCTTCATCTTCTTCCATATAAATTGATTCATACCATTTATTATTTCTTTTCAAATATAAATTTGCTCTCTGTACTTTTCGTATATCTACCAGCTCCTGCCAAATTTTCTTATTCTTTGTTGGTACACCATTAACCAGAATAACTAATGGTTCAGTTTCCAATCTATCTGCATCAATTGTTTCCATATTTTTTTCAAATCCAATGGCAAATAGACAACTCTTCCTTTTAAACCTCTTTGTAAATCCGAAGGAGGTAATTTACCTGTTTTGGGCTCCATACGCACTATGGTCTGAAACGGATAGAAACATTGAATGAGTATAGACTCATACGTATTTAAATCAGAAAGTTCTGCAGGAATATCAACCAATTCTAAATTATTATGTACAGCTCTAGCTGGCATTTTATTTTCTTCTAACTTGTTATAACAGTATTTACAAATACACTGATCTTCACCCAAATAAAAACAATTTTCCAGAAATATATATGTTGCAAAATCCTTCCACTTATAATTATCTTCATTTTCACTTTTTTTATAGAGATCAACATTCCTTGTTTGAATCTTATAATGGCTTCTCCGGCAACAAATACAAGTAATATTTGGTCTTTCATTAGAGATGATAGTAAATTTTGTCATTTCATCTTCAAAATTGTTACTAACAGTGAGTTCTACATTCTCTTCCACATTTACCTCAATAACTGTCATTTCCTGCACTTTCTTGCTCTGGACCAAAGTAACAAAACTGAATATCATCAGTAACCTTCACTACATCTGATACAGATCCACGGAACAGAGCATTATTCAACTCATTTAACTTTAGTGCTGGACTTTTAGCAAAATACAATGTTCTCACAAACTTTCTCATTTCAGTATGATGAACAGCCAGCATCCTAAAATGGTGAAATACACTTTGTCAAACTTTCCTAGATAGACAAGCAAGAGAATGTCCTTGCAAAGCAGTATTCTCTCTCACTCTGCATGGGTCTAGTCTTTGAAGCACCTTAATCTTCTGTTTAACACTCTTTTTACTATATTCTCTTAGAAAGTCACGTAATTTATCAATAGATTCCTGTCGCACAGTGCAAATACTACTACAATTCCAAGTGTACACTGGGGCTTTAGGACGTCTCCCCATAACCTCATCAGCTAACACTTCTTCCTCATTTCTTGGAACCATTTTCTCCTTTTCCATTACACAACCATCTTTAACTTCATAAGCTCGACCATTGGTGTCAACTGCATGCAACAAACTATTACTTTGAAGATAACTCTCTTCATTAAAAAACGGTTCAGTACTTGAACTTTGCTTCCATTCTCCTAAGAACACTTTACAAAAGTTATTTTTTTCACTACTCTTTTCTTTTTGTTTTGTGACTTCATTGCTTTGACTAATTTTTCTAATCTACGCATCCTGTTCAAAATTAAAATGAATAGTTTTCTTTTTATTTCCAAAGCCTTGGCAACAATTGATTCAATATATTTCTTTTTTTTATAAAATTTGGTTTTCTTCTTATATTTTTTCATATCCTTTAGCAAATTTAACATTCTCTGAAACATTTTTCGACGAATGTTTTTAAAATCTATTTTTCGTGTTAAGTCACTCTTTCTTACTTCTGATTCTACATTAGCTTTTAGTATTTTCTGTCGACTCTGTTGTTGTTTTGTACTTGAAACACTATTTGCAGTGGATATATTTTTAACATGTTTTCTTTGTTTGAAGATATTTTTTTTAAAAATCCTTAGTCTGCTTACCAGAAGGCTTTTTCTTTTTTCCAACATGAGGTTCTTCAACTAATTTTTTTTGTCCAGTTTTCTTCAAATGAAGATGTTGTTGCTGTTCTTTTCTCTTTCTTGACTTTATTTGCATCTTTAATTAATTTCACTGTTGTTCAGCAATACCTGAAAGAAACTAAAAAAAAAATACCTTTATGTAATTTTAATACATAACGATTTTTTATTTGAGCTTTTCAAATCCTATCATATGAGCTGTCCCTTTCCTACAACTGCAAGTCTGACAGAACAATACCAACACGTATTAAATCTCTAACATCAATTCCTGTGTGCACACAGACTCATGATGTGATTCTAGGCACAAAACGATTTTTGTTTGGCAATTTCAAAGCACATTTACTACTGTCGTAGAGTAAGTGATAATTACTATGGCAGCCTGACACATTTTCCTTATATTTTAGAGAGGCAGAAAATAGCACATGTCCTAACAGCTACTTGAGACCATCAGCATGTGTTACAGGGTGAGTAATTAGAGTAGAGCCAAGGAAATGAGCCTTGGTGACGTTGAATGTGTTAACGTTACACACTGCTATCTGAAATAACACACAGTGCTGAATAGTAAGCATGGGAGTGCAGGAGAAGCACCTGTCTGTGTACTAAGAGCGTGCTTCTGCAGACTGTATATTTTCAGGTGCAAGAAAGATCTGCATGGACGCTTGCACAACTGCATGAAGACTGCAAAGATGTATGTAAGAGTACATGTGTGGTAAAGGTTAATTGGAGTTTTGTACATGTAAAAACTACCTCACCCATTGCGGGAGTGGAAGGAAAATCTACCATGTTGATTTCAAATGTATTAGCATTTGCCTCTCATTTGTGAGATAGTGATTTCTGCTGAATGCTAACCATCACAGTTCAAGAAAACAAGCTGCCCCTTTCCTGCGAGTGCAAGTCTAACAGAGCAAGAGCAACACAAATTAAATCTCTGAGAAGAATTCCTGTGTGCAGACAGACTCATGGTGTGATTCTAGGCACAAAACAGTATTCCTGGGTGGTACCAGTACACCTTAACTTATGGTGAAGACATACTCCATAATATCTGACATGTTCAAGGCACTTAAATATCTTCCTTAACATAAAATGTAAAACACAACTTTAGAAGTGTTGGGAAAATGTTCCATGCTAATTTCAAATGTGTTAGCATTTGTCTCTTATTTGTGAGATAGTGATTTCTGCTGAATGCTAACCATCACAGTTCAAGAAAACAAGCTGCCCCTTTCCTGCGAGTGCAAGGCTAACAGAGCAACAGCAACACAAATTAAATCTTTGACAACAATTCCTGTGTGCACACAGACTCATGGTGTGATTCTAGGCACAAAACAGTATTCCTAGGTGATACCAGTACACCTTAATTAATGGTGAAGACATACTCCATAATATTTTAAAGTTCAAGGCACTTAAATATCTTCCTTACCATAAAATGTAAAACACAACTTTAAAAGAAGAATCACATTTCTAATATGTATATCCAAATACACCACATACATCCCCTCTCAAATTCATAACTCACCTTTAAAAGTAGTTAGTTGAGAAATAAATGTGGCACTCACACAGCTGATTATCAGAGCCAGAATCTCTGAACTGTACACCTCTCAGCAGAACCAGTAAATGGCAACGTTTCCCTCTCTTTTTTCACACATATACATGTTAACTTCAAATCACAGTGTTTCCCACATTTTTTCAAATGGAAACACATTTCTATTGGTTACAAATTTCAACCCTTTTCCAAATGATCCCTACCCCCAACATTATTTCTGCCTGCTACTATAGCAACAGGTCATGGAACACTGTTGTGAGCAGAGAGGTCAGAAGTTCAGCACACAATGTTTCAAATCCAAAGAGCAAGAGTGCTTGACTTTTCAAACCTAACAGCAAATCCAAACTAATGTTCTGTTAGAACACATTTTTCGCAACCAATTCAAAACATGATTTTATAAATGTAAACATACAGCCTAGTTTTTAGTGTAGAATGGTTTGAAACAGCCAATGAGTTCTTTTTATTTAAAAAAAAGTATGTAAGCCTCCATTTTACAACTTTTCATATTGCCATCCTACTGAAAGACACCTTCTGAGTGCTTCCAGATCTCCTTTGAAGATGTTCACAGTGTGGATTATAGGTCACAGCTATGTCTTCTGGAGTGAAAAGTTTGCAGAAAAAAGAGGTATTGTGAAAGACCTTGCTTTGCCAAATGTAGACATTAAATGGATTGGTCAGAGAGGGTTAAAGTGCCACCAATTAATGCCTTTGGTGAAAACCTTTCTACATCTCCCACAGCCTAACCTTATTATTGTGCACTGTGGTGGAAATGACCTAGGCACTTTAACTGGGGTAGGTCTGGAAATGCTTATTAAGGACACCTTTTTGCAATTGATGTCACTTTTTCCACAAACTGCCTTTGTATATTCTAATATATGCCAAAGGCAAAAGTGGAACTGGTCCAACCAACATTGTCCGCAGATTGACAAAGCAAGAAAGCACGTCAATAAGTCTGTTTCTGCTTTCCTCAGAGACTATGGTATGGGTTCTATATACCACAACAACTTGCGTTACAACATGCAAGGCATTTACAGAGGAGACGGTGTACATTTCAATGATAAGGGGAACAGAGTCTTTCTCTTGAACTTTAGACTCTGCATCGGTACTTACTTGTAGGTACCAAATAACACTTAATAAACTCAACGGCTCTTTTTAGAGCCACCTAATATCTAAACACTTAATCTTTTTTTTTAAATAAATGTTGCCGTGCGCGCACGGTGCACGCACGCCGCGAATTTTAAAAAAAATTTAAATCTTTTTTTGGGCCCTTCGGGGTCCCACTGTGACCCCCTGACAAAGGCTAGGGGGTTAGGAACTCCCTACCCTGCCCCCTGTTCACGTTCTCCACCTTTCCTTTTCAGCGTGACAGACAAAATGGCGTCTGACACTTCCTGATTTCGACCGATTCGAATGTTTACAGACTTCTAACAACCGATCAGAATTTCGCTCGTGCACGGCACCGTGCGCGCACGGTGCGCGCACGGTATGCGCTTATAGATATTTATATGCTTTTAAATGCTATTTTCTCAGGAAATACTGAACAGATTGACACCAGACCTGCAAAATGCACTTCCCTGACCTGAGGACTACCTCTCTGCCAAATTTCAAGTAATTCTGTTCAGCCATTCGGGCTGTACCTTCGACTAAAGGTCCTATGGAAAAATGCATGGGGAAAACACGTTTTGGGACCCCCCTTTTTTCTCGGCCCCCACTTGACGAATCACCCCGAGACTTTCAGGGTAGGAGCTGAGCGGAGCGCCCGTTAGTTTTGAAAATTTCGCGAGGATTTGTCAACCGGCGCCAAAGTTATTCAAAAAAGAATTTTCAGATTTCCTATGGAAACACGGTCCTAACTATAACTATCTACTGGCGACCGCCATTAGATTATATATATATATATATATATATATATATATATATATATATTCACTGAAAAAACCATAGGTTTCAGGGGTGTTATAGTTAGCTGGACTTTTCACTTGTACAAAACCATTGAAATTCCCCCGTTATAGTTAGTTCAGCTAACTATAACTCGCGCGCCCGCAATGCACTGCTGATGACGTCACATATTACATCCCTCATGACATGGTCAGTGACATCACTGATGACATCACTGATGACATCATCCAGTGAATGTTTGATTTTCTGAAAATTAAATATGTTTTACATATGTATATCTCAAGGTCGATGGAAGAATAAATGGGTATATAAGTGTCTAAATGGATGATTTGTTTTTGAAAAATTGATTGTGTAACTGACTGATTAAGTGTATCATAGTGAATACATGGCTTAGTGAGTAATGTTTAAATATTTAAATATCTGTATCAGTCTCTCACTTTGTGTATAAGTGGCTGCATGGGTTGGTGAGTAGCTACATGGGTGTCTATATAGGTTATTAGTTGGTTTTTTGAGTATCAGTCTGAGTGTCTGCATGGTTCGGTGGGGGGTATTACGTAGTGCATAGGTGCATGAATGAGTGACTCACTGTTTGTATGTGTTGAAGACAGCATGTGTGCAGGACTGTATGGGTGGATGAGTGTGTGTATGGGTGTGTTAGTGAGTGAATGACTGTCTCAATAGTGTCTTTATGAGTAACTACATATGTTTTAAACTAGTATATGTGACTATTGGTGTATATAAGTGAGTATATGTGAGAGTGAGAGATTGAAAGAGTTCCTGTATGAATAAGTATGTGTTTCTATAAGTGATTGGTTAAAAGACTAAGTATGTGTAAGTTTACGTAGAAGTAAGTGTGGTGGTGTGTGTATAACTGTATATGCAAGTAAATGTATGTTTGATTCTTTATTAGCATGAGTGACTATGTGTGTGAGTAACTCTATGGATGAGTGGCATTGTGTAACAGGATGTATAGGTGTATGAGTACATATGATGAGTGAGTACATGTATGAGTGACTGAATAGGACTGTTGGTGAATGAGTGGATGTGTATGTGGATCTTAGAATTACTGAAGAGGTTGTTGTAACTGGTATTGGTATGTCCATTGTTTTGAAAATTTTAGTCTCTATTTTTGAATGTGTGTATCAAATGTTATATTAGGGTGAGAGGAGGTCTGCCACTCTATCACAAGGATGATGTCATCAGTGATGTCATCAGTGATGTCATCAGTGATGTCATTTGAGATGTCATCAGTGATGTCATGAGTGATGTCACTGACCATGTCATGAGTGATGTAATATGTGACGTCATCAGCAGTGCATTGTGGGCGCGCGAGTTATAGTTAGCTGAACTAACTATAACGGGGGAATTTCAATGGTTTTGTACAAGTGAAAAGTCCAGCTAACTATAACACCCCTGAAGCCTATGGTTTTTTCAGTGAATTTCTGAGGTTTTTTAAATGCTAATTCCTAACTATAACGTGCCTGAAACCTATGGTTTTTTCTGTGAATTTCAAAGGTTTTTTAAATGCTAATTTCTAACTATGCCTACAGAGATAGGACATGTGAAGAAAGAAGAAAAAATGCACAGAAAGAAAAAAAAGAAATGCAGAAAGAAGCAAAAGAAGTCCTCAAAGCCAAAGAAAAGTGCAGGAAGAAGGATAACGTGCAGAAAGAACAAAACGAAGAGCAGAAAGAATCCTTGTTGCAAAATCATCCTGTACCCTCAACTTTTTCAGACGGATACTGGTGGTAACTGAGTCTGACTAACCAGTCCTAGAGCCAGTGCTATGTTAAAAGACACTTAGAATACAGTGAAAACACCTACATACACTAGGGAACATTATGCGTTGGAGTCCCCCTGTGATTAGCATGACCTCCTCTGTAAGCCCCTAGTATATAATAGGGCAGGGGGATTAAAACTACCTCTTAAAACAGGCAACAGGGCGTTTTTGCACACGTTAACTCAGGCCCCGTCCCCTCCCTTCACCACTGTGTAAACACGCCCTGTGTCCGTTTTTAGTTGGGAGATTAAGTTCATTTGAATCCTGAGGGTCCCTAGGGTCCAACTAGCCACTAGGTACCTCCAGTAAGTGCCACAGAGCTGCATTGCAGAGAGGTATAAAAAGTGGCACGGCCTGGACCACCTCTCTGCAATGCAGCTCAGTGGCGCTTACTGGAAGCACTTGGTGGGCTAGTTAGCCCCCAGGGGCCCTCAGTATTGAAGGGAAATTATATCCCCAATTTAAAATGTGCCCTAGTGCGTGTTTGCACACGTCACCTCAGGCCCCGTCCCCTCCCTTCACCACTGTGTAAACGCGCCCTGTGGCTGTTCTAAGTTGAGAGATTAAGTCTCCTTGAATCCTAAGGGTCCCTAGGGTCAAACTAGACCACTAGGTACCTCCAGTAAGCGCCACAGAGCTGCGTTGCAGAGAGGTGTAAAAAGGGGCTTGGCCTCAGAACACCTGTCTGCAGCGCAGCTCCCTGGCGCATACTGGAGATGCCTGTTGGGCTAGTTGGCCCTCAGGAACCCTCAGTATTGAAGAGGAATTAAGTCCCCAACTTACAACTTGCCAGGGGGCGCGTTTGCAGAGTGCTGCAAGGAGGGGGCGTGGCCTCCGGCACGATGCCAGTCTTTTATTTATTTTAATTTTTTAAGAAGGGGGGCTGTGTGGTTCCCCTTCTTATTCTAATTTATTGGCCCTGGTGACCCCATCCCCCAGGGCCTGTCCCCTAATTATATTTTTTTGACCCCAATCCCCAGGGCCGACCACTGTTTTTTATTATTTTTAAAAAATATATATTTATAGACACACCTAGGACATGCTGGACAAACCGTACGTACCTATCACCATGACGATTTGCGTGATATTCATTAAAAGGCGACTATGCATACAATGAATCCACGTGGAATGTATTTACACCACTAGTGAAGCTCTGACATGTCTGATGCCCTACCGTGCCTAATCCCGGTAGACACCCTTGTTGTTTATTTATACAAACATGGGTAGCTATTGACGGGCACATTTAATACACATGCACACCAAGCCATTCAAAGGGGATTCGACAAAAATTCGACCAAAACTATGCAAGAAACCCCCCTCACGGTTAATAAAACACACATCCACTGCCGGATGTGTAATACTTTTTATTTTACTCTCTGGATAGGGGACGAACATCACTTGAGAGTCACAGCGCGCTCCTGGCAGAGCCCAATGCTGTGTTACACCCACCATTGCCTGCCGAGTGCCACACACCTCTGTGTTGTATTCCACCAGCTAGTGCATATGCTATGACACTCTCTAGCCCATGTGCACTGTAACACCACCCGTGAATATGTCATGCCACACTTGTCTTCGCACGGTTATATTGCCCCATCTAACGTGCCTTCCTCGATGCCTATGTTATAACGCACAGTGCTATGCCATACATATTACAATCTGGGATCCATATCTTTGTCACAGTGCATATGCAACGTTACACTCCCCAGCACATATTTTATATTACAACTTTAGAGACTAGTTAGGTTACACAACACTGCCCTGTGCATATTACACTCCAAGGCGCATATCGCATAGCACGCGCTAGTGCCTGTGCTATCTCGCGCTCTCCAATGAATCTGTCATTGCACACAATGTATTGCATATTATATTTCACGCCCAGTTCATCTTATATCACACTTTTTGGTGCATAGTTTATACCATACACTATATCTAGTTTTCATTTTCAATCGTGCTCTCAGGACTATGTTCTATATAACACTGTGTTCACCTACCCTTTTCACGGGCATTACATTTTGCGATAGGGGGTGGAGGGTCAGGGGGTGTTTCTGCCAAGTGAGCCCGGAGTCACAGTCACAAACGTCCTCTTCTTCCTGAATAAAAGTGAGATTATGCTGCATACTTGTTCATATTTCAAGTAGTTTGCACAGACACACGTTTTAAAAACAATAAAGTTCCTAATACCCGCCTTCTCTGAACAGTTAGCTTGCTGCCCCATCCCCCTCCTCCCTATCCTCTGTTATGTGAATCCATGGACTAGCCTCCTCCCTCCTGCCATGCATGGTCTGATGTGCTGCCACTGCCCTCAATTTAGTATGATGTACCAGTCCACTCCTCCTGCCCTCCATTGCCCAATTCTATGCCCCATCATTGACCTCCTGCTTAAACTCTGTGCTTAGCTTGCTGCCCCTATTCTCCTTCCCCCTGCCCTCCGATGTCTTTGTGCAGGCCCCTGCTCCATCCTTTTTGCCCACCATGTTCCATGGACCTGCCACTCCTATCTACTCTGAGTGTTCTGTTGAGCTGCCACTACCCTCCCACCTGCCTAGCATTGTCAGATGACTGTAACCTGTCCCTGCCACCTCCACCCTGCCTGTCCACATGCCATGCCCCTATCCTCTTCCTCCTGTCCTACATGGTCCATTGTACTGCCACACCCTTCTGCCCTCCCTGGTCTGTTGTGCTGCAACTGCTCCTCCTGCCTGCCCCGTGCGGTCTGTTGTGAGGCCCCTTCCCCTGAACTTTCTTGTCTGTGCACAGGTCCTGACCCTCCCTTCTATCCTCCATCATCCTTTGTGCGTGCCCCTGCACCCTCCTTCTTGCCCATCATAGCCATTGTGCTGCCACTAACCCTCCCACTTGCCATGCATGGTCTTCTGTGCTGCCATGGCCCCTCCCACCTTCCCTGTGTGGTCAGTTAGCTGCCCCTGACCCCCTCCCACCTTCCCTCCATGGTCTGTGTGTATGCCATCACAGTCTCACTGTTGCTCTTCATGGTGTGTCTTGCTTCTAGTGCCCATCCTGCCTGACCTCCATGGCTATCTTGCTGCTCCTGCCCTGCCCCCTTGACCCCAGCCCTCTGTTTACATGTGCAGACCCCTACTCCCTCCCTCCTGGCTTGTCTTTTCCATTGTAATGCCCCTGATCTGTCCCTCCTGCCCTTTATGGTCTGTTATGCTGCAGCTTTCTCTCCTGTCTGTCCATTATGGTCAGCTAGCTACCATTGCCTCTTGCACCTCTGTTCTCTGTTGTCCATGTGCATGGTCCTGTCCCCTCCCTCTTGCTTTCTATGGATTGTTGTGCTGCACTCCCGTCCCGCATGCCCTGTGTGGTGTATTGTGCTGCTGCAAACCCTGATGCCTGCCCTGCAGGGTCAGTTTGGTGCACCTCTCCATGTCCCCCCTGTCCTCTGTTATCCAAGTCCATGTCCCTACCCCATTTCCTTCCATGAGCCAATGTACCATACTTGCGTACATTTTGAACTTGGTAAGAGGAAGATTTTGAAAAAAAACTGGGGTATTGATTTTCCCCTTTGAGTTACATTGAAAAAGAGGAGATTGTAGACAGGAGACAGATCAAATAAAGCCCATTTGAGCTTAAAAACATTGGACGTTTCCTGGCTGAATCGGGTCTGTTTGCATGTATGGTTGTACTACCATTGCCTCTTCCTTCTGCCCACAATGGTCTATTACATTGCCACAGCCTCTCTTGCAAGTCCTGTATTGTTGGTTTGTTGCCCCTGCCCCCCTTTCCACTGCCCTCCATAGTCTGTTGTGCTGCCACGGCCCTTCCTGCCTGCTCAGTGTTGTTAAATTGTTGCCTTTGCACCCTCCTACCTGCCTTCAATTTTCAGAGTCCGTGCCCCTGGCCTCTGCCTCTCAACAGTATCCTAATGAACAACTAGATTGCTAACATTCTATATTTATTACAAAAGTGTGGAACGCCTGACGTCATCTTGATGTAATCAAAACTGTAATACCTAGAGCATTTCCTTTAGAAATTACATATATGAGAGGGTCTTATTGGCATCAAAATTATGGTTAGTGCTCTAAAAGACTAAAATAAGGACATATTTTCTGAGTTTTCAAATAGCGACAAAGCACTTTTAAATTATTTGTTATCTTTATGTTTTTTTTATCCAGTTGACCACTTGATTAAATGTTGCACTTAGGGGAGAGGATGTGGTGTTACTTCCAGAACTGCAGACTTTGCAACTGGGGAACCAGGTTGGAGTTTCTACTTCAGCTCGACATTCTGTGATTCTGGTCAAATCACTTAGTCTCCCCATGTCTACAACCAAAATGAATTTGTTCTTGTGTGATGTAACCAATGCTCATGTAAAGCACTCCAATACCTGACAAGTCTGCACTATATAACACTGCAAAAACACAAAATAATAAGTGTTTTGCACACTTCTGTCATTGGGCTATATTTTGGCTACATCTGGGTGATTTTGGGCTACATTTGGGCTCTTTTGTCTCCGGTGGCCATCTTGGGAGATTTATTTGTTATGAAGTTTCCTCATTTCCTCATGTACTGCAGTCTCCTCAGTAGGAAATGCTTTCAGTTTTTTACTTTGATTCCATCATGAAGGTATTCAGATATGTCACACATTTGCCATAAATTCTGAAAGTTAGCACTCTAGTTGCTCATTAGATCACTGTAGTAAAACTACTGTTCACCATGGAAGTCTGCTCCTGGTATTAAAACTGCATTTTTCAGTCTGCATGTCAGAATTTTTTAATGAAATAGAAGAGGATTTGAGAAGTCACTCAAAATGTGCCCTCATTTTCTTTCTTCAGCATTAATCATAATTTATATGGCCAAATGAACCCCCTCATTGTGTTCCTTTTTAAATTAAGGGGCAGATTTATGTTGCACTTGCGCCACTTTTGCGCCGCCGTTGCGTCACTTTTGTGACGCAGCAGCGGCGCAAATCTTGCGCCATGGTGCGGGGTATTTACAACGTGACGCATCTGGGAGATGCGTCACGTTGTAAAGCCCTGCGCCACATGTAGGCGTTCCAGGGCAGGTGGGGGCGTTCCGGCGCAGGAACGCCTCCTAAAAGTGGCTGAGTGAAATCTACAAGATTTCACTCAGTCACTTTTTGGCCCATGCTGCGTCAAAACCCTGCGCCTGCTTGAAGCAGGCGTAAGGATTGACGCAGCATTGTAAAGATAGGGCCCCCCAGAACATTGCTGGAGCTGCGTCGCGCTTGCGACGCAACTCCAGCAATGCGCCACTTTTACGGCACAGATGCGTCACGCATCTGTGTGGTGCATCCATGGTGGCGCAGCTGTGGCGCATAATAACTGGCGCATCCCTGCTGATATGCAGGGATGAGCCAGTTATCATAAATCTGCCCCTAAATGTTTTAAGTGTTACCAGTTTATTCCAATCAAGATGGCTTCAGGTGTGCCATACTTTTGTCATAATGAAGACAGTAAGCGCTCTAGTTGTTTTTAAGAACTCTCTGGGACATTCTGTCATTGGGCTATACTTGGGCTACATCTGGGTGATATTTGGGCTACATTTGGGCTCTTTTGTCTCTGGTGGCCATCTTGGGAGGCTTATTTGTTATGAAGTTTTCTAATTTCCTCATTTACTGCAGTCTCCTCAGTAGGAAATACTTTCAGTTTTTTACTTTGATTCCATCAAGAAGGCATTCAGATGTGTCACACATTTGCCATAAATTCAGAATGTTAGCACTCTTTTTGCTCATTAGATCACTGTAGTAAAGCTACTGCTCACCAGGGAAAACTGCTGCTGGTATTGAAAGTGCATGTTTCAGTCTGCATGTCAGAATTTTTTAATGAAATAGAGGAGGATTTGAGAAGTCACTCAAAATGTGCCCTAATTTTTCTTTCTACAGCACTAATCATACTTTTTATGGAAAAATGAACCCCCTCATTTTGTTCCTTTTTAAATTAAATGTTTTAAGAGTTACCACTTTAATCCAAGCAAGATGGCTTCAGGTGTGCCATATGTTTATCATAAGTAGGACTGTTAGCGCTCTAGTTGTTCTTTGGAACACTCTGGGAAGCTGCAGTAGAACACAAAGGAATCAACTGACAGTCTCTGCCCTTGTTGGATGTACATGTTTTACTGAGAATGTCAGACTTCATTCTCACATGACTGAGAAAGATAATGTGAATTTACAGAAAATAAGCTCTGTTTAGCTTATAGATCACCTTCCAAACCTCTGTGGGAAAAGCATGAGAAAATATTTTTCTCTCAATCATGATATCCCAGCAGAAGGCTTTTTCACATGGTGAAATCACCTAAGAACATACCACAATTCCTAAAATGAGTATGGTACCATCAACAAATGATTTATAATGTAACTAAAGTCTTAAAACCTTCTATTAACTGCAATGCTTTTTAATGAGGTGCTATCATGTATATTGGTCCCAAGATGGCTGCCAAGACTTCTTGGATGAAGTGCTGACAGCCAATCAGATCTCAGGATGAGATGTGTGGTTAGGCTCCGCCCACATATATATATATGATTTTACTTTTGATTTTCTCAGGAACTACTGAACAGATTGACACCAGACCTGCAAAAGGCACATCCCTGAGCTGAGGACTACCTCTCTGCCAAATTTCAAGTAATTCTGTTCAGCCGTTCGGGCTGTACCTTGGACTAAAGGTCCCTATGGAAAATTGCATGGGGAAAATGCGTTTTGGGACCCCCCTTTTTTCTCAGCCCCTGCTTGACGAATCCCCCCGAGACTTTTAGGGTAGGAGCGGAGCGGAGCGCCCCACCTATTTTGAAAATTTCGCGAGGATTCGTCAACCGGCGCCGAAGTTATTCCAAATAGAATGTTGCGGATTTCCTATGGAAACACGGTCCTAACTATAACTATCTACTGGCAACCGCCAGTAGATATATATATATATATATATATATATATATATGCGCTAACTAAACATTACCGTTCACTGCGCTGTCTGCACTTTTCACTATATGTTTGTCTGATCATCTGCAAAAATCCTTTGACATAAGATGAAGTTGTTAATGAAGAAAACCTAAATATGAAATAATACACTAGTGATTTGTTTTTTTGACAGTACTGGTAATTGTTTTCAGTAATTCCATATATCTCTGTTGTTTTGAACACCGTTATTCCGAACCAGTGCTAACGCTTTTTTATTCAGTTGAAAGTGTTCTTCCTCTTACAGCCCATTGGCTGCCAGGATGGTGTCTTTCATTCTGATGCTCTGACCCCTCCTTCTCCCATGGAATGCCTTGTTATCATCTTCTTTCACACGGATGTCTTCTTTCCTCTCACTTTCATAGGCTGTACAAGGCACCGGACTGGCTTTCATTGCCTTCACAGAAGCGATGATGCATTTCCCTGCCTCTCCATTCTGGTCCGTGATGTTCTTCCTGATGCTGATCAACCTGGGTCTGGGCAGCATGATTGGCACCATGGCAGGCCTCGTCACACCCATCACCGACACCTTCAAGGTGCGCAAAGAGCTGTTGACAGGTATGTGATACTCATTACTGACAGGCCATGGGTCCAACTACTTGGAGCCCCAGCCGACGCAGAAGTGTTGGAGTCCCTCAGCTTTTACTGCTGGGCACAAAATCACGGCTTTCTGTGTATAAGAGCAAAAATCCTGTTTCTCCATGTGTGCGAGAACCCCAGTCTGCCGCCTGTGTGCCGGAGCACCCCCGCTTGCTGCGTGTACACTGTGAATAGTCATCCTCTTGCAGGTGCACTGAAGGACTTTGGTTTGCCTGTGCTGCGTTGGAGAACCCATAACAGCTCTAGTTGTACTGTGAATCCCAATTCTGCACGTCTGCTGCAGATTGCTGCAGGTGTGCTATTGGACAGCTGTCTACTGCGGGTGCGCTGGAGAACGCCAACCTGCTGCAGGTGTGCGGATAACCAGCAGCATGGTTTGTGTCTGCTAGAGAATCATGTAGCTAGGCTGAGAAACACACCCTGGTGTAGCTGGGCTGAGAAACACACCTTGGTGCAGCTGGGCTGAGAAAGACACCCGGGTGCAGCTGGGCTGAGAAACACACCTCGGTGCAGCTGGGCTGAGAAACACACCCGGGTGCAGCTGGGCTGAAAAACACACCTGGGTGCAGCTGGGCAGAAAAACTCACCTGGGTGCAGCTGGGCTGAGAAACACACCTGGGTGCAGCTGGGCTGAGAAACACACCTGGGTGCAGCTGGGCTGAGAAACTCACCTGGGTGCAGCTGGGCTGAGAAACACACCCCGGTGCAGCTGGACTGAGAAACACACCCCCGGTGCAGCTGGGCTGAAAAACACACCTGGGTGCAGCTGGGCAGAAAAACTCACCTGGGTGCAGCTGGGCTGAGAAACACACCTGGGTGCAGCTGGGCTGAGAAACACACCCCGGTGCAGCTGGGCTGAGAAACACACCCCGGTGCAGCTGGGCTGAGAAACACACCCCGGTGCAGCTGGGCTGAGAAACACACCCCCGGTGCAGCTGGGCTGAAAAACACACCTGGGTGCAGGTGGGCTGAAAAACACACCTGGGTGCAGCTGGGCTGAAAATCACACCTGGGTGCAGCTGGGCTGAGAAACACACCCCGACGCAGCTGGGCTGAGAAACACACCCCAGTGCAGCTGGGCTGAGAAACACACCCGGTGCAGCTAGGCTGAAAAACACACCTGGGTGCAGCTAGGCTGAAAAACACTCCTGGGTGCAGCTGGGCTGAGAAACACACCCCGGTGCAGCTGGGCTGAGAAACGCACCCCGGTGCAGCTGGGCTGAGAAACACACCCCGGTGCAGCTGGGCTGAGAAACACACCCCGGTGCAGCTGGGCTGAGAAACACACCCCGGTGCAGCTGGGCTGAGAAACACACCCCGGTGCAGCTGGGCTGAAAAACACACCCCGGTGCAGCTGGGCTGAGAAACACACCCCGGTGCAGCTGGGCTGAGAAACGCACCCCAGTGCAGCTGGGCTGAAAAACACACCCCGGTGCAGCTGGGCTGAGAAACACACCCCGGTGCAGCTGGGCTGAGAAACGCACCCCAGTGCAGCTGGGCTGAGAAACGCACCCCGGTGCAGCTGGGCTGAAAAACACACCTGGGTGCAGCTGGGCTGAGAAACACACTCCGGTGCAGCTGGGCTGAGAAACACACCCCGGTGCAGCTGGGCTGAAAAACACACCTGGGTGCAGCTGGGCTCAGAAACAAACCCCGGTGCAGCTGGGCTGAGAAACACACCCCGGTGCAGCTGGGCTGAGAAACACACCCCGGTGCAGCTGGGCTGAGAAACACACCCGGGTGCAGCTGGGCTGAGAAACACATTTGGGTGCAGCTGCGCTGAGAAACGCACCCGGGTGCAGCTGGACTGAGAAACACATCTGGGTGCAGCTGGGCTGAGAAAAACACCCGGGTGCAGCTGGGCTGATAACCACACTCTGGTGAAGCTGGGCTGAGAAACACACCCTGGTGTAGCTCGGATGAGAAACACACCCTGATGCAGCTGGAATGAGACATATAGCTTCCTGATTAGTGGCTGAAAACAGCATCTGCTGCATGTCTTGCTGATGCCATTAAACTATTCAATAGGGGTGTGCAGGACGACGCGATTACACTAATGTACGTCTGTTGCCCCATGGCTTAATGCTCAGTAACAATTAGAGGATTTTATTTGGTCACGCACCAAATACATTTCAAGTTCAGTTTCCTTGCTCTGACCTAATTAAGAGAGAGAGAGAGAGAGAGAGAGTGTGTGTGTGTGTGTTGGTGTGTTGGTTGCCATGGCTGATTATTTGCTTGCTCCAGATGGCCCCGGTGCAGCTGGGCTGAGAAACACACCCCGGTGCAGCTGGGCTGAGAAACACACCCCGGTGCAGCTGGGCTGAGAAACACACCCCGGTGCAGCTGGGCTGAAAAACACACCCCGGTGCAGCTGGGCTGAGAAACACACCCCGGTGCAGCTGGGCTGAGAAACACACCCCGGTGCAGCTGGGCTGAGAAACACACCCCGGTGCAGCTGGGCTGAGAAACACACCCCGGTGCAGCTGGGCTGAGAAACACACCCCGGTGCAGCTGGGCTGAGAAACACACCCCGGTGCAGCTGGGCTGAAAAACACACCTGGGTGCAGCTGGGCTCAGAAACAAACCCCGGTGCAGCTGGGCTGAGAAACACACCCCGGTGCAGCTGGGCTGAGAAACACACCCCGGTGCAGCTGGGCTGAGAAACACACCCGGGTGCAGCTGGGCTGAGAAACACATTTGGGTGCAGCTGCGCTGAGAAACGCACCCGGGTGCAGCTGGACTGAGAAACACATCTGGGTGCAGCTGGGCTGAGAAAAACACCCGGGTGCAGCTGGGCTGATAACCACACTCTGGTGAAGCTGGGCTGAGAAACACACCCTGGTGTAGCTCGGATGAGAAACACACCCTGATGCAGCTGGAATGAGACATATAGCTTCCTGATTAGTGGCTGAAAACAGCATCTGCTGCATGTCTTGCTGATGCCATTAAACTATTCAATAGGGGTGTGCAGGACGACGCGATTACACTAATGTACGTCTGTTGCCCCATGGCTTAATGCTCAGTAACAATTAGAGGATTTTATTTGGTCACGCACCAAATACATTTCAAGTTCAGTTTCCTTGCTCTGACCTAATTAAGAGAGAGAGAGAGAGAGAGAGTGTGTGTGTGTGTGTTGGTGTGTTGGTTGCCATGGCTGATTATTTGCTTGCTCCAGATGGCCCAGTGATGAGAGGCTCAGGCAGCCAATTTTGAGTTGTCCCGGTAATTTTGCTTTGTCAGACAGCCTAGTTTTAAATGTCTCATTTGTACCAGTATTGCTTGTCTCAGATTAATTATCCAGAGTGTTTGTGATGGCCCAATCAGGGTTTTCAAAAATGCCCCAGTTTACGTTTATACATACCTACATGGCACTTTTTAAGTTATTCTAGATGACCTAGTTTGGGCTTTCTTGTATCCAAGTTTGAGTTGTCCAAGACGGCCCACTTGGGGATGACCCAGATAGCCATGAATTGAATGGTCGAGTAAAAGGGTTTATTCCAATGGCCCGGTTTTACTGTACCAGATGGCACAGGTTGGCTGTCACAGATGGCACAGTTTGAGTTATCCAATAATGTCCCAGTGTTTGTTGTTTCTGATGGACTCATGGTTGTCCAAAAGGCCCAACTTTAAGTTTACAGACTTTGCTGAGTGATGTTTGCCATTTTTGATTTTCTTTTTAACTTTCCCTCTGCTTCTGTCTACAGTTAGCTGCTGTATTTTTGCCTTCCTGATCGGTCTGATCTTCGTCTAGCGCTCAGGCAATTACTTTGTGAACATGTTTGATGACTACTCAGCGACGCTACCGCTCACCATTGTGGTTATCCTAGAGAACATTGCGGTGGCCTGGGTCTATGGGACGCAGAAGTAAGAGGGACGCACTTTGTATCTGTGCACTCCTGAGCTCTAGTATCCTAATATGTACACACCTTAGTAGTTCACTGGCAACCCCAACCTGTACACACTCGAGTAATGCATTCCCACCGTGAACTACAACGCAGTTCAATCTCTTCCAAGCTAGAGACTTTCAAGGCACACACACCACAGCAGACCATTTCACAGCTGCGCATCACCACAAAGCTGTGCACTCTCCAGCACTACAGCTCTGACTTACGCACTCCAGAGTTCTGTACTTTAAAGAAGTGCATGTATAACCCACGCATCCCACATCAGCTAGGCATTCCAAAGCCTCTTGCTTGGATTCCTGGAGCCCTTTCACTCCTGTCCTTCAGCCAACATCACCTCCCCTGGAGCCTATCAGATGAACAGTCCACCAGCCAGTTCTTTCAAATGTTAGATAGCCAAATAATAGTTAAGCTTTACAGTCAAGCAGCCAGTCAATGAGGCATTAACCAAGGTAGCATACTAACTTATCACCTGTCACCCACCAGCCAGGTGGTGGACTAGCTTGCTATTAAACTGTCCATGTAGCTGGCAAGCCAATAAACCTTTTAACCACCGAAGACCAAGCAAAGTACTGTCCGCTAATCACTCAACCAGTCAATCATACAGCATCTTAAATAGCAAAACAGCCAACCAGACATGCTTCTAGCTGGTTAGGTACTAAACTTTCCAGTTAGCTATTTAGTCAATAATACATCTATCCAACAATAGTTCCATCCAGTCATACACCTATATATCCGTCCATCCAGTCACCCAGCCAGCCATGCAACTAACCATCCTCTCATTCACCTGTGCCTCCAGTCTGTTACCAGCTAGAAAATCACGCAAACCACCAGCTATTCAGCCAGCCACCCAGTAAAACTAACAGCCACAGGGTCAGACATTCAGATTCAACTTGCCATTCATTCACTCAATCAGCAATCCAGCCAGTTAGTCACTGATTCAGCCACATAACAAATAGCCAATCAGCTAGTAAGTCATTCAACCGATCATTCATCCAGTTGGACAATCAGTCAACCAGCTAGCCAGTCAGGCAATCAACTAGTCGGTTTTACAACCAACCACCAAGCAGCCATCTAGTTGCGGAGTCAATCACACGATCAGCCAGCCATTCAGCTTGTGAGTCAGTCATTTAGTCATCTAAACATACAATCAGTCACCCTGAATAGGACTCACCAAGTGGACATGAAGTGTTTTGATTGAGGAAGCTATTCTCATTAACCGCCCCTTACCTATAACTGGCAAACATTTTCTCTGCACAATGCCATTGTCTGGGGAATGCTTACTTCGCTTAAGAGATACCTATCTTCATTCACACTTCATGTGTTCTATCTGTGTCAATTTCTGACATCCCTGCTTCCCTTCTGGACATTTGTGCCTCCTTCCTGATGGCAGGCACCTCCATGCATACCCTTTCTGTTGCTAGCCAAACTTTCTTGCCTCCTTCCTAAACTGGAGTGTCTTTGTCTTGACCTCGTGTGGCTTTGTTTCTTCTAATGTTCTTCTGTCCTAATCTTTTGTGCCTCCACCTGAACTTGTGGCTTTTCTTTTCTTTCCAGATTCATGCAGGAGTTAACAGAGATGCTGGGTTTCCGCCCCTACATGTATTACTTCTACACGTAGAAGTACATCTCTCCGATCTGCATGGCTGTGCTGTTGTTCTCCTGTGTTATCCAACTGATAAGAACACCACCAGGCTGCAGTGCCTGGATCAGTGATCTGGTGAGTCCATGATCCCACCCAAACATCTTCACCAGGAATGATAAATTACGGATTATTATTATGAACTTGTAGTGCGCACAGCTACCCCAAAGGGTTTCCCGGCGCAGGACAGGAGAAGGGAAAGATACAAAAGGAGCAATGGCAGAGTTAAAAGAACCATGTTATTAGGTCTTTGCAAAAAGCAAAGTGAAAAGCTGAATTTTTCAAAGCAACAGGCAAGGCGTTCAATAGTGTCGGCCCTAAATAGGAAAAAGACCGACCTTTCATGCGCGCCAGTCGGAATTTTGGTATCGTGAACCGAATGTGTAAAGTGAATCTCTGGGGTCAGGAAGGATGGTAAAGATGGACCAAGTCAAGAAGGAATTTAGGAGCAGATCCAGTTTTAATTCTAAACATATAACAGAGGGCCTTGAACTAAATGTGGTTAGAGACAGTCAGCCAATGTAGGTCATGGAGAATGCTGGAAACCGAGGTATAGTTTGGACGGTGATAAAGAAGTCTGGCCGCAGCATTTTGCACGAGTTGCAGTCTATGGATCGTAGCTTTATCAGCTCCCAGGCGTAAAACATTGCCATAGCTGAAACGAGAGATGACAAGTGCCTGGATCACCGACCTCTGAGCTGAGAAAGGGATCAGCCATAAAAAAAAAATCTGACATTTAAGCACAGCAAAGCAGGTGGACGACACCTTAGCCACTTGTTGTTTCATGGATAAAGCTTCGTCAAGGATGAAACTCACATCCCTAGAGATCAGGCCTTTTTCCTAAAATCATGATGTCGGTTTTGGCCCCATTCAGCTTGAGCAAATTAGGCGGCATCCCCAAAAAGATTTTGCTCAAGCCTGAGCTAAGATCAGATGGCCCTTGACCCTTCACTGGTGAGAGGGAGAACAGGATCTGGGTGTCATCTGCTTAAGAGAAGAGAGACATCCCAGCGTTTTCAACCACCTCCACTAGAGGACGAATGTAAATATTGAACAGTAGAGGGCTCAATACCGAGCCCTGTGGAACTCCATAGGTGGAGCCATGGGAATTAGACCTGGCCGGGGAGGAGGAGTCCTGGAAGGTTTGGTCCATGAGAAAGGTGTGAAACCACTACAGGGCCATTCCCTCAAGACCCAGTGTCCGTAATTCCCCCAAAAGAACCTGGTGCGACACTGTGTCAAATGCTGTGCTGAGATCCAAGAGGATCACCCTCATCAAAGCGGTGACTTAGTGTCTCTGTCACCCCCAGAATGGTGGATTCAGTGGAAAAGCCTGCGCTGAACCCAGACTGAGAAGGCTGAAGACATTTCTGGGACTCCACAAAGGATGACAGTTGTGCATTAACATGCTTCTCCAAAATTTTGGAAAAGATGGGAAGCAGAGAAATAGGACAGGAATTCGAAAGGTTGGAAGAATCCAAGTTTGCTTTCTTTAAGAGGGGTAGAACTATAGCATGTTTCCATATTTGGTGGACAACCCCTTCCTTCAAAAAGGTGTTTAGAAGATCCATTAGCACGGATAGTAAGGAGGGATCCAGCTGACGCAGCAGATTGGGAAGGAGAGGGACAAGAGGAGAACCTGATTTGGTGGTCTGAAGGATGCGGTTGAAGGATACTATATCCAGAGGGGCAAAAGTGTCCAGAAGTGGTGGAGGGACAACTGCAGAGATGGAACCAAGATTCTGCCTGGTATTGGACGAGTCAGTCTTGTCCAATTTAGCTCCTTGAAGGCCATTACTCACCAACTGGGCATGTATATTAGCAACTTTGTTGTTAAAAAAGAGAGCAAGTTACTCACATTGCTCATGGGAAAGAACTGGGACGGGTGCCAACTGTCCAGGGTCAGAGAGTTGCTTTATCACCTTAAAACAAGTTTAGGCACAGTTTTGGGCCTTCAAAATCTTTTGAGAGTAGAACTCGGCTCGGGCCGATCTACAAAGACTGTGGTAGGCTTTTAAGGCACTTTTATAGGAGGTTTTGGCATCTTCGGTATAGGATTTTCTCCAATGCCTTTCTAAGGCCTTGCTTAGCTTTTTCTCGCACCTTAGCATATCGTTAAACCACGGCGCAGGAGGCAGCATGCGCCTCAAATGTTTAGCTGCGAGGGGAAGACACTTTTCCACAGCTCCCATAAGCCAGTTATGGACACATTCCTGATCAGTGATGGAAATAGGATCATGGCCAGGTTGGGAGTCACAGAGTAATTTATTAAGAGTAGTGTCATTTATCAGACCAAGTTAAAGGGCTGGCGGGGGCACATTTTAGGTCAGGAAGATTTGAAAAATTGGATCGAGCAAGTGCCCGTCCACATGTGTGGGGCAAAGATGACAATCACAGGTTGAGGGTCCCCAGGTCGGCAATAAGCACGTTGCCAATAGTGCATTTGGGGTCTTCCAGGTGGAGATTCAAATGTTCCAAAATAGTGAAAGCAAGCAGTGCCCCTCCATGCTCTCCTGTAGCCACATTGTCATCATCCCTGATTCTCCAGATGGGAGTTGCTTTGCCTGGCACAAATCAAATACGCTGTGCCCACCCATGGTATACCCAGAGCTGGGCACTTTGTACATTCATGCAGCAGAGTTGAGCACCTTCTCCCTTTGTATACTCAGGGAACGGCTTCAAATGACTGATAACTGGGTGCCGTGCTCATTGGATGTAAATTTGATGAGGTGCTTTACCCCGCCCTTTGCGCTGCACTTGGCTCCCTTTGCCTGTGTCTATACAGCAGCAAAGGACTAATGTACCCCAGAATACTTATCATTGGGGCATGGAATACATATTTACAGTGGTCTTTAGCAGCACACAGATGATGGGTGGTGTCGTGTCCTATACCAAGAACAACAGACACGAAGTATGTTTATCAGGAGCTTTATTCCACACTTCTTATTCGGTCTCTGTCCCTACTCTGTCTGCCCTCTTCCTGCCGCTTCTCCTCCCCTTCCTCTGCCCTCCTGACTCCACCCACTCCAACCACTATACTGCTCACTCTCGACATCTTCCCCTTTTTAACAAAATGAAATGACTGACTTGTTTACAGTTCTTCAATAAGTCGTTTCGGCTTGCGGATGTCCCGTCTCGGTCGAAGTGACATCGTTCCTGCTACCAACTCAAGTTCTCCTTGAGCATCAGGATACTGATTCTCGACAGCCCCGGCAGGCTGTTCTCTGCCTTCACTCTCTTGATGCCCCAGCATCCTTTGGAGCGACTCTTTCATGACTGGAGTGCATTTCTGAAAATGTGACACATTTCGGGTAACTCTTCGGCTGTCAGACTCTGCAGTCACCATGGTGCCCTTTTTCTGAGTGATCGTCAGAGGCTCGGCTCTGAACTTACAGTCTGTTTTCCTTTGCTGTTCCTGCTTGACGAGGACACAGTCTCCTTCATGGATGGATGGTGATCTCGCTCTCCTTCTGGCGTCCGCGTATGATTTCATTCTATCTTTCCCACGACGGTCAGCTGACATGACCTCTCGATGAATGCGAGCAGGTGAGACTGCTCTCAGAGCGCCTTCCCAGGTGGGTATCCGGTTCCTGATTGGTCTACCCAGCATTAAGGTGGCAGGGCATTTTCCCGTGGTGGCATGTGGAGTTGTTCTATAAGCCCTGAGGACTTCATTGAGAGCCACCTGAAGATCCTTTTTCTCAACGGTCGCTTGTTGAAACGTCTTCTTCCGGGTGGCCATGAATCGTTCAATGGTACCATTGGCCTGCGGCCATTGGGGCGTGACTTTGCGATGCGTGAAGTTCAGATGTCTCGCAAACTCACCAAACTCATGTCCATTAAAAGGAGGGCCATTGTCTGTCTTGAGTTCTTCCGGAATGCCCCACGCCGCAAACACTTCATCCAGCACCGCAACAGTGCTTGACGCACTGGTAGAAGATACAAACTGGGCTATTGGGAACCTTGAATACTCGTCCATAATTGCCAGGACATACTTTCCTGAATGAAGAGGTCCATAGAAGTCCATAGCAAGTTCTTGCCACACGCCACTGGGCAATTTTGTCATTTGCAAAGGAGCTGGGGGAACTCCTTGACTGACGAGTTGGCATTGTGGACAGTCTTTGAGGGTGAGTTCTACCATCTGATCCAACAGTGGGAACCACACTCGCTCTCTCAGAGCTCTCTTAGTTGCAACCACTCCTCGATGACCTTCGTGGGCGAGATTAATGATACCCTGCCATAGTTGCGTCGGAATGACAATCCTTTGGTCCCTCAGCAGAAGCCCTTCCGAGGTGGCAGAAAGTTCCTCACTCACATGTCGGAAGGCTTGCAGCTCTTGACTACTTGCAGGATCCTTCCTTTCCTCCTCACTATCGTATCTCCACCTATTTGTCTGCAAACGACGGAGTACCTTCTGCAGAACGACATCCTGCGCAGTAGCCTCTAGAATGGCCTCCAGGGGAACCGCTGGTGGTTGAGCATGACCCACAACAAAGTGGACACACTCCTCAGCTATGGACGCTCGTGACGCCGACACTGCTTGAGGGTGGCGTGACATGTAGTCAGCAGGATTCACTGACTTTCCCGGTTTGTGCAGTATGGTGTAGGTGTATTCCTGCAACCACATACCCCATCGCTCAATCCGAGTTGGCATCTTCGACCAGGGATTTCCAAATATGGTGACGAGCGCCTGATGATCAGTCACCATTGTAAAGTGTTTGCCATAAATGAAGACATGGAAATGTTCGCAGGCCCAGACAACAGCCAGACTATTTCTCGGGTTGAGAATACGCCTTTTTGGTGTCTGACAAACTGCGACTCGCATAGGCCACGATATGGCGCTGATCCTCATCATTATCATACTGAGCCAGGATTGCACCTAGGCCCACCGGGCTAGCATCTACAGTTATTTCCGTCTTTCTTTTGGGGTCAAAATATGCCAGATTGTCGGCCGCCTCAACAGCCCGTTTGATGTCTTGGAATGCCCGCTCACACTGAGAAGTCCAGTAAAAATGTTGTCCCTGCTTTGTGAGAGTTCGGAGGGGATGGCTAATTGTGGCATAATCCTTGATGTATCTGGCGCAATAACTGGCCATACCCAAAAAGGAATGAACATCACTGACGTCTTGAGGGCTCTTGGTGTCGTTTAAGGCCATCACTTTTTCAGGGTCAGGTTTCATTCCCGCTCCGGAGAACACATGCCCAAAGAACTTGAGTGTGGATTGATGAAATTCACACTTTTCTTTGTTTAATGTTAGATTGGCATCCAGCAGGCCATGACATACCCGATCGAGGGCCTTATCGTGTTCTTGAACATTGGACCCGTACACAAGAATATCATCGCTGTAGTTCAGCGTATTGGGTATATGGTGTATGCTTTGGCGTATCGCCTCTTGAAAGATCTCCGCAGCCGAGGAAATGCCAAAACTTAATCGTTTGTATGGAAACAAACCCAAGTGAGTTGCAAAAGTTGTTATGTACCTTGATCTTTCATGCAACTCCAGCTGATTGTAGCCCTTGTTTAAGTCTAGTTTCGAGAACACCCCGGCACCATTTAACGCACCAATCATATCACTCAAGTGAGGCCCGGGATGGCGTTCCCTTTCAATCGCAGTGTTAGGAAGCCGCATGTCCACACACAGCCGCACTTTCCCAGAGGAGCCTTTCTTTGGCATGATGAGTACGGGTGACACCCACGGGGTGGGGCCGTCAGTCCGTTCAATAATGTCAGAGGCGAGTAGTTCTTGAAGTTCATCCTCCACTGCATGCTGGAGGTGGTAAGGCACTCGCCTGGGATGTTGAGCGACAGGTCTTATCTGGTCGTTGATGTGAAGCCGAACCTGACATCTATTCATCTTTCCTAGCCCGGTGAACAGCTTGGGGAATTTGTGTAAGATGTCTTGGTCACCACTGACCCGGTATAGAATCTCGACCAAGCGAAGTCGCTCCGCCGTCGGTAAGCTGAGAAGACAGTCAGCTTCGGGGCCATCAATCACATGTATGAATGCTGACACCGACTTGTTCTGATGTCTGAGAGTGGTTAGAAATTTTCCTAAACAGGGGAGTGGTTTCTTTGACATCCAAGTGAATACTCTGACGTATGCCGGGCACAAAGGAGGCGGTGACTTCATCTTTTTATACTCTGTTACCGGGATGTAATTCAACGATGCTCCACTGTCCAGAACAAACTGCGTGGCATGATTCCCCACACTTATGTTCAATCTCGGGTATTTTTTTAGTTGGTCCGGATCTGCGACCATGCTTGCATATTCAACAGTGTATTCTGACTCACAAGACCCTGATCGAGAGTCTCGGGACGGTGATCTTCTCGCCCAGTGAGATTTCCTCGACTCCCTGCTAGAATGTGACGAGTTAGAAGACGATTTTGGCCGATCTTGTACGGCTTTCGCATGGTGTCGTCTGGTGTCAGAGCGAGTTGGCCTCGTCCCTTCGTTCTTCCTTTCCCTGCGATATTCTCCACATGTCGCTTCAAAATGATTAGTTCGTCCACATTTCCGACATTGCTGCCCCATGGCTGGACAGGCTTCTCTGTGTGGGAAGTCATACCCGCACCGATAGCATTTCCGTCCACCATCTTGTCTCCTGTCTTTTCTGCCTGACTCATGCCTCCTGCGCTCTGTGCGTCGCTGGCGGGATGATGGTCGGGACGGGTGCCGTCACTCCTTCGAATATCTGTGACTGTGACTGTCTTGTACCCGACATACTTGCTCTCGTCTCTCCGGGCGCCCGGTCTCCATGCTCTTGGCTTGCTCCTCGGCTTCGTCATACACTCGGGTCATTTCCTCTATTTCCTCCAGGTTATGTCTCTTCCTTAACAGTCTCCTCCTCAGTGTCTCAGACTGACACCCATCAATTATTTGTGACCTGATAGCAACATCTGTTGAGAACGCATCAAATTCACAATATCTGGACAATCGACGTAACCTCGTTATGAAAGTGCTCATCACTTCCTCTTTCCCTTGACGGGCTTGGTGAAAAGCATATAGTTCGTAATCCACATTTCTTTCATGCAAGAACTTCTTGTTCAGCGCATCACGCACTTTATCATATGTTCCTGTGTCCGCTCTAGGCAGTTCTTTGATGACCTTGCTAATTTCTTTGCCCACCAGGTTGCGCAGCGCGATCACTTTGTCTTCATCCTCGGTCACTTTTGATCCCTTGATGTAATCCCCAAAGTCCTCAAGCCATTCCTGCCATCTGGGGCCCATGCTCTCTCCAGCCATAAGTGGTAACGGCTCTGGTGGGCGCAAATGTGACACCCCCGTCACGATCGGTTTGACTTCAGTTCTTTGCAGCGAATTGTGGTTCGACATCCTGACAGCACACTCCTGGGGTCGTCTTGTCTGTGCACGTGCTTGTTTGTTTTGTTGTTCTCTCCTTTGTTTCTTCTTTTTTTTTTTTCACTTGCCTTGGCTGGTGCTTGTTTATTCTTGCCTGACTTCAAAATGGCCGCCCCATTGATTTCATGGGGATGTCTTCTAGGAAACTGCCTGACTCCAAGATGGCTGCTACATAGGGCCTCTCACTCCCACGAGGTCTTGGCTGTACCTCTCATCAAGCTTGCCACACTTCTCTCAGCACTCCCGCAGTCACCGCACACTATCAGTGCTTCGCGCACACTTTTGGAGCAGTTCACCTGGCAAGGTAGGCTCGGATTGAGCTTCCGACAGATTTTCTTCGCGCGCGTGACGTTCCTCACGCATCGGGGGTGAGGTTTCGTTTTAGCGCGCACCAGCGCTCCTTCAGCCCCACTCTTCCACGGGGCTTCACTGCAATCACAGGCGTTTCCAGTAGAGTCGGGGTGGGCTCCCGCTCTATCCTCTTTACCAGCACCTCAGCTTACACACCTCAAAGGCGACTTCCACTTCGGCGCGAACCGGCGCTCTTAATTCCAACGCGCCTTCCGTCGGTTGCACCATGGGGACAGAGACACTTCTCTTAACACGTCGGGGAACACTGGGCTGCAGTATCCCACCCTCGTCGCCAGCTGTCGTGTCCTATACCAAGAACAACAGACACGAAGTATGTTAATCAGGAGCTTTATTCCACACTTCTTATTTGGTCTCTGTCCCTACTCTGTCTGCCCTCTTCCTGCCGCTTCTCCTCCCCTTCCTCTGCCCTCCTGACTACGCCCACTCCAACCACTATACTGCTCACTCTCGACAGGTGGATATATCTGAATCAATTTAAGCCCCTTGCCAAATATTCTGGGGGCGGGATTACACTCTGTCATTTTGCAGCGCACCTCTACAATTATAAACAACACCCAATCATATGCATCTAGGCCTCGATCTCTGCCTAAAATGAACAATACAGCCTGGACAGATCGCTCTAAGCAGGAGCTCCAAGCAACCACAGACGTGTTCCAGCCTTGTTAGGTTTTACCAGTAAGGAGCAGACTGACCCCGATGTTCCAGCAAGCTCAGGATTCACACCGGGGTTTACCTGCAAGCATTCGGTGCTCAAGAGCTTGACTGAAAGGCGTCAATCAGTCTGCACCATTTGCGCATACCCTGTGTGCATTCTAGACCTCGATTGTAGCACTTGCTCATTGCTATAACAAGAACCAGTCATAAGCAGATAATTCTTGGCTTTGCTCCAAAGGGGATAGTCCAGCCTTGGCTGCGGGGTGATAGTCACTGTGCAGAGAAACACAACCTCCCTCGAATGTGCTGTGGCCTCTCTGGGCACTGACGCCGGTTACTCTGACTCTGAGAGGCACAGTGAGGGGGGCTGCTTGTCCATCTACTCGGAGGGCCGATGGCAGGGCAGCTTCCATTGAGCTGTCTGTCCCCTCTCAGACTGGTTTCGTGTATACTGTCCATGTGAGTCACCGGAAGACACGTGGGTGTTTCCAGATAGGAGTTGGAAGATGCTGTGCCCGAAGGAATGAAGCTGCGCCTCATCCATGGCATTGGTTTTGTTCCGGTTCAGGAGTCACATATAACATTTCGCAGTCCTCAATTGGACAAATTAGATAAAACGCAATAGTAGTTCGAAATAATTCAAATATTTAGATTCATCTGGTGTACGCTGCCTAAGTCATTTCTGAATATAACATTGGGTTGTTGAATGGGAAGAGCTGGGGTACCCCTATTTTCCTGTACATGATTTTGAGTAGGAAGAGCGGCTTTTGCACATTCCTCTTTGTACATAGTGTTGGTTGTCTCACATGGGCTGGTTGGCAGTGCTGTTGCGTCACGCTCGCTTGAGCACAAAACGCTGGGATGTGATCAAGCGGAGAACTGCTGTCTCCATGATCCATGTGTGCATAATGCTGTGGTGACTGGTAGAAAAGAGTTGAAGCACACTGTTCTTCTTTGTGCATAATGTTCATGGGCGTCATTTAGGGGCTGCCACCTCGCTTGTCTCTTGCAACGGATGTCATTGCACTTTCGTCCCCTGGCCTCGAAGGTGGCAAAAGTAGTGCCAAAAACAAGGTAAACAGTGCCCTGTTCCTTTTACATACTCGCACTGGGACATTGCACATTATACTTTAATTCTGTAAAATAAATTATTTCACCAGTATAATGTGCACAGTGTTTAATACATCATTAACGAAATACACAAAAAATGCACATTTCTAAACAGTTTGTTGCAATGTTTTATATTTATGGATATATGAAAAAGGATGGGTCTGAACAAATCCTCAACTCTGTGCTTCGTGCGTCAAAATGTATTAATATAGTTATTATTCAAAATATGGTTTATAAGATTTAATTCAGGTGGTCATGGCCACTCTTCTTTTTTAAAATCTCTATTGTGTGCGTCTTTGTGTGATTTATAGATACATTCTCTCTTTCAGGTATACATTTGGCTTCAGTGATGTCAATTACTGTGATATTATCAGGATTAAGGTTATGTGATATATCATAGGATTCAGGGTCAAAGGTCATGTGATGTAGCTAAGGTCAAAGGGTGTATGATGCACATTATCTCCTGCTGGTATTCTGGACAAATGATGTTCATCATAATGTTGGGATTGGGAGTGGTGGTGGCACAAAGAAGTCAGGCTTAACTTAGCGCAATGTGTAAATTATTTATGCAGCACACAAACAGTAATAATGTAAAAGCACAACACAAGAAAAATCCCAAACCAATTTATAGAAACAGAGTGCATTTTAATAAATAAACTGACATCACAATGAATTAAATTCAATCAGTAGAACTGGAGTTATGAATTTTCAGAGTTTGAGAGTTCCTGAGTTGGTCTGCGCTGTGCAGTGTTAGTGCAGGTGAACCCACCGGTCAAGAACTGTGAGGTGCTGTGATGCGAGATCCTGCACTGGGTTGTATCGTGTTGCATTGTGCTCCATCTGTTCCAGTGAAGTCGCCGATCAGGAGCTCTGAGGTATTGCGATGTGAGGTCCCGAGTCTGGATGTGTCGCGCTGCGTCAGTTCCGATGAAACCTTCAGTTGCACTTGGAGGAGACACTCTGGCTCCAGCCAATGGCATAGCACCTAGAGGGCACTGCTTGTGGATCTGGACTCACTCCAGCAGAGGCCAGCAGCAGGGCTCAGGCAGGTCTACATGAAGCTGGTCAGCTTGGAAGTTGATGGGCAGACCTCTGGAGCTAGCTAGTTGTGCCCCTGTAGCTCACCCAGGAGGCCAGCCAGCTAGCCCTTGGAAGCTGTTTGGTGGTCCTGAGTTCAAGAAAGCAGGTTCAGTATTTCTTTTCCAGTCAGTAGGGCAGTCCTCCCAACAGCAAGGCAGTGTTTCTTCTGAGTCTTCCACAGGTCAAGAAGTGATCTAAATTGGGGTCTGAGAGTACCACCTTTTATCCTCAGTGCCAGCTTGAGTCTGGAGGTGCTTCCTTTGGCTCCCCTTCCTCCTTCCTGAGTTCGGCTCCAAACTGTCTAGGTAGACAAAAGGCAAGGGCAGGCCTGGTGTCTGGTTACTTTGTGTGTGTTGTAGGCAAACCCCTTTGAAGTGTTAGTATGACTGTATACTGTCTGTCTTCAGCCACCCTGGCAGCATGGTCCATCCTATCCACATCTAGCTCCTTTTGTACCCATGTCTGGAAGGAATCAATAACCCTGCACAGGAGAGTCAGCCGCGGTCATGTGATCCTGGTTATTGGCAGAAAGGCACTGTTGATTTGGACAAAAAATGCCAACTTTTTAAAAGTGAAGAAAACAACCCAGGAGTTTATCTGGGAATAACCAGTGCACTACAAATCTATACACTGAAGTGTATGCTACTTTTTTAACTCCTTCAGTGCCCATGACGAGATGGTCTCGTCATGGAGCGCGGTTGCGCTGTGCCCATGACGAGACTATCTCGTCATAAACCCCGCCCGCTAATGCAACGCCCGGCACAGGGCGGGGAAAGGGCGGGGCACTGAAGGGGTTAAACACAATAAATCAACAACAGTTTATAGTTCTACTTATTGTAAACAACAGTGATCAGCATATTGTCCATGAATCACATTAGAATCATTAAATCAAGATGTCCAACCGACGAGTAAATTCTCTCTGTTTTATTTCTGAAGATTGCAGATAAACGTGATGAAAGGATGACAAATGAAACGGCTTTTGAACAGCAAAAACATCAGGGTTTTTCACATTTCCCAATGCATTTCGGGCCTTCCAAATAAGCCCTTCATCAGGGGAATCTAAAAAGTGACAATATTCCAATGATAAACATGACAATCACAAAATATCAACTATTAAGACATTATGGGTCATGTGTGGGCAGGAACACCAAGCTCTTACAATCTCATCCAAAATTGTAAAACAAGAGAAAAAAAAGAATTAGCTGAAATTGACAATAAAGAAAATACCCATCACAAACCTAAAAGACACCAATGATGTTGAAATGACATGTGCACCAACAGAAATTGGCTGAAGTGAAATGTGAAAGCTGATTGTAACCCAGACCAGCACCATCCCGAATTATTGTGCACCATCAAAGTTCCAAAAGTTTCCAACACTAACAGCCAACCCGACTGGAATGGCCAAAAGGTAATGTCATGCGCTTACCTATGGTGTTATGTGGAAAAAACGCACTGTTACCTGCATAAAAACGAAGTCAAACACAACCGAAATCTAAAAAATGACGGATAACATAATTATTCGAGATTGACAAGGAGAATGAGCGTAAATGGACTCATAACAACGCACAAGGCCCGCTTACCAAATGCATTTGAAGCAAGTGCACCATCAATGTTGCACGTAATTATTATCTGCCGCGTCTGAAAAACGAAATGAAAAATGACAGTGACAAATCCTCCCAAGTGCCAGAGTGTGTGCCAAAGTGTACAAAAAACACACATGCAACTCTTACCACAAGCTTAACCGACAAACGCAACCTGAGTAATGCAACAAGTGTTGGTAGACGGTACCTAGAACCAACACATAATGCGAATGAGAAAGTAGCCACTAATATAAATAAAATTACAAATGGAAATAAACCTAAACCAAATAACTGACTATGAAAATGAAACCGGAGACTCACCAATTGTGCACACTTTCAACTGGTCTCAGATTGATCTGGGAGCGCCCGTTCTGCAGAAAAAAAGCCGATCACGTGTGGTGCATATAACTGTGATCCGGTGAACAAGCTATGGTCATAGAAATGGGACTAACGTTAAGGAAAATGGCAGCCATGACGGTAAACAAGTGAACGGAAGGTGAAAGTGATAACACTCTAGTATCAGTGGATGCGACAAAAGTGATGAAAAAAATAAATAAAAAAGACACAAATAATAAACGAGTGAATAAGAAGCAAAAATGATAACACCGCAATGCCAGTGAATCTAACAGAGGTGATGTAAAATCATTAAACGTACAAGACGTACATGGTAAATTTGAAAGCTCCAACTTAAATATAAATAAATGTGTAAAAACAACAAATATGTCTGATCTCATGCAAACTTTGTCAATAAATGCGACTACACTTGCTTTAAATTGTATGTAGATCTGTTTTCATCAATTTCAAATCTTCCACAGATGTTTCAGGTTAAACCATATATGCTTCAAACTGCATTATTTTTATTGCTGACTGTTAGGTCCAAAGTGGGGTTTACACCACTAATAGAATTATGTTTATTCTATAGTAGTATTATCATCATGTCTCTCCATTGTTGAAAACGTTGTTGCATTCATTTATTGAATAGCACGCTTTCGTGCCGCATTTATTGACAAAGTTTGCATGAGATCAGGCATATTTGTTGTTTTTACACATTTATTTATATTGAAGTTGGAGCTTTCAAATTTACCATGTACGTCTTGTATGTCTTTAATGATTTTCCATCACCTCTGTTAGATTCACTGGCATTGCTGTGTTATAATTTTTGCTTCTTATTCACTCGTTTAGTATTTGTGTCGTTTTTATTTATTTTTTTTCATCACTTTTGTCGCATCCACTGATACTAGGGTGTTATCACTTTCATCTTCCGTTCACTTGTTCACCGTCATGGCTGCCGTTTTCCTTAACGTTAGTCCCATTTCTAAGACCATAGCTTGTTCACCGGATCACATTTATATGCACCACACGTGAGCGGCTTTTTTTCGTCAGAAAGGGCGCTCGTAGATCAATCTGAGACCAGTTGAAAGTGTGCACAATTGGTGAGTCTCCGGTTTCATTTTCATAGTTTAGGTTTATTTCCATTTTTAATTTTATTTATATTAGTGGTTACTTTCTCATTCGCATTATGTGTTGGTTCTAGATACCGTCTACCAACACTTGTTGCATTATTCAGGTTGCGTTTGTAGGTTAAGCTTGTGGTAAGCGTTGCATGTGTGTTTTTTGTACACTTTGGCACACACTCTGGCACTTGGGAGGATTTGTCACTGTAATTTTTCATTTCGTTTTTCAGACGCGGCAGATAATAATTCTATGTCAGGACCGGAGGCTCCGATTATGCTTCTCAATCTTTACTAGAAGCTCACAGCAGCCAATGAAAACACAGAAATAAACCATGTGACAACCATAGAGTCTCTGCTATATAAGGTCCCTGCCAGCCCATAGAGTCCTCTTTCTTTGCTGCTCCGCAGCCAGTTAAGTGCATTTCAAATTTTCTCTTGATGACTGTATGATCGCAAGTGCCTTTATTGCTAAGCGTTGTTGTTAGCATTGCGCTGTCTTTTACGCGCTACTGCGATCTAGACGTTGTCCTCTGGTGAGAGTGTCACTCTGTTTCTGCGCGTCGCGCTGCACGCGCCTACCGGCTTCTCCTCTTGTCGCTGTTTACATATTTGCCTTCGCGCGCGCGCGTGTGTGTCAGCGGGGCTTCCCTCGCATCGCCGGTAATAGTGGAGCGGGAGGTTGAGGAGCGGGGATGCGCATCGGTTTGACGCACAGTCCCCTTTCAGCTTCTACGAGCCTCGGCCAGCGCGCATGCGCGGTGGCCATATTTGTCCACATTTGGACTTCAATGAACGCCGGAGCAGCGTTTTTACATGCTTCTGACCCGGGATTATAGCGTTTTGACTCCTAAAAGGCTCGTTTTTGCTCCTCTGACGCCCCTGATGTGTATTCATTCTCAGGGGCTGTAAAATTGTTCATAGGCTTTTCCTAGAGTGGGGTTTTGTTGCAAGCCCTCCCTCCCTCCACACTCTAAACTTATACAGAGGTCACCTGTGGGTGTCTGATTAGGGCTTTCTTGGGGTTACCACTCCCCCTGACCTCATATTGGAATATCTGATTATTGGTGGTGAATAAAGTCACTCACTTTCCTCCAGGGTCATTTACTGCACTCGTGCTGAAATCATGTCTGAGTACTATGAGGAGGAATACTATTACTATGATGAGGAACCCTCTGGGTCGATGGAATATGACCTCGTTGAGGCATTGGACGCGGGTGTCCAGCAGTCAGTGAACTCGGCTTTGGTGAGGGCGATTGCGCCCCTAAAACGCCACCTTTGCTCTTATGCACAACAACAAGGTTGGCTGCCTGTCGTCTGGCTCCCGCATTAAATCTGGGGGTAAAGGAAGGGCGAACCCACACACCGCGGATTTCGCTAAATTGGCCAAGTCAATGGCGGAGCAAGAACGCTCAGCTTCTAGGGAAGCTACGATTACTGAAATTTCCCAGGAGGATGATGGCCACGATACTTCCCCGGATCCTACTTCTGACGAAGAAGAATCCCCTCGACCAGCCAAGAAGGCACGGAAGGAAAAGCATGCCGGTCCGTCCACGTCACCCAAGGTTCTCACCTTTGAACCGGCGGATATTATCCACCCTAACTCTACATCCTGGTTGCCGTCACAGGAAGTGGCGGACTATGTCCAGTCTCATTTGCGCCAGGCATTTGATACCGATGTGCGAACTCGGCTGAGGTCGGAATGCCCTAGGCCAGACCTGGCGGACAAAGTGGCGGCTACCCCGGAAGTGGACCCGTCAATGTTGACATATTTGAAAAAATATTCTAAAGATCCCAAGAAAGGCCTAGATAGGTCCTGGCTGTCCTGCCAGGATAAACTGCTGGACGTTATTGGTCCCCTGACGAAGATTTTAGAGATGGGTTTTCGGGCCAAAGAGTCGGCCCTCTTGATTAATCCGGACGAGCTGATTGGCTGGGCACAGCGGGCAGTGTGCCAATTGGGCAACGCTAATTGTGCGCTATCGACGGAGCGACGCCGGTCCATCCTCCTGAAATTAGATCCCAGGTTAGCTGAATTGGCCACATCCGAATCAGGTCCGCTGGCCCAAGGTCTTTTGTTTGGCCAACCTTTTTTAAAGGAACTCACAAAGTTCGTGGCCACCTTCAGTGGGCTGGACAAGGCCCAAGGTTCTTTGAAGCGGGCTTTCCGCCCGGTTTTCGGCAGGGCCGGACGCTTTCGTGGGCGCTCGTTCGGCCGGGGCTACAATCAAGGCACCCAGCGTGGTCAGCAAAGAGGAGGTTACCAGGACAATTCTGCCAATACCTCCAATTTCTACCCTTCCCGCCGTTCAAGGAACAGATTCCGCAAAGGTGGCAGATTTGGAGGGAACTCCAACAACCAGCATGATGCCGCAAACTCAGGTGAGCCTGGTTCCTTTTTCGGAGGTGCTTTTGGGGGGCAGAGTGGCATCTTTTCTAGACAAATGGCGCGAAATTTCGCAAGATGCATGGGTGTTGCAGACTGTACAGGGTTACAGGTTAGAGATGTACAACTCCCCTTCGCAAGAGTTCCGCCCGCCCCCGCTGTCTTTTTCCCAACAAGATCGCGCTTTCATCACGGAAGAAATCAACTGCTTGTTACGGAAAGGCGCGATTGCGCCTTCCGTGGTGCACCCTCATGGCTTCCTGAGCACAGTTTTTCTGGTGGACAAGAAAGGAGGCGGATCCAGGTTAGTGCTGACCCTCAAAGAGTTCAACTCATGGATTGTTTACAGGCATTTCAAGATGGAAGGCATCCATCTATTACGCGATCTCCTCCAGGAAGGAGATTGGATGGTCCGGTTGGACCTCAAGGACGCGTATCTCTCCATTCCCATTTTCCCCCCCCACAGGAGGTTTCTTCAGTTTATCTGGGAGACAGTTTGTTACGAGTACAAAGTCCTTCCATTCGGCCTCTCGTCAGCACCGTGGTGCTTCACGAAGCTTCTGAGACCGGTGGTGGAGTCTCTCAGGGCTCGAGGAGTCCGCCTCATAATATATCTGGACGACATAATAATTTTGGCGTCCTCCCCTCAGACAGTCCAAACACACCTCAACTGGGCGATACATCTGCTGCAGAGTTTGGGGTTCATCGTCAACCCACAAAAGTCGATGTTGGTTCCCTCGCAATCCATCGAGTTTCTAGGGTTCTTGATAAATTCTCTATCATGCCAGCTCTTGCTGCCAATGACAAAGATAAAGTCAATCAAGAGGGAACTGCGAATTGTCCTTCGCAAGCAAACAACTTCCCTGAGATCGTTGGCCCGCGTGGTGGGCCTACTGTCTTCCTCTATCCAGGCGATCTTCCCGGGCCCCCTTCACTACCGGGCCCTCCAGCGGCTCAAGATCCGACATCTCCGAAAAGGTCTCAGCTACTCAGAACAGATCCCTCTCTCAGAAGAGGCGAGGCTGGAGATGGAATGGTGGTTAAATCACATGGTGGCCTGGAACGGCCGAGCGCTATTTGGAGCGGCACCGGATGTGATAATCGAATCGGATGCCAGCCGATGGGGTTGGGGAGCCCGTTGCGACACATTGACCACGGGTGGTCGCTGGTCTTCGGAGGAATTGCGCTTACATATCAATTGCCTAGAACTATTGGCCGGTTCCTTTGCGATCAGATGCCTTTCGCCACAGAAGGCGGATTGTTGTATCCTCCTCCAGATGGACAATATGTCGGCGGTACGCTACGTCAACAAGTTGGGTGGTACCAAGTCGAAGATGTTGGCGGAGATCGCCAAAGATTTTTGGCATTTCTGTCTACAGAACAGAATTTCGGTGGTTGCAGAATACCTTCCCGGCTCCAGCAACCAGGTAGCAGATTGGAATTCCCGCCATCTGCAGGACTCCAGCGATTGGAGGTTGTTACCCACGGTGTTTCGACGCCTGACACAGGTTTGGGGTCCTTGCCTGATAGACTTATTTGCATCTCGACTGAACAAGCAAGTTCCCCAATTCTTCAGTTGGAGGCCGGATCCAGAGGCGATAGCCACGGATGCCTTCCTACAGGAATGGCCGACATCTCTCTGCTATGCGTTCCCTCCGTTTCTCATGATCCCCAGGGTCCTGGCGCGAGCCAGGACTTTTCGCGCGGAACTCATATTGATCACCCCTTTGTGGAGGGCTCAGGCATGGTTTCCAGTATTGTTAGCCATGAGTTGTGCGATTCCGATCCTTCTTCCACGGGTGCAGAACCTATTGCTGGATCCTCTTCAGAATCCTCATCCCTTGGTGGCATCGGGCCAGCTCCCACTCGTTGCTTGGCGGGTTTCAGGGACAGATGGAGTGTCCCGGGCCTTTCACGCGAAGCTAGCAACTTCATCAAAGAGGCCTGGTCGGCCAACACCCATAAGAGATATTCCTCATCTTGGAGGAGATGGTGTGATTGGTGCGCTCAACGGGACGTGGATCCCGCTAAGGCACATGTCTCTTTAGTGGTCAACTTCCTGGCCTCCATGGCTTCCTCCGGTTTAGCGTACAGGATGGTCAACAACTTCCAGTCCGCGATATCGGCGGGACATCTACCTTTAGACGGTAAACCCATAGGGGAACATCCTCTGGTATGTAAATTGCTTAGAGGGGTCAGGATGGTGAAACCTCCTTGCCCAAAGTATTCTCATCTCTGGGATGTCTCGGTGGTCCTTAGATTTCTTGAAGCCTGGCCTTCCAACAGATTCTTATCTCGGAAACAGCTTTCGGCCAAGTTAACTATGCTCCTATGTTTGGTTTCTTGCAAACGGGTGTCTGATGTACGGGCACTGGATTTGGCGGGGCATAGATTTACCCCGGATGGTGTGCATTTCATTCTATCCAGGAGAACCAAGTGCAACACCACTTCAGTCACATATCCAAGTTTTCCTACTAATCCTAAATTGTGCGTAGTGCAATGTATTAAGGATTACGAGGTAAGTACTGAAGAATTTCGTACTAATATGCAAGGACAGTTGCTTATTGCTCTGCAGAAGCCATTTCGCCCAGTGACTCCAGCTACTTTATCTAGATGGATGCGTTGGCTCATGGGCGAAGCGGGAATTGACATCTCCAAATTTGGAGTGCATTCTGCACGCGGAGCCATGGCTACGAAAGCATATTCGTCAGGTGTCAGCCTGGTAGATATCATGAATACAGCTGACTGGTCTAATGAGAGTACCTTCAAAACATTTTACTATAAACCCATTGTGAATATTGCGTCAATGGTGGTGGATCAGCTTTGAACAAGCATAATCGGAGCCTCCGGTCCTGACATAGAATTAAAAATTTGCGAACATTCGTGACAAGAATTTTCAATTCTATTAAGGACTACGGAGGCGAGGATTATCCCACCCGGAGATATACATTGTTTGATGTAATGATTTTTATTCATCATGCTTTGCACATAGTATGTTATGATGCTTATATTTCATCATGTGATGTTGTTGCCTATGCTATGGATTTGCATTTCTCTGTGTACTGTTTCCCCCCCTTTTTTTCTCATGCTGTAATGTGGCTTTACTGAGCACTCTGGAACAGCTTTTATGGGGTGTTTCCTTTCCTTTCTTTCAGGTACAGACTGCAAGTAAGCTGGACTATGGTTTATCGGTGACTGGATGACTACCGTTCGGTGCTCCGCTCACGTGCGAGTTTGTCTGGATCGGGATCCAGGAAGAAGTTCGGCCCCGTTGGGCTTACAGTTCCTTGGTTGGAGAAGGCCCTGGCTATCGGTGATCCTCGAGAGCAGGTCGTGCATGGACTTAACTACCGTTCCAAAGAAAGAGGACTCTATGGGCTGGCAGGGACCTTATATAGCAGAGACTCTATGGTTGTCACATGGTTTATTTCTGTGTTTTCATTGGCTGCTGTGAGCTTCTAGTAAAGATTGAGAAGCATAATCCTCGCCTCCGTAGTCCTTAATAGAATTGAAAATTCTTGTCACGAATGTTCGCAAATTTTTAATTACGTGCAACCTTGATGGTGCACTCGCTTCAAATGCATTTGGTAAGCGGTCCTTGTGCGTTGTTGTGAGTCCATTTACACTCATTCTCCTTGTTAATCTCGAGTAGTAATTATGTTATCCGTCATTTTTTAGATTTCGGTTGTGTTTGACTTCGTTTTTATGCAGATAACAGTGCGTTTTTTTCACATAACACTATAGGTAAGCGCATGACATTACCTTTTGGCCATTCCAGTCGTGTTGGCTGTTAGTGTTGGACATTTTTGTAACTTTGATGGTGCACAATAATTCGGGATGGTGCTGGTCTGGGTTACAATCAGCTTTCACATTTCACTTCAGCCAATTTCTGTTGGTGCACATGTCATTTCGACATCATTGGTGTCTTTTAGGTTTGTGATGGGTCTTTTCTTTATTGTCAATTTCAGATAATTCTTTTTCTTTCTCTTGTTTTACAATTTTGGATGAGATTGTAAGAGCTTGGTGTTCCTACCCACACATGACCCATAATGTCTTAATAGTTGATATTTTGTGATTGTCATGTTCATCATTGGAATATTGTCACTTTTTAGATTCCCCTGATGAAGGGCTTATTTGGAAGGCTCGAAATGTGAAAAACCCTGATGTTTTTGCTGTTCAAAAGCTGTTTCATTTGTCATCCTTTCATCACGTTTATCTGCAACCTTCAGAAATAAAAGCAGAAAGAATTTACTCGTCGGTTGGACGTCTTGATTTAAGTATCCTAATGTGATTCATGGACAATATGCTGATTACTGTTGTTTACAATAAGTAGAATTATAAACTGTTGTTGATTTATTGTGTTTAAAAAAGTAGCATACACTTCACAGTGTATAGCTTTGTAGTGCACTGGGTATTCCCAGATAAACTCCTGGGTTGTTTTCTTCACTTTTGAAATTGGTGGCTGGCAGAGCCCCCCCACTTGGTACACACAAAATTTGTTTAAAATTCAGTGGAGATTGTATAATTGTGTTATTGTTTTAGTGAGAGTACTGAGTGAATCTAAGCTGCATTATTCCTATTGTTAACTTTTTAAAAGTGGCATTTTCAAAATTCTTACTTAAAATCCAGGTTTATAATTAAAGAGGGTTTTAAAATACAATTCAGACTAGTCCAAAAAGTGTTTCTTAATGTGCTTCCAATTTATACTTAGCAAAACCAAAGGGGATGATGGACGGAGTGTTGAACATTGCAAGCACTCACCCTCAGTCAACTGATCTGGGTTTAATCCATCATCATTCTTTAGCTCACTATGCCACCCCAGTCCAGACATGGCCATATGCAAATCAGTCTGACCCTCTGCCTCATGGGAACAGTCCAGCCCGAACTGCCAAGCCATGTCTTCCCTGGACCGGAAACAAGCATCCTGGGACCGGTTTCGGGTTCATAACCCTCATCAGCCAGGCTATCTTGAATCCAGTGGCAAAGTGAGCAAGGGACCCATGTCTGGGCATACCCTGCCAACTTAGGGCAAACAAAGCAAAACCAAAGGAGTTGATGGACGGAGTGTTGAACATTGCAAGCACTCACCCCCAGTCAACTGAACTTGGGTGGTGGAGTGAGCTAAAGAATGATGGATTAAACCCAGCTCAGTTGACTGCGGGTGAGTGCTTGCAATGTTCAACACTCCGTCCATCAACTCCTTTGGTTTTGCTTTGTTTGCCCTAAGTTGGCAGGGTATGCCGAGACGTGGGTCCCTTGCTCACTTTGCCACTGGATTCACCTAGCCTGGCTGATGACGGCTGATTAGCCAGAAACCGGTCCCAGGATGCTTGTTTCCGGTCCAGGGAAGACATGGCTTGGCAGTTCAGGCTGGACTGTTTCCATGAGGCACAGGGTCAGACTGATTTGCATATGGCCATGTCTGAATTGGGGTGGTGGAGTGAGCTAAAGAATGATGATGGATTAAACCCAGATCAGTTGACTGGGGGTGAGGGCTTGCAATGTTCAACACTCCGTCCATCATCTCCTTTGGTTTTCCTCCAATTTAAACTTAGCACATATTAAATTTCATAAGGCAACCCAGTGTTAGTCTGTGGGAGAGATAGGCCGTGCAGCAGTGAGAAACAACTTTAGGATTTTTTCACTGCCTGAACTTGTAAAACTTGCCACATGCCATACTCCCTGCCCTAGGAGTGCCTTAGGGGTGACTTATAAGTATTAAAAAGGAAAGTTTAGGTCTGGCAAAAGTTTATTGTGCCAAGCTGAAATGGCAAATTAACACTGCACTACAGGCTGCAGTGGCAGGCCCGAGACCTGTTTTAAGAGCTACTTTACTGAGTAGCACAATGGGTGTTGTAGCCCACCAGTAGCATTTAATATGTCAACACTAGAGTAGGCCTAAACAGCCCATAAGACAGGATGCAGTGTATTTAAAAAGTCAGACATCTACTTTTAAGTTTTACATGTCCTGGTGATGAAAAACTCTTACATTTGTTTTTTGCTACTGCAAGGCCTGCCTGTCCCATTGGATAGCATTAAGGTACCTTATTACATTTATTAAATGATAATTTTCAACTAGGAGCAGATAGAAAAGTTGAGTTTGGTCTCTTAAGAATTGTAATTTCAAACTCTCTTTAATGGAAAAGTTGGACTTTAAGTCACAATTCAGAAAATGCCACTTTTAGAAAGACCTGTTGACGACTCCGAAGGAGGACTGCTGTGCTGCTCTGCTGCCTGAATGAGAATGGCTGAACCTGTGTCATCAACCCAGGACCACCAGAGTAACTCCAAGGGCTAGTTGGCTGGTCTCCTGATCAGAGTTTAAGGCGCAGAAAAGACTCCAACTACCTTGAACTCAGCACCTGGAGTCTGCCTGCTGTGATTCCTGTACCCCTATTGGTGACACCCAGTCCTGGACTCTTGGAAGTGGGCCTGATGGTGCTGCTCTGCCAGCCCAACTATGGTGTTTTGGGCAGAAGCAATGCATCATGACACACGTCCTCAAAGGTCTGCATCAAAACAGTCCCTGCGGGGTGCATCCCAGATACAGCACCACACATTACAGCCCACAGCTCCTCTGAAACGCTGCTGTGTTACACATCCCAGACGCAACACTTTGCATCATAAGCTTCTGTAGACTGCATCCTCGATGACGACTGAGGACCTCACATTGCAAGCCTGATCGGCGGCATCCTCAGAGGCGCTGATGTGGGACACATCTTTTACGCAGGACCTCCCTTCTCAGCCTCTTCGGAACCGCCAGTAGAGTTAAGGTACTTTATTCAGTGGGCCTAACTTGGTCCCTGTACCGGGCCCACACTCCATCATTGTCGGCCTGAACTTGTGACTTTGTCCCTCTCCAGTGTGAACCGATAACCAAAGTTAGCGCTTTGTGCTTTTAGACGCTATTTTCACTGAAATCTTTAAAACTCCATATTTTCGACTGTATTGATTGGAGTGGAGTTTTGCTCTCATACAATGTTTTCAATTTTATTATATTTTTCTAAATTGGTGTGGGATTTCTCTTGTGTTGTGTTTTCACTTTATTACTGCTTGTGTCCTACATACATACTTTACACGTTGCCTTTATGCTAAGCCTGACTGTTTTTGTGCCAAGATACCAGAGGGCTAAGCACAGGTTAATTTGGGGTTTGCTTGTGTTTTACCCTGACTAGAATTGTGGTTGCTGCTTGAGTAGGGTTTCACCCCCCTCAACCAGTAACCCAATTTCCTACAACTCTCCAACTGTCTGTTACATTAACACCTCTGAGCCTAGCTGACCAAAGCTATAGGTTTATTGTTTGTATATGAAGCCCACTCATGTGCTCTGGTATCTCTGTGTGGTAACTACGAAATCGTCTGAAAACATCGTACTTCTTGCCATCCAGGTACTGCAACATTGTCAGTAAAACAGTCAAAAGCAAATAATTATTAGAGAAACAAGTTGAGGACTTTTTATTTAGTGCCAAGAAGCACTGCAAACGTGTCCTTAATGCATAGAATAACATAAAAATATTTGTCGTTTGATGCCAACTCTGAACTGCTTACAGAGAGATACTAGAACAAGCCAATCTCGATAATTTTGAAGCTTTAAAAAGTGGTGCAAAAACCTGTATCAATGAGTGGCACCATCGGAAAATCACTTGAAAGCATTCCTGATAATATCAACTGGATAAGGGTCAGGAATATGAAGAGAATAACACAGTATGATTGCCTCATGGAGTTGGTAGGTTTGGCCTGGAGACAGCATTAGCTGGCTTGCTGGCCAAATGTTTTCCAAAAAATCATAATAAAATGACACACATATATACGTATTGGGACTTTCAATCAGCCCACTTCTTCCATTGACCTGTTAAAATGCCCTTTACATTTTGCTTCGACCCAACATAGCATACAGCCTGGGCCAATGGGCCAGCCCCTAAAGCTACTTGCTCTATTGCACTGAGTGACAGCATTTTGCTTGATCACATATGCACAGCCACCTCAGAAGGAGGGCACTTCAGTACTAGTACTGGCATGCCTGGGCTGTTGGACCAGTCCTTTACTTGTATATTGTGTATAAGTTTGTCATTTTTTTGTCTAAAAAAACCACACATTACCGTAGTAGTCGTTGACACTAAAGGAAACTACTTTGTATGTCGATGTGTTTTTTGTGAAAGGGCGGCATGCTGTAACTCGTAGTGTTATGTTATGTTAAAGCGATTTCTAGAGCGTGCGATTACCCGAAGGTGTCCTGGCGCTAGTTACTTCTCATGATACTGGGCCTGGAGAAAGGAAATTATCTGTCAAAAAGCCAGGTCTTTAAACCCTTCCTAAACACTAAAAGATTGGTAGCATTTCTCAGATGAAATGGAAGCCCATTCCAGGCCTTCGCAGCACACAAGGAGAAGCTTCTGCCGCCCCACTGGGCTTTTTTAGTTGAAGGGACTACGACCAGTTTCGCTTCTGATGATCGTAGAATTCGCATTGCTTTATACCATTGGAATTGACGTCTGAAATGGTCAGGTCCCCATCCTTGCAGTGCTTTAAAAACAATACATAGTGATTTAAACTGCACCCGGTTCCACACCGGGAGCCAGTGCAGTTTTTTTATCTCTTGCGAGATAGGAAGGAAAAAATTTAGGAGTACCCGTAAGAAGTCTGGCCGCGGCATTCTGGAGCAACTGAAGTTTGTACAGAAACGTTTGCTGAATGTTCAGGTATAGACTGTTACAGTAGTCCAGCCTCGATAAAACCAGGGCCGTGACTATTGTTTTCCGGCAGTCCAATGGGAGAAGACTCACGACCTTCTTCACTGTTCATAAAACATACCCTGTTTTTGAGACTACCGCATTGACCTGGGCTCCCAAGGATAGTTTCTCATCTAGCAAAATACCCAAATTTTTCACCTTTTTTGAGGGTATGGAGAGTGGCCCTAGGGAGGCCGGCCACCAAGTGGGGGTCCAAAAGTTAGGATTGTCCCCAAACAGCATCACCTCGGTTTTATCCGAGTTCAGCTTTAAGCAGTTACCCGCCATCCATCTTCCTACTGCCTCCATGCAGGACTGGAAGCGGATGTCTGTTCCAGTTTCGTGGCCTGGTAATAGTGATACCACGATTTGTGTGTCATAGTGTAGTAAGCCAATGACTAATTATGCACTGCTCCTAAATGCATGCTAGAGTTGGTGGAATTAAATTGTGAATGACATGAACCACAGGCTAATGGACAAAGTCTTGCTGAAACCCCTATCAGTAACTATGTTATAGACATAATTTTAGTAATATCAGAAAGTCTTGACTAACATAGACCTAAACACGTAAATCAGCCCGGCATTGGCTGCCAGCTTCTTGCCTTTGAGAAAGAAAGACAGCAAAAAGAAGAGAAGAAAAGAAAGAGAGCAGGCAAGAAAAAAGCAAGAAAGAAGGAAAAAGAAAGAAACAAGGATGGGAATCAAAAGAAAGAAAAAAGGAAAGGTAATGGAGAGGAGGGAGGAAAGAAGAGGAAAGAAAAGAAAGAAATGAAAGAAAGAATGAGTGAAAGAGAAAGAAAGCAGCAAAGAGAGAATGAACCAAAGAAGGAAAGAGAAGGAAAGAAAGAAGGAAAGAAAGAAGGAAAGAGAAATGGAAAGAGAGAAGGAAAGAAGGAAAAAGGTAGGAAAGAGAAAAAAAGAACAGGAAAGAAAGAGAAGGATAGAGAAAGAAAGACAGAAAGAAAATAGAAAGAAGGAAAAAAGAAATAGAAGGAAAGAGACAGAATAAAAGAGAGAATGAAAGAGGATAAGAAAAAGCAGACAGAAAGAAGGGAAGAGCGAGAAAGGAAGAGCGAGAGAAGGAAGGAAAGAAAGAAGGAAAAAGAAACAAGAAAGAAGGAGAAAAAAGGCAGAAAGTGAGCAGGAAAGAATTCAAGAATAAAAGAAGGCAACAAAGAAAGAAGTAAAGAGAAAAGAAATAAGGAGAGAAAGAAAAAGTAAAAATATAACTTAATACAGAACAGTTTCAAATGGACGCAATCTTATCTGGTATGTTGTGAAATAGCAGTAGTCAAAAAACGTAAAACACTCCAAAAGGAATTTACAACAGCATTGACAGTAGATAGGATATGAAAAAGATGGAATGTGCATCAAAAGTGTCCTGCTATCTCATCAGGCTCTAAACACAAAGACAATGCTAAAGTGATTATTTTGAGTTTGAAAAGGAAATTTTATTGAGATAATATAAAGTATTATAATAAGTACAAAGAGTAGAAAGATACAATCTTAAACTATATAACGTGTTAATTAATTTAAAAAGAAGAAAAGGGGGACAGAGGGGAGGGAAGAAAACTGGTATTTATAAAATCTTATCCTTGGCATAACCACTTATATAAATATCAAACTAAGCTGTGAAAAACATAATTAAGCAGAATAAGACATAAACATAGAAGAATAAATAACAACAAAAAAAGAACTAAAAAAAAACAAAAACTATTCATGGAGGTTTAGGGACTTCTTCAATGCGAGGGTTGTGGGATTGTGTTACATTTGCAGGAGCATCTAGAAAACGGGTGCTAGGTGACCATAAGCCTTCTCGTTTTATAGCAAGAGATATGGAATGGACATAAGCTCTATCCAACCTATGATTATAACAAACTCCATACCACCAAGCTTGGTAGGAAATATTAGCAGTGTTTTTCCATTTTCTAGTAATTTGCTGAAAAGCAACTGCCAGGAGTAGATCTACAATATGAAAAGTATTTGAATATGATTCTGATGCCAAAGATAGACTACCTAAAAATATGTTGACAAAAGTGAAGGGGATCTGTGTATGAAAAATCTTATTAATCTGATTTCCAGACTAGCAACCAAAAATTATGAACAAGGGGATATGTGAATAATATGTGATATAGGTCAGCAGAGACAGTATTACAGGAAGGCGAAAGAGTAGGGTTTATTTTAAGTAAAGAGATGGGAGTAAATAATAATCTATTGTATATATAAAATAGTGTTTGGGGCGTGGCTACGGCGCGTTGCGAGATGGCTGCCTGCTAAAGGAGCTCCGCAGGCCAGGCAGGCCAGGCTCCACAATTCGGCTAATACCATCCTGAATCCCCTTCTGAGTTTGCTGAAAATGAGCAGACTGCCTGCTGGACATACCTGGAGCATGCGGCTGTGTTATCTGAGCCCGAGCTCCGCGGCAAGCCACTGAAATGAGAAAGAGTGATACGCCGCGGGGACTAAGAGAAAATGGGCGCAAGCACTTGCAACGCATTCGAGTTAGTTGAGCCTGTCGAGGGGACATGCGGCGGCTGCGGTGCTGCTGGCTGGACGGGCAGCGTCGCGATGGGCTGAAGGCGGCAGTGGCGGGCGGCGCTGTGCCCGCTCGTATAACTAATGTCGTATGTGCTGACCAATCAAGGAGCGGCGGCCGGCGCCCGCTGGAGGCTGTGGTGCGGTACTAAGGTGCGATCTACCGAGGGCTGTCGTGCAGGTGTGAGGAGAGGATAACGGCGACTGCTGATGCGGTGGACGTTCCCCCAGAGTACAGTGGATATGAGGTAAGAGCGGTGGGGCCTGGGTTTGATCGTTGCCGGGCTGACTATCGTTGTGCGGTCTAGGCCTCCTCTGGCACTACTGCCACGCGGGGCCCAGGATTGGCGCTGTGTCCTGTGTGGCCTGTGCAGAGGCCCAGGGCCTAACCTGCTCCTCCACCTAAGGTGATCCTTGCTGTGCCGCTTGCCACGGGGGGGTATGATAGAGGGAGGACTGTGGGCGCTGCCTAGCTCTCCCTTAGCAACTAACACCGGGGGGTTGCTTTGGCGGTGTGTGTGCCCTTCAGGCCTCCCCTTCCCCTGCACTACGGACCAGTCGGGATCCCCCTGTCTCATTGACAGGTCTGACCGGAGACTACTCTGGGCCAGGGTTCTAGCCAGATGCCAGCAGCTGTGACCATGAGCAGCGGCCTGCAGATACTCTGCTACCACATGCCTGTTTATTATTGAAGGGGACTGCTTGCTACGTGCCTCTGGGGTGCGGTCCGGCGCTGCCGCTGCTCCCTCTTGCGTGCTTCAGAATTTCTCCTTTCGCACACTAGCCCGTTTCACCAGTGCTGCGCTGCCTGACATCGTGACAAAGAGGAGTGGGCACCCCCTCCTGCCCTGGGTGCACTAACTCTTGACCTGGCCCCCCACCAACCTGAGGCAGGTTTGGGCCTATCACAGACGGCGCTGCCTGTCACACCGAGACACAACATACCACGGAGTGCGACAGGCTACGTAGCTACTATCTTTCGGCCATGGGCAAAACAGACCCTAAAGAGCCCAAGATCCCATTCGAAAGCAAGCTCCACACACGCACCTTAGACACGGCGTCGGAGTCAGGTGCCGCCCAGGGCCCACCGGATAACGCAGACGGCTTGGAGGAGGACATGAGGTCCATATTACTGGAGGTGCGCACTGGTCTGAAGACTATTGATAGTAAAATTGATGCCCTCACATCCAGCCTTGACGCAGTCAAGAAAAAGGTGGCTACAAATGAAACCAGACTAGACGTGCCGGAAAACAGGTTGTCTGATACTCAGGACTCCACTGCTGAAGCGAGGATACAGGAGAAAGTGCTGGAGGTTATAAGGATAAAAAACGAGGATTTGGAGGCGCGCTCAAGACAGAATAACCTTCGAATAATTGGTCTTTCGGAATCGACCGCCATCTCGAAAATGGAGCCCTTCATAGACAACCTTCTACGGGAGCTGTTTGGTCCGGTGCTATCCCCGGTCATGGTCGTTGAGAGGGCGCACCAGACTCTCGGACCTCGACCCGTACCGGGCGCGCCGCGGCACCAGATAATAGCGCGTCTCCTCAACTACACGGACAGGGACGCTATTCTCTGTGAGGCAAGAGTCAAGAGCCCCATCACTCATCAAGGTAACAACCTGTCCTTCTATCCGGACTACACCCCAACAGTACAGGCCGCACGCAGAGAGTTCATGCCAGTAAAAAGGATTCTACAGACTGCCTCTGTTCCCTACGCAATGTTATACCCTGCTAAATTGAAAATCACCCACGATGGTCAAGCACATTTCTTTACAGATTCCAAGTCTGCTCTGAAAATCACAAAACACATTTGTCCTCGTAAACCTGCTAAGGCTGCCTCAAAGAGTTCAACGCCGTCGCCATCTCTCAGTAATGCTGATTAATACTTGACCAAATTGATGCACATTATTTTTGTTTAATCACGTAACTGCAAATGTGTACACAACAGTCGGTGTGTCAAAAGGAAAGCCCGAGATCTGACCGTGGCGCTGTGTTCACACTACTGTGCCGCTCGTGTTAGTCCCTATTCGCTGTGGATGGTTTTATCCAGCATATTTCCTTTCTCAGAGTTTGTAGAGCTAGGAGGTTACACTGATATCACCCTGGCCACCCTGCCGCTTGGTGGGTGTTTGCTGTCGTTCCTCCCCCCCAGAGGGTGATCCCCTATTTATTTGTAGTTTTATATAGGGATTGGGGTAGATATTAGGCTGGGGAGGGGTTTGTATTCTCAACCTAATTGGGAGGTTGTAGTGGGAGGGGGGTGCGGGCAGGGGGGTTCCAGGTGTCTGACACCAGCCAATGTAAATATATGGCATTAAGAAGATTTTTCATTGAGATTGTATTGACACCAAGACTGAGAACTGTGCTTTTAATCCAGTGTACTATGACAGCCAATTGCTCGATTCATTTGTGAATTGCCACACTAGAGAGGCCAATGGGTGAGGATTATAGGTTACTAAAATGGAACATTAGAGGGCTAAACTCTCCGAAGAAAATCCGACATGTTTTTGCATATCTGAATCGTGATGGTACCCAGATTGCTTTCTTGCAAGAAACACACCTGACCAAGGTCTCAGAAGCGAACATTGCCCTTAAATGGCCAGGGTTCAAGCTAGCCTCATCATACTCATCTTACACCAGGGGGGTTGTCATATTGATCAAAAAGGGCATCCCGTTCACGCCACACAAGACTCACATTGATGACGAAGACCGATGCACAATGGTTCAGGGTAAATAAGGAAACTCATTAATCACCCTCGTAAACATTTACGTTCCCATAGCAGATGAGCCAGTAGTGTTTCAACGAATGTATGGCATACTAAGACAGTGGCCCGAGACAGCCATAGTATGGGGGGGGACCTTAATACGGATCTAGACCCTGCTCTGGATAAATGTAACCCACAAAGCACTCGAACACCTAGAGTAGCCCAGAGTATCAACCAAGCTAGGTTAGAATTTGGACTGGTGGATGTCTGGAGATTGCGCTACAGTACGGCAAAGGAGGGAAAACACGCCACACCTGCACATAACAGCTGGTCTAGGCTAGATTACTGGCTCTTTGGTGAGAGCACAGCGGAGTGGGTGACAGATGTCGCCAACTATCCACACACACTCTCTGATCACAATCCAGTGAAATTGGTTCTGCATATCCCCACTTTGACACATCGCCCATTCACGTGGCGTTTCCGCTCGGAGGCGCTACTGGACCCCCTGTATAACGATACAATCCGCACAGCAATAGAAAACTACTTCTTGGAAAATAAGGGCACTGTGGATAGCGCTGCCACACTCTGGGAGGCGTTTAAGGTGATGATCCGGGGAGTCTGTATAGGCACCACAGATGGTATATTGAAGGATCTCAGAATGCAACTCCCCAAAATAGAGACCACACTAAAAACCCTAGAGAGAGCCTACACGGATAACCCTACCCCAGACACACTATCACGCATTCAAGCATTGGTTCTGGAATATGACACGGCAGCGGAATCGGAAATTCGCTATATCTCACGCCGTCACATGGCCAGGAAGTACGGAGAGGGTGGCAGACCAAGTCACAATCTTGCTGGGAAAATCAGGGCACGTGATGACCATCATCATATAGATAAAATAACCGACTCTCAGGGACGGGAACACTACACTCCATTGGATATAGTGGAGCAGTTCAGAGATTATTATGCCAGTATGTATACTTCTCGGGGGGCGGCTCAGATTCTGAAGTTGAGGAGTATCTAGATGACATTGCCTGTACCGAATGCAAAAGCCCTGGGACCAGACGGTCTGACCGTAGAATTTTATAAAGCATATGTGGATCTCATCACTCCACATCTATTAGCGATGTATGTTGAGGCGCACAAGGCTGGCATTCTGCCTCCATCCCTTAGACAAGCACTCATCATTACCCTTCTGAAGAAGGACAAGACCGCTGATGTGTGTGAGTCCTACCGGCCTTTGTCTGATCATATTATTGATGCAAAAATACTTGCCAAGATCATGGCCACAAAACTCCAGCCATTGATGTCGAGCTTGGTTCTACCGGACCAATCGGGATTTATCCCGGAGCGCTCCACATCTCATAACCTACAGACCATTTTTGCAATGATGCATGTTCTGGACCCCAATCTGCACGCTGCGGCGGTCATGCTTGACGTGGCCAAAGCATTCGACTCTATAGAATAGAACTACATGTTTCGCATTCTGCAGCGTATGGGATTCCCATTACTCTTCCTGGGGTGGGTAAGGATACTTTATACTGACCTGTCGGCAAGGGTCCGTGTAGGGGGACTAACGTCCGAGTCATTTTCTATTAAGCAAGGTACCCGTCAGGGCTGTCCTCTATCACCGCTGCTCTTCGCAATTGCAATTGAGCACCTGGCATGAGTGTTACGCCAAAGACACAGAGACGGCTTTAAATTTTAATAACCGTCCAGTTGGTATCTCGCTCTACGCCGACATGGTGCTTTTTATACGAGAGCCCGTTCGATGTCTGGCACAGGTGCTAAGAGAGTACATCAGATTTGGACCAATCTCCGGCCTTAATATCAACTGGGATAAGTCAATTATTGTTCCTCTGACGGCAGTTACCCCCGCACCGCTCGTGGAATATCCGATAGTATGGTCAGCTGACCCGGTCAAGTATTTGGGGGTCTGGGTTTATCGAGACCCTGATGTAGTTGTACGGGAGAATTTCGGGCGAGCCTGTGTAGCACTAGATCACCAAATAGATACATGGATAGCATTACCGTTGTCCCTGGCGGACCGCATTACCCTTATAACAAGCATTTGCAATGCATTGGGTTTCGCATTTATAAGCGTTAGAGCTGGTGGCGTTGTAAATGACGTCTTTTACCTATGTGATTTTTTTTGTTTGGAATGTAGTGGGTGTATGTTATGTGGAGTGGAATTATGTGGGTTGCATTGGAATTGTTAGTTCTGGAATTGTGTGGTGTGGAGTGTATTTGTGGAGTGGAATTATGTGGCATGGTGAATAGATATTGGTGAGAGCTGCACGGAATAGATAGAAAGGGAGCTAGAGAGGAATATGAAGTTTAGTGCAGGAAGATGTGAATGAACGTCTGACAGAGGAGCAGAAAGTGTGTAAGAAAGAGAGAAACTAGGGGAGAGCAGGCTACAGATTTATATAGAGGGAGCACCTGTGTATATAGAAGATACCCTAAGAAGAGGAGGATAGTGTGCGTTTGAGGGACGGTATCCTTGAAAAGGTACGGGAAAGAAACTGTACTTGTAGACCTGAAGTGAACCATATCAGAGAGTGTTATTGTTTGTTGAGGAATTGTGTAGCTTGGAATTGAGTGGTGTGGAGTGGAATTATGTGGCATGGTGTGCAGTGGGATTATGTGGATAGTAATTATGTGGTTTTGAGTGTAGTTGAATTATATGGAGTGGGATTGTGTTTAATGGAGTGTAAACATGGCTTTAAGTGGAGCGGGTCTCACCGGTGCTGAGCACAGGCAGTTGTTTAAAGGGGGCCTCGAAATGATGTAAGCTTAGAAGGTTTAATATCGTAGAGAGAGTGCTAAAAAGCAGAGCACTTCTTTTTCTTCAAGTTCCTCAGCTTTTTTGCAGCCTTGGCATGGTTCCTGGTTAAAATCTGGATGTGGATGGCACAATGGAGTGCCACTCACCATTGTGTCTGTGTTCTAAAAGATGAAACGACAGCAAACATTAGATGCACTGGCACAGTATCACAGGACCCGATCCAATGTAAATTATCCTCAGTTCGCCTGCACTGGGGCATTCCACAGTTTCCCATGGCTCTTTTATATTTTGAGAACTTAATGCCTGTGCAGGAAGACATAGCAAGAGCCATCCATTGTTACTGGGAGTCAGCCAATCAGCGAGGCATAAACACCAATGTACCAAAATATCTTGGCCTCTTTGCACCGTCTTGGCTTGGTTTGACGTTCAGGAAAGCAAGAGTATTCCCAGATTGGTGAGGTGGTCAGGCCCTGGGCAGCTTGTAGTAGTCTATACCCTAAAGAATATCAATTGTTTGTGTCTGCAGAAGTGAGGATGGATGCTGCACGAGAAATGTGCCAACATGGGGAAAATGAATGCACGCCACCTATAACGAGGTGATTGCACAACTCCCAAGCGTCCCATGCCACACGAGTCCCTGCTTTGTAGTGAATAGAAGCTCATAATGTTATACAAAATGCTTTATCTGAATGCTCTTGCAGTAGCACAAATTTAAATCACACGAACAACTGTGAAGTTCAATGTCCATACAATAGACAAGTACATTTTAACCCCTTCGCTGCCAGGCCTTTTCCCCCTCCTGTGCCAAGCCTTTTTTTGGCTATTTGGGGTAGTGCGCGATGAGGCCCCTGTAACTTTTTCACCACATAAGGTATCCACGCCAAATTTGCGGCCTTTTCTTCCAACATCATGGGGATTCTAAAAGTACTCAGGGTTTGTGGATTCCCCTGGAGGGGTCACAGAAATGAGCCAAAATACAGCAAAATTTGTTTTTTTGGGGGGAAAATGGGAAAAACGGGCTGCAAATGAAAGCATCTGGGTTTTTCCCTGCAAATGTTATCAAAAAAGGGTTTGTGGGGCTGAAATCACCATTTTCCCAGCTTTTAGGGGATACCAGACTTATGTCAGAAACCCAACATTTTTGGCATTTTTCTGGGACATAGCCTATTTTTGATATTTTTTGTGCTTTTGACCTCCTTCCAGTTAATGGTAGAAATGGGCACAAAAGCAATAATGGATCCTGGAAAACTATACATTTTAGAGAAGTATCAAAATTCTGAATTCAGCAAGGGGTCATTTGTGTAGATCCATCAAGGTTTCTTTATAGAAACTAACCGTTAAATATAGGATAAATTGAAAATTAGTTGAAAAAAACAGCCTTTTGTGTCAACGTTTTCACCTGTAACTTCTTCTAATTATGACAGCTCTTTGAAAGCAATATACCGTTACATCCGCTGGACATTACTGGTTGTGGGGATATATAGGACTTGTAGGTTCACCAAGAACCCGACGAACCCAGAGCCAAAAACTGAGCAGCAACTTGCAATGGTTTTTTATTATGTACCGGGTATATGGTAATTATTCTGTAAAAATGTGTACATGGAAAAATCAGTATGAAAGACACCTATGTATTTCTACAATGGGAATAAAATATTGAGTTTAGAAACAGTAGATATTTGCACATTTCCGAAATTGGGAATACTCATACTAGCATGAGAATTATCAGTCATTTTTTAAAATGACTTCTTTTTTACACAATGTCTTTCATTTGGAAGGCAGAAATGCATTGAATGTCAATAGGTAATAACAGTTCCTTTACAAATCTGAATTACCCTAAGTCTCCCGATAAAAATGGTACCTCACTTGTGTGGGTAGGCATAATGCCCACGACAGGAAATGGCTCAAAACCCAATGTGAACACACCACAATTTCACAATGAAAATTTACCCTTTTTTTGCGAAGTGCCTAGCTGTCGTTTTTTAACACTAGCTCTGCCGGCACCTTGGGAAACCTAGCAAACCTATACATTTTTGAAAACTAGACACCCAGGGGAATCCAGGATGTGGTGACTTGACTGCCTCCCACCAGGGTCTGTTACCCAGAATCCCTTGCAAACCTAAAAAATTGTCAAAAAAACACAATTTCCCCACATTTCTGTTGTGGAAAGTTCCGGAATCTGCGTGGAGCCACAAATTTCCATCCACCTAGCGTTCCCGAAAGTCTTACGAGAGTGCCTAGCTGTAGTTTTTGAACCCTAGCTCTGCGGGCACCTTGGGAAACCTAGCAAACTTATACATTTCTGAAAGCTAGACACCCGTGTGCTTTCAGGGAGGTATCGCTTGCGTGGATCCCCAAACGTTTCCTTACCCAGAATCCCCTGCAAACCTCAATTTTAGCTGAAAATATCACTTTTTTCACACTTTTTTGTGTGGGAAAGTTGTGGCATCACCGGGCTCACTCAAATTTCCCACCACCCAGCGTTCCCCCGGGTCTCCTGGTAAAAATGGTGCCTCACTTGTGTGGGAGGCCCAAGTACCCGCGACAGGCAAGGGCCCAAAACGTAGTGATGCGACATCAACATTGCCTATCAAAAAATGTTTTGGGCCCTTGCCTGTCGCGGGTACTTGGGCCTCCCACACAAGTGATAATGCAATAAATGAATGACCAGATTGAATGGAATAAGATCTCCAGATAAAGAACGACTGTTGACATAATGCCGTTTTGAATATGCATTGATCTCTGCATATACGCTAAGAGAGCTTAGTCGATTAAGACCGTCTTTGCGTTTTTCTCATGTTGTGTTCCATGCATTTTTCTTGTTTTCTTAATACTTTGTTTAATCTCCTGGTGGCCTTAGCACTCAAAACATGTACTTCTCCAGTCTCCTTTGACTATGAATCTGTTTAGAACAAGCCCTTTAAATTGCATACAAACTGTGACTTCCAAATTTGGATAGTCGTGTTTGAAATGAGTCATGACATTTGCTAATATGGGTCGTTTTTCATGAACAATTGGCGTTTGGCACTATGAGTGTTGTTTTATTCAGCACTATCACTTGTTTGATCACTAAAAAGGGATATAAGCTATGCTAGCTTAAGATGGCCGCCGCATTGGCCCGTTGTAGAATAGCGTTTTTGATGTTCCGGGTAAACAGCCTCGTTTTCATTTGATTCCCAGAAGAGCTAGGTACGCGCTGCCGGTTTAAATTGCAGATGCGCACCATGGCGCTTCGATGCCGGAATGAGTGACTGTGTTGACTAAGAAGGCTTACGGTGAGATTAGACTAATGTGATTGAGCGGGGATTAAGGTAACGGTGGCCTAATTAATAATTACTTTCCCAAAACGAAATGCTGAATGAAATTCATACTCGGGTACAGTTCTAGATAGTAAGTTGTTGAGGGTTGATTGATTGTAAAAGTGAAGGTTATACAATAAATGACGCTAATATTTTGTCAGGTGCTGCTCCTGAGAATCAGTTTTTTGTAGTCTACCTGGTTATGAATTGATATAGGTAGATGATTATGGTATATTATACGAATGTACTGATTCAGTGTATCTGTCTCCTCAGATGATGGTGTGAGTAACGGACGTGCTTACAGCAGTGCAAAAAGCACAGATCCCCACAACTAATTGAGAGCTGGTAAGCGGGCCCGTGGCTCTCATTAGGTAATTGACATCGATGGCCCGAAGTCAGAGGGTCAATGTTCTGTTTTTAATTTAAACTACCCGTCTTGAATTTTGAAGTAGGAGTGTGGTGTTGTTTCTCATGAACTTACCAGCCGTGTTTTTTCTTTTTATTTTGTTTGCATATTTGCAGTCACTCTTTTTATAGACAGAAAAAGTCCAGGGAAAGTGAATGCAGACCCTTTATGCCCTGATGAATTTGCCGCTATTTTGAAAAGGCAATGAAACATGTTGGTCATTCCTGAATGTGGTTATATGACATGACTGTGTTTTTAACCTTGGGATGACTCACTTAATGAAATAAAGAAATTGGAACCATATATGTGAGTCATACCTAAATTTATTTACGACTTCACTGGTCTTTTTGGTTTTGGGGTTTGCTCTTTCCATTTTTTCTATTTTTTTATGCTCTCCTAAAAGGGATACACTGTTTTTTCCATGAGAAAGATATCGATGATGAGAAAATCGGGAGCAAACTGGTGAGAACCTGCCAGCAGGTCCTCTGGTGTTGCACACATGAGATACTTTCTCATTTTTTCCTCACTTTTCCTTTATACTGGTCGCACTATAGTTACCTATTGGTGCTGGTTGAGTGACTCCAATACATGGCTGGTTGTCTCATTTTTTGGGAATCTATATGTATTAAGTTATATGGCACTGGGGAGTTAATGATAGTTCATGGTAAGAACTACTAACGTTTGAGTAATAGATTTTTACATTACCCTACTAGGAATCCTATGTAACTACATTGTTTAAAGTAGTGCCTTTTTGCTACCAGGTCTTTGTTGTTGTATTACAGATTGAGTGGAGGGTGGTCTGGTATACATTTTCCCTCTTTAACTCCTGCAACCTGACTCCAAGCAGCCACAGGTGAAGTACTCTCATCATGGATGGTAGTCAGCATGTACACATCCCTCCGGTCCACAAATTTTACAGCTAGTAGTTCATCACTACGCAAGGAACTGCACCGTCCCCTCTGAAGTTTTTTGCAAACAAGCTCTTTCAGATAACCTTTACGGTTAGAGCGGATTGTGCCACATGCAAAAGTGTCCACTTTATACAATTCCTTAAATAATTGCACAGCAGTATAGAAGTTATCAAGGTACAAATGGTGGCCTCTGTTAAACAGTCTTCTAGAAAGATCCCACACAATTTTCTCTGAAACTCCAAAAGTGGACGGACAACCTGGGGGGGGGGGGGGGGGGTCAATAGTAGAATCTCTACCAGTGTACACACGAAAATTAAAAACATATCCTGTCCTACTCTCAGACAACATATACAGCTTAATTCTATAGCGTGTCCTCTTGCTAGGGATGGATTGCCTAAAAACCAAACAGCCCTTGAACAAGACCAAAGACTCATCAATAGATATTTCTTTCCCTGGAATATAGATCTCAGAAAATCGATCTACAAAGTGATCAAGAACGGGCCGAATCTTAAAAAGACGGTCACAGTCAGGGTGATCTCGTGGCAACGCCATATAATTATCAACAAAATGCAGCATACGTAGCAAAAGTAAAAACCGATTACGAGTCATAACTGCAGGGAATATGGCAGTTGCCAACAAGGGGCTAGTAGACCAATATGAAGCCAAGTTTGGCTTCCTTACCACACCCATCAATAAAGTCAAACCCAAAAACTTCTTAATCTCTTCCAGATTTGTGGGAGTCCACAGGGTAGCTCTAGACTGGGGCCTAAGTTTGTCACTGTTGTCCCTCAAAAACTGTTCAGCATACAAATTCGTCTGCTCAACAATCTCACCCAAAAATACATCATCCATAAACAACTGAAAAAACTCTATAGGCAAAAAATGTTCACAATCCACTCTACACCCTGCATCACCGCTAAAGGCAGGCAACACCGGCTGCACCATGTTTGGATCAACCCGAAGTCCAGCACTTCCAGTAGGAAGCCTAGCAGCCTCAGACTGCAATCCAGATGCCTCTTGCACCATCGGCACAGCAGTTTCCTCCTCTAAAACAGGCACTTCATCCGCACTGAGAGTTGCTTCATCCACACCAAGAGTACCTTCATCTGCACTGAGAGTACCTTCATCATCCGATGATTCCATGTGGAGAGAAAACTCACTGCCAGAATCTTCCCCGCCCTCCTCTCCCTCAGACTCAGTCTCATAATCATGCTCAGAGGAAGATTCAAGAAGCATACCAACCACCTGTTGAGCAGTCATTCTACGGCGAGCCATAATGCTTACTAATAAAGGTAACTTGTCTAACAAGTCAACAACAACAAACACTTTGTAAAATAAGTAATAAACAAAAAGCACCTTTATCAAAAACACATATATACTCCAAAACAATGCCACTCACTTGCCAGAGGCAGCTAAACTACTCACCACCACCTACTCTGCACAGACACAGTATGGATCAACAATATCCCACTAAAAAAGAAAGAGAAAAGAAATTACACATAAGACCATGCAAAACACATCGCAAAGAATTTCATGCTCAAACCACTAACTAAATATGCTGCCATTATGACATCACTTACAAAAAAATTCATTCAAATATTACAATATCACTCATTTGGAGTAAATACAACAAAAAAAAAATCTTACCAAAAAAATGCAACTACACAAAACTGCAGAACAACCACTGTCGAAACCGGAAACAGGAATCAAAAGCTTTAGACTAGAATAAAAAGGAGCAAAAACATTAATGTCACATATGCATATAATGCTCTAGACCATAACGTACTGCGCAAAATTTATTGCTTGAACCTCCCACTTTCAAGAAGGAAAGATCAATGGCCCAATCCTTTACAGGCAACACGGCGAGAATCTGGAACTCAGCCTCAGCTCCGGACCACCCCCTCTTCCCAGTCCTTCAAAAGTAACCTCAAAGTTCTCCTCCTGCAAAGACACTTCCAAACTTAATTCACGCCCTCTCTATTATCTGAAGGAAGTATTTACATTATAGGAAATTCTATTCTCCATGCCTATAGAAGTTCCTTCCCAGTGTGTTCCTGTGTTTTGAGTGTCTGCCATTTATTGCACTTTTATACCTCTACTTGTACTTTGTACTCTTTTGTAACTTGCACGCATGTCACTTTTCCTCTTGTAACGTATTGTTTGCTACCTCTTGTATTTTGTTTAATTTTGATACATGCACAATTACCACCATTGCCTCATGTAACGTAACGTTTGCTCCTGTTTTCTGAGTGTGAGGAAATATGAATTTTTATGGTCAATTGTGTCCCCTATCTTAGACCCCAACGGCTCCATGTACATGCTACAAGTACATGTATGTTCCCTCCACTTCAAGCTATGAAGACGCAAATACAATCGTGTCCAACGTTAATATGTACTCTTTCATATCTGCCATGAATGGGCCAGATATTCCGTTCCTAAGTATGATTGGCCACCGACTTTATATGGTACACTTTTTACGTTTTACAGCTCTGGCAAGGTAGGCCCTGAATTCTGCCATCGAGCCTTTTTCCTGCTTCTGCCTCTGAATGCTCCAGCCTGGACCCGCATCTGTATCCATGAACTCTGTCCTACTCCCTGCGCGGCTAACGGTGCCTGACGCGGCCTGTTGCCTGCCAAAAACTGTATTCAGCCTTCAAGTTATCTGCTCCGCTCCTCATCCGATGCATTCCTGTCTAGTAGTTCAGGTAAACATCCTTCTAGCTACCGAGCAAAGGGGCCGGCCTCGCTGTCTTTATGCAAGTAATTCATAGCCCTTGTTACCAGGGAAGATTCCTGCCCCCTCGCATCTCATGTAGACACATAGACGCCTGTACACGCACTAACAGTCAGTATAGAAATGGATCTGTCCGAGAAGACCTTTCCTTCCAGATAATATAGTTCCTTAAACACAAGATATTAGATACGATTTAGGACTAGGTTGTCCTGACACCCCAGACTTCTGTCTCCACATGTAGAGCTAAATGTCAATTCCCCTTCACCCTCTAGTTACACGTCAATCACACGTCATGCGGCTGCGCGCGCATCTCTGCCAAATATTTCTGCTGACACTGCAGGATTCTCTTATGGATCCACCCACTTGTGACATCATTTTAAATGACGTTTCTAGTATACGCCTGTATTTACGCCTATTTTCATTACGTATGTGTATTCTTATCTGTATTATCAGCTGTTACGCCTCCTGCATCTGTCTTAATGCAATGCTTCTCATATATATATTGTTACTTGTCAATAATGTATTGCTGATCCCTTCCTGAACCTTCGTGGTGATGGAATATGACTGCCTGGTTCGAACCATAATTCCTTTGTAAGGAATAAAGTCCTTTTCAGAACCTCTAATACCACGGATTCTGCCTCTTATTTTGACTGAGTTATTCTTACTAGACTTTACCGCATAAAAAATAGTACAGGTAATTTAAATATTTACCACATAAATTGGCGCCCGAACAGGGACACTTTCTCATCTCACGCGCCGGAGGTGCGTTGCAGGCCCGGTCCCCTGCCACAGCTGAACGGACAAAAAACGCGTACCCACAGGATTTCCTGTATCTCCCTCCGGCCAAGCGGGGGTGACTGAGGCTGCGATCAACACCCAGACGAGGCGGTGAGAAGTGCGAAGTATCCCGACCAGAGCCTAGCTGAGAGAGCAAGATCCGAGGTATACAGAGGCCCACCAGGTTCCGAAGTTCCGAGTCGAGTCGAGTCCAGTCCGGTCCAGTTCAGTTCAGTTCCGAGGCCTTCCGTTCCGCGCTACCCGGTGAGTACCGTTGCCGGGGAGGCATTTAGACGTGCACATTAATTTGTGCCGGTCCTGACGGGTTTGGGTACACAGATCCGGTCTGCACTGTTTTAGCAGTGTATCTGTACTGTTTAGCAGTATATCCAGTATGTTCATATATATAATTCAGTATTATCTAGTATTAGGATTATGTCAGTAACTAGTTTTCTTCTAATTATCATTGTTCGTTAAATGTTAAATGTTAAATGTTTTAATATGTTTAATAATTGTGGTATGAATGAGTGTTCATTATTGTGTTTATCGTATTAATTGTGTTCAAGTCCAGTTCGAGTAAGAATCAAGTAGCAAGGTTTAAAGATGCCGTTCTTTTCAAAATTAAGACAGATCAAAACTAGAAAAGGAGTACTCGAAGAAGCTGTTCCCATTCCACCTAGGGACACTCCAGGGTATTTTATGTATCATAAACATGGCCTAGATGCCGTATTATATCTTGACTTATGGGTGGACTACACCAAGGATCTAGCAGAAAGTCAGAGATGGCCCGCAGCTGGGACATGGGATGCAGAATGCATCATAAGAGTAGAAGAAGAATTATGGAAAAAGAAAGCCAGACAGTCACAGAAAGATGCCATTGAATTATGGCGTAAAGAATCGCATAGGCGCACAGAGAAAGCGCTCAGACTGGAAGAGAAAAGTAGGGAGAACTCAAATAAAGCCCGAGAAAACGTATTAGTTGAGGAAGGTATTCGAGTAAAATCAGAACAAGTAGACAGACAACGAAACACTTTTATGAATGGTATGTATCCTCTTCTGGCCGAGGGTTTACCCAAGGCCACCCCGGAAATACCGAAAGATTTGCCACCCCCATTACTCCCGACTAAAGCACATCCCAAGACCGCGAAAGATATTTTCCTTTCCTCCTATTTAGACGATGTAGCTCCCGAATATGTTAATGATCCACCACACACGCCACCTGTCGATGATGCTCAACACCGAGATCATCTGCCCCCACATCCGCAACAACAAACTCCTCCGCACAATCCAACAGGTCCATCTGTTTCCACCGCTTTTCCTGCATCCACAGTTTCTACCTTACATCCCACAAATCCTTTCGTGCCTAGCACCTCAGAAGGTGCGACAGCAGTTTTTGCCACGCCACCGTCACGAAGTAAATCGTCTCTTAGAGATTTAGCAAACCAACGTACACCCCAAATAGCAACGTCCGACATGTTTAAAGAACATCTTATAGATTGTAGATATGATCCAGTGCCCGGTAAAAATGATAGAATGCTGCTATCATCACTACGTATACGACGAGCTTCACTATATTTAACGACGCTACCAGGAATGATTAAACATTTAGACAATATATATCGCTTTATCCAAACAGGGCAAGGCCCTGAAAGTATTGACGAAGCCATGGAATACCAGAAAGCGGATATACAGAGACAACTGTTACGTTTCTTCATAAACTGCTTGATCAGAGACAGAGATAGGTCCGAGGTAGATCAGGATGAAATGCAAGTACTTACCAGATGGGGTCAGAATATATCAGAGGGAAAACATGATAAACAGACATGTATAGTAGCTATGTGCCGAAAAATACTCAAAGAAGTAGAACGAATACATAAAGCCAGATTGGAGGCAGACAAAACTGAATCAGAGGGAGAGGAGGAGGAAGAATCAGAAATGCCCACAGGACCATTAGAAACGATAGCTTATGTAGGTAGGGGAAGACCTTGTAACAATACCAGATACTTTAATGATCCGATACGTCCGATACGTCCAGACAACAGACATTTTCAAGCCCCTATGCTAAATACGAAGTCCTCTGAACACTTATTCCAGGCTGCTGATAAATTACTCCGAGACCGAAGGGGGTATCATATGCTCGATTCCATGGATGAACAAGAATTAGCCAGGTCAGCAGTACAATGGGCTGACAGTTCTGAAAAATACAGTGATGATGCGCTAGCACACACGTTTTTGAACCTTACCCCAGACGAACAGCGTTTAGCTGGTATATACATGATACAACACCTCCTTATATTATATAGAAGCCAATACTCCGATCCTGGTCCTCTACCTGATATACTGATAGAATTACTCACGAACAAATGGAGAGGTTCAGGTACTGACTTAATTAAAGAAATTCTGGAATATCGACACCAATACATTGTCTTCGTATGCCCAGAACATGTTTCAGTTCCCCCCAAGTTGGAAAGAAAAACGTATCACATAGACAGACAGAATCCCTTACGCGAAGTACACCCAATCAGAGGTGAGGACAATATTTTTAAACGCGTGTTTGTGTACGCGCCCATAACTAAAATTGAATTATTAGAAATGATGAAAGTAGTACCTAGCCATGACAAAGACCCAGCAGGTTTCCACCGTGAGATAAAAGACATGTTACTCATGGGAGAGTATACTTACCCTGACATTATGAACATATTAAAAGTCCTATTACCTGCCGGTATTTACGAGAAACTCAAAGAAAAGGAATGGGAGGTGGGAGACCAAAAGATAGATTGGACAGCGTTAGAAAACGAAGAAAAGGCCCGAGCTGCAGGTTCAGGGCTTGGGGAAAGGACTACAGCATTACCAGGATTATTAGTGCAGGTACTACCACGTTTATTAACTACGAAAAAGGAAGACTGGGGTGCAATCTCAGCCTGTAAACAAAAACAAGATGAAGACACTAGTGATTACTATTCCCGATTTGAAAAATGTTTTGGTATTAATAGTGGCATAAAAGCAAGTAGTGAGTCGTATCCACATCTGTTTGTGACAAAATTAGTTGAAAATTCTCTGCCCCAAGTTAAGAGTAGAGTACTGAAATTCGAGAGTACCTGGCAAGGAAACACACCGTCACAGATGTTACAAATGTTACAATATCATCACAATAGAATTAGGGAAGAACAAGAACATGAACAAAGACGTATGAAAGACACGAAAATGAAAATGCTTGTTGCTCAGTCAGTTCCAGCTGACGGTCATAAAAAGGGTACGACACAGTCCAATGATTCAGTAGGTCCTGTTAGAGGGACATTCAACTATTGTAAACAGCCAGGTCATTATATACACGATTGCGCAGTTTTAAAACATAATATCTCTACGGGTATAACGAAGGAGAGACCACGTCCGCCTAGACAGGATCAGATCCAACCACAAGTACCTCAGAATATACAGCCTATGCCAGCGGTACAACAGACCGCACCACAACAACAACAACAGCCTATTGCTGCAACACAAAACACGACACAACAGATGTACCAGTATGCACAAAACGACTACCCAGAGTATCAGCGCTACACATGAAATAGCCTAGAGAGGGAAGTTGGCCTACCCCTTATTGAGGTTCCCGTAGATCAAGAAGGTCCTTACGTACAGAGTCAAGTATTAGGGAAAGACAGAAAGTTTCTACTCGATACAGGGGCAAGCAGAACCACTATCAGTCACAGCGAAGTCCCAGGGGCACCCCTCTCAGGCTCACAAAATATTTCCCTTGGTTTTTCAGGAAAGCCCACTATTAACGAAGTATCACAACCGCTTGCATTCACAGTCGGTCCGTTAACACGGACTACAGATCTATTGCTTACGAAATCATGTCCAGAAAACTTGTTAGGTATAAAAACATTGAAGGCTCTAGGAGCTGTAATATGCTGTTCTCCGGAAGGAGTACGATTATTTTTGCGTGACTTTAAAGGTCACTACGTGTCTAGAGACATGGATCACCGGTTACAGAATCTACCTGCACATTTATGGGCGCAAGGCCCCACTGATGTAGGTTGTATGCACATTACACCATATCGAGTCACACTCAAAATAGGAGTGGTACTACCACGAATGCGACAATACAAGTTACCGCCAGATGCTGTAGTGGCTTTACTGCAAATCATTGACGAGCTCATTGCACAAGGAGTGGTTGTGGAAACCGACTCCAATGTATGTAATTCCCCGATAATTCCGATTCTTAAACGAACTGATCCAAAAGCACCCCCAGTATATAGATTAGTTATTGATCTGCGAGAATTAAATAAATGCATTGTACCACAATACCCCGTGGTCCCAGATATCTCTTCATTGCTAACAACCATAGATTCAGAAGCAACGTTCTTTACTGTGATTGATCTCAAGAACGCTTTCTTTAGCGTCCCAATCGATCCGGAAAGCCAATATTTGTTTGGATTCAGTTTAAATGGACGAAGTTTTAAATTCACACGCGCACCTCAAGGATTCACAGAAAGCCCCAGCATCTATAGCCAAGCACTGAAAAGAGAACTTGACAGTATCCACATGCCAGCTAACACTGCCCTGCTTCAATATGTCGATGATCTGCTGATCACCGCCCGAAGCGAACCTGAATGTGAAAAAGCATCACTGACGGTTTTACATTTCTTAGCCGACAAGGGGCACAAAGTGTCCCCTTCAAAGCTGCAATTCTGTGTCCAGCAAGTTGTGTACCTTGGGCACTTGCTGTCCAAGGGGGGAAGACAGCTTACACCCGACCGTATCCAGTTAATTGTTAACATGCCGCCACCCAAGACACAAAAGGAGGTACGGGCATTCATAGGCCTCACTTCGTACTGCAGGCAGTGGATCCCTCAATATGCATTTCTAGCGAAACCACTCATTCAGTTGACAACACAGGAGGCAGCGACATCGACTGTCCTCCCTTGGACTCAGGAACATATGCAAGCTTTTGAAAGCTTAAAGAAAGCTTTATGCCAAGCACCTGTTTTAGCAACACCATGTTACAGCAAACGTTTTACACTCTTTGTCACAGAACGTGAAGGTACTGCTTTGTCAGTACTCACGCAGGAACAAGCAGGATCACACAAGCCATGTGCTTATTTTTCTAGTACATTAGATCCCGTAGCTCAGGCTCTTCCTGCGTGCCTGAAATCAGTCGCAGCAACAGCTTTAGCAATCAGACAAAGCGATGCCATAGTGCTAGGACATCAATTGACAGTACAAGTACCACATGCAGTAGAGGTTCTCTTGAACCGGACCCAGACACAACACTTGACTATAGCAAGACTGACGGGTTATGAATTGACATTGTTCCAGCCACACATAGAAATCAGACGTTGTAGTACATTAAATCCTGCCACACTTTTGCCATTAAGTGGAACAGACCCATTGGCACATGATTGTATTGAAGTTATCACTATTACGACGAAACCCAGACAAGACTTGACAGATATTCCACTATCAGACCCAGATCTGACATTGTATGTAGATGGTTCATGCATGAGAACAAGTACAGGAGAGTTAGTGGCCGCTTATGCAGTCACAACAGACACTGAAATTATTGAAACAAATTGCATCGATACCTTGTCAGCTCAAGCAGCAGAGCTCATCGCTCTGACACACGCCTGTATTCAAGCCAAAAATAAGAAAGTCAACATATACACAGATTCACGTTATGCATTCGGAGTCGTCCATGACTTCGGCGTGCTTTGGCGAGAGAGAGGTTATTTAACTTCTCACGGTGCCCACATCCAGCACGGCCCCCTTATTCAAGCTCTGTTAGATGCAATACATCTGCCGACTGCAATATCGATTATGAAGTGTAAAGCCCATACAAAAGTGACTGACGTTATTTCTCAAGGTAACAACCTAGCTGACAGAACAGCTAAACAGACTGCTCAGAATCAGATTCATCCAACTGACACGACAAAGACAATAGTTCCGACACCAACACACTGCATGACAGTTAAGGATCCCGCCCTTGATGTAATTGATATACAGACACATGCTACACCAGAAGAAATAAAGAGATGGACTGAATTAGGAGGGATCCAAACGGATCAAGGATGGATGACAAAGGGAAAATCTATATGGTTTCTCCCCGACTCAATGGTTCAAGTCATCATTAACACAATACATAGTCCAGCGCACCTAGGAGAGAAAGCTATGCTAGACAGTATTCAACACATTTGGTTCAATAAACACTTGCGAGCAGCAGCTAAACAGAAAGTACGTACCTGTATGATTTGTTGTCAGTTCAATCCAGGAAAAGGCGTACCTGTAGACCAGGGTGGATTTCAACCCCCCGATCACCCTTTTGAAGTCCTCCAGATGGATTATATCCAGATGGAACGTTGTCGAGGATTCAAATATGTCCTCGTAGTTGTATGCGCTCTTTCCCGGTGGACAGAGGCGTATCCCGTCTCAGATTACACTGCCCCGACTACTGCCAAACAGTTAGTTCGAGAATTCTTCCCACGGTATGGTTTGCCCCTTATCGTGTACTCAGATAATGGCCAACCGTTCTCATCCGAGCTAATGAAACATGTTTCACTTTTGTTAGGCTATCAATGGAAATTCCACTGTGTTCGACATCCCGAGGCAGCAGGTCTCGTGGAGCGGCATAATCAAACTTTGAAAATTAGACTGTCCAAAGTATGTAGAGAAAAAGGTATCGACTGGATAGTAGCTCTACCAGTGGCGCTCTTTTACATGAGAATGGTAGCACACTCTCGAACAGGGCTATCCCCGTATGAGGTGATCTTCGGTAGACCACCAAATATGTGGGGGACGCCTATACCCCGTAAAATAACTGATGTTGATTGTAATATGCTGACAGATTACCTGGCTTCCTTGATGTCTGCACTACAATCTTGTCGTTCACAGGTAGCTGCAGCTTTTCCCGATAACACTGAGGTGAAGCCCCATGAAGTGGTTCCAGGTGACCTGGTACTGGTGAGGAACTTCGACAGAAGGAACCCGCTGGAGCCTCGCTGGCAGTCACCTAAACTCGTCTTATTGACCACAAGGACAGCTGTGAAGATTGAGGGACGTAAAGGGTGGTTGCACTCGAGCCATATCAAAAAGTTTCATGGACTATCATCCGACTTGAATTTTCAGCCCTACATTCCCTCACAGACTGACTCAAAACTCCCCCTGGTCGAAAAGACTGGAAAGGAGAACTATAAACTGAAACTAAGGTCTAGCAAGTCAGACAATTCGATTGTTTAAGTCCTCTCCAAGGTGAATCGGTTGAATTTGTTTCTGACATGTATCCTCTAGACCGAAATAGAGAGAGAAATAGACAGAAACAGCTTAAGAAACAGACGTACTGTAAATCACTTCGTGGTCACTGCATAGTGACATTGTTAATTATATTTTTTCTAAGTCTTCTGATTATCATTGCCAGTATATTATTACACATGTATTACCCTATTTCCAAGCGTGCTTTCAATGCTACTGCCGAACATTCTTTTAGCGAATTACCCCCGCATGAGTTGTCCTATAGACTTGCGCTGCGCAACAACACATTCATTAGTATGTTACATCATTCCCATCAGACCAGCAATGCTACAAATTGTTGGATATGTGGCCGACTCCCTCCCTATCAGAAATACAAAGGAGTTCTGCCCCTCTTTCCGTATCCATTCACACACAATGGCTCCTGTGGAGCATGGTTTAGTTTGATTAATTCCCTAGATTCAAATTCAGTAGTTTATCAAGACAACTGGGTATGGGGAAACCTGAACCTAGTTTTACTTAAAATCTGCTACCCTAACAAGGAGGGACTTCCCAAAAGAACAGGAACTGATCTAGAAAATGAAGTATATGGATTAGGTAACTTTACACTTAACCTCATGATCCTGAATGTTGAATCCGAAGCTACACCAATCCTGCCAGCTATGTCAGTATTTCCAGTTAGAGGCGAATTATGTGTAAGAAAGAATGGTTCAATACACATGGGCCATAGTAAATATACCACTGTAATAAAATTCAGTGATAAAGGCAAATCTACATTTAGAGCTTCTCGTCACTCCTACTTCATCTGTGGTCACACCGCATACATACGCCTACCCCTAGATTGGGATGGTACCTGTTATATTGCATTCCTTCTGCCACCTGTTTTCCTAGCCCCGCCTGATTATCATAGGAACACCCATTTAGTACACAATAGACAACAGAGAGATCTCCCGATTGTCGACTACACCGAAACAGCATGGGAGCAATACACAGATTTCAATAAAGGTTTCTTTCCCTACATAGGTACAGTCACTAATAGTAAGTTAATACGTAGATTAACTAGAACCCTTGAAGCAGTAGTGAATGAAACTACTTCCGCCTTAGGCAACTTAACAGAGGAGCAGTCTGCGATGCGGATTGTTGTTCTTCAAAATCGTCTTGTCCTTGACGTCATTCTGGCCGATAGGGGCGGAGCTTGTAGGATCATCGGATCAAGTTGCTGTGTTTTCATACCAGAAAACGCGCCGTCAGTATATAAAGCCATAACTCGACTTCATAAAATCGTAAGCCAGATACATCAGAACCCAGGCACCTGGACTTGGTCCGGTTGGCTCTGGAGCATGTTGTCAGCCTGGGGATGGAGGATCCTATCCTTCCTAGGTATTGGTTTTCTCATACTATTCAGTTGCTGCTTGTGTCTACAATGTGGGCCAGCGATTTGTGGTCTGTGTGCCACATCGTGTATCCCGCCTTCAAATTTTCATTCCAGATCCCGGAAGAAGAAAGAAGAACAAATGATGCTATATGAACAGATTGATGGATTGATGAAGATGGATATTTCATGAGGGTCCGTAGGGGACAAGGAGGGAATGAGGAAATATGAATTTTTATGGTCAATTGTGTCCCCTATCTTAGACCCCAACAGCTCCATGTACATGCTACAAGTACATGTATGTTCCCTCCACTTCAAGCTATGAAGACGCAAATACAATCGTGTCCAACGTTAATATGTACTCTTTCATATCTGCCATGAATGGGCCAGATATTCCGTTCCTAAGTATGATTGGCCACCGACTTTATATGGTACACTTTTTACGTTTTACAGCTCTGGCAAGGTAGGCCCTGAATTCTGCCATCGAGCCTTTTTCCTGCTTCTGCCTCTGAATGCTCCAGCCTGGACCCGCATCTGTATCCATGAACTCTGTCCTACTCCCTGCGCGGCTAACGGTGCCTGACGCGGCCTGTTGCCTGCCAAAAACTGTATTCAGCCTTCAAGTTATCTGCTCCGCTCCTCATCCGATGCATTCCTGTCTAGTAGTTCAGGTAAACATCCTTCTAGCTACCGAGCAAAGGGGCCGGCCTCGCTGTCTTTATGCATGTAATTCATAGCCCTTGTTACCAGGGAAGATTCCTGCCCCCTCGCATCTCATGTAGACACATAGACACCTGTACACGCACTAACAGTCAGTATAGAAATGGATCTGTCCGAGAAGACCTTTCCTTCCAGATAATATAGTTCCTTAAACACAAGATATTAGATACGATTTAGGACTAGGTTGTCCTGACACCCCAGACTTCTGTCTCCACATGTAGAGCTAAATGTCAATTCCCCTTCACCCTCTAGTTACACGTCAATCACACGTCATGCGGCTGCGCGCGCATCTCTGCCAAATATTTCTGCTGACACTGCAGGATTCTCTTATGGATCCACCCACTTGTGACATCATTTTAAATGACGTTTCTAGTATACGCCTGTATTTACGCCTATTTTCATTACGTATGTGTATTCTTATCTGTATTATCAGCTGTTACGCCTCCTGCATCTGTCTTAATGCAATGCTTCTCATATATATATTGTTACTTGTCAATAATGTATTGCTGATCCCTTCCTGAACCTTCGTGGTGATGGAATATGACTGCCTGGTTCGAACCATAATTCCTTTGTAATAAATAAAGTCCTTTTCAGAACCTCTAATACCACGGATTCTGCCTCTTATTTTGACTGAGTTATTCTTACTAGACTTTACCGCATAAAAAATAGTACAGGTAATTTAAATATTTACCACAAGTGTCTGACATTTATTGCAGTATTTTACCTCTACTTGTATTTTGTACTCTTTTGTAACATGCACACATCACTTTTTCCTCTTGTAACGTATCGTCTGCTACCTCTTTGATTTTGTTTGCACTTTAAAATATTAACAAAATTAATGTGGCCATAAGGGGAGCGACCCTTGCCTAAGGGGCCGCTCCCACAAACAACCCCAAACCTAAAAAATGAAAAAAAACCCTGGCGCTAGTGGCCGTTCCTGCTGCACGATCGTGCAGCAGGAATGCATAAAAGAGACATCGGGGGCAGAGGCGTAGCTAGAGCTTGTGGCGCCCGGGGCGATCTCTCAGATTGCCACCCCTGGGGAGGGGGGGTTGCTGGGGAAAAAGGACGGCAACCACTTGAAAGAGGTCCGAGAGACACTTAGTATAGCCGCTAATAGTTACCTCAATCATGCAAGTTACATGCACATACATGACACGGTCCAAGGCTACACAGTTGAATACACCGGTGACTGGCAGTACAAAAGAGAACACACAGACTGCATGATCTATCTGAGGACTCAGAAAAACCGCATGTGACATCCATCAGAGAGCTGCGTGAATAATTACCTGGTAATCCCCTCAGCACAATGCAAATATGCACATACATGACACTGTTCAGGTATCCATCATCTACAGCTGACATTAAATGACCATTCATCATGGTCCCCCCATTAAAGCAGTGCATTTTGTGATCTGCATGGTACATGTTCTTTGCAGCAGGCACATTAACCCTCTGTGCTACCTTTCCAGGAGTCAACCCTTCCACTAGACAAAACTCCATCTCTCTCTAGGAAGAACATTAATCACCAAAGTTATCATGGCATTTCTATTGTTTCTGAAAATTTCTGGAGGCCAGGAAGGAGGCAGCAAGTTTTTTTCAAACCATAATATACTTGCAAACACTACGCACCCACCCGAAATAGGTACCCAGTGAGGTCACACCGTTCGCATCGCCCTAACCTGCTCAAGGTTCATGTGACCTCAGTGACAGAGTCACAGCGACTGGATCACTGTTGCTCTAGGGTGTGCTGCTTCGTAGGCCTGCCCGCAAGACTGGAGATGAACTTCAGTATGGATTGTGGTGGACAGGCCTTCAAGGTTAACCCACACAATTGACACCACTAGGGTACACCTGCTTGTGCTAAGACATCAAGCCTTCTAAGGTCTAGTGGGGCCTTCTAAGGTCTAGCATGGGAATGTGCTCCCTCAGTACAGTGGTCTGGTGGACTGGTCATGAAGGCTGAACCCGGTTCCCCAGTTCCAAATTCGACAGCTCTGGCCATAGTGCCACATCCTCTCCCCCACTGAACACCATACTTCCCCACTGAGAGAAACTCGCACTGCCTTCAGCTATAACCTAATTGTGCCCGCTATAAACACTTGGATGTGGCTCAATTCAAATTATGCACTTGATAAGAGTAATTTGCTGCCTAAAAAATAAATAAAAGCAACCACTCATAGGGAATGCAAGATTAAGTAAAGCATGTGAAATGTAAGCAGAAACAACATCGTTACCTTAACGATCTCTCACTCACTATTCAGAAATCAGCGAGTGGTTTTACCTGAAAAGTTATGGACATGACCAGAGGGCCCAGAAAACTGCCACTAAACCGGCGATAATGGGCTTGATAATATGCTCTATGGAATTCCCATAGAAGCCCATGTTCTGGTGTGAACATGGGCTTCTATGGGAATTCTCCAGGGCATATTATCAAGCCCATTATCGCCGTCCTTGATAATATGCCCCATAGTGCATGTTTAAAAACACGGACGCCAGACCATGCAGCAGCTCAAAACGATTTCTGTTTTTGGGGGGGGGGAGGGGCAGTATCAGCTTCAATCTGCCACGGAGGCTCTTAAAAAGGGTTGAGTAGAGAGCGATGTACGGCTGTTAACATCGGGAATGTTTTCCATGGGCGCAGTAAACCGACCCTGCTGACAAGCTGTAGGACGGGGGTGTAAAACCCACCACTGCTCTAGCGACTGACATCCTCGCATGAGAGCAGAAGCGACAGAGGTGAGCGGCGCTTTGGCTGGATGCCCCCGAATGCTGTATACATGACCTCTGCGGCTCACCCACCTTACTATATACCCCTCCTGCCCCATGTGAGGATTTGAGTCAGCGACTCCTGCGCTTGGCTTCCGTGGGCTCCGGTTTGGGGACTCGACCCCGAAGAGTGTGGCTTCCCATCCACTAGCCACTTTGGTCCATGCTGGTGGCTGACACCCTCTGGCAGAGACTGGAGGAGCGCAGGAGAGCGGCGATCCAATGAGGTGCCTCTGACTGCAGAGTGTTTGACCTGCTGCAACATACCTGCCTGACGACCCCCATTGCAGAGACCCAGCTCGGCGGCTTCAGAGCCTGGCTAGAGGAAGGGGTTCAACCCGGAGCACATCCCAGTTGAACTGGAGGTGAAAGAGAGCGGCTGCGACTGCGGGGGAACCTTACACTCTGTATTGGCAGAGGGAACTGCCAAAGTCTCCTGATGCATGCTGCCTTTCACTGCCGGGTTTTCTTCCAAATAATGGCATACGGATACAGTGTGTTTGGCGCAGCCCCAGAGGTATCGCGCGCGCATGGGAAACAAAAAAAATGAGTGCGAATGTACCTACCAATCAGAGGACAAACAAGCATTTAAAATGCAATAGGACTCGTATTTACGTGAGCCCTATTGCATTTTAAACGGAAGTGCTGGTATCAAAGAAGGCATGAACGGGAGGGGGTGGGAGAGGTGGTGGTGGTTGAAAAAGTCACGGACTACGGGAGGAAATGGGGAGAGGCAGGGGAACCAAACAGTTTTTACAGTAAAGGGGCCGATAGCCTCGGAAGGCAAAAAATGACGACATGCCCGTCAGGAGGCGGGATAGCCAAGCACCAATCCGACTGCCTAAATTTTTATTAAAGCCAATCAAGAATAAGACTGGAAAGTGGGTGGAGCTTCCCCCACTATACTGTATACAGCATTTTGTCAACGAGACAGCGCATGTGCTGCCTAGGCCAAGCCTAAAAATGGTGGTATTGCCCCGTTTTCTATATCTCATCTCTAACATCCCAATAAAGTTGACGCAGGGGTTTTTCGCTTCACTCTGAACATCACTGCTACAATTGATCTGGGGAGGCAAACAGGCTCGGGTGGCCTGGGCTACCATTACTCTGGATTATGCCAAGGGAGGATTCGGTGCACCGGACCCATACATATATTACCTGAGTGCCCAGGCACAATATGCTCACTACTGGTTTAACAGGAATGACTTCACACCTCACATGGCGGTTGAGGACAGCGATGCTTTCCTGGTCCCTCTGCGTAGTATCATCACTCACACGCAGCAGGGCACCCCAAAAATGGAAATAAATATGATAGATACTACGAAAGCGGCGTGGAAAGCTATAGGGCAGCTCGCTGACAAATTGCCTATATATGCCCCGGCACTGCCATTGGAACATCACATGGCGCTCTTGGTAACACAGGAAACGGGCCCAGTGCGTCTGCTCGGGGAGGCGGGACTGAGCACTATGCAGAACCTTTACCTGGGTGGCACCTTCCTCACACCTGAGGACTTGAAATATGTTGTTAATCCCACACTGCTCTTCAGATTCACCATACATAGGCTAAGACATGCTATTAAATCGCACTACCACACAAACCCGGGCGAACCCCAAGTTCTCCAATCTTTACAGCTAGGACTGACTACTCCCACACGAAAGAAGCTAATTGCGAAGTTATACAGGGCAATAAGCGCTGAGAAAACTGGTGTGCCAGACAGGAGCTTTGATCGTTGGAACGCCGTGTTGACCCCCCATGACATCGGCGGTATGGGAACATGTGTGCAGTCTCACCAGCAAACTTACTCCTAATGGGAACTTTCGCATAATTCACTTCAAATACTTGCATCAGACATACCACACGCCCCTTCGCCTACACAGCTATGGTTTGCGAGACACTAGTAGATGTAAACGATGTGGTCAGATGGAAGCTGATTTTATGCATCTCGCTTGGGACTGTGGGAGCGTGGCCTGTTACTGAAAACAAGTGGTGCAGAATATACAGCAAATGTCTGGGTTGGAAATTCAATGTACACCACTTGTCTGTCTTTTATGCTATATTCCTCATGTTAAAGGGGTCCTGGGAAAATTCACAAGCATTGCTCTGCTCATGGCTAAACGCAGAGTTGCTATAACATGGGAGGGCACACAGGCGCCAAAAGTTGCACATTGGATCAGAGACATGGTCTACTGCAAAGAAAACTTGGAATTATATGCAGAGGAACTGCCGATATCATCCAAGCCCAGGGACATATGGGAGCCACTGCGTCAGTTCCTACAGAGGCAGCTCACGGCTGATTCGCAGGATTGAGACAGAGTGAACATTATACTTGAAAGTACCTTTGGCGCACTCGGAGTGCACTGGACTCAACAATCTGATATGTCATATAATATTCCTTGTGGTGTTGATTGATCACAGTATTGCTAACGGCTGGTTCGGCACAAATGTTAGTTTGTAAAGAAATATTGATGATTATTATTTTTGAAATGCAATAAACAGAAATTAAAAAAATTATATATATAAGCTAGTGTTTGGGTGGTATTGCCAGCTCTAGGGTATTTTCTAATTTTAAGCCAGAGCTTATTCCAAGTAGATATAGTAAGAGAAATTTTGAGATCAGAGTCCCATAAAAGTTCTATATTGGTTTTATCGTGAATCACTGGAGAGTATGAAAGATGCTTATAAATTTGAGATACAGATGGAGAAAGAGACAAGAGCGGAAGAATGTTGGAAGAAGAGCAGGAAGATGGAATATCTGATGATAAACAATTGTACGTTGACTGGATCAATGTAGTTAGAGATATAAATTTTGATTAACAGGAATTAGATAGAGAAAAAGGTATTTGGGCACTGAGAAAGATATGCATGTACCATCCTGAAAAGTTGATGAACCCAATGAAGTCCCTTAGTATGCCACTCTATGATTCATTTTAATAAGCTTATTATACCATAAAGAAGATTGCATAAAACGAACCTTAGGAGGAAGGTGACCAACACATAATGATTGAATAGTTCTACAACTATTGTTAAAAATAGGAAGAGAAAGAGAGGAAGGATGTTGAGTAAAAGATAAGGACTCTTGGAAGAAGAAAGAATGAAGAAATTGCTTCTCAATAACGGTCCACAAAGGTGATAATGAATCTTCATTATCTTCTTGAAATAAAAGAGAAGTTTGCTTAAGAAAAAATGCATTATGATAAGTTTGAAAATCTGGGAAGTTAACACCTCCTAATTGTTTTGTTCTTTTAAGTTTAAATAAAGACATACAAGACTTTTTATTGTTCCACAAAAATTTCGATAATATAGAATAAATTGTTTTAAGTTGAAAGTTAGGAATGTTTACTGGAAGATTGGAAATATGAAAGAGTATTATAGGGACTAACATCATTTTAATTGTGTCAAGACGGCCTCACCAGGATAAAAATGAAGGATTCCGCCTGGATGTAGCATTTTTAATTGTATTTGTAACTCTTTTTAAGTTTATTGCAACAGATTCTTTAATGGAGGATTTAAACCATAGACCAAGATATTTTATTTTATCTGAATTCCAACGAAAGCCAGAAGAAAGATAATCTGCAGAAAAACATAATATATTTAATGGAAGAATCTCGCATTTGTCAGAGTTAAGTTTATAGCCAGAGATCGCAGCAAAAGATTGAACTTCCGACAAAAAGGATGGCAAAGAAGATTGAGGTTGTGAGAGAAAAAGCAGAATATCATCCGCGTAAACAGGAAGTTTCAGTTGGTTAGAGCCGTATTTAACACCAATTATATTAGGGTTTGAACGGATCTTAATCAAAAAGGGTTCAAGAGCTAATATAAAAAGAAGGGGAGAAAGAGGACAGCCCTGTCTTACCCCACAATGTAAAGGAAAAGAAGGAGATACAAGACCATTAGCCAAAATAGAGGAAACAGGAGATGAGTAAAGTAAAGAAACACAGGGGCAGATTTACAAGAAAGTGACGCATCTGTAGAGATGCGTCACTTTCCCTGCTCCACCATGCAAAACCCTTGCGTCATCATGGATGCGCCGTATTTACAATACGGCGCACCATGGCGCAAAGATTGACAGATGCGTCAGAAATTCTGACACATCTGTTGGTGGAAAAGTCACGCATTGCTGGAGTTGTGTCGCAAGCACGGCGCAACTCCAGCAATGCGTGTTGCGGCCTATTACCAATATACTGCGTCACTCCTTATGCCTGCTTCAAGCAGGCGTAAGTTTTGACGCAGTGGCGTCCTAAAAGTCACGCAGTGAAATCTTGTAGATTTCACTACATCACTTTTACGAGGCTTTCCTGCGTGGGAACGCCTACCCTGCATACATTATACCTGACGCAGGTATAATGTCACGCAGGGCTTTACAACGTGACGCATCTCCCTAGATGCGTCGCGTTGTAAATGGGCCGCAACTTTTCCGCTGCCGATGCGTCACAAAAGTGACACAACAACAGCGCAAAAGTGGCGCAAGGGGCTTTTAAATCTGCCCCATTGTTTATAAACTTGTGACCAAAACCAAACCAGGATAGAGTGGAAAAAATATAGGGCCAGTCAAAAGCTTTCTCAGCATCTAGAGATATAGCTGCTAAAGAGTCCACACAGAGTTTAGCTTTAGTAAGAACATTGAAGAAAAGTCTAGTATTGTCTGAAAGATGTCTTCCTTTAATAAAACCACATTGTTCTTTTCCAATTAAATGAGGCAAAAATGTCTCTAGATGGGAAGCTAAAATCTTTGCAAAAATGTTGTAATCCAGATTAATTAGAGAGATGGGTCTGTAATTTTTACAGAGATTATGATCTTTGCCCTCTTTGGGAAGAAGTCAAATTAGAGCTTTTTGGAAAGAACCACTAGATTCCTTGGAATTAATAAAGAAGAGAAATAAATGATGTAATTTTGGAATAAGAAGATGAGAAAAGTGAGAATAAAATTCAATTGTGAAACCGTCAGGACCTGGAGCTTTACCTCTCTTGATAGTTCGAATAGCAGAAGAGATGTCTGATTACCGAATATCCTCATCTAACATAGAGAAATTTAAAGCAGGAGAGGAAGGAGGATTAATAGGAGATAAATATTGGAGTATAAGGTCTTGGGATACCGGATTTTCAGGAGTATAAAGAGTTTGGTAAAATTGGGTAAATTCTGATAAGATGTCTTCATTTTTGTATACTAAGAGATTATGGGAGGACTGGATAGAGCTAATTTTGGTGCGTTCTTTTTTAACTTTTAGATAATTAGCTAAAGGTTTGCCCACCTTGTTTTGACCCCCATAGTATTTAGCTGAGGATTTAAGCAAAAACAAGTTGGCATTATTTGGTGTTGATTTATTAACTTCAAATTTTGCTTTGATTAATTGATCTAAACATGATTTGGAGCCAGTCTGGAAAAAGGAATGTTCTAATTGTTTGATACATGTCGTAAGTGTTTGCAAAATATGTAGAGAGGACTTTTTCCTTTGGAATACGAAGGAGATAATAAAGTCCCTAGAAACTGCCTTAAAGGTATCCCAGATAATCTGTGGAGAAATATTAGGAGTTTCATTGTCATTGAAAAAGGTGGTGATAAAAGCACTAAATTGTTAAGTAAAGTTGGAATCCAACAAAAGGAAATTATTGAATCTCCATCTACGAGTACCTTGGATAGGAGAAAGAAGGTTGAGATCTAAAGAAACAGGAGCATGATCCGAAATTAATATTGAGCCAATATCTGAATGAAGAATATGTTGTGCAAGTGCTTTTGAGGTGAATAGGTAATCTAAATGAGACTGAGAGGAATGTACTGGAGAAAAGAAAGAATATTCTCGGATTGTGGGATTACATAATCGCCAGGCATCTACTAGAGATCTTTGTTGGATAGTGGATGTGAATTGAAAGTGCATAGGAGAGTGAGTGAATCTAGAACGGGAGTTGTGGTCTATAATAGGATCTATGACTAAATTACAATCCCCACCAACCAATAGGTAATCATCATGAAAATACATCAATTTAGATAATATTGTGGGCCAAAAAGTAATATCTGGAGCAGTAGGTGCATATAAATTAAGAAAGGTCAAGGGAATATTATTTAACAACAATGACAGAGAAACCCATCTACCTGCATCATCAGAATCTTGTGAAAGGACTTTCAAGTCAAGGCGTTTATGACATAAAATAACCACACCATTACGGTTACCTATACATGGGGAAGCAAAAACTTGACCAACCCATTGTTGCTTGAGCTTAGCTGTTTTTTTTTTTATAAAACATGAACTTCTTGTAGGAACGCTATATCACATTTTAAGCTAGATAAGTGAGAAAGTACCCATTGTAGTTTTATAGGCGAACCCAAGCCTTTACCATTCCATGAAACAACTCTCAAAGTCATCTACAAATAAATAATGAAATATAGCTTCAATGTAAAAATAATACAGCGATAAGTTTAAGAATACTCTATATACGATAATAAACAGTATACAATTTAAAATATTACGATAACTAGAGTAAGGAGCATAAAATAGGAAATGAGTGATTATGCAGAAAGAAAGAATAAAGATAAGAAGTATGAATAGTTTATAAGGAAAAAATATAGGTAGGTAAAACTAGGATAGGAAACAGAATAGGAAAGAGGAAGAGGTAATTGGAAAAAAGTAAGAAGAGTAGACAAGGTAAAAAATAAGAAAGACCACAGAAAACAAACGAATATTATGAAATCCATTAACATCATGACCAATGACAGAAAACAAAAACATAAACAAGATGAGGGTGGAGAAGCCACACAAGGAAAACGGCACAACTAACCGGGCAACTCAGGGCGGATCAGGGAGGAAGGATATGATTGAAGCGGACCAGAGATTATACAGGGAACTTGAAAAGACTGGCAATACTGCACCTAATAAAAGAAGAAAAAAGAATACAACAAGGTGAGTATAACATAAAACAATATGCAATATATGAGAAACAAAAAACTTGAATGAACAAATAGAAAACAACATTGCTGCGAACAACAAAACATATTGAATAAATGACAACATGAGAACCAATAGTAACATGTTGGAACAAGTTCGCGTCTTCTTTTTCCATATTGTCTCGGAAAAACTGGATTGTAGCAATACAGGATCTTGGTAGATCATAGTCTTGATATCATAAGTCAATTTAAACGTATGGAAGTATCAGAGAAAAAGCTAAAATAGAAACAGAGACAACAAAGCTTGACTGACAGCATTTTTAGAACAACAACAGCATGAAATTAAACTAGCATATCTGGAGACTTCCATGTCTTCTCTACACTGATCCAAAAATTGTTGTAAAAGAGTAGGATCTTCATATTGGTTGTTTTATTCTTATAAGTGACTTTGAATAAACAGGGGTGAAAAAGGCCAAACCTGTCGTTGATAGAACGTAATGCCGGTCTCATATCTAGGAATTTCTTTGTGCGTTCCGCTGTGTCTTTGGGGTAGTCTTGCGCAAAGAAAAGATTGGAACCTTGCCATCAAATATGACCTTTGAGTTTGGCTGTTTGTAAAATTTTCAATAATTCAGTATATTCCAGGAAGTATAAAATAACTCCTCGAGGCTTGGTTGAAGAAGATGTCATGGTTGGAGGAGGACCCAGGCGGTGTGCTCTTTGGATGTTTAAAACCGGAGAACTGGGCAAGCCAATGACCTGTGGAATGAAGGATTTGGAGAAGGAAATGGCATCGGAGCCTTCCAAACCTTCTGCTAAACCATAAATGCGCAAGTTATTACGTCTGTTGCGGTTTTTCCAAATTTTCTACATGCTTTTTGAGCTGCACAATTTTGGCTTTTATTGCAGAAACCTGATTCGTCATAGCTTGAACAGAACTTACTTGGTGTTCAATCTGCATAACTCTAGTTTCCATAATAGACCACTTATCACCCAAAGCTTGAAGTCTAGTATTTGTTTCCTCCATATAAGGTGGAAGAGCTCTTATTTCTTCCAAAATTACTGCCAAAGTATCCAATGGAGGAGATACAGTAGGTGAGGGAGGATCTTTTTTGAGGCGTTTGCCAGACAACATCATAGATGAAGTGGTCATTTTAGGTGTAGGACTGTTGGTGGGTAGCAGAGTATTGGATGAGGCTACAAAAGGTTCCATGACAGAAGATGACGCCATATTTTCAGAATACTCCATATTCGATGAAAGAATAGAGTAAGGATTATGGTCTGCCAAAGATGAAAGAGGTATGAGTGAACTTTTGACACGATGTGAAGACTTCGTTCTCCCCATAAAATTAAAAGTGCATTGGCAGGATTTCTAGACCTTGTTGCACAGTGGATAATCTAAAAACATCAATACCATAATTTCTGCTCTGTCAAACAACACTGCGGTGCATCATCAATAGCATCCATTCCTTACATTTCAAAAACGTCGCACTGAACAGAGAAAAATATTCTGTGGCGCCGAAGAATTTCATCTAGTGAACATATACAAGAGAATAAACTGAAGATAAAGATTGCTAGAGCGAGAAAGTTTAACTTAAGAAAACTGGTACGCAACTGGAGAGGGTGAGCACAAAACAGCAAAAAGCAACAGTATATCTGATCTCTAGCAAAATTCACTTATTGATAATGAATTTTCAAACAGATAAAGGCTTAATCCATTAGACCAAAAAAGTCACTTTACTTTGTATATGCTTTTAAATAGACGTAGTAACACCAGCCAGATGAGAGCTGCAGCTCTGCCTGAGGTGGACCAAGTCAATGTTTCCCACTGCTTCAAATTTCCATCCGCAAATAACACTTTCTCTTTCCTAGCAGCAGAGCCACTCTACTCAAAATACATATGTTGGGGTTTGCCTTTGACCCACAATTCAAATTGGTATGTTTTATGTCCTCTTCAGTACCATGTACTGATTGCAGCTGAGCGTTTCTCCCCACTGTTTAGGTAAACCGGCATATCGGTAAGGGGAAGGCAGGTTGAGCAGACGAGAACAAAATGGCGGGCACGTTTCATGAGGAGAACGCGCCGGCCATAATTATAAGATGATAGCGGGCTCATCGGCATTAAATAAAAACAGCAAACGATGCCTGCATGGTTCGTGTCTCGTAAATCCTCAACGAGTCGCAGCAGCAAATAAAGGGTCTGCCGAGAAAAACTGCATTATTCCCGAGCCACCACAAAGACACTTCAGGAAGCGGCCACCCTCGTTTGGCATCAGGCCACGCCCCCCTAAAGTAAAAACGAAAACACTGGCACTGAAAGGAACAAGCTTGTGTATGGATGTGCTCCTTGTGAAAGAGCAAACTGCAATCACTCAAAGTGAAGTAAACCAGCGGCTTAAGTAGGCTGGTCCACTGCCTCATGCCATATGCTGTAGCGGGCTGAAGCAAAATGTGTATAACACAAAAGCAAACCAATGGATGAAGAGAGGAGACTATGTAAATATATTATACATATTTTAGTAAAATCAAAAGGTCTTGGCTAACGCAAAGCTAAAAATGACTCTGACCTGTCCTAAAGTAATCTAGTTGGTGCTCAAGTAAAGCACTCTGATTCCCTTGGACTGAGTTCTCCTTATATCAAACTTCAAAAAAATAATACGAATAAGGTTGGTGGATTGTACTGAAACTAGCTCTTGCACTTTTATTTTTAAGATGTCTGATAGACAGGGTCTAGTGTACACACTGATCTCCCTTTACATTTTTTAGGCTGTGAATCAAAAGCTGGATCCCATTCTCCAGGTGTACATAACATAGATGTGTGCACCAGGCATCTCACTATCTCCACCCTGATGGTCTTGCGTACAGATGGGATACAATATTCCATCATACTAGATTTACTAAGCGTTTCCCACAAAGATTTTCTCTGTACAGAGTGATTCAAACACACTCTGTGCACTAGGTTTAGAGCACACTCTGCTTTTTAATGAGATATAAAATTGTTGGACCAACAGAGGGCAATTCACTATACCGTAGAGTGTGCTTGGTTTCCCAGTATTTCAAGAAACTGTAAAACTATAGTCACAATCCAACATTTTGAAAAAATCACAGAGATGTTTTGTAGAGCAAATTTGGAGATTGTTACACATTGTATCTGTAAATTAGTTGTAGCATCTCCAGATTTGCTGCAGTGCAATACGTTGTGAATGTGGCCGGATGTGTGAATCTTACTTTCAATAAAAGTTATGTTGTCTCCTGGCTAATGCCACTGTAGGTAGTGCCTTTGTGGTACTGGAAAATTTGGAGCCACGTCTGAGGCATACCCCTACCAGGCCGATTTTGGTATCCACGAACCGCAAATGACAAATGCGGTATGTACAAGTGTTTTCGTCATGTTTCTACAATGAATTCACCGTGTATATGATACTACATATTGTATGCTTGGGTTCCATTTTAGAACAGTAGCCATGTGTCCAAAATGATAGGTAATGGATACAGCTTGCTTTTATATGTGGAATTATCACAAAAACGAATAATTTGGTTGTTTTAAAAAAAAAAAATATATTTAACATGGAAAAATTATTTTAAAAAAATAAGTGCTTTTCAAAATCGTTTTTTAATATTTATAAATCTTAATACTCATACTATGACCTCCTAGCATTAAAATTTGATTTGAGTTGTGTTGCATCACTAAAATGACAAGCATTCGTGTGTACAATTTTCCCTTGGCGCAGGCGCAAACAAGCTCATTTTTTATGAAGTATAAGTTATTATTTCCAATGCCTGACTCATGGGTTATGTAATAGACATTCTGGTAATGCATATTATGCAAGAAAATTGTAGGATACTCATTTTTTAATGCCTAAAATATCAAAGTCGAATTTGGGTAAAAGCACTGTTTAAACTGCATTTTCTTTCATTCAGAGTACTTTTTAAAGTGTCTCAGGCTTCAGTAAATGCATACATTTAGGTTTGATATATATTTACAGGGTGTGCCTTCTTATGATTCAATGAGTCAATGTGCCAGTACAAAGGCTTGTTTTAATATCAGGGTTGAAGGTTCTAACTTCAGCTGGGCCTACTGAGACGTTCATTCATTTAAGATTGATGAAATGTGTACCATTGCATAGGATTGCAACAAGCATTTAATCTAAAAACTGGTATGTGTGTTATTAAGTTTTGTAAATTATTCAAAGTAAATGTAGTTTAATAATCTGGGAGTAGAGATAATTTTTTTAGCGCCTAAAAAGGAGAAATTATTTTTCAAAATAGAGTAAATTATTGCAAGTTAGGAGAAATTAGGAAGGCCTTCTGGCTTTGACAAATTCAGAGTGGCAGAATCTGGGGGCTAGGAGAGCTGCAGAGGCTGGCTCAAGTCACGCTGCTGAGATGCTATCTTTAGTTCTCCCGTAAACAATGGAGTAGGCTGTAACCTTGACATTTATGACCTTTTAAATTAGGGCCTTGTCTCTGTGGAATGCAGAATGACCTTGCTACACAGGCCTCTAAAGGTGGGATTTCTGGTTTCTCCATAAGAACATCAATAAAACTAAAGAACTTAATTCCAAAGGGAAAATATAGAAAAAGGGTTTCTTTGAAAGTCCAAACATTATGTTAAATGCTTTGCAGAACTGATACATTTGTGTCTCGCTTTTATTGGACAGGAAACAAAGTGTTGCATTAAGTCTTAGACAGAAAATAAGATGCAGCCCTTTTCTAAAATGTTTAAGGCTACATGCCTAAGTGAGAACGAATTGCCAATTAAGACTTCTTTTTCACAGTGGAAATTGTAGGTGCCAAATTAATATGGAGTGTCAGTATAACGATTTTTACTTTTAGAAAGGTAAAACTACGGTGGCTTGATGTTGCGAGGTAACTGACAAGAGGGTAACAGTTAAGTAATGGAAATTTATTTTTGTGTATTTGGTCCTATCATGAATTGTTCTTGCTGGTCCTGTATGGAAAACAGTAAAGTTATATTTGACAGCAGATTTCCATTGCCTGGTGATCTGCTGTCAAAAGGAGGGTAAGGATTTTAAACCTGACAAATTAAACAGGCCCAAAGGTTGGGTTTTGGGCTGCAAGTTTACAGTGCATAAAAGTACATGACATGGTGTTGTGTGTCACCACTTATTCACATATGCTATTGTTTTGTCTATGCCTTTTGTGCAAGTATATCTGATGGCTTGACGTTTTGTGCGTTTTTTTTATTTTTTTATTATTATGCATGTTTTTGTTCTTTTTGTTGCTGCTTTTGATTCTATTACAAGGTTACCTGTGTTGTGAGGGGATGGTCATGACGATGCCCATCGCTACGCAACAGTTGGTTGAACTTGTTCTGGTTACTAAATTCCACAGCTAATGATATTTCATGCTGTGACAATGAGAGACAACACTTCACCAGTGCATGTCTATTTGGCTATAATGGTATTGAAGGAAAATAAAAGAGATATACAGGATCAAAGTGTGTCACCTGTAGTTAGTCACGTTACTGCCCCTTCCCTTAAAGGAACAGGCAGCCTTACATTTATATGTATCCTTGATTGGACCTAAGGATGAAATTATAGATCTGTGACTCAAGGTGGCCTAATTTCTATATTACATTAGTTAATGATGTTCTGTTTTCTAAGTAGCATATGGCTTTTGTTCCTTAAAAGAAAAAACAGGTTTTCATTTTTCCCTGAAGAAGGAACTGGAATATTACCTAGGTGTATCGTATATGGTGTAGTCGCCAGCGGTAGAGTTAAAAATGTTATAACTTTGGCCTTTTGTGTATCACCCGCACTCTTGGTGTTGTGTCACATGCCTGACTATCACCCAAGTAAATTCTTGTTCTTCCTAGAGATTTTTTTTTTTTCTTTTGATGCTTCTCCCCTGACCGATGTCGCATCATGCTTAGTTATTGGGGATTTTAGTTGTGTCCTAGTTCCAATTCCCTTTTCCGTATTCCTTTCACCAGTCAGCCCATTTATTATTGTAGGTGTATTGGTCAGGTACACACTTCCAGACTGCAGTGATGTACCAGGGACCCCCATGTTATGTATAATTCCCTTTTGTATGGCCAGACTGGTTTTCAAGAATTTTCCTTAGGCCGGCTTCAATGTTTTCCAGCCTGACTGTCAGGGTAGCGATAGACTGGTTAACTGACTCAATATTATAGTGAGACAAGTTTTGCATATCAATAGGAGATATTTTACGTTTACGTTTACCCTTTTGAACATGACGAATTTACAATGTCTATTTTTAATGTGTTTTTTTTTACCCTTTTGCTCCATGCTGCTTTAATTTTTGGTGGGATCAGATGTGTTCTAATCATGCAAATATCAGGACCCTCTAGTTCTTGTCTTTTGTTTGCATATTTGACTATTAGCCTGTGTATTGTATAGTGCACCTGATGTGAAAGTTTTCTACATGCCCATGATAATCTGTACCATGGGATTTCTCTATTGAGATGTTCTAGATAAGGAATTTAGGAACACCTAGATGAAATCATTGAGGAAAAAAATGTGTTTGCCCCATTAGACAATGCCACCATATGTGAAGACATCCATTTAGATAGAATTCTCGTGTAGTTATCTACCCTTAGATGATGGAGGCTTTCACACGGAAACCCAATTGAAAAGATTAGAGACACTGTTTTGCCTACTGCCTTTATATTTGTATTGCTTTTTGAGAATGACAGTGTATTCTAGACCAAAATTGTCCCATGGCGTGTGGCCACTCCTTTGAAAGACCGCAGGCCACCTGTTTGCAGTCCCCTTGTTAAACAATGAACTGTTTAAAGCATCACACTTGCTTCATCAGAAGGCGTTCAACATCAGAAAAGAAGGAGGAGCTGGTTTTGCCACAGAACCAGAATTTCAGTGCAAAAGAGCGCCTGTCATGTGCTGGTAATCTCTGACAGTGTGCAGTCCCTTGAGCCCCTTGGCCTGAGTTTTTGGCCACACACCCCCCCTCTTTTTCCTTTGCTCCAATGGAAGTGCAGTGCACCGGCGGGTCCAAGATTGACAAAAGGCACTACATTCTGGTGCCCATGAAAGAGCAGCCTGAGCGTCCTCTGACACGAATGAGTGTTGGAGCCTGAGAATGGTCCCGGGTCTGCACAAGATGATCTGTGCCCATGACCAATGAAGAGCATATTATTTGTAGTGTCTGCCGTAGAGGAGAGACACTGGTGCACTGCCTTGAGACATTGAGACTTTCGAGTGAGCTGTGGGTGTTTGCCAGGAGGGCACTCCAACTAAGCAGTACTTTTCTCATGAAAGGCTTGAATGAAGAGGCCCATGCGAAAGAAAACAACAAAAGAAGATTTGATGGACAATAGAAGCCTGCCAGAGAGGCTTTTTGAACGGACTCTGGGCATAGTTGGTTTCACAAGAGGTTTCCGTGTGATTGTATAGACTAGGTGTTAGGAGATTGATTGTTTTGCTGACATTGTTTTAAAGTACTATTCTGTTTAGTAAAAGCAGAATAAAGTCCATTTTCTGTGGGAAGAGTACCCCATTTTCACCTCAGAGCATTGATGAGGGTCACCACTGTTTCACCTGAACATACAAAATGCATAGGAGCCCTAAAAATGTTACTAGATAATTTTAGGATTTGCTTTTTGCTTAGGGTTGTGAGAAATTATTATTTCATTTGTAATAGTGGTCACTACTTTCTCCCGTTGTCTATATGTTCTTAATAACGTGTTTTCTAGTGGTTTTTTTTTTAAACATGACGTTGTCATTTATGGGTGGGATTGTTTTTCTCTACTCAATTGACTTCTGCACCCGCTTCCCAACTTATGTCTTTTCCTACTACTGCTTCTTTGTACTCTTTTCACCCTTTTCCTGAACATGGGCAGGTTAAAAGATCAGAATTCGTAAGCAATTCTTTTGTACAGCTTCTGCATCAACACTAGTTAGTAGTGAACATCACTAATTATTGGGTGTGTGATCTTATGCCACCTACTACAGGCAGAGGTATTCCTTATTTTGTCCCGCCATACGTGACCTTTGTGCTACTACATGTGTAAGGAAACATGTATCAAAAGACGAGCTAAGCAAAAGGATGATGCTACAGCAACATCTTCATGACTTTATGAATATAGACCTGGACTCAGATTAGTATGAGTATAGTTATTGCCTATGTAAGGGCAAAAGGAGGGTCTGTGGTACTGGAAAATTTGGAGCCATGTCTGAGGCATACCCCTACCAGGCCGATTTTGGTATCCACGAACCGCAAATGACAAATGCGGTATGTACAAGTGTTTTCGTCATGTTTGTACAATGAATTCACCATGTATATGATACTACATATTGTATGCTTGGGTTCCATTTTAGGACAGTAGCCATTTTAAGGTTGCCCTCACATAGGCTGCGGATTGAGGCCATTCCTAGGCCTAAAGGACACGTACACCTTCTGTGACTTCTCTGTGACCTGTGCAAACTGACTCCGCTGCCCGAGGTCAATCCTGTCCGGCCAGTTCCTTTTCCCGCGGCCTAATGTGATTAGCATCAGGGCTCGACCCATCATAAAGTCCTTGTTCCCACACAATCTCTGACTAAGCTATTTCACACCTGTCCTGTTTCCTACTTTATGGCTTGTTTTACGAGCAGGAGGTGCCCGTTTTATTGGGGTCCGCTGTTATCTGATGAGGGTTCTGAGCCTTGCTGGGTAAAATGATTGTGTGCTGAACGAACTGGAATGTGGGATTGTCATTATGGCTCTGCTGTTTCTTTGAAGCGAAAATATGTGAATGACCACTTGTAAAACAGGGGCGGTGTTGCCCAGAGCGTAATATTCTGTATAAAAGAAAAGACTGGTTTTTGGTTCAGCAGACTGCCTCGTTCAGTTGCTAAGGCTTCTGTGTGACGTAGTCTCACTCATTTGAGTTTAATAAAGATGTCTTTTGCTATTTCAGCTTCTTTTGCCAAGTTCTTTGTTATATTACCCTGAGAATGAAAATTTCAAGTACTATGTGGTCCAAGACAGGAAGAACTCGAAGTCATAGGGTGCTACCCCTGGCACCGCTGGGGTCCTAAAAACCCCAGTACTACACCTTAGTGCACTAGTGATGTCTGTAGCTTGGTGTTAATGTACTTCTGTGAACAGAGCACTCTCATTCAACTGTAGACATCTTAAATAGACTGACATTCCAAGTGTTGACTTGAGTGCTCCATGGGACAAGTCAATCCAAAGTATCAAAACTCACACTCTGTTTTCTCTTTTTTTAGGCTGAAGAGCGGGTCATGAGTTATCCGCCCTGGGCGCTCACTCTGCTCATCTGTCTAATCATCTTAGCACTCCTGCCCATGCCCGTCATTTTTATCCTGCGGCAATTTCACCTGATTTCTGATGGCTCTAACACACTCTCTGTGTCCTACAAGAAGGGGCGTATCATGAAGGACATCTTCAACCTGAGGGAGAATGATGAGACACGCTTCATTTTAGGCAAGGCACCAAGTGAGACGCCATCCCCAATGCCCACTCACCAATCCTACCTGGGCCCTCGGCACGCCTTGGATCTGGCAGCCGCATCCAATGGTCGCTACGGAAGTGACTACCTGATGGCAACCACTCCAGAATCAGAATTGTAATGGATACGAACCATCACAGCTACCTGTGGATCAGCTTATCAGGACACAACTACCCAAACTGTGCCCTGAACATCCTCAGAATCAGGAAAAACCAACTCTGTAGAGCATTACAGCTTCTATGTGTATCCAGGACCCTCTCCCAGCGCAAGCTTGTTCCTATTCTGGAGGCTATTAGTGTCTTGTTCTCGAAAAGTCTGAATGTTTCTAGGATTACATAAGTGTCTCTTTCCCACAATCTTTGGGTTCATGTTCCCACAACTGCCCTTCCTTAAAACATCTACTTCAAACCCTCAACACATATAATTTTTCAGGACACATTTCCCCACACACACTCCTCTTTCATTACCCAAGATTATTTCTTTCTATGGCACTTAACCCCAAACGTTTCTATCCAACACCGTCAGATTTCATGTGTCTTTCCAAGCACGCCTCTATATATTTTTCCTGAACCCACTGCTGTCAGTGTTCCCTTGCTTCTACCCCACACAGCCTTTTCTAACCCCATTTTACTAATCCACGTTCCTTTATTCGCTCCCTCTTGGAATCTCCCGAATGTCTATTTTCGAGATTCTCGTACAGTTTGTCTCTTCATTTCCTTATCTTCACAGAAGGTCTAAAAAGTTGTCCATCTCGATTCATAAAAGAGTTATCTGTTCACACCGAAGCACAGAAGGCACAAAACGAAAGTACATTTGGAAAATGCAGTAAAATGAACGTGTACTCATTTTCAAGGAAACAGAAGCCAAATTTAGACAAGCACAAAAGCGGGCCCATTCAGTGCACATTCTGGAGACTAGAATCCTTGCACCCACTTCCAATGGAGATTTGAGAGTTGTTTCTGCCAAAATATTCCCCACCTCTTGTTGTGCTCATACTCTTTTAGAATTTGATAAGAACTGTGGCCCTTGCAGGGGCCCAAGACTTCTCATGAGTATTAGGTGACTCTTGACCTGTTTATTTGCTTACAACAATGCGTTTCAAGAGCCTGGGGTGAATCCATTCCCAAAAGTGCTACTAAAAGCAGTTCAAGGACATCACTGCAAGTGTATATAGTACACTGCATAAGGAGTCTGGCTTTCCAGACATGGATAAATTCAAGTCTGATGCTTTGAGGCATAAGCGGTTCTCCTAGTGACAGCACTAGATGCAGAAACTGGGAGTCAAGAGCTGGCTATGTTTTTTTGTGAAGCAACTGTGTTTAATACAGTATTTTCCATGCACAAGTCATGCGCTCCTATGGTGGCATTCAAAGTTGGTGTAAGAAGGTAGGCTCCATTGCAGATTTTCAGGATAACCACTGACTATGTGAATGATTTCCATTAAGATTCCTTGTAAATCGACCCCATGTAGATAGCTTGAAAGTCGGGTACAAATCCAATTCTCATAGATCAATGCTGGTGATCCATGCTCTATGGTGCCATAATATTTTACCCACTGCTCCCCGACCCGCAGTAAGAAGGTCCATGTCCTCTCTATCCATGGGAGCATGCTGAAAATTGGAGAGTGTATGGATAACAGTGTAGCTACTCCTTTATTGTGACTTTTTCATTTTGTTTGTAGATATGATGAGAAATACATTCCATTCGAATCAAGTGTTAGAAAAAGTTGGAGAAGACATGTGAGTGCATGTTGCACAAAAACTCTTCAAGGGGGTGTTCAGGTACTTGGTTGAAGTTTAGCTCAGCTGGATTTAATAGACCTGTATCTCAGCAGCTCACATTATATTGGTGCTGTAAACCTACATGATGTCAATGTGACAAGGACATTTGCCACTGAAATGTCACTTTAGCATCAACAGAAGCATTTCGGCCATTCAAGCATAGAAACATTATCAGCTTCATGTCAGGCAAAAGATGACCTTTTGGAAGGCAAACACACACAGTGAGAGAGAATGAGAGAGACAGACCAAGAAAGAGCAGGTGGCCACTCATGAGGAAGTGACGACTTCTAGTACTGACTATAGCATCTCCATACGCAATGTATGCCAGGCCACAAGTCCGCAATAGCAAATTCATGGCATACCATCATGGAATTTGAAGGACCTACCGTGTCCTTTAGGACCCCTAGGAAGCTTCCTGGAATTCAGAGGCTTCATAAGCTCAACTCAGATCATATGGTCAGTGTTTCCAAATATATTGGAAAGATCTCGAGCAGCCCTCATAGCCAAGCATTTATGGACATTGTCGCACCACAAATGGAGGCAGCCTCCGCTCCCTGCAAGACCTGGAGCCCATAATGGGCACCTGAGTCTTTTGATATTCACTGTGGACCTGCAGCCATCAGGAATGCTGTGTTTCCGGCAACTGTGTACAATATTAGGCCAGAGTTTCTTCAGGTGATAGTCTCCTGACGGGTTCACACGAGAGGTTCACCCAGGATGTAATAGTCCGCTGACGGGCTCACACAGGAGGTTCACTCAAGATGTAGAAGTCTGTTGACGGGTTCACTAAGGATGTAATAGTCTGCTGACGGGTTCACACAAGACACAAGAAGTTCACTCAGGATGTAATAGTCTGCTGACGGGTTCACACGAGAGGTTCACTTAAGATGTAATAGTCTGCTGACGGGTTCTCACAGGAGGTTCACTCAGGATGTAGTAGTCTGCTGACGGGTTCTCAAAGGAGGTTCACTCAGGATGTAATAGTCTGCTGACGGGTTCAAACGAGAGGTTCACTTTTGATGTAACAGTGTGCTAGCTGGTTCACACAGGAGGTTCACTTAGGATGTAATAGTCCGCTGGCGGGTTCACACAAGAGATTCACTTAGGATGTAATAGTCTGCTGATGGGTTCACAAAAGAGGTTCACTCAGGATGTAATAGTCTGCTGACAGGTTCTCACAGGAGGTTCACTCAGGATGTAATAGTCTGCTGACGGGTTCACACAAGAGGTTCACTGTTGATGTAACAGTGTGCTATCGGATTCACACAAGAGGTTCACTCAGGATGTAATAGTCCGCAGATGGGTTCACACAAGAGGTTCACTCAGGATGTAATAGTCCGCTGGCGGGTTCACACAAGAGGTTCACTTAGGATGTAATAGTCTGCTGATGGGTTTACATAGGAGGTTAACTTAGGATGTAATAGTCCGCTGGAGGGTTCACACGAGAGGTTCACTTAGGATATAATAGTCCGCTGGTGGGTTTACACAGGAGGTTCACTTAGGATGTAATAGTCTGCTGATGGGTTCACACAAGAGGTTCACTCAGGTTGTAATAGTCTGCTGATGGGTTCACACGAGAGGTTCACTTGGGATGTAATAGTCTGCTGACGTGTTTACACAGGAGGTTCACTTAGGATGAAATAGTCTGCTGACGTGTTTACACAGGAGGTTCACTTAGGATGTATTAGTCTGCTGACGGGATTACACAGGAGGTTCACTTAGGATGTAATAGTCTGCTAATGGGTTCACACAAGAGGTTCACTCAGGTTTTAATAGTCCGCTGATGGGTTCACACAAGAGGTTCACTTGGGATGTAATAGTCTGCTGACGGGTTTACACAGGAGGTTCACTTAGGATGTAATAGTCCGCAGATGGGTTCACACGAGAGGTTCACTCAGGATGTAATAGTCCGCTGGTGGGTTCACACAGGAGGTTCACTTAGGATGTAATAGTCTGCTGACCGGTTTACATAGGAGGTTCACTTAGAATGAAATAGTCTGCTGACGGGTTCACCTGAGAGGTTCACTCAGGATGTAATAGTCCGCTGGCGGGTTCACACAAGAGGCTCACTTAGGATGTATTAGTCTGCTAATTGGTTCACACAAGAGGTTCACTCAGGATGTAATAGTCTGCTGACGGGTTTACACAGGAGGTTCAGTTAGGATGTAATAATCTGCTGATGGGTTCACACAAGAGGTTCACTCAAGTTGTAATAGTCCGCTGATGGGTTCACACAAGAGGTTCACTTAGGATGTGATAGTCTGCTGAAGTGTTTACACAGGAGGTTCACTTAGGATGAAATAGTCTGCTGACGTGTTTACAACATTCAGAGCGCAAGCTGCCAAATGTGCGATTATCGCTGGAAATCCAGCGATAATCACCCAACTTTTGGCGAAAGCTTGCTGATAGGACCGCACATACTTAGCCATGATATCCACCTTCCATAGGATAGCATGGCTAAGTCAGTTTCAATGCAGGAGTAAGGAAAGTAGCGATAACAGAGGTTATCGCTACTTTTCTTGTCGCTATGCCGCTTTGCGTGAGACTTGATAATAGGAGAAATGTCACTTAGCGACATTTCTCCCCGTTATCCTGGGGAGGAATGCCCACTTTGCATCTCATTAGAGATGCAAAGATGGGCGTTGAGGGAAACGGCGCTAAGTCAAGGTTTCACGCGATAGCGTGACCTTGCAAATAAGGCGATAAAATTATCGCCGCTTTTCGTCCGAAAACGGACGCAAAATCGTCGATAATTTTTTATCGCCTGCTTGCTGATATGCCCCATTGTGTCTCTCTTATCTCAGCAAAACCAAATGTTCTGCCTCCGCACAGGACAAACTACGGGAGGTGAGGGAAATTCTTCCTTCTACCATCAAACGATGAGCAAGTGCACTTTGTGCTATTTTACTTTTAAATATCCACATTCTCAAGGCATTTAAAATTAAGGGGGTTTAGGGTTGGTCACTTATTTGGACTAAAATGTGTCTCTTTTTAATAATTATTGGATGCTGCCAGGCAGTGGGTCACATTTATTTAGATTAGAAGTGCTCTTACTCTAAGTTGGGCTGAAACAAGAGTTGGTTACGTTTCTTCAAATATGTTTCCAGTGAGGCCAGAATATGGAAACATTGGCCGATATACATACAATTCGGTAAAGTGTTCTCCAGGCCTTAAATTCATGGTCAGTGCAATGGAAGAATATATTGTGAGTAGAATATTATAACAACAAGCTCCTAGAGTGTGATGCAGCCCTCATTGTCACTCCTCTCAATGGGGTGCTTGTGATAGACATAAGCCTGGGGTGAGAGGGCTTGCCCCCTCGGATAGTGAAATCACCATGAACTGTCAGCCTTGGCCGTAACATCAATGTTAGATGGGGCATCTTAAATCATCGCACCACTACACCCCGCTGTGACACAACTGCCACCAAGCACTAACTATGGACCGAATCCTAAATGAACACTATTCATGAAGCCAAAGACGCAGCTACCAGTGGTTGTCAACTATAGACCACATTCATACGAATCCCTATTCAAATGCCAACCCTCAGCAATAAATAACCAAAGACCCAACCCTCACCAATCATTGGTTACAGAAAAAACTCTCACTTGTCACTCCTCAGTTACCACTTCTCCACAGTGATTAACCATAAATGGAGTTCTTGCGGATCATGAACCACAAGTCCATCTCTCACCGATCATTAATGATAGATGTATGTTTCCAATTCCTGACCACGGAACTAACTCTCAAAAGACAACTAGCCACAATTGGTACTCATGAAGCCAACTTTAAACGAAAACTCACCATAAGCACAATTCCCATCACCATTAACCAAAGTCCCAGATCTCACCATTCAGAAAGACTAATTTCCTCAAAGTAACGTACTATGACTCCAGTGTGCACAATGCTTTCTCCTCTCCACATCTCTTCCACTAGAGATAGTACAATTACAACAGATTTCATGAAACACCTAAACATTACAACACGCTTTATATAACAGCGTATATGTTGATTTTTCTATTGTATATATTATTGTATATGTGTGTGTAAATTCAGAAAAGGGTGACGCTTCTTCGAGTGTTGAGTGATGTACATAGAAAACACCATTGTGTATTGGTGATATTTAAAACGTATGATTATTTTGGTGCCCCTCTACCCCACCTCCCTAATTATTGTCTGTAACCCGTAGGTAATGGGCACAGTGTTGTACGTTGTTGTGAAAAAGTCATATTGTTCTGTGTTTATTCAAAGGTAGTTGTGCATTTGTGCGGTACTGACTGCTGGTACATGTTGGGTGGTTGGAGTGGGCATAACTGTATGATTTGTTGTATCTGTGACTCCCAGGACGTGTCCTAGAGGTAGGCAGGAGTTCGCTTTTTATTGGGTGTCTAGTGTCCCTACCACCAGGGGTGCTGTCTCTTGGGGCGGGCTCAGTTTCTGATCCATCCTCCTTGAAAATGCCAGGTCAGAGACTCTGTTCTTTCTGGGAAGGAAGAGAGTGCTTGAACGAGACGGAGCCGGCCTTTGGCAAGGGCACCATGTTTGGATGCAGGGGTGCCGACCTGGCAAAAGCAATACAGTGTTAAAGGTTATCGATTACCACCTCGACCCCGATTCCTGCCTCAGAGTATACCACACCTCTCCTAGTATTCATCTCCCAATGCCTGCCCATTGACACCCAACCTACCCCTCTCTTTTTACCAGCATACATCCACTCCCCAACTCCCCAGTCGTATTCTCATACTGCCAGCCTTTTTGTATCTGCTAACTCTTAAATTATCAGTTTCCATGCATCACCGTTCTGTAGACCCCTATCCAGTTTAGATCTATCCCAATACCTCCTGTAACCAGTCTGCATGCACGGCCCAGTCCTTTAGTACCAGCCGTCACTAACAGCTTCCATGAAACCACGCCTACCTGTGCACTGGGGCGGCGGTACACGCACCTCTGCATCCCACCTATCGAAGCAAGCTTTTACCCACAATCCCACGGCTTTCTGGCCAGTACCTTTGTCACGTTTCATATATCATGTAAAAGCACTTACTGTGCTGTCACATAGGGTGTAGCTTCAGGGGGAGTGGGGTTTGGGGTGTTGCAGACCCCTAATAAATGTATTCAATGGTAAATAGTTGGGAGCAGGTGCTTTCCGACGGGTATGGTGAGGTCTCTGTTGGATTTTACCTAGGACGTTTACATGCAGAAACAAACTAAAACACACACACACTCTATCTCTTGAAGTTCTTAAAAAATGTTGGTTATTTTTCAAAATATTTAGTTTTAAGTACCACTAACAATCCACAGTCCTTTCCCTTTCCACTGCTCCTTAAGCTCCCCTCATGTCCTGCTTCTCAGATAATGTATGCTAAAAATATATCCCAGCGTGATTGTTTGGAATTTCGAAGCCCCCCTCCCCTCCCAATTTTTCTGACCAAGCTACACCCCTGCTGCCACGTTTTGTCCCAAGAGCTAACATCACGGGATGCAACGGCGCTTTCTGTAAGATTCCTCAAGGCCTCACCACAACCTTCAGGCCCTGAAACATTTAGAAGCACAGGAAGCCTCATGCACCTGTTATAGTGCACTCATTACGGCGTTCTATGAGGTATAGAAAATCTAGAGCAGCTTACGGGTACTGTGCCCCAGTGATATTCTGGGGTCGATATTCAAAGTGCACTCCCATTCCAAGCAAAGGGCGTCTCATGCCCTTTTATAAGGCATATCATACTCCTATCACAGGGCGTCTCATACACTTTACAGGAATACCCCTATCACAAGGCATCTCATAACCTTTTACAAGGTATATCATACTCCTATCACAGGGTGTCTCATACCCTTTTACAAGGCATATCATACCCCATCACAGGGCATCTCATACCCTTTTACAAGGTATACCCCTATCACAGGGCATCTGATAACCTTTTACAAGGTATATCATACTCCTATCACAGGGCATCTCATACCCTTTTATAAGGCATATCATACCCCATCACAGGGCGTCTCATACCCTTCTTTTACAAGGTATCTCATACCTCATCACAGGGCGTCTCATACCCTTTTATAAGGCATATCATACTCCTCTCACAGGGTGTCTCATACCCTTTTATAAGGCATATCATACCACATCACAGGGCGTCTCATACCCTTCTTTTACAAGGTATCTCATACCCCTTCACAGGGCGTCTCATACCCTTTTATAAGGCATATCATACTCCTATCACAGGGCGTCTCATACCCTTTTAATAGGTATATCATACCCCTATCACAGGGCGTCCATACCCTTTTACAAGGTATATCATACCCCTATCGCTGGGTGTCTCATACCCTTTTACAAGGCATATCATACCCCATCACAGGGCATCTCATACCCTTCTTTTACAAGGTATATCATACTCTATCACACGGCATCTCATACCCTTTTAAAAGGTATATCATGCCCCTATCACACAGAGTCTCATACCCTTTTACAAGGCATATCATACCCCATCACAGGGCGTCTCATACCCTTTTACAAGATATATCATACTCCTATCACAGGGTGTCTCATACCCTTTTACAAGGCATATCATACCCCACCACAGGGCGTCTCCTACCCTTTTACAAGGCATATTATACCCCATCACAGGGCGTCTCATGCCTTTTTACAAGATATACCCCATCACAGGGTGTCTCATACCCTTTTACAAGTTATATCATACCCCTTCCACAGGGCGTCTCATACCCTTTTACAAGGCATATCATACCCCATGACAGGGCGTCTCATACCCTTTTACAGGAATACCCCTATCACAGGTCATCTCATACCCTTTTACAAGGTATATCATACTCCTATCACAGGGTGTCTCATACCCTTTTACAAGGTATATCATACTCCTATCACAGGGCATCTCATACCATTTTACAAGGTATACCCATATCACAGGCGTCTCATACCCTTTTACAAGGCATATCATACCCCATCACAGGGCATCTCATACCCTTTTACAAGGCATATCATACCCTATCACAGGGTGTCTCATACCCTTTTACAAGGCATATCATACCCCATCACAGGGCATCTCATACCCTTTTACAAGGTATACCCATATCACGGGGCGTCTCATACCCTTTTACAAGGCATATCATACCCCATCACAGGGCATCTCACACCATTTTACAAGGCATATCATACCCCATCACAGGGCATCTCATACCCTTTTACAAGGCATATACCCTATCACAGGGTGTCTCATACCCTTTTACAAGGCATATCATACCCCATCACAGGGCATCTCATACCCTTTTACAAGGTATACCCCTGTCACAGGGCATCTCATAACCTTTTACAAGGTATATCATACTCCTATCACAGGGTGTCTCATACCCTTTTATAAGGCATATCATACCCCATCACAGGGCATCTCATACCCTTTTACAAGGCATATCATACCCTATCACAGGGTGTCTCTCGTGGTGCAATCATACCGTGCCTTGTCCCTCTTCAGGCTGTCTAGCTTTCCCTTCACAGCGTGTGCCGTGTCCATGTAACAGTGTATACAGAGTCTATTCACACAACGTTACTGTGACTATCACAGTGTCTACCGTCTTTATTCTGTCTCTATCTGTGTCTTTGACCAAGGGTCCACTGTCTCTATCCCAAAGTCACTGCAATCTCTGTGACAGAGTGTGTCTTGTGCCTCGACTATGCTGTCTAGTGACCCTATGGCAGAGCCCCTAGTTTTCCTGTAGTGAAGTGCCTGGCCTCCCTGTCGCAGAGTGTCGACTGCTTGTGTCACAGTGTCGCCTGTCCGTGTCATAGGGCAGGTCTCTACTTCCCCAAAACACTATGTCTAATGTCCCTATGAGCCCCAGCGGTGAGTCTGCACTTACATGAGTGATCGCTAATCACAGACAGCACAGGGGTGGGTCTGACATTAACTTACATTAAATACACAGCACAAGAGCAGCATACAAGCAGGCCCTGCACGCACGCAGAGGCCGAGGACAGGACTGAGTGCTGTGCTCAGTCATTTTACAGAAGTCAGAGTGCAGCCAGATACAGCATAAGAGTGGGTGCTGCATTCACATAGATACAACACAATCCTGGATGATGCACTCATTCACTGCACAATAGTCAGCGCTGCACGCGGTCACTGCACAGAAGTGCTGCACTCAGATACAGCTCAAGAGTGAGTGATACACTCACGTATATATAGCACAACACTGACTGCCGCACTCAATCAATGCACTGGCGACATTGCTGCACTCAGTCACAGCACAGAAGGGCTGCATGCATACATGGCGCAACAGTGAGCCGTGCATTGAGACACAAATATGCCCAGCCTGTTACAGACACAGCACAACCGAGAGCTGCACACATTAGAATACCCAGTAGTGATCCTAGACACCCCACTATTGCGGGTATTACATGCAGAGACATTAAGCTCGTGTGTTAAAGTACTCATACTCTGGGAAATATGTGATTTTACAACAAACATATCACAAGAAAAAATGTCTAAACATTGCACACACACACTTGACAATCAGTCTGGCCGTGACAGGCTTTGACATGCTTTCTACATGAATACTGTGTATGTGATTCCACTCAGAGCACACCTGTACCAAACACTGGGTTCAGCATATACAGGCGATAGCGGTCTCCCCACCCTGTTTCCACTGCCTCTCAACTATTAACAAAATGTTGTATGTCAGCTTGGCCTGCAATGCGTGCTGCAGGTAGATTTTTCTGTCACCTGTAGCTTCCCCTGTGTTCAGTGGTGACTGCTGATATTCGAAAGTGGTGAGCGGTAATACTTGTGAGGAGTTAACTCAATTTTTTTCAAAATTTGCCTCACTCATACTCACTCCCTCTCATATTTATTCTCTACCGCCTTGCTCACTCTAACTCACAATCTGTCACTTATTCTCACTCATACTCACTCTCACTCACTATTACACACAAGCACTCTCATACTCGCTGGTTCTCATTCGCACTCATAAACAAACTTACTCACACTCACCCTTTCTTACTCACTGACTGGTGCAGCTGCACTTGGTGCACCATTGATAGCTACACCCCTGACTCACTTCCACTCCCTTCCACAATCTCCAATCACCCACTCCTTATAACACACACACACTCCGTCACGCACTCCCTTCTACTCACTTTCACTTATTCATACTCTCAAACTCAGATTCTCACTCACTTTCTTTCTCATTGACACTCGCAAACACACTCACACGCACTTTTGCTCAATCCCATTCACTTTCAATCACTCACAAACACCCTCACAAATACATGCATACATAAACACAAACTTTTGTTTTACTTGCCTTGCTTCCTTTGCTGGCATCTCGGAAGCTCCATGGCAGCAGCAAATCAGGAATCTGTCACTGGAAATTTGAACCAGCAAACCATGATTCCCAACGAGGAGCCAGACAGAGCAGCAAGGGCAGGTTTGAAAAGGGACAGTACTTCTCCAAGCTTCTTGATAGGACTGGACCACAGCCCCATGAAGAGCTGGGAATCCTGTCCCTGCTGCTGGATGCCACTATTTATTGGCCTAAGGGATGCACTGACATGTGACTTGACCGCCACATTTTTAGCAGATAACCTGAGTGGTTGAGTCATAGTTTTTTTTTAAAATTCTGTTTAAGCCATGCTGCACAGCATCGCTAAAAACCATTAGCAAATCCAGTAGGTCCCAAAGGCGAGACCTAAAAACCTGTGCAGTACCACGTGTTAGGGGTTAGACTAACGCATTTTAGTGCTATTCCTGTGTCACTTCATTAACATGCTTTGTCACACATTTCTAGCTCCTAGCAGCTTTAGGAGGTGCTGCAAGCAGCTATAAATGGCATTGCTATTTAAACAAATCAGCTTTAGGCAAAAATAGGCCCGGCCCTGGGGAGTTTTTCAGCTGGTGATGATTTGACGCTTCGTATTGCCGCTGTTGTGTCTGTGGGGGTCCGAGAGCACTACAAGGACCAGGGCGCTGCGGGGTACCGGACACCTCACCCCTCCCCCCTGTAACTGGAAGATTTAAAAGCGATTAGCCCTTCCCGCCATGCGGGACGCGCGCAGGCGGGCGCTGGGCTAAGCCCGGGCAAAGGGCGGGCCTTCTGTGGCCGGCAGAGGCTGGGCTGGGCCCCCCCACTGTGAAGACCACTTCGAACTCCGAGGGCGATCAAGGACCCAGTTGTGGACTTGAGAAGAGGTAGCATTACTGTACATGATAGACTGGACTGGGAGATCACTGTTTCAGACTCAAGCAGGGTGCGGATCTGGACTGTTTATTTTCGGTTAGCTGGGGGTGTTTTATTTATTTATTATTCTTTTTTTTATTGGCCCTATAGTTGGTTTCGCTTTTCTCGTATCTTGAAGGGGAAGACCTCTTGTGCTTGCCTATCAATCATTATACCTGTAGAAATCGTACACAATGGCTAGTACGGTACAAACAAGGTCATCCAAGCTGAGCTTGAATATTTCACCTAATCCCCGTTCTGCGACCAAACTTGCTCAGCCCACCGCAATTGATAGAATGTTGCGAAAAGCCATCGGTGCGGTTGCTAATAAAATTGTGCGCACTGAGAGGCGTCTTTCATTAACCCCGCAAATCGACCTTACCCCCTTGTCCCAAGAGTACGAGACTGACATGGTTGTAATCCCCCCAAATGCTCTAGCAGTTTCTCCATCTACTGACATTCCTTGCGCCCAGCTGGCAACTAATGACGATTTAGAGACACAGATAGCGGGGGGGGAAAGGAACAAATCGCTAGGAAAAAGAGGATTAGCACTAAGAAACCCAGGCAGAAGAGGGGAAAAACTACCCCTGCCCCGACCGAAATCAGCAATGTGGCTGCAGGGGAATTTAACGGGCACGCGTCGCTACCACAAGTACCCTCGAACTGGGTATCTCAAATCATTAGTGACTTCCAGAATTATTTTGAGCAGCTCATCAACACTCAAATGAAACTAATTCTGAGTCGGCTAGACAAAGTGGTAACCTTGGTTAAAACAAAGGGGGTGGGGACGGGTAATACTTAGCCTCCACTAACAACTGCTAATTTCACTGAGACTATCACTACGATCCCGTTAGTTGCACAACCAAGTAATCCCCCAGAAGGGCAATCCACCATTGCCAAGCGTCCTCTATTGTCCCCAAACCCCCATCATCCACACACTAGTCGTGTTCTTAATGGCTATACTGTGAGCTCAGGTGATGTTACTTTTGCCCCACCAACAAGTATCCCCCAAGTTATAGCCCATAAGCAGCCCCCACCAGAATTTCCACCCCAGTGTCAATCTGAAGGGCCACCCCCCAAGGCGATCATTAACCCTCTACCCTGTATAAACTTATCCCCAGAAGCGACCCCATACATAATTATACTCACGGGGGTCCCGGAGTTGAAGCCAGATCGCACAGAGGCCTACGATGAACTCAAGAACAAAACCATGTTCTGGCTGAACAAGAATAGGCCGCTAACAGGGAACGATCAGGGAGAAATTCTGTTTGTCCGAAGGGTGAGCTGGTTGGGGAACAGGTCAAAGGATGCTACCGGCGACTGTGTGGTGGTAATTTTTAGGAACCAGCGCGTAGTCGACCAAATATTAAGCTGGGAACCGGTTAGCCAATCAAGTAATATCAGATCTTTGCCCCTGAGCTTTTTCTACCCAAGGGGAACACCATGTTTTGGTCCAGGCCCCGGATCCCGAAGCAGAAGTGATAGACCTTTGGGTGGGAAGGTTTTCTGCCGTCCAATGCCATATGCTTCCCTTAGAAATCAGGGAGCACTTAGCCTGAGGAACAGATTTGACCCCCTTATGTCTTTAGAGGAGCAGGACTGACTAAAGAGCAACAGAACCCTTCCCACGAATCGACTCTGTGAAAAGGGTTGTTCCTCTAATATCTCCCAGACTGTAACTTTACCTCACCACCCCGCATTGAATGTGCTCACCAGCTATGTTGTGGAGTCCCCGGATGGGACTCTTATGGATTGTGTTGCGGTCCCCCCTGTTTCAGGAAATCCCCCTGGATTACCGGTTAGGTCATCAGGGAGTGAGGAAGTAGCGGGGCTGGATCATATCTTCCTGTACCCTCAGCGACCAGAGAATTTATATAATCTGCCCAGGTCTAACGAGGACTCAAAAGGTGAAAGGATAGAGGACAATAACCTAGCTACACTATATCCAGGAGAGACACAAACGCAGGAGGGGCTAAAACTGGTATCATGGAATATAGCGGGATTATCAGTAAAATTTGATAACCAGGAATGGAGGAAGTATATCACCAGGTTTCAGGTAATTTGTTTGCAGGAAACCTGGGCGATAGACTGTAGCCCCTTTCATCTAGCGGGGTACAAGTGTTTTTCTGTGCCTGCACAGAAGTCAACCTCGGGAAGAGCTATGGGAGGACTTTTTACATTTGTAGATCTGCAGCTGGAAGGAGTATGGACCAACCTAAATTGGACCACAAATAATATTCAGGCCCTTTGGTTCCACACAAATGGGCTAAATGTGATTTTGATTAATTTGTATAACGCAGTGGCAGTCAAGGGGAAGGGATCTACAATAAGTGAATTAGATAATCGATTAAGCGCAGAGACAGCCTCGAGGAAGGGAGTGGTGGCCCCGTTAGTGGTTTTAGAGGGTGATTTTAATTGCCACCTGTGCCCCAACCTGATTCCTGTTAATGAGGACTGGTCTCGTTGCACGTTGGAGGAAGGTCCGCACTTTCAGCACTCCCGTGAGGGGATGGAATTGGATAGGGTCCTGAAAAGTCACGCCCTAGTACACACTATAGACCTTGTGGCTATAGGAAGTGGAGGGGAGGTCATTCCAACATTCAAGGGCAGAGGGTGTCGCTCTTTCATAGACTACGTAGTGGTCTCCAGTCTATTTAAGGACTGGATAAGAGGGGCAGAGATTGAATGGAGTATATTCAGCGATCACAACCCCCAAGTGCTGGAGATAGAAGACCTATCCCCCAGAAGTGCTAGGAGAGGTGTAGGGGTAGCCAGTATTGAGAGGGTAACGGATCAGGGGAGACGACTTAGATGGACCAAAGTGGACGGGGACGCTTTTTACAAATCCCTAATGGAGACAGGGAATGGAGTGATTGGGGCGTGCCTTGACCTTTGGAGAGACCTGCCGTTGTCAAAGCATTTGAGGAAGTGGCGCACCTAATAGATGGGCTAACGCCACCCCACAGATGGTTCGACAAAGATTGTTCCCGGGCACAGAAAGAGCTAAAATCTAGCTTGAAAACTGTACCCCGGGACAAGTCACGCATTGCACTGTGTAGGATCACATACAAAAAGGCGATTAAATGCAGGAAACATTCCCTCCAATCACAAGCCTGGGAAGATTTAAGGGCCGCAGCAGATAGAAGTACATAACTGCGTTCTGGAAAATAATAAATAACCCATGTTTTCAGGACACTAATGCCCCAGAAATTGGTACTACCATTTTGCCAGAACAATGGTATGATCATTTTAAAAGTGTATATAACCACACCGCTGAGAATAATAAGGATGATGGGAAGGGACCCCGGTGGTTACCACGATTGAATTTTCTCTGGAGGAAGTGGTAGCGGGTATCCAGGGCTTAACGCAAAACAAAGCGCCAGGACCAGATGGTATCCCACCAGACCTTTATTTAAGCAAGGTGGAGCTGTGGGCCCCTATTCTCACAAGGGTGATAAATGCGGCGGTCGCAACCGGCCTCCCGCGTTCATGATCATCGGCAACAATAGTCCCCATCTTTAAAAAAGGGAACAGGGATAACCCCCAGTGCTACCGCCCCATATCTTTGATCGATGTGACGGCCAAAGTGTTGGGACGAGTGGTCCTCAACCGCCTTATGGACTGGGCCGACGAACATCAAATCATCACAGACACTCAGTACGGGTTCAGGGCAGGGAGATCAACAACGGACCAGTGCCTGAACCTCTATCTATTGGTGGCAAAATATCCTCTAGCTAGCAATGAGGCTATATATCTTTGGTTTATGGACCTCACTGCAGCTTTTGACCACGTCAATAGAGAGAAGCTGTGGGCCTTGATGTCCAGATTAGGGGTTGATCAGGGCCTGGTTAACATCCTGAGAGCATTGCACTGGAACACCACCGCCAAAGTGCGCTTTAATTTGGAAGGGGGCACTACGGCACCTTTTGCTGGCAATAGTGGGGTCAGACAGGGATGTATTTTGGCCCCGTTTTTGTTTTCCCTATATATTAATAATTTAGACCAGGCACTAGGCAAATTAAAAGTAGATTCTCCTCGAGTAGGTTCCCGCCCTGTCCCTGTGTTGTTGTACGCAGATGATGCGGTTCTTTTAGCCCGCACCCCCGAGGAACTTCAGCGGCTGATAGACGGGTTTGTCAGTTTTATGGACACCTTAGACTTGTCGGCAAACCTGACTAAGTCTTATGTCATGTTGGCTGAAACCAAACCCTGTAAGAAGTTCTCATACAAAATAGGCACACACAAACTAGGGCAGGTACAGACTTTCCCCTACCTTGGCTTGTTATTCGATGGGCTTTTAAATTTAAAATTTTTAATTGAAGAGCGGTGTTCCAAATTAGTGGCTTCGACGGGGGCGATCATGAATTATGGACGCAGGCTGGGCCGGTGGTCGCCAGAACCAGTTATGAACTTGTACAGCTCAATCTGTTGCTCAAAAGTGGTATATGGGTCTGAAGTTTGGGGTTTTGTTAGCACTCAGCAGTTACAGACAGAGGAGAATAAATATTTGAGAAAGGTGCTCAAAACCCCACAAAGTACTCCCGCCTACATTATCCATGAAGAACTAGGAAGGGTATACATTGAGGACCTGATAAAGGTCAGACCTCTTATGGCCTGGCTAAAGATTTGGTCCAATAACGAGGTAGACCTGAGCAGACAAATTATTAGAGACTGTACAGAAAGGGACAAAGGAATGAGTATTCCCTGGCTAAAATACGTGAAGTCCACACTTGAGGGAATTGGTTGTAAGGATCTTTTTACCAATCTAACTGAAATTATCCCCCAAGAAACATTGAGAGTCAAAAAAAAATTCCTGGACCTGGTAGCCTCATGTAGAGCGGCTGCGGAAGAAAGTAAAACCTCAGTCTGTGCTCACAGAATGGTGAAAACAGAGGAAGAAATGGAACCTTATCTCGCTCTTATGAATAACGGCCAGGATAGATTTTTAATCACTCGTTTTAGGCTTAACCTTTTACACCACCTACTGGCTGATCCACCAGATTTCACTTCAACCGTTGAGCAGAAGGGTTCCTGCGGCTGCGGCAATAGGTCTCCGCAGGATACCCTTCATTTTGTACTATTATGCCCATTTTATGTTTTACCTAGGCGTAGCTTTTTAGTAGGAATTTTAAAACAGGCAAAGTTTAAACATGCCAAGGTTGCCTTATTATTCTTGCAAAGGGCTAATGATCCTCATACACTGTTTTGCATTATGAATTTTATTAAGGTTGCTTTAAGGTTAAGGAACTCAAGAGGGTGGTGTTGAATGAATTTTTTTGGCCAATTGTCTCCAACCATGTGTTATGAACCGTATTTTACTGATTTTAACTGTATATGTACTTTTCTGGTATTTTTTAAGTACCGAATAAAGGACTATTGAAATTGACTTCGCTAAGTTGTTGTTACAATAACTTTCTGCTTTAAAAGGTGTCAAGCAGCAGGAAGGTAGGCAGGCAAGAGAACTAGCAGAGCACTAGCAGAGAAGCTCTCAGTTGCAGCGACTATTCGAGTACGATCCGTGGCGAATCTTGGCCAGGCCAGGCCCAGGCTCTCCGTTTTAGCAAATAATCAGCATCACCCAGTGGCCCTCACTGTGGCCCTGATTGGAAGTTCAGGTGAATACATGGACAGTGCAGGTGTCGGTTGACAGTATCTGTCCCAGCTAAATTTAGCCACCTGATCAGCCTCGTTAGTCTGCCTGGTGCCACGTTCATCTGCAGGAATAAAGCAACAATCCTATGCGTTTCGGAGTGAGACATTACATATCTGGCCTTCATACAGGGTCTATGGCTTCCATATAGTCATTTTTTTAAGTATCTCATTCGCTAGTGGGGGTTTTTTATATTTTTGTACAAGGCCTATTTTCTGTCCCAGTACGACACTGATGAGCAGCATACTTCTGTGGTGGTGTCTATGAGCTGTGTGCTCTGGTGTGATGCAGATAGTGCTGTCTGATTTCTGGCAGCGTCCCCTGTGTGCAGCGTGTAGATAGCTGTGTCTCAGAGTTGTGGGTTCCTGTGTGAAGCAAGCAGTACTGGCTGCTGCCTGTGAACTTCCTCTAGATAGTACTGACTAAGAGCCTCATTTATGAGGTTTTGCCGTATGGCAGCGCAGCAGGCCTTCCTGCTGCGCTTCCCTGCGGCAAAAGAAAAGGACAGAAATGTGCTGTATCTATAAGATAAGGCGCATTCCTGTCCCTTTCCCCTGCGCCGGCGCACAATAGGCTGCCGAGCGCCAATGCAATCACCTTTGCACCATGGTGCATGGGTGCCTGCGTTGCAGGAATGATTATTTTTGTACTGGAAGGAAAACCTTTCTGTACAAAAATAATCACAAGAGGCTTTTTCCTCTTTCTATGTGTGCTACATAGAAAAAGGAAAAACGAGGAGAAATAAAGATATTTCTCCTCGATGTGCCTCGGGAGGCGTAAGCTTTTGGCACTGCCTCACATTCATGATTTCTCGTAAATCTGGGCAGTGTCAAAAGGCCATGAATGTTGCTGGGAACGCCCCCAGCAACACCCATTGCACGCCCCTTTAACGCGGAACACTGCGTTAAAGGGACCGATATTTATCAGGCAGCATTAAGCCATAAAAGTGGTTTAGTGCTGCCTGATAAATATCACTCAGGCTTCTGCGCCAAGGAACGTCACAAAAAGTGACGTTCCGGAAGCACAAGTGTCTCATAAATAAGCCTCTAAGAGCTTTAGAACTTATTTATAAGCCTCTTGCGCCGCCGGTGCGTCACTTTTAACATGGGGAAAAGTGACGCACCGGCGGCGCAAGGGGCTTGTAAATAAGCCCCTTTGTATTGCCCTGTGCAGCAGACAGTTATGTCTGAGAGCATTGTGTTCCCCCCTCATAGGCGCTAGAAGAACCCCCAAAATAGCCATGCTGGAGTTCAAGAAGGGAATGAGCTATACAAATGCCTTTATATTTTGCTTTTATTTTGTTGCATTTGCAACGCTTTCAAGGACAGAGGTCGAATTTCAAGCTGGGTCTTCTGACAAAAGGGATATTTGAGATTACTTTTCTTCTCTTATTGCAAAGTGAGAGGTTTGTGTAAAGTTAAATATTTGCCAATCTTGCTGAGGTACAGGAATGTGAAGGGAAAGACAGAAAGATGTAATTTTCTTCTAACAGACAACAACATTTATATACCTGTACATGAACTGTACAAAGATTTCAAAATATATCAACAGAAACGTAAGCACAAATGAGGCACATTTTTAATTCTGAAGTGTGATGGAAACAAAGATTTTAATAAAATCAAAACAAATCGAGACACTTTACTGGGTGATGCGCAAATGATAAATATTAGCTGAAAATGTTTTTTTAGTCATTACCATTTGTGCGCAAAGGCGTTTTATCAGTAAAACTGTAAGTCTGTGCAAATGTAATGGCCATTTCAATGGAAAATATGCTGTTTGTATGTAAAGGGCAGTGCACTACCACACCGAGCTATTTGCAATGGTGTGCTTGAAAATGCACCACCAGAAACACACTTCACCTTTATCACTATGCTGCTGAATGGGCCTGGCTAATTTGGGGGACTTGCTCTTTGAGTGACGCTTGGATTTTCTCCATCCCTTTGACTTTACTGATGTAACATTGATGGCAGCACCCCCTCCCTGAAAATTGTTCCAGCTCCATTGGCTTCCCTTCCGCACCGGATAGTGCTCTCAGCCACGACTGCTGTAGCCACCTGTTAAATTCCCGTGTGCAGCATGTAAATGGTGCTGTCCCAGAGCCTTTTGCAGCATATAGTGCTGCCTGTAAGCTTTCAATAAATAGTACAGGCTGATAGTTGCGTTTTCCTGTGTGTAGCAGATAGTGCTGTCTGAGAGCTGTGTTTTCGTGTTACAGTACTGTCAGCTTCCTCCCTGTGCAGAAGATACTGCTTGCTGACAGCTCCTTTAAAGTTGCATCTTCACATTTCCCTGCAATGTGACTGTGCTCTAATATCACAAGGAGTGGGGGCACAACCAGGTCCGGCTTTAGGGCGGTGTGACCGGTGCAGCTGCACCCGAACCCTGATGTTGCTGGGGGCGCTTTATCTAAAAATAACTCATAGGTTTAAAAGTGATTGAAATTTCTTGTGCATCCAGCAATTTTCATGGCAACAATAAAAATGCCCCAGTAACTCTGGTAATTACTGTTCCTGCAGGTGAGAGATCGGTATTTTGTCTAGTGACAGTTTTGACTTTTCATGAAGTAGGGCAGAGGGCTAAGTGCCTGCTGCAAAGAATGTGTCCCAAGCAGATCAAAGAACAGAATGCGAGTGAACTATGAGTAGCGCTATAAAAAATTAAAGGTATGTCAGAGGGGGATAGTGCGAGATGATCAGCACTGTGGGAGAGAGGTAGTGAGGGATTTCGTAGAGAAGGAAGTCATGGGGTGGCACCAAAAGAGACAGTTGCACTGGGTGCCACCAGCTCTAAAGCCGGCCCTGGATACAAACCTCCTCACCTGCTGCCCTCTGTTGTGTCTGGTTTACCCCTCCCACACCTGAAGCTAAGAACTGGCAGAATTTTGCAGACTGAAATCCAATAAAGTTATGTTCTTATGAAACGCAAATCCAGTCTCATTTGTTTTGTACGCTATGGAAAACTTGCAAGTGGCATTGTGGGTGAGTGAGGTATTGTGGATTACTGTACGATAACATTGGGTTAACTTATAACGTTTTATAAGTGATAAATTTCATTTGGGAGCTGATAAGAATGTCCTGTTTGGTGTCTGAGAAATTGTAATATAACATCCTTTTTTTACTGGTAAAGTCAAATTTAAGTTACAATTTTTAAAATGCCACTTTTAGAAAGTTAGCTTTGTCCTACCATACCTATTTTGTGCCCGCAAACATGGCTGGGTGACAGTTGGACTTTATTTATTCCTCCCAGACAGCCACACAATGGAGTGATTAGGTGTGCCCGGATGTTATGTTATATGATTCTAGTATCACTTAGTAGAGCGCAGTGAATCATCCCTGAAGGAATATCTTGGTGCATTTGCTGAAGCATGAGTCTAGCAAAACTTACTACGACAGCCAAGATTTTGGAGTTTTTTAAACTTTCTGTACTCAAGCTAATTTGTAGGGAAAGCTTATTCCAGTGGGGGGTGGAGGGGGGCAGTTAGGAGAATGACCTCCTGCTAAATCTGAAGGTACGACTCCGGAAATTGAAGGAGGGCTTTGCCAGTGGATCTCAGCAATCTGGTCAAAAGATAATATCTGAATCTCCTTTGTAAGTAGGATGGAGCTTTGCCATTCAAGGATTTGTGGGTAAGGCAGCACATCTTCAAAATTAGCCTTTTCCTAATAGGTAGCCAATGCAGAAAGTGTAGTACTGAAGCAGAGGGAGAACCAGGCATGAGGTTACACCCATGTCTGGCTGCAGTATTTTGCACCACCTGCAATTTAGACAGCAAGGTCTCATTTGCACCAAGAAGTAGAGCATTCCCATAGTCAAGACGACTTGTAATTAAGGTTTGAACTAGGTTTTACTAGAGGTGGGGAAGCCAAGGAAATGCTTTTTTAAATAATCGTATGGGGGCAAAACTGGTCCCACATACGGTTGAGACATGTTCTTTCATGGACATACAGGTGTCAAGCTTACCACTGAGGTTTTTAACTACTGGTTTTGGGGACAGGGCAAGTCCCAGTTCGGATGGTCACCAAACCGACTTTCACAGGTGTTGGGCTTTTCCAATAGAAGAATTTCAGTCTTTTCTCCATTTAGTTGCATGCAGTTGTTGGACATTCAAGAAGCTAACTTCCTCATGAAGTCAGAGAAGCATGCTTTTACCCCTTCGAGATCGGGGCCATAGGAGATGAACAAGTGTGTGTCATTGGCAAAGGATATTGTCTTGAAGCCACATGTCATGATGATTTGTGACAAAGGGGCAATGTAGATGTTGAATAATGTTAGGCCTAGTGTTGACCCCTGCCGAACCCCGTAATGGACCGCCATGGTATGTGATTTGAATGACTTCAGAAAGATAGTTTGAGTATGGTCTTTCAAGAAATCAACAAGCCATTTGTGTGCTTTGCCATAGACTCCAATGTAGTGCAGCCTGCAAATTAAGATATCATGGGAGACCGTATCGAAAACCGCAGTTAAGTCTAAAATCACAAGTACCACTGGGGTCCCTGCATCCAGGGATAGTATCAGTGACAGAGACTAGCGCAGCCTCTGTACTGTGACAAGTTCTAAAGCCTGACCGGGAGGGATCGAGGAGCTTATGTTCTTCCATGAAAGTAGAGAGCTGCTTGTATATAATGCTCTCTAAAAATTTGCTACGTGGAGGGAGCAGCGAGATCAGGCGATAATTGGAGGGATTGTTAGGGTCAGCATTGGGCTATCTTAAAATGGGGGAGACTTGGGCAGTTTTCCAGACGATAGGGACTCTGGAAAGATTGAAATGGGAAGTAATGGCTGCAGCAATTCAACTGCAGAGACTTGCCATAATGCAGAGAGGGCACGGGTCCAATGGTGACCCTAATTTGGCTGTTTCTAGCATACCCCAGTTCTGCTCCAGAGTCCGAGGAACAAAACATTCCAGATGAAAGATGTCTTTATGTGAAGGAAATTTAAAATCAGAAAGATAGTCAAATTGGCTCTGGGTTGGGAGGAAGTTCGGATAGATATTATCTATCTTCTCTTCAAAAAAGTTGGCTTACAAGTCGCAAAGATCTTGTGTATCCGGGATCAGGAGCATGCAGGCATGTGGACTGATAAAATCATTGAGTATTTTGAAAATAATTTTTGTGGAATTGCCTGCTTGTTCAATCTTGTTTATTGTAAAGTTTCTACAAGCAATTTTTGCAAGCATTGTGATAGCTCTTCAGCAGCAATTTAAATTCGATGGGCCATCAACTGGTAGGATGGGGGTGGAGCTGGGCACTGCCCCACTTGCAACTGAATAGGCTGTACCCTGCCTTCACACATAGGACTTGTCCCCACTGCATTGGAGTTAGGGCAGGAAAGGCAGAAAACTTCAAGGACGTCAAAGGGAATTCTCTAGAACCCTCTACTTCAAAGAAGGCACCAGGTATAAAAATAGAACCCTCAGACCTCACTCATAAGGAGTGCTTTGCCACTCTGCAAGAAGGACTGCTACACTGTTGTCCTGCTTCCTGCTGCCTGAGTGAAGAAATGGACCTGCATCTTGAACACAATATCACCACATTGACTTAAAGGGCCACTTGGTTGGCCTCCTTAGCAGAGCCTCAGGGACAGAATAGGCTTCAACAACCTTTTACCCAGCACCTGGACTCTGCCAGCTGTGAGTCCTGTCCCCCCGAGTGGCGCCACCTCAGTCCTGTACCCTGGGAAGTGGGCCTGAAGGTGCTCTGCCAGCCCATCTGGGGTCTCGGCAGACCTTCACAGTGCAAAGCATCGCCTCGCAAGACTCTGCAATCGGATTCGCGGCGCAATGCATCCCTGATGCAGGACTTTGCATTGCAGCCCACAGCCCCTCGGAACTACCAATGCACAACGCAACTCCATGCAGTACACCGCATTGCCACCACAGCTCTTTGGAACTGTGGTTGCGCAATGCATCTCCATGCAGACCATCGCCACTGCAGCTCCTCGAAACTGCTTCTACCCAACTCATTCAATGCACAGTGCTTCCTTGGAACTGCTACTGCGCACTGTATTTCCATGAAAGGGCCTTGCCTCAGCTGCATGACACATCCTCGACGCAGGACTTCGCATTGCTCCGCAACCTGGATTTAAGGTACTCTTGTTCTGCGGAACCTACTTGGTCTCTGGATCCGACCCGTGCTCCATCATGGCCGGCCTGAACTTTGTCTCGGTCCAGCATGACCAGATAACTACAGTTAGTGCTTTGTGTTCCTAGCGCACTATTTTTACTTAAAACTTAAAAATTGCATATCTCCAGTTCTACTGATTGGAGTTTTGCCATTTTAGTCTCAAATAATGTATAAAATTTTACTCTATTTTATTAAATTGGTAGTGCCAAGTTATCAGAGTGTTAAGGACAGGTTAATGTGGGGTTTGCTTGTGTTTCACCCTAACAGAGATTGTGGTTGCCGCTTAAGTACAGTTTCACCCCCCTCAACCAGTAACCCAATTTCCAACAGGTTCCCAAGTCCTGTTAGTATTCAGATGGCCACAGAATGGTTCGTTAGGGTGCTCCTGAGCTCCATGAAAGTCATGGCCATTAAAATCTTGGTTGGGGGGTGGAGTTTCAGATTTTTGGAGAATTGCATTGTTAGACCTGGCACCTTGGCGTTGGTCTCCCTTCCATTTTTTGCTGTTGCCTCATGTGTTTTTGCTGGTGTTAGATGCTTTGGGCATTGTGCCACTGCTAGCCAGTGCCACAGTGCAAGTACTCCCTATTGTAAATTGATGTATGGATTACTGATTCCATGATTGGCTGATTTGGTTTACTTGTCAGACCCTAGTACAGTGCACCAGGAGTGCCCAGGGCTGGTAATCAAAATGCTGCTAGTGGGCTTGCAGCACTGGTTGTGCCACCCACAGAAGCAGGTTGTTAAAGTGTGTCTAAGGCTTGTCATTGCAGAGCCTGTCTGCAGTCTAATACTGCCATGCTGACTGGGCAAGTGCACCCACTTGTCAGTCCCTAAACCTTCCCTTTTCTTAATTACAGATATCCCTATGGTAGGCCCAAGAGCAGGCTGCTTTGTAAGTATAAGGTAGGACACGCCCTGGTGTGTGTGGCATGTCCTAATAGTGAATTACAGTCATTTTCATTTTTCACTATTGCAAGGCTCCCTGTTCCCCATAGGCCAGAATGGGCACTTTGATTATTACATTTTATAATCCTAACTGACTCAGGGAACTAAGTAGAAATTCGAGTTTAATATGCCTGAAGTCAGAATGACAAAATGCATCTTTTAGTGAAGTTGGTTTTAACATTCTGTGTTTGAAAATACCACTTTTATAAAGTAGGTATTTTCTTGTCTAAATATCCAAGCCTGCCTCTGCTAGGTTGTGTATTCCTTGTCTGGAGTTTGAGTGACAGGGGCTGGGGAAATTCAAGGAGACAGGGAGAGTCAGCACAGGGCTGAATAGAGAGATATGCATGTAGATGGGTGGGAGTTGTTGCACCTGGAACCTGAATAGGGCTGTGCCTTCCCTCCACAATGCTGGCTCCACCTCCTGTGGTGCGTCTGATGTCTCTGCCCTGCACTGTGAAAGGAAAGAAGGAGTCATGTCAACAAAGTGCTCCTGGACTGACCAGAACTGGTTTGGACTAGGCAAAGGTCTCTCTGCCTTCAGAGAACAAACAGAAACTGAGTATAAATATTGGGACCCAAACCCAAGAACTTTAGATCACTTTTGGGAAACAAGAAGAAACCTTTGCCGAGGAGAGAAACCAGAGAGACTGAGGAGAGACACTTGCCAGTAACACATCTTCTCCATCCAGTCTGCCTACAACCATAATGTAACGTCCCTCTTGATATACGTGGCTTGCATAGGCCTCAAATGGGACCTCGGGTCCGCTATACTAGCGAACCCTTAGCAAATGCTGAGGTCGGTGTAGCAAATATCCCCCCCCTGTATCCTTCTTTTACAGTTTAAGACCTTCCTCTTGGGTTAGTTGCATTTTCTTCAAAAAGTCTGTCTGAGTCTTGTGCAAATTTCAACTGGGTATGTATTTTCTAATATCTAGGGGGTTTGTTCATGCAGAAACACTCCGTGTCATAAACTTATAGTGAAATAACATATTGGGGAATGTCGGTTTGTGTCGACCCTGTAAGAGCAGTTCTTTGGTCCCCGACAACGTCCTCCAGAAGCCCATGAGGTGAGCATTGTGACCTTCCCGGACAATCACCAACCCGTTTAAACAAACCCCGAATAATTCCTTATCCCAAAAAAGTGAGATGGTATTCTGGTCAGAAACCAAACATAGCACATTCTGTTATTGCCTGAAACCTTCTTCATAGAGACTCAGTTCCATGGTGGGGAAGTACCCTTTGTATCCCCCTAGAGCCCCCTGCCAGCTGATGGTGCTGAATGAAAAGGAGGAGGTTGCACAGCATATAAACCATTAAGCAATACATCTCCAATCAATGTTAGGTAGTTTTAGATCTCTTCATGTGCAGTCTTAAATCCTTCTCAAGGAGTCTTAAATGGGCTTCTATTATGTCGTCAACTGATCAAGCAGTGATCATTGGAAAATTATCTTCACTCCTAGAATGGCTTTCTAGGGTCGTCTTCCAGTTGCCATTGTCTAGTCCAACTCAGTATTTCCACGCAGAGATCTCCTGTCTGTTGTGTTGTTGGCTGTTGAATAGCCTTCTCTTGTCCTCTTCAGCTTTCTTTGTTCATGAGTTTGATGTAGCGGGTCCTCTGGTTCTTGAGTTGCCTTTTTTTTGCTTGGTGCCTTTCTGTTGTCTAAGCTGTAGCTGACTGCTGTCCACAGGCCTTCACTATTCTATGGTCTTTTTGGGGTCCTTAGAGAAATGGGATGTGCCATCCTCTATTACCTTTAGCTCTACTGGGCAGAGCATCATATATCTTAGGCCCATGTTCTGCAGTTTCTGTTTTGCATTTATGAAGGTCTGTTGCTGCTGTGCTGCCGCTGTAGCAGCCTCACCTTGATGTTATCCACCACAAAATGGCTCACTTTCCTGTCCCTTGGCAAAAGCATGCCTCTGTCCCTGAAGGTCAGTAGGCGCCCCCAGCGGAGGGAGTGTCTTCGGAACACTGTACGCCCACTCAACACTGTAAAAATTAGAGTCTTTACAATGCGATAGTTTGTGCCAGGTAGGTTGCCACAACAAAGTTTGTCATGTTGGCATTGGGTTTACTTTCATGAATGCCCACTATTCATACGTTATTGCATTTAGAACTGTCTTTTGAATCAACAGCCTTATATATGCCTGGAACCTTACTTGTTCAGTCAGATCTAACACAGCTTTCTCAAAGAGGCCATGACCGGCTGTGTGTGTGTGGGGGGGGTTAGCGGGTTTGGTGCACTCTCACCGGACAATTTTCACTGATCATCTCTTAAGAGGTGCAGGTCTACCACTACCGAATCTATTTTACCTTTAAGTGCGTCCGGGGTGCCAGCAATAGCTTCCAGTATCTTATGCAGTTTGGCAGTGCTTGTGGGCTGAGTGATGCAGTGTTGTATCCTGGTTTCATTGTGTTCATGCTCTGCCAGTGAATTCCTCCTAGAATGATGTAATATGGAATGTTGGGTGTCAGAGACTACATTTGGAGAAGGGCTGAGCAGCATGCTGGCTGCTCCTGGTGGGGCTGGTCCTGGGCTGAACTACTGGAATTGTAACTACTACAATAAATACTCTTGAAACACTACAATCTGTCTGGACCAAGTTACTACAATTTTATGGCGACGAGTTGACTCTATGACCTCCGTCAGCTACCTGTCAAGATCAAGTGGGAGTAGCTGGTAACCTACTGTCAAAGAAGCAACGGCTGCATCTACAGCTGCATATCATCAACTTACTGGCACACCTCAGCCCCACTAGTGACCCCACATCGGTCGCCCTCTATGCATTCGTGCCAGTTCCTGCAATCACATCTTAACTCCAGCCCAAGCCAATTCCAGTGCCTCAGTGAGGTGTTCCTGTCTTCTATGGCCGCATCCACTGGAACTGCTCAAGTCACTGCTTGCTGTTCCTACAGCGTCTCATCAAACAAGGGACAAGGTAATTAGACAACCTTGTTTGGTTTCTGTGCGCGGTGAAGTGTTCCTTTCTAACCTACAGTCTTCTACTAGGCATCCAGAAAAGCTTTTGTTTCATGGACACTGACACTGTTCACACTTTTCCTTAAGTGTGCTCTTCTAGAGAGGTGTACACACACAGTCTTTGTGCTTCTGGCAATCTATACCTGGAGAGCTCACCGAGTCCTGCCACATCGGGAGAGAGGGTTTTCCATACCAGTAACAGTTCCAGGCTCCTTTTATTATGCTACAATCAAGTGCCCAGACGTTACTCGTGATGCCTGTTGCCTGCACCCTGTCTTCTCTACTTGCTTTGTTTTATAGTGGCTACTCACCAGGACCCTGTATCAATCAAGGAAGCGTGCCGTCATTTTCTGTTTGGCTCTGGCTCACGCTATATGTTAAAGCAAGCCCTCAGTATTCCAATCATGTTCGTTGCGCTTCTTGTTCCCTGGCGATTGCAGCAATGAGGCTTCAGCAAAAGATTTTGTGACTATCTTCCAGTCCTCAAATTGTTTTTTTTGGGATTAATGCATCTGGAACCAGCTCCAACTTTTTGGGAGCATCAGGAGCTTGTTTACTGCTTGTCTAGTCGTGGAACTCGTTCTGTCAAGTTGGGTGAGAGCTCTAAGGTCTTCAGTCAAGCTACGTTTGGCTCACCATGTTTTGCATCAGCAACATTTTATGCTTTTGTGAATTTGTGAGACTTCATTCTGAGTTAGTATAAAAAAAAGGGGTCTAATGTATTTATGGGTTATAGTCCCGTCAGTACTTTTCACAACATGTCTCTACACTAAGTATAGTCTTACCTCACATCTGGTGTTTTGCATAGGTTACAGTCCTATTGTCACAGTGCACGGTCCTTTGACCTCTTCATGAGGTGTGTTCCTTGGGTTATTTTTCCCATTGTTACAAATATTGTCTTCATCTTCACACAAGGTGATTGCATGGGTCTTATTCCCATTGCTACAGTTACAGTGCACAATGTTTTACCTCAAAGTGCACTCCCCGTCACTACAGTGCACAAAAACAGACCTTCACACAAGGTCGTCATTTCTTGTTCTGTTACCCTACACAGGGTGTGCCCTATGGGCTCTACGCCCATTGTTACAGTGCACAATGTTTTACCTCAAAGTACACTCCCCCTCACTACAGTGCACAACAACAGACCTTCACACAAGGTCGTCGTTTCTCGCTCTGTTACCCTACACAGGGTGTGTTTTACGGGCTCTACTCCCATTGTTACAGTGCAGAATGTTTTACCTCAAAGTACACGAGGTGTGTTGCGTGGACTGTAGTCCCGCTACTACAATGCACAACTCTTGACCTCTCCGTGAGGTGTGTCTGTTGGGTCTTCTCCCATCGTTATGTGCATAACACATGACCTCCATTCGAGATGCGTCCTTACATGGACTTTCATATGCTTACCTTTATCTTCACTATTTAGTGCATGTTTTTACCTTACGCAAGGTGTCTAGTGTGGATTATTGTCCCACTACGCAGTGCACAACATTTGACTTTCGAGGTGTGTTTCGCACTGTCTCTTATCTTTATTACATAGTGCACGTTTTACAGTGTGGGTGTTTCTTTATTGCAACAGTGTACAACGTCTTACCTCCTCTCGAGGTTACCCCTGCACAAGCGAGTTGTTACCCTTATTGGGTGTATGGTTTGGGTTCCAGTCCCATTTTCATAGTGCATGGTTTACTTTACACTGGGCGTTTGTTTTTTATGTTTCATGTTTCATTCTCAACACTATAGCCCAGTGCTGATCTCTATTTTGATTCGGTCTTCAATATGTGATGGAGAAGTAAGAGTAATCATTTGTATTTCTCTTTTTGTCCGTCTTCTTGTTTCCTCCTGCTCCGACTTGCTTCTCGCATACCTTTCTGGCCAATGTGTGTGCAGGTGGTAGTCATTGATGGTTTCTCCTTTTACTCTTTCATTGTCTTTTTTCTGTCTCTTTCTTCCAAAAACAGACCTTCATCTGCTTTCTCCCTAAATCCATTATGGTGTTCTTTTCTGTTTCTCTTTTGGAAGAAAGGAGGATATGTTGTATCCTGGTTTCAATGTGTTCATGCTCTGCCAGTGAGTTCCTCCTAGAATGATGTGATATGGAATGTTGGGGGTCAGAGACTACAGTTGGAGAAGGGCTGAGCAGCATGCTGGCTGCTCCTGGCTGCTCCTGTTGGGGCTAGTCCTGGGCTGAACTACTGGAATTGTACAATAAATACTCTTGAAACAATACAATTTGCCTGGACCAAGTTACTACATGCAGCCTCATCGTGTGCCACTTCTTCCTCATGAAGGAGTTGCGTAGAAACTTAGGGTTCCTTCTCTTATCCTTGGCTCTTGATTGATTTTGGCTTTCCCGTGTCACCTGCGTTGCTTTTGGGGGTCTCAGAAGTTATCTCTGTTTATGGTCTGTGTTTTCCCTGTCAGTGTTTTCTGCTTTGTTGCTGAGCCGATGAGTGTGCTCGGGCCCTTGTTAGGTAACAGGTCGCCAGCAACAGATTCCCGGTCAGCTGGCGCTGGCCTCGCCTCCTCTTCAACACACAGGCGCTTCACAGCGGAAGCAGCCGCCCGTGACCCTTGCTCATCACAAGGACAAAGAGGCGGTAGAGGTCTTGGTTGCAGTGGGGAGCATCAACCATTGACTACACGTCTCTGCAAATCGTTTTGTGTCCACAGGTGAGGGCTGAGTTATGGAGATTTGTTATCTTTTGAGTGCCCTGATAGAAAAGTCATGAGGCCGTATCGCTTACCAGCAGGTGCTGCGTGTCTGTCAAGGCCGTCTGGTAGCTGCCCCCCCTCCCCCACCATCACACAGTCACTGTTTCGAGCCGTGCAGACGCTCAACACCAGCACACAGGCACATGTCACCATTGTTACCACCACTGTTTTTACAGGTGGGCTCCGGGTGTCAGGCGCCTACTCACTGCCCTGCTGTAGTGTCTGCCCCACCACATCCTCAGCAGGGGAGTTTAGGCCACCCAGAGCTCTATTCAGGCCTCTCCTTCAGTCGCTTCTCTCCTTGTCTCCCAGGTCTGCTCGACCAGCTATCAAAAGGGCTTATTCTCGAGCCACCTCGCCTTCGCCATTGTTTAGATGCAGGTTGTAGATGTCTTTAGTCTCAGGTGATGTCACAGTAGGTGCCTGTACTGCTCAAAGCTCATCTACCCAGTGCACTCCAGCCTTTTGCCTTGCTACAGGCGCCATTTGCAGCACTTGCCAACTCAACCTAATGCTGTAGTTCCCAGACTGCCGCTCCTCCCGGACAACCAGTATCCATTCTAGCAATCAGGGTACCACAGAGTCAGCAACACAGCCGTTCTCTTCATCAGTGTGCTGCTGCTCCCCATCCAGATCTGTTCAATCGTTGTGGCCAGAGAGGAGCTCTACAAAGGAAATCCTAAGCCATCTTGAGCTTGTAACGCTCTGTGATGACGTGTACGTGTTATTGGAGACTGAAGAGCCATCTTAAGAACTCTGGGGCACTGGGCAAAATAAAATACTTTTTTGGGCCCACTTTTGAAACAGAATTAGTGTCCGAACTAACAGAGCTCCGTGACCTCAGTCGCCTATACATCATCCTGACATGTACTCTCTAGGAAATCACCACAATTAACTCCAACTAAATTAACCACTTCCACCTCTCAGTCCAACAAATGTCACCCAATCTGTAGATCTGATCCCTGAAAAACCTTCACTGAGGAATTAATGGACCTCTGCAGCACCTCATCTAGCATGAAAACCAGCAATATATTTCTTTTGGAGTTCAACTTCCAAGTAATTTCTCAAGCTAAACTTTGAGAAAAACACTATTCCACCTACTTGACACCATGAGCATCAAACAACACATTTTACCAACCGAGGCCGAAGTTAACCTTGTCAATCCAGGCTCCACAACCCAGCAATTTTCCAAATGATAATGGATTGGTCATGTGATCATCCCAATTTTATTACCTCAACACCGGCCACCCACCACTATCAATCAAAATCCACTCAGTCACAGTACTGGTCTTTCATGTACTTACATTTGAAGGTTTTCAAGCAAGAACTCCTCTCCACAGCAGTCACAACTGCCTACAAAGTTATTGTCAACTTCCCACTGCATCAAGGCAACCTCATCACAAAAGCCAATATCAACCCTCCTCCCCCTTGGTGCATTTTATAAATCTTATGCTCTTCAAATCATGGTAAGCCTAAGAACTCATGGACCAGAAAGGAGCTGCCAGCAATCAAGAAAAGAAACACATGCAAGTCCCATCAGAAGCTGAAATCTACTCCTCACACTGAAACCTCCTCTCTTCATCCAGAGTCACCTATAACTAGTCATACATTATGCAGAATCTTGAAAGTAATTAACCCCATCTCCGAAGCCAAAAATATTGCCTCATTTTGATCCGAGACCCCATGAGACTTCACCCAGCGGCCAATTACAATTAAATCAATCAATTATTTTCCTTTAAGGAAAACGGGCTGCATTTAAATAAAAAAAAGACTGCTTTATATAAAAGCTTTACCAGACATGGTGGTCTTCTGACCCCAGCAGGCCACCATCCCTGGGAGTGCTAGCCATTCCTAATGGGGTCGCAAATTGCGACAGCCTCATTAATATTCACGAGGCATGCAATTTGCGACCCTATTAGGAATCGCTAACAGTGTCTGAGACACTGTTATACATCCCAATTTGGGAGTCGCAAATTGGTGGGTCGTAAATCTGGCCCATAAATCCTAAAAACAGCCTTATCACCCAATTCCTTTACCCATCCCTAAACCCTAAAACACCCATGCCACACTATACCCTTAACTACCCATAAACCCTAAAAATAAACCTTACCACCCAATTCCCTTACCTACCCCTAAACCCTAAAACACCCTTACCACCCAATCCCCTCACCCACCCTTAAACCCTAACAACACCCTTACCACCCTATTCCCTCACCCACCCTATAACCTTATAAATACCCTCGCCACCGAATTCCTTTACCCACCCCTAAACCCTAAACCCAAAAAACACCTTTACCACCTAATTTCCTTACCCACCCCTAAACTCTAAAATCACCCTTACTTTAATCTTATATATATTAACCAATGGTAGTTATAGTTATTATCGTGTTTCCTTAGGAAATGCATTTTTTTGTGTTGCTACTAACTTTGGCCCAGTTTGACACTTTTTTTGTAGTTTGCGCATTGAAAGGTTTTGTGATGATCCGTGAAAAGGGTAGGGCAGAGCAAAAGGGAGTTTCCTCATTACGTTTTCTACAGAAATTTAGACACCGCTACAGCCCAAACCACTGAACTGATTTAAAGCAAATTTGACAGATAACAAGATCATTGTCCAGAAAGAGTGCTTTTTGTGTTTTGATGGAAATTCATTCAGTAGTGTTGGAGAAATGAGGTTTAAAAAACATTGTATATTTCATTCTGCAGAGAATCTGTGGATCCAACAGATCTCAAAGTGAGATCTGATTGGCTGCCATACCTCAACCAGGAAGTGATGGCAGCCATCTCAGGCCTCAGGACTCAGTATGAGTCTAACAAAAGGTTAACAAAAGACATAAAGCGACAGGGTAGGAATAGCATCACCCCTTAGGCCTGGTGGTGGGGTCCCACATGGACCCCACACTGGGAGCAAAAATATTTTTTTATGTTGCCATGAATTTGCAGAGGATCCATGAATGTGTGGCAATTAATTATGTTTTTAAAAGCGCTGTCTCCTGTGTTTCTTTTGTAAACCCCCTGTGTGGGCCAGGGCTTAGGGGGATGATGATTGAATTTTTTTGGGGGTGGGGGCTCGTGTAGCTTCACTCCCTAGGCCATTTTGGCGCTTGGGACCCATTTCCCGGGGTCCAACGTATTTTTTAGGGGCAGGGGGCATGTGGTCCCCCTCCCCCAGACCAGGAGACCCCACTCCCTGGGGCACGAATTATGTTTTAAGGGGAAGGGGGCAGGCAGCCCCCTTCCCCTGAGCTGCTTGCGGCCCCGGGGATCCCAACCCACTAGAGCCCAAAGTATTTTTTAGGGGAAGGGGGTACAGACCCCTCCCCAGGTCGCACTTGGCCCCAGGAACCCCATCCCCCAGAGCCCACTGTATTTTTTAAGGGGACGGAGCCAATGCTTTCCCTTCCCCAAGCTACTAAAAGCACCGGGAGCCCCATCCCCGAGGGCCGCTAAACTAAGAAAAAGTCAGGGGGACCGCCCCCCTAAACTATTATTGGCCCCAGTAACCCCATCCCCCTGCAACCCCCAGGGGCCGGCTCACATGCTGTGTCCCGAGAAGCCCACCCCCGGGACACATCAGTTTCCCTGCCTTCACTGGCACAGGCAGAAAAACTTGTGTTTGCTCCAGCTTAGCAGGAACTATAACTCGCATCCTCGCCATGCACTTGCAATTGCCCCACATATTACAAAACTCATGATCTCTTCTATGACATAATTGATAATATCACAGCAACATTTGCAGTGAGATTATTGATGAGAAAACTGTGAATGGCGGGGTAGCGAGTTATAATTACCTTAGGGCACAAGTTATAGTTAGTTGAGATAACTATAACTATTACTGGTGAATTTCAGTGGATGTTAGATTTTAAAACTTTAAGTTGTTACTGAACATTTCACCTACTTATAATGTTACTTTACCCTTCATTTTTTCAGTGAAAAAAAAATTTATATATATATATTACCTACTGGCAGTCGCCAGTAGGTAGTTATAGTGAGGACCTATTTGCCATAGGAAATCCGCAACATTCTATTTGGAATAACGTTGGCGCCGATTGATGAATCTCCGCGAAATTTTCCCAAATTTTGGCCAGCTCCGGTCCGCTCCTATCCTGAAAATTTCACGCGGTGATTCGTCAAGTGGGGGCCGAGAAAAAAGGGGGGTCCCAAAACGCATTTTCCCCATGCATTTTCCCATAGGACCTGTTGACACAGCTACAGCCCGAACTGCTGAACGGAATTACACCAAATTTGGCAAAGAGGTAGTCCTCAGTTCAGACTCGTGCCTTTTGCTTAAATGGTGTAAATCCGTTTGGTAGTTCCTGAGAAAATTAGAGTTAAAAAGATAGATATATCTGGGCGAAGCCTAACCACACATCTCATCGTGAGATCTGATTGGCTGTCAGTACTTCATCCAAGAAGTATTGGCAGCCATCTTGGGACCAATATACATGATAGCACCTCATTAAAAAGCATTGCAGCTAATAGAAGGTTTTAAGACTTTAGTTACATTATAAATCATTTGTTGATGGTACCATACTCATTTTAGGAATTGTGGTGTGTTCTAAGGTGATTTTACCATATGAAAAAGCCTTCTGCTGTGATATCATGAATCATGTTTGAGAGAAAACTATTTTCTCATGCTTTTCCCACAGAGGTTTGGAAGGTGATCTATAAGCTAAACTGAGAGCATATTTTCTGTAAATTCACATTATCTTTCTCAGTCATGTGAGAATGAAGTCTGACATTCTCAGTAAAACATGTACATCCAACAAGGGCAGAGACTGTCAGTTGATTCCTTTGTGTTCTACTACAGCTTCCCAGAGTGTTCTAAAGAACAACTAGAGCACTAACAGTCCTACTTATGACAAACGTATTGCACACCTGAAGCCATCTTGATTGGAATAAAGTGGTAACTCTTAAAACATTTAATTTAAAAAGGAACAAAATGAGGGGGTTCATTTTGCCATGGAAAGTATGATTAGTGCTGCAGAAAGAAAAATTTAGGGCACATTTTGAGTGACTTCTCAAATCCTCTTCTATTTCATTAAAAAATTCTGACATGCAGACTGAAACATGCACTTTCAATACCAGCAGCAGACTTCCCTGGTGAGCAGTAGCTTTACTACAGTAGAATCAAAGTAAAAAATTTAAAGTATTTCCTACTGAGGAGACTGAGGAAATTAGGAAACTTCATAACAAATAAGTCTCCCAAAATGGCCACCAGAGACAAAAGAGCCCAAATGTAGCACAAAAATCACCCAGATGTAGCCCAAGTATAGCCCAATGACAGAATGTCCCAGAGTGTTCTAACAAACAACTAGAGCGCTAACAGACTTACTTATGACAAAAGTATGGCACACCTGAAGCCATCTTGATTGGAATAAAGTGGTAACACTTAAAACATTTAATTTACAAAGGAACAAAATGAGGGGGTTCATTTTGCCATAGAAATTATGATTAGTGCTGCAGAAAGAAAAAATATTGCACATTTTGACTTCTCAAATCCTCTTCTATTTCATAAAACAATTCTGACATGCAGATTGAAACATGCACTTTGAATACCAGCATCAGACTTCCCTGGTGAGCAGTAGCTTTACTACAGTGATCTAATGAACAACTAGAGTGCTAACATTCAGAATTTATGGCAAATGTGTGACACATCTGAATGTCTTCTTGATGGAACCAAAGTAAAAAACTGAAAGTATTTCCTACTGAGGAGACTGCAGTAAATGAGGAAATTAGGAAACTTCATAACAAATAAATCTCCCAAGATGGCCACCAGAGACAAAAGAGCCCAAATGTAGCCCAAATATCACCCAGATGTAGCCCAAGTATAGCCCAATGACAGAATGTCCCAAAGTGTTCTTAAGAACAACTAGAGCGCTTACTGTCTTACTTATGACAAAAGTATGGCACACCTGAAGCCATCTTGATTGGAATAAACTGGTAATCAATCAATCAATCAATCAATCACTGCATTTGTAAAGCGCGCTACATACCCGAGAGGGTCTCAAGTCGCTGGAAAGGGGGGGGGGTGCTACTGGTCAAAGAGCCAGGTCTTGAGGAGTCTTCTGAAGGCCAGCAGGTCCTGGGTCTGTCGTAGGATGGTGGGGAGAGTGTTTCAGGTCTTGGCGGCGAGGTAGGAGAAGGATCTGCTGCCGGCGGTGGTTTTTTGGATGCGAGGGACTGTGGCGAGGGCGAGGTTGGCTGAGCGGAGGCTTCGGGTGGGGGTGTGGAAGCTGAGTACGTTGTTGGGGTAGGTGGGTCCGGTGTTGTGCAGTGCTTTGTGTGCGTGGATCAGGAGCTTGAAGGTGATCCTTTTGTTGACGGGGAGCCAGTGCAGGCCTCTCATGTGGAGTGTGATGTGGCTGCGGCGGGGGACGTCGAGGATGAGTCGGGCTGCGTTGGAGTCGTCTCAGGAGCTTGTTTGTAGTTCCTGAGTAGAGGGCGTTCCCGTAGTCGAGTCTGTTGGTGATGAGGGCCTGGGTAACGTTTTTCTCGTGTCGAGGGGGATCCATTTGAAGATCCTGCGGAGCATACGGAGGGTGTTGAAGCAGGACGCAGAGACGGCGTTGACTTGCCTGGTCATGGAGAGAGTGGAGTCGAGGATGACCCCCAGGTTGCGTGCGTGGTCTGTGGGTTCCGGGGCTGTGCCTAGTGACGTGGGCCACCAAGAGTCGTCCCAGGCTGATGGGGTGGGTCCGAGAATGAGGACCTCTGTCTTGTCTGAGTTCAGCTTCAGTCTGCTGTCCTTCATCCAGTCGGCTACGGCCTTCATTCCTCTGTGGAGGTTAGCTTTGTAGGTGTGGGGATCTTTGGTGAGGGATATGATCAGCTGGGTGTCGTCAGCGTAGGAGATGATGTTGAGGTTGTGATGTCGTGCGACGTGGGCGAGGGGGGCCATGTAGATATTGAACAGCGTCGGGCTGAGGGAGGATCCCTGTGGGACGCCGCAGATGATCTCGGTGGTTTTGGAGCGGAAGGGTGGGAGGCGGATGCTCTGGGTTCTGCTGGAGAGGAAGGATGTGGTCCAGGCCAGGGCCTTCTCTTGGATACTGGCGTCATGGAGGCGTGCTGATAGGGTGCGGTGGCAGACCGTGTCAAAGGCTGCTGATAGGTCCAGGAGGATGAGGGCGTCTGCTTCTCCTTTGTCCATCAGGGTCAGGATGTCGTCAGTGGCGGCGATGAGGGCGGTCTCGGTGCTGTGGTTGCTGCGAAAACCGGATTGGGAAGGGTCCAGGATGTTGTTAACTTCGAGGTAGCAGGTCAGCTGTTTGTTGACAATCTTCTCGGTCACTTTTGCCGGGAAAGGGAGCAGGGAGATGGGCCGGAAGTTCTTGAGGTCCTTGGGGTCCGCCTTGGGCTTCTTCAGACGGGCGTTGATCTCGGCGTGCTTCCAGCTTTCTGGGAAGGTTGCTGTCTCGAAGGAACAGTTGATTGTTTTCCAGAGGTGGGGCGCGATGGTTGCGCTGGCTTTGTTGAAGACGTGGTGAGGGCAGGGGTCCGATGGGGATCCAGAGTGGATGGAGTTCATGGTTTTGATGTTGTCTTCGTCGCTGATGCTGGACCAGACGGTCAGGCGACTGGTGCGAGTGGTAGTCACAGGGGTGGTGGACTCGGTGGTGGGTGCGGGGGGGTCGGAGTTGAAGCTGACGTGGATGTCGGTGATCTTGCGGTGGAAGAAGGTGGCCAGGGAGTTGCACACGTCTTGAGATGGCGGGATGTCGTTGGTGTTGGAGCTGGGGTTGGAGAGTTCTTTCACGATGCTGAAGAGCTCTTTGGTGTTGTGTGCGTTGTTGTCTAGGCGGTCCTTGAAGACGGTCTTCTTGGCGGTCCTGATGAGTTGGTGGTGTCTGCGGGTGGCGCTCTTGAGGGCTGTGTGGTTGTCTGGTGTTCGGTCGTGGAGCCATTTCTTCTCCAGCTTCTGACAGGTGTGCTTGGAGATCCGGAGGTCCTCGGTGAACCAGGCGGCTTTCTTGTTGGTGTGGTTGGTTGTAGAGGTCTTGAGAGGGGCGATGGTGTTGGCGCAGTTGTTGATCCACTGTGTGAGGTTGGTCGTGGCGGTGTCTGGGTCGGTGGGTGGTCTCAGGGCGAGGGCGGTAGTCAGTTGGTCCTCGGTGACCTTGCCCCAGCAGCGGCGTGGTAGCTGTTGGGTGCGGTGGTGTGTGGTGGGTTTTCTGAAGGTGAAGTGGACGCATCTGTGGTCGGTCCAGTGTGGTTCGGGGGTGTGGTTGAAGGAGACATGGGGGCTTGCGGAGAAGATGGGGTCGATCGTGTGTCCAGTGGTGTGAGTAGGTGTCGTTATGAGCTGTTTGAGTCCGAGGTTGGCGAGGTTGTCGATCAGGGCGGTGGAGTTGGCGTCGTTGTTGTTCTCGAGGTGGAAGTTCAGGTCCCCGAGGAGGATGTAGTCCATGGAAGCAAGGGCGTGGGTGCTGATGAGGTCGGCGATGGTGTCACTGAACTGTGGGTGGGGTCCGGGAGGTCTGTAGATGAGAGTTCCTCTGAGGGTGGTGTTGGGGTCGGTGTGGATCTGGAAGTGCATGTGCTCGGCGGTGGTGAGGGTGTCATCGGTGTTCGTTGAGATTTTGATGAAGTCTTTGTGGATGATGGAGATTCCTCCTCCCACTCCGTTGGTGCGGTCTCTGCGGGAGATCTTGTAGCCCTGTGGGATGGCTATGGCGATGTCTGGTACTGAGGTGGCGTTCAGCCAGGTCTCCGTCAGGAAGGCGACGTCGGGGGCGGTGGAGTCTAGGAGGTCCCAGAGTTCGATGGCGTGCTTGAGAGCGGAGCGGGTGTTGAGGAGGATGCAGCAGAGGTGGTTGGGTTCTCTGGCTGGTGGTGTGGAGGGTTGGATGCTGGTGAATCTGCAGTTCCGGCAGGTGAAAGGCCCCTGGGTGCGTTTCGGGGTGGCCCGGTAGCAGGGGTGGTCTCATCTGGTGTTGTGTGCGTGGAGGGTGCTTGCATCGTAGCGCAATCTGGCGTTGCGGGGGGTGCGGGGTCCAGGGGTTCTGGCGCTGGGTGCGGTCCAGGCACGGACGGGCGCAGACGGGCTTGCCTTCGGCGCGCCTGCGCGCGCCCGCTTCGCCGCCTCCATATGAGGGCAGAGGGAGGGAGGAGCAGCTGGGAGGTGGGAGCGGGGTGGCCAATGGGAGTGAAGGGGGCGGGCCACAGGGGCTCAGCAGCGGGGGGAAACCCCGGGGAAAACCCGGGGGAAAAACGGCGGGAAAAGACGGCGGGAGAGGGACAACAGAGCACAGGGGTACAGAAAGCAAAACACAGGGGCACAGAATGAAAAAACAAAGTGGCACAGAAAGCCAAGCGCAGGGGTACAGAATAAAAAAGGGAGCGAGCAGTCAGGCGGCAAACGCGGCAACGGAGGTTCAACCCACAGGGGCCTGCGTGGCGGATGGGGGGAGCGACCTGCCTGGTGACAGGGTCAAAGGTCGCTCTCTACCACCGCTTCGCGGCCTCCATATGAGGGCAGAGGGAGGGAGGAAAGGCTGGCAGGTGGGAGCGGGGCGGCCAATGGGAATGAAGGGGGCGGGGCCGCAGGGGCTCAGCGGCGGGGGAAAACCCGGGGAAAAAACGGCGGGAAAAGACAGCGGGAGAGGGACAACAGTGCACAGGGGTACAGAAAGCAAAACACAGGGGCACAGAATGAAAAAACAAAGTGGCACAGAAAGCCAAGTGCAGGGGTACAGAATAAAAAAGGGAGCGAGCAGTCAGGCGGCAAAAGCGGCAATGGAGGTTCAACCCACAGGGGGCTGCGTGGGGGAGCTACCTGCCTGGTGACACTTAAAACATTTAATTTAAAAAGGAACACAATGAGGGGTTTCATTTTACCATAGAAATTATGATTAGTACTGAAGAAAGAAAAATTAGAGCACATTTTGAGTGACTTCTCAAATCCTCTTCTATTTCATTAAACAATTCTCATATGCAGACTGAAACATGCACTTTTAATACCAGCAGCAGACTTCCGTGGTGAGCAGTGGCTTTACTACAGTGATCTAATGAGAAACTAGAGTGCTAACATTCAGAATTTATGGCAAATGTGTGACATATCTGAATACCTTCTTGATGGTTTCAAAGTAAAAAACTGAAAGCATTTCCTACTGAGGAGACTGCAGTAAATGAGGAAATTAGGAAACTTCATAACAAATAAATCTCCCAAGATGGCCACCAGAGACAAAAGAGCCCAAATGCAGCACAAATATCACCCAGATGTAGCCCACATGTAGCCCAATGACAAAAGTGTGCAAAACACTTATTTTTTGTGTATTTGCAGTTTTATATAGTGCAGACTTGTCAGGTATTGGAGTGCTTTATATGAGCATTGGTTACATCACACAAGATCAAATTCATTTTGGTTGTAGACATGGGGAGATTAAGTGATTTAACCAGAATCACATAATGTTGAGCTGAAGCAGAAACTCCAACCTGGTTCCCCAGTTGCAAAGTCTGCAGCTCTGGAAGTAACACCACATCCTCTCCACTAAGTGCAACATTTAATCAAGTGGTCAACTGGATAAAAAAACATAAAGATTACAAATAATTAAAAGTTCTTTGTCGCTATTTGAAAACTCAGAAAATATGTTCTCATTTTAGTTTTTTAGAGCTCTAACCATAATTTTGATGCAAATAAGACCCTCTCATATATGTAATTTCTAAAGGAAATGTTCTAGGTATTACAGTTTTGATTACATCAAGATGACGTCAGGCGTTCCACACTTTTGAAATAAATATAGAATGTTAGCAATCTAGTTGTTCATTGGGATACTGTTGAGAGGCAGAGGCCAGGGGCACGGACTCTGAAAATTGAAGGCAGGTAGGAGAGTGCAGAGGCAACAATTTGACCGCACTGGGCAGGCATCAAGGGCAGTGGCAGCACAACAGACTATGGAGGGCAGTGGAAAAGGGGGCAGGGGAAACAAACCAACAATACAGGACTGGCAAGAGAGGCTGTGGCAATAAAATAGATCATTGTGGGCAGAAGGAAGAGGCAGTGGTAGTACAACCATACATGCCAACAGACCCGTTTCAGCCAGAAACATCCAATGTTTTTAAGCTCAAATGGGCTTTATTTGATCTGTCTCCTGTCTACAATCTTCTCTTTTTCAATGTAACTCAAAGGGGAAAATCAATACCCCAATCAATACCCCAGTTTATTTCAAAATCTCCCTCTTACCGAGTTCAAAATGTTCTCAATTATGGTACATTAGATCATGGTAGGCAGGAGGAATTGGGGTAGGGACATGGACTTGGATAACAGAGGACAGGAGGGACATGGAGAGGTGCACCAAACTGACCCTACAGGGCAGGCATCAGGGTTTGCAGCAGCACAATACACCACACAGGGCATGCGGGACTGGAGTGCAGCACAACAATCCATAGAAAGCAATAGGGAGGGGACAGGACCATGCACATGGACAACAGAGAACAGAGGGGAAAGAGGCAATGGTAGCTAGCTGACCATAATGGATACACAGGAGAGAAAGCTGCAGCATAACAGACCATAAATGGCAGGAGGGATGGATCAGGAGCATTACAATGGAACAGACAAGCCAGGAGCGAGGGAATAGGGGTCTGCACATGGAAACAGAGGGCTGGGGGCAAGGGGGCAGAGCAGGAGCAGCAAGATGACCATGGAGGTCAGGCAGGATGAGCACTAGAAACAAGACACACCATGGAGAGCAACAGTGAGTATATGATGGCATACACACATACCATGGAGGGAAGGTGGGAGGGGGTCAGGGGCAGCTAGCTGACCACACAGGGAAGGTGGGAGGGGCTATGGCAGCACAGAAGACCATGCATGGCAAGCAGGAGGGTTAGTGGCAGCACAATGGCTATGATGGGCAAGAAGGAGGGTGCAGGGGCATGCACAAAGGACCATGGAGGATAGAAGGGAGGGTCAGGACCTGGGCACAGACAAGAGAGTTCTGGGGAAGGGGCCTCACAACAGACTGCATGGGGCAGGCAGGAGGAGCAGTTGCAGCACAATAGACCAGGGAGGGCAGAATGGTGTGGCAGTAAAATGGACCATGGAGGACAGGAGGAAGAGTATAGGGGCATGGCATGTGGACAGGCAGGGTGGAGGTGGCAGGGACAGGTTACAGTCATCTGACAATGCTAGGCAGGCGGGAGGGGAGTGGCAGCTCAACAGAACACTCAGAGTAGATAGGAGTGGCAGGTCCATGGAACATGGTGGGCAAAAAGGATGGAGCAGGGGCATGCACAAAGACATCGGAGGGCAGGGGGAAGGAGAATAGGGGCAGCAAGCTAAGCACAGAGGCTAAGCAGGAGGTCAATGATGGGCCATAGAATTTGGCAATGAGAGCAGGAGGAGTGGACTGGTACATCATGCTAAATGGAGGGCAGTGGCAGCCCATCAGACCATGCATGGCAGGAGGGAGGAGGCTAGTCCATGGATTCAGACAACAGAGGATAGGGAGGAGGTGGATGGGGCAGCAAGCTAACTGTTCAGAGAAGGTGGGTATTAGGAACTTTATTGTTTATAAAATATGTGTCTGTGCGAACTACTTAAAATATGAACAAGTATGCAGCATAATCTCACTTTTATTCAGGAAGAAGAGGACGTTTGTGACTGTGACTCCGGGCTCACCTGGCAGAAACACCCCCTGACCCTCCACGCCCCCATCGCAAAATGTAATGCCCGTGAAAAGAGTAGGTGGACGCAGTGTTATATAGCACATAGTCCTGAGAGCACGATTGAAAATGAAAGCTAGATATAGTATATGGTATAAACTATGTACCACAAAGTGTGATATAAGTTGAACCGGGACGTGAAATATAATATGCAATCCATTGTGCGCAATTACAGATTCAATGGAGAGCGCGAGATAGCACAGGCACTAGCACGTGTTATGCGATATGCACCTTGGAGTGTAATATGCACAGGGCAGTGTTGTGTAACCTAACTAGTCTCTAAAGTTGTAATATAAAATATGTGCTGGGGAGTGTAACGTTGCATATGCACTGTGACGAAGATATGGATCCCAGATTGTAATATGTATGGCATAGCGCTGTGCGTTATAACATAGACATCGAGGAAGGCACGTTAGATGGGGCAATATAACCCGTGCGAAGGCAAGTGTGGCATGACATATTCACAGGGTGGTGTTACAGTGCACATGGGCTAGAGAGTGTCATAGCATACGCACTAGCTGGTGGAATACAACACAGAGGTGTGTGGCACTCGGCGGGCACTGGTGGGTGTAACACAGCATTGGGCTCAGCCAGGAGCACGCTGTGAATCTCAAGTGAGGTTTGTCTCCTTTCCAGAGAGTAAAATGAAAAGTATTACACATCCGGCGGTGTGTGTTTTATTAACCGTGAGGGGGGTTTCTTGCATAGTTTGGTCGAATTTTTGTCGAATCCCCTTTGAATGGCTTGGTGTGCGTGTGTATTAAATGTGCCTGTCAATAGCTACCCCTGTTTGTATAAATAAACGACAAGGGTGTCTACTTGGAGAGTACCCACCGGCGGGGCCACCGGGTTTAGGCACAGTAGGGCGTCAGACACGTCAGAGCTTCACTAGCGGTGTAAATACATTCCATGTGGATTCATTGTATGCATAGTGGCCTTTTAATGAATATCACGCAAATCGTCATGGTGATAGATACATACGGTTTGTCCAGCATGTCCTACGTGTTTCTATAAATATATTTAAAAAAATAAAATAAAAGACAAAGGCCGGCCCCGGGGGATGGGGTCCCCGGGGCCGATTAAGGCCTTGGGAGGACCAAATTAATTTTTTTCAACAAAAAAAATGAGGGTGCGGGCCCTTGGTGATGGGGTCCCCAGGCCAACAAATTAGAAGAAGAAGGAGGGCCACACAGCCCTCCTTCTTAAAAAAATAAAATAAATAAAAGACCGGCATCGCGCCGGAGGCCACACCCCCTCCTTGCAGCACTCTGCAAACGCGCCCCCTGGCCAGATGTAAGTTGGGGAATTAATTTGCCTTCAATACTGAGGGTCCCTGAGGGCCAACTAGCCCAACAGGTATCTCCAGTATGCACCAGGGAGCTGCGTTGCAGACAGGTGTTCTGAGGCCACGCCCCTTTTTACACCTCTATGCAACGCAGCTCTGTGGCGCTTACTGGAGGTACCTAGTGGGCTAGTTTGACCCTAGGGACCCTTAGGATTCAAGGGGACTTAATCTCTCAATTTAGAACGGCCACAGGGCGCGTTTCCACAGTGGGGAAGGGAGGGGATGGGGCCTGAGGTGACGTGTGCAAACACGCCCTGTGGCGTGTTTTAAGAGGTAGTTTTAATCCCCTGCCCTATTATATACTAGGGGTTTACAGAGGAGGTCATGCTAATCACAGGGGGACCCCAACGCAAAGTGTTCCCTAGTGTATGTAGGTGTTTTCACTGTATTTTGAGTGTCTTTTAACATAGCACTGGCTCTAGGACTGGTTAGTCAGACTCAGTTACCACCAGTATCCGTCTGAAAAAGTTGAGGGGACAGGATGATTTTGCAACAAGGCTTCTTTCTGCTCTTCTGTTTGTTGTTTCTGCACGTTATCCTTCTTCCTGCACTTTTCTTCGTCTTTGAGGACTTCTGTTGCTTCTTTCTGCACTTCTTCTTTTTCTTTCTGTGTTTTTTTTCTTCTTTCTTCACATGTCCTATCTCTGTAGGCATAGTTAGAAATTAGCATTTAAAAAACCTTTGAAATTCACTGAAAAAACCATAGGTTTCAGGCACGTTACGGTTAGGATTTAGCATTTAAAAAACCTTAGAAATTCACTTACGAAACCATAGGTTTCTGGGGTGTTATAGTTAGCTGAACTTTTCACTCATACAAAACCATTGAAATTCCCCCGTTATAGTTAGTTCAGCTAACTATAACTCGCGTGCCCGCAATGCACTGCTGATGACATCACATATTACATCACTCATGACATGGTCAGGGACATCACTCATGGCATCACTGATGACATCTCAAATGACATCACTGATGACATCACTGATAACATCATCCTTGTGATAGAGTGGCAGACCTCCTCTCCCCCTAATATAACCTTAGATACACACATTCAAAAATAGAAACTAAAATTTTCAAAACAATGGACATACCAATACCAGTTACAACAACCTATTCAGTAATTCTAAGATCCACATACACATCCACTCATTCACCAACAGTCCTATACAGTCACTCATATATGTACTCACTCATCATATGTACTCATGCACCTATACATCCTGGTACACAACGCCACTCATCCATAGAGTTACTCACACACATAGTCACTCATGCTAATAAAGAATCAAACATCCATTTACTTGCATATACAGTTATACACACACCACCACACTTACTTCTACAGAAACTTACACATACTTAGTCTTTTAAACAATCACTTATAGAAACACATACTTATTCATACAGGCACTCTTCCAATCTCTCACTCTCACATATACTCACTTATATACACCAATACTCACATATACTAGTTTAAAACATATGTAGTTACTCATAAAGACACTATTGAGACAGTCATTCACTCACTAACACACCCATGCACACACTCATCCACCCATACAGTCCTGCACACATGCTGTCTTCAACACATACAAACAGTGAGTCACTCATTCATGCACCTATGCACTACATAATACCCCCCACCGAACCATACAGACACGGTTCTGGTATGTTTTTTTCAGTGAATATATATATATATATATTTTCACTGAAAAAACCATAGGTTTCAGAGATGTTATAGTTACAAATTAGCATTTAAAAAACCTTTGAAATTCACTGAAAAAAACATAGGTTTCAGGGACGTTATAGTTAGTTGGACATTTCACTCATAGAAAACCATAGAATTTCTGCCGTTATAGTTAGTTGAGCTAACTATAACTCGCGCCCCGCAATGCACTGCTGATGATGTCACATATTACATCATTCATGACATGAACAGTGACATCACTGATGACATCACTGATGACATCTCAAATGACATCATTGATGACATCACTGATGACATCATCCAGTGACTGTGTGTTTGTATAAAGTTTAAATATGTTTTATATATATGCCATGGTGTATTGAAGAATGACTGGGTGTATGAGTGTGTGTGGGTATGGATGATTTAGTAGATGTGTGACTGATTGTATAAGTGACTGATTAAGTGTATCTTACTGAATGCATGGGTTAGTGAGAAAACTGTGTAAATGTCTGTATCAGTTTCTTAGTTGGTGTGTAAGCGGCCACATGGGTTGGTGAGTAGCTACATGAGTGTCTATATGGGTTATTGTTTGGTTGTCTGAGTATCTGTATGGGTGCCTGAGTGTCTGTGTGGATGTGTGGGGGGTGTGACTCTATACATAGATTTGTGAGTGGGTGATTCACTGGGTGTATGGGTACATGAGTGAATCAGTGAAGGGCTGTATAGGTGGGTGAGTGTGTGTATAGTTGTGTTGGTGAGTTAATGGACATCTTAGTTGTACATCTGTGAGTAACTACATATGTGAAAGGCAGTATATTTAAGTGTTGGAGTATATAAATGATTATATGTGAGAGTGAGTGAATGTGAAAGTATCTGTATGGAGGAGTGGGCTTGTGTCAGTGATTGTAGAAGAGAGTAAGTATGTGTTAGTATCTCAATGAATAAGTGAAGTGGTGTGTGTATAACTGTATAGGTGAGTAAATGGAAGTGTGATTGATTATTTGCATGAGTGACTAGGTGTGTGAGTAACTCGGCGGGTGAGTGGTGGTGTGTGAGTGTCTGTATAGCTGTATGAGTGCATATGATAGAGCTTTATTGATGAGTGACTGCATGTATGAGTAACTGTATGGGTGAATGAGTGGACATGTGTATAGCCATAGGAATCAGTAAGTGGGTATATAGTAACTGGTATTGGTGTGTCTATGGTTTCGAAGATGGTAGTCTGCATTTTTAAGTGGGTGTATCGAAGGTTATATTAGGGTGTGAGGAGGTGCATCAGATTTTCATGTGGATGATGTCATCAGTGATGTCATTTGAGATGTCATCAGTGATGTCATCAGTGAAGTCACTGACCATGTCATGAATGATGTGATATGTGACGTCATCAGCAGTGCATTGCAGGGGCTCGAGTTATAGTTAGCTCAACTAACTATAACGGCGGAATTTCTATGGTTTTGTATGAGTGAAATGTCCAACTAACTATAACGTCCCTGAAACCTATGGCTTTTTCAGTAATTTCAAAGGTTTTTTAAATGCTAATTTGTAACTATAACGTCCCTGAAACCTATTGTTTTTTCAGTGAATTTCAAAGGTTTTTTAAATGCTAATTTCTAACTATAACGTTCCTGAAACCTATGTTATTTTCTGTGAATTTCAAAGGTTTTTTAAATGCTAATTTCTAACTACATCCTCACTGAAAGCTACTATTAATAATAATAGCGGATACTTTTGTAAGTAAATAGTCCATTCCATCAGTACATGACTAGTAACTGCAATAATTACAGTGCTGCAAACAGAGTGCATGGTGAATTTATAAGTGCTTACGAATTGCCTGGATGGTTGATTGGAGAAGTGCATCGGACTCACAGGAGGATTCCTATACTGCATGGGTAATAACTTTGTATTTAGAGCAGTTTATTAATAGTATATAGGTGGTTAGAGATCTGCATGGATAGTGTACAGAATATTGTAGCTGTACTTGTATTACTAATTAGGCCATTCCATGAGTACGTGACTAGTAACTAGATGATTATAGTGCTGTAAAGAGAGTGCATAGTGTATTTAGAAGTGCTTGGATATTAGTGGACAGATTGCATTAGTATGTAGTACTGGCTGGGTGACTGCAGATGGGCATGGGGAATGACCGTGTCTTTGATAGACTGCAAGGATAGTACCTGGGTGAATTAATCTTACCTGTTTTCAAGTAAAATATCAAATTAATAGTAAATTAGATTCACTTCTTTTTTAATGCAAATTTAAAATATTTTAAACTTTAGTAATAAGGTCTGTAAAAGAGAAGAAAGAAATCCTGCTAGTACATATAATTTTATAGTTTTTGCAACACAACATAAGTATACAATTACATCACATATTGAATTTGCCTTTTTTTGCTGTCTTCAGATTGTTTCGAATTTCACCATAAACAGTGATTTCAATGTTAATCTTCAGATGACAGCAGGCAAAAAAATACGATCAATAAGATTGTTAAAAAAAGCATATTTATCTTCAAATTATCTACAACAAACGCAGCTTGGTATTTACATTTTCACAAATGAACATCCTTAATACCATAGTATATAATACAAAGATCAAATATATGACCACCTTCTTTCGAACACAATTTTCCAAATGCAATATGAAAGAACAGAATCAATAATTGAATCCGTAATTACCAACATCTTCCCAACTGGCCGAATTATGTTTCTGAAAATATTTCCATTAAGTATATCAAAAATACATTTTTGAATTTGTAAACACACCTTCCCAATAGGCCGAACAATGTTTCTGAAAACATTTGCAATGAGGATATCCAAGATAGACTTCTAAAATCATATTCACATGCTTCCAATAGGGTAAATGATGTATCTAAAATCATTTGTAGTGGAAATATCCAAAATATGGTCAATAATTCATGTTGATATCTTCTCAGAATTTTGGCATCAAAAATATTAAATATGAATTCAGTAATTCATTAGGCAACCAAAATGTTAACTCTAAATGTGCACCATTACATAGTGTCCATCCTTTATTGCATTTTAAGTATACAGTATAGTGTCCAGATGTTGAAGTAGTTCCGTCGTGGAAAACAATAGCCACTATTTTAAAAGTTATTCCTGTAATTGAAACTTGACCTGCCACAACATTTTAAATTTTGGTTTCTAATTTGCTCTACCACTTTGCAGCATTAAAATAATATATTGTCCACATCTTTGTATAAATAATGTTGACAACATTTCAGACTTGCACTGAGTACATGCCATATGTTGATTAGCTGATTTTACTAAATCATTGAAAGACAATGTTTTCAAATCTGGCATTGTGAAATATATTAATCGTTCAGAGTCTATTTTAGTAGTAGATGAAAATGAATAGCTGTCACATGTATGAACCCACTTGTAACATAGTCCAAACAGATTTTTAATTTGTATACCTTCATCTTCCAATACTGCAAGCATAAACATAAAAAATTCCTAAGCATCTTGCTGTACATTCTGTGTAAATTGTGAAGATCCAGAACATATATCCAGAAGATTCCGCACATCAGAAACAGTATGGATTTTCGTTTTATCAGTTTTCAACTTCTCAAAAATATAATGTAACAAAGAACAAAATCTTTTTTTTCGATTTTCCATAATTGCTTGCTGTAGATTTTCTAAAATAAACACAACGTTGACGATTAGATTAGCATAGCAGTTGATACCTGAACTATTTTCAAACTGATATCCTATAATATTAGCAACCGTGTCCCCTTTCTATTTTCTTTTCAGACTCATCATTCTTTTCAATTCTTTTTTTCTTTGCAACCTCAGTAAAATATTTATCATATTTTCGTTTTGGATGTATTCATTGTTTTTCATAAATAGGATATTCACCTAAGCTAGGAGCATAGAGTCTTCTTAACCTATTGTACTCTTTTACACAATTTACATCTGCACTAATCTTTTCTTCATCAAAATCAATCAAATAAAATCCGGATAACATTCTTACTCTAGATAATGCAACATATGCCATACCCTCCAGAACTTCCGATATTTACCAAAGCACTGTCGACACTTAAACCTTGAGATTTATGAATAGTCACTGCATATGCTAAACAAACAGGAAACTGTTTTCTACGAACATACAAATCTTTTACAAGCAAGAAACGAACAGAACAGCGTCCAATCTGTTTCACCTCTTCAATCTAATCAAATTTAATCTTCAGAAATTCAATTCCATCTCTATTTGCATAACTAACAAAGTCAACAACTTTCCCATTGCTCCATTTGCTAATCCTTTCTCAACATCTAAATTACGCCGTAATATTACCCGGCAGTTTAGGTCTTTTCCAAACCAGCAGTCTTAGATATTGATTTTTCCAAAGAGTCTAATTTTAACTGCAATTTCTCTGACAAAAGAATAGTTACTCCTTCATGTTCTATTTTATCAATAGCTACCATTTTCATTGTCGGTTCATTCTCCAGTTTCAACAGTTCTTCATTGAATATAGAGCATTCTTTCAGTGTTGGCTTAAGGCAAATTATAGATTTCTTTTCTGCAATTCTTTGGTAGATTGTTTCAGCTGCAATATTTTCTTTTGGAGACAAGTTTCTTAGTAGACGACTTTCTAAAGCATTTTTTCCATCCTTTGTTAAGACACCAATTCTAATATTTTGAAGAATATTTCCATAATCTTCATAATTTGCTTTTCGCATGTTCTTGATAAGTTCCTTATATTCAAAATAACTCCAAATGTTCACATTTCCAATACTTCCCAAAGATTTTTTAATGTCTTCATGAAGAAGGGTTTTAAAAACTGGTTGGCCTTTCACAGGTGTGAGTTGTAGTAGATTACCAAATACAATTACATGTTTTCCTCCAAAGAAAACATCGTAATTTGTTTTTAAAATCTGCTTCATCCTCAAATGTACAAACGCAAGCATTAAGTTTGAGACCATGTTTACTTCATCAATTACCAGAAGTTTAATTTTCTTCAGTTCTCTTGAAACTTCTAAACAAGCTTCTCCAGATAGCTTGTGGCATTCCAAATTATTTTCATGTTCTAGTGGTAACATAAGTAGACGATGTAATGTAATCCCTTTAATGTTGTGTGCTGCTAACCCAGTTGGAGCAGTTACAACACAAGAGAAATGTGAATCCGTTGTTTTCTGTAGATAACTTGCTAAACATTTAATCAAGAAACTTTTCCCTGTTCCAGCTTGTCCACTGATGTACATAAGAATAGGTCTAAATGATGTACATTGGCAATCATTCTTTTCATGCAGTAATCCATGTTGTATCTGTTGTGTAACTTGGTGATATATTTCTTTCTGTTCAGTAATAAAACGTTCCTCCAAATTCTCCAAATCAGTATTCTCCTGTTGTACTTGCTGCATCACCGTTTCCACTTCACTCATTGCTATTGCCGCTTCATTTTCAAGTATGGCTTCTCCTAGTGGATCTTGACTAGGTGGAGCAGAACTCTCTCTTGAGAACTATCTCTAGCCATTTCAGCTGCAATAGTTCTTTCTTGATTAATCTCTTCATTCAACTTTTGTAGATAATTTGGAAAAATTGTACATTCAATGCTATCTTTACATGCATTGAAAGAATCTTCATAGCAGTCAAAATCTCCAAGTAATTCCATTTCAGTCCGCCAAGGTTTGAAAAGTTGCAGAAGAGCTAAATAGAAAAATTCTCTTTTATCCAGAGTATCACAACTTAATTTCCTGTGATTAATCAAATTTCCTTTGTCATGCTTTACCAAACATCCTTCAGGTCCAATTACAGCGTATTTTCCTTCATTTATTTTTCCTGTAACATTTTTTTTTAAACTATAATGTTGTAGTATTTCATATAGACATATGTTTTCCAGGTATGGACTTTCATTTGGATAGTATTTATCCAACATATTTGATTTCAGAATATCTGTACTTTCTGGTTCATTCAGAGCCAAGTATTCAATTTCTTGTACAGATTTCAAAACTCGATTTCGTGCTGCAGCAAGGCCTAGACTTATCCAGATGATTCCACTTGACTTTGAATATAAACGTGCAGATGTCAATCAATCCGAACATTTATAGGATCCAATTTCTCAATGTGAAAGCATTTTCAAGCTGAAGCTGTACAAATGTTTTGCTAAGTGTCTTCTCCTGTGAAATTTCCTTCCACATTTCTTTAAATTCTGTCTTCTCAGATTTCGTAATATATGACGTGACATAGCGAGCAACAGCAATTGAGTTATCTGCAACATATTGTATGTCCATATTCGCATTCCACATCTTTAAATCACTGGATTGTAATCATTGATGTATTTCGATTCTTCTGTTCTTTTTATGTTATAAGTATTTTTTGGTGATTTTCGAGTGATCGTATACCTCACTGCAGACATAAAACTGTTCACTCTCTCTTTGGAAATTACTGGACGTGGAAAACCAAATCGACATTTTGTGTAAAATGTTACCTTGGACTTGTATTTCCGTCGACAATATTTTCCACATTGATGACTTTGAAATCATAAAACTTGCTGTCTAAAGATATTTTCTCATCCTATTTTTGGAATCGCACAGGTAACATAATTTTCATTAAAAGATAAAACAGTCTCATCCGAATCAGTTCCAAATTTGGGTGCATCCTTGATCCATAAAAGCATATGTGTATGAGGAGCACCTCTAGCTTGGTATTCCTTTCTCCAAATGAAATCAGTAACTTTACCAATAGGTGGATTCTTTTTATTTCAGATGAAATACATCATAGCTTCAAATCTTTGATTAAAATATCTGCAGACATTTACAGGATCTACGGAACACAGTTTTCCAGGTGTCTTCAATTCAATATTTTCTATATTTGAATTTGCTTCTCGTAGAAAATACAGTAAATCATCCCATGCGTACTCAGCACAGCTAATTGTAACAAACCACGTAGGGGTTCCTAAGTTTCTTAACATACATTTTAGATTCCCATGACGTCGATACCAATATTCATTAGTGCCACATTGACATGCCATCAAATTAATTAACTGTGATTATAAATGTTAGTCTCTTTCTTCAACTTTGTCCATAAATTGCTTTGCAGAAACATGTGAAAGATGCGTTCCAATTTTTAATATATGGTTGACTGCATATGAAAGTGCAGACAGATCACTCTCAAATAAAAGATGAAACAAATATGGAATACACTGACGAAATCTTGGTTGTTCTGAGTAGAGTCGTAAAGTACGATATTCTGAAGATGGAATCTGAACTGGTCGTTCATCATATCGTCCACCTTTTCCAGTAGGGAACAACTGTGGAAAACAACAAGCTTCCAAACTTTTATGGAACTTCCTTTTGCTTTTTTCATCTGGAACAATTCAATAGTATCTCCTATCAGTTCTTTTGAATGTAGAGGGTGTATAGTATAATGTTCATAAATGTCTTCTTTTCTTGAATTCTCCACTTTTTCTATTTGTCCACTTGAAATATCTGTTTCATCTTCTAAAGTCATTTCTTCTTCTTCTACATTTACACTTTTATAGTAAATATTGTTTTGCACCAGATATAATGTAGCCTTTTGGACTTTCCTCACATCTACTAACTCTTGGCATATTTTCTGACTCTTTGTGGGTACACCATTAACAAGAATGACTACAGGTTCAGTATCCTCTCTTTCTACACCAACAGTTTCAAAAATGTTCTTAAAATCTAAAGGTAAATACACAACTCTTCCTTTTAAACCTCTTAGTAGATCTACTGGAGGCAGCTTACCTGTTTTCGGCTCCATACAAATTATTGTCTGAAAAGGGTGCACAGATTGAATAAGAATGGCCTCATATGTATTTAAATCTTTAAGTTCAGGCGGTATAGCTACTAATTCTAAGTCATTATGGGCAGCTTTAGCTAGCATTTTGTTTTCTTCTAATTTATTGTAACAATATTTACAAATACATTGTACAGTACCTAACTCAAAACGACCTTCCACAAACAGATAAGCAGCAAATTCTTTCCATTTTTCATTGTTTTCATTTTCACACATCTACATTCCTAGTTTGAATTTTGTAATGAGTACGTTGACAACAAATACAAACATATTTGGGATTTTCACCAGAGACTACTTTAAACTTTGTTATTTCTTTTTCAAACTTCACATCACTACTATCTTCCATCTCTTCTTCAACACCTACACCTACAAACTCTCACTTTCTCTACACTCCTCTTGACCAGCAAAGAAACGTAACTCTATATCATCACAAACTTATTTTACATCCAACACTGAACCATGCAAAAGAGCTGTATTAATTTCATTTAAACATAATGCAGGACTTTTCACGTAGTATAATCTTCTAACTAACTTCTGCATTTGGAATGAGGAACTGCTAACATTCTTAAATGATGAAAACGACTTTGACACACTTTCCTAGAAAGACAAGCCAGATAATGACCTTGCAACCCTGTATATTTTCTCACTTTGCAAGGATCCAGTCCTTGTAATAGCTTAATCTTCTGTTTCACAGTTTTTCTTCTATATTCCCTTAAGAAATCAAGTAAAATATCAATAGATTGTTGACGTATACTACAAATACTACTACAATCCCATGTAAACACTGGAGCCTGGCTACGTCTCGCTTGAACTTCCTCAGCTATTACTTGTTCAACATTTCTAGGAACTATCTTTTCTTTTTCAATTGGAAAGCCATTTTTCTCTTCATAAGAACGACCACAGTTATCAACTCCATGCAGTAATCTATTTTCTTGAAAATAACTTTCTTCATTAAAAAAAGGTTCCGTACTAGAAGTATGCTTCCATTCCCCGGAAAATATTTTACAAAAATTAGTTCTATTTCCAATTCTTTTCCTTTTACATTTGTCCTTCATACGCTGTATTCTTGTATTTAAAGTATTTAATGTTTTTATAATTAAGATAAATAATTTTCTTTACAATTGAAAGGCTTTTTAAATTTCACTTAGAATCTCCTTTTTTGTCTGTAAAATGCTGATCTCCTTTTATGTATTTTACATTCTTTTAGTAAATTTTGAAGTACTGTACTTTTATAGATTCCTTTTAGAATTTCTGAAAATTGTTTTTTCCTGCTTCCAACATAATTCTTTTCCCGATAATCCAATTTTCCATTTTTTTGTACATTTTTCTTTTCCTTTTGTTTCACTATCCTTGTTGTATCTGTCTGTTTTTTATTTTTAAAATTAGAAACAGTTTTTACAAGCTTTAAAAAAAAATCTTTACTTCTCTTACCAGAACACTTTTTCTTTAAAGATCCATGTTGTAGTTGATCTAATTCCTCTTTTCATTTTTGTTTTAAATAAACCTCTTTTCTGTGTTCTCTTTTTCTTTTTCTTTGCTCTTTTCTTATCATTTTTACTCTTTCTTCAAAATTATGCAAAATATCTGTAAAATAAGAAAAGTTTTGAAAACAATTTAATATAATTAAAATAATTATATATAAATATTCACATATATAACTATAAAAATACATAGAAAGAAACTAGATCAATGATTTCTGCAATGGAACAGTGCTACCTGCATAATTGTAGTAGTGTATGAGTAGTGTGAAAGATACTAGAGCACAGCATTAATAGTACACATCTAATTATGGATCTGCTTTGTAACAACCTCTATCATTCCATGAATACATGGCGAGTGACTAAAAGATTACAATACTACAAGGAGAGTGCCTGAGTGCATTTATAAGTGCTTAGATATTGGCAGAGTGTTAGGATAAGTAGATAGTGCTGCATGGCTGACTGGAGAAGTGTATAAGACTGACAGGAGGATTCCTACACTACATAGGTACTAACTGGATATTTACAGAACTGTACCAATAGTATATAGCTGGTTATAGCTCTGCATAGATAGTGCCCAGAATATTAAAGTTCTACTCGTATTAGTGGCTAGGCCATTCCATAAGTACATGACTAGTAACTGGAATGATTACAGTGCTGCAAAAAGAGTGCATAGTGAATTTATAAGTGTTTAGGTATTCGCAAAGTGATAGGATAAATAGATTGTGCTGGATGGTTGATTGGAGAAGTGCATGGGACTGACAAGAGGATTCCTACACTGCATAGGTACTAACTGGGTATTTACAAGACTATATCGATAGTATGTACCTGGTTAGACATCTGCATGCATAGTGCACAGAATATTGTATCTATAGTAGTGGTAATGGCTAGGCCATTCCATAAGTACATGACTACTAACTGGAATGATTACAGTGCTGTAAACAGACTGCATGTTGAAATTATATGGTGCAATGATAGGATAACTAGATAATGCTGGATGGGTGATTAGAAAAGTGCATGGCACTGACAGCAAAATTCCTTCCCTGCACAGGTATTAACTGTGTATTTATAGCAGTGTACCAATAGTATGTAGCTAGTTAAAGGTGTGCATAGATAGTGCACAGAATATTGTAGCTGTACTTGTCTAACTAGCTACCCAATTCCATAAGTAAATAGCTACTAACTAGAATGATTACACTGCTGCAAACAGAATGGATGGTGAATTTATAAGTGCTTAGATATTACCGGAGTAATAAGATAAGTATATAGTGCTAGAAGGGTGATTAGAAAAGTGCATGGGACTGATAGCATGATTCCTAGACTGCATGGGTACAAACTGGTTATTTATAGGAGTGTACCAATAGTATGTAGCTGGTTAGAGGTGTGGATAGATACTGCACAGAATATTATAGCTATACTTGTCTTAGTAGCTAGGCCATTCCATAAGTACATAACTACTAACTAGAATGATTACAGTGCTGCAAACCGGTTGCATGGTAAATTTATAAGTGCTTACGTATTGGCAGAGTGATAGGGTAAGTAGATAGTGCTGAATGGATGATTGAAGAACTGCATGACACTGACAGCAGGATTGCTAAACTACATGGCACGCAGAGGGAGAGCCGCGTGCCGGCTAACAGAGGAACAGCTGCGAGCCAAATACTATAGTGAAAAGTACGGGCCGTCTCCTTACAGAACTACGGTATATTTCCAGTGTTGGCTTGCAGGGGTACACCTGCGGGCCCCACGGCTCACAGACGAAGAACTGCGAACCCAACAATGGTTTGCAGAGGTTCAGCTGCGAACTGGCGGGCTGGCTCGTAGAGGGACAGCTGCAGCCCTTGGGCTCGCAGAAAGAGAGATGCGGCCAACTGCTATAAGAAAAGGTGCAGGCAGGCAGTCGGCTTGCACATCATGCGTGTGGGAAGGTGATATGGGGAGAGGAAGCGTGAAGGTGGTATCTCGTAGTCACACACCTTCGGTATATTTTCAGTCTTGGTTTATAGAGCTACAACTGCGGGCCCGACGGCTCACAGATGAAGAGCTGCGAGCCGACTAGTGGTTCGCAGACAGAGAGTTGTGAGCCGGAGGGCTAGCTCATAAAGGAAGTGGTGTGAGCCCACCAATAGTTTGCAGAGAGTGAGCTGCGGGCCGGCGGGCTGGCTCGTAGAGAAAGAGCTCCAAGCACACAGACTGACTCATACAGGGAGAGCTGTGGCCCATCGGGTCACAAAGTGAGAGCTGCGGAACAGCTGCTGGAGAACTGGTATAGGGAGAGGTGCGGGCCCTCGGCTTCCAAACGGATAGCTGCGGGACGGTGATAGGGAGAAAGGTATCGTGAACGGAGTATCTCGCAGACAGACAGAGCTGCGCTATATTTCCAGTGTTCGCTTGCAGACATACAACTGCAGGTTGGCTCGCAGAGAAAGAGCTGCGAGCGGAGCAATGGTTGGCAGAGGGGGAACTGTGGGCCAGCGGGTTGGCTCGTAGAGGAAGAGCTCCGAGTCGACTAGCTGGCTCATATACGAACAGCTGCGGCACGTCGGCTTTAAAACAAAGAGCTCCGGGCCGGCTCGCACTGGAACAGCTGCGGGCCAACTACTATAGGGAAAGATGCGGGTCGTCGGCTTGCAAATGCATACATGCGGGACAGTAATGTGGAGAGAGGGAACGTGAAGGGGATATCTCGTAGAGAGACAGCTGCGGTATATTTCCAGTGATGGCTTGCAAAGGTACAACTGCGGGCCCCATGGCTCACAGACAAAGAGCAGGGAGCCGACCGGTGATTCGCAGAGGGAGACTTGCGAGCCGGTGGACTAGGTCGTAGAAGAAGAGCTACGAGCCAACTGGCTGGCTCGTAGAGGGAGAGCTTCAGCCCGTTGGCTGGAAGAGGGAGAGCTGCGGGCTGGCTCACAGACTAACAGCTGCGGGCCTACTAGTATAGGGAGAGGTGCGGACCGTCCAGTTGTAAAGAGATAGGTGCGGGACGTGTTGGCTTCAAGAGGTACAACTGCGGGCCAGAGGACTCGCAGATTGAGAGCTTATTCCTAAAACCATGTAATCTTTCAAACACATGTAACGTCTCTTTTGTACCATTGACACTGATTACGACCATCTCTTTACACTACACATCCCACAAACCTGGCAATAAAAGTATAACTACTATTTTCATACTAGATACAGCTCTATCACTTAATTTTTACAAACAATACTGTTGGGTGCACAAAATGGGTGTGAAAGATAATGGCGGGTGTCTGAAAGGGGTAGCAGTGTTAAGCACTGGTAAGACCCGGTCCACTTAAAGGTCTGCATATATTCACCATAGAGACACAACCTAATAATTTTCATCACTTATAATCACAGTTAGTTTATTAGTGTGAAAAAATCGTACAGAAAATTTACTAAGAACAATTTTTTTTCTTTTTTATCTCTCACACATTTATAAAATATCTCTCCCCTCCACCTTTATTTCATAAGAACGAGCAATAAATAATCCCTTTAGCAGCATATAGTCACTAACTACTAACACGGTGCAGTGTACCCAATGATAAACCACAAACACTGTTTAGATTATATCTCAAAATATCATCAAATGATTCTAACCATGCATACATGCAGAAAACAACGTGCACGTTTACTTTGTCCATTTACTCTCCATATAATCTGTGCACATTCTGAACGGGTTCGCAGTACACCTGTCTTCACTTATATTCAAATGTACCTCACAGTATAAAATAGAACATCACAACCTATACATATGTAATGTTTCCAACATAACACAGTGCAGTTTTATACCATTACAACTGATTACAACATTCTCTATATAGTACAAACCCTACCAATATGGCAGTAAACTTAGAACTGCTATTTTTATAATACGAAGAACTGTATTAGATTATTTCTATAAATAGTACCACTGGGGGCACAAAATGGTGGTGGGAGCTGGACAGAATAAATAAAGGTGTAATTCGCAAACGTTTTATGTATCGTCCCTTTACTATACGTATATTAACAGCTTTAAGTGGAAAGAAAAATTTGGCATCTGTCTTAAATGGGTGGCGGAGCGCAGTAGCGAAAAGACCACTTAAAGGCCTGCGTATATTCAGCAGACAAACACACTCTGACAATTACCTTCACTAATAATCACATTTACTTTAGCACTGTGAACAAAATCGTACTGAAAATATACACAGAACATTTTCATTTATTTTTTATCTCTCACATATTTACAAAAGAATGTCTTCTGAAGAAACGCTCCCCAACAAATTCCATTTGATAACAACACCAAAATCCAAAGCCTCCCAGTAACACATCAGTCTTCACTGATATTGAAATCTAACTCAGTATAAAAATGGGACCACACTTTGTCCACATATCATTTCTGGTTTTGTTACATCTCTGTTAAGTTAATAACACATGAATTTTCTACTCTTACCCCTTCCCCATTATTTCCACACTAAGCATAATTTAACTTACGTTCGTAGTTGGTATGCAGATTCCAAATGTCACAAATGCATGCAATTCTTTCTTTGTCACACAGTACATGTAATGCACCACTCTCATCAAGAATGGAACCAGTAATGGCACAATTTCCCTGTTGCTCCACACATAAATACATGTAAAGAACAAATCAGAATAGTTCCTTGATTTTTTCAAATTGCAAAACTTCTCTCTATTGGTTATTTTTCAACTTTCCATATAAACAGTTTATTAAAAAATGTAAGAACACATACAGATGAGACGTGAACGTATTCTATCAACACACTTTCTAGAACATTCTACGACACCTGCAGGTTAAAAGTTCATCATTTTTTCAAACCTAACAATATTTCTTTGCAACATTTTCTCGAACATTTAACGCACCTCCAGGTTAAAAGTTCACCATTGTTTTAAGTTTGAACAGTGCCTTCCAAATGCAAGTAGCAGGTGTGGTTGAACTGAGCAAATTTTATCCTATCATATGTACTCCACGTTGGAACTGCTTTTTATTAACCAATGACAAAGATGCTTTTCGACAAACTAATATGCACCCTTCTTTTTAGTAAACAATGCTTTTCATCACCCAATCAGTTATCCTTTTGTATGAGACTAAAACGAGTTCCGCATCTTTAAACATATCTCTTACATCTATCCATATCTTCCAGCTATACCTTCAAAATGCTAGGGTGGATCGTAGGACATAGCTATGTTTTCTGGTGCAAGAGGTATGCAGCACAGAGACGTATTGACTTAGACCTAGGTTTACAAAATGTGGACATTAAATGGTTTGGACAAAGAGGATTAAAGTGGCACCAATTGCTGCCTTTGGTTAACCCCTTCGCTGCTAGGCCTTCCCCCCCCCCCTGTGCTAAGCCCTTTTTTGGCTATTTGGGGTAGTGCGCGCTTAGGCCCCTGTAATTGTTTGACCACATAAGGTATCCACGCCAAATTTGCGTCCTTTTCTTCCAACATCATGGGGATTCTAAAGGTACCCAGGGTTTGTGGATTCCCCTGGAGGGTCCCAGAAATTAGACTGCTGCAAATGAAAGCGTCTGGGTTTTTTCCTGCAAATGATATCAAAAAAGGGTTTGTGGAGCTGAAAGCACAATTTTCCCAGGTTTTAGGGAATGACAGACTTTTGTCAGAAAACCAACATTTTTTACACAGTTTTGGCATTTTTCTGGGACATAGCCTATTTTTGCTAATTTTTGTGCTTTCAACATCCTTCCAGTTAATGGTAGAAATGGGTACGAAAGCAATAATGGAAAAATATACATTTTAAAAAAGTAGATAAAATTCTGAATTCAGCAAGGGGTCATTTGTGTAGATCCATCAAGATTTCTTTATAGAAACTAACAGTTAAATATAGGAAAAATTGAAAATTAGTTGAAAAAAATAGCCTTTTGTGTCAACGTTTTCACTTGTAACTTCTTCTAATTATGACAGCTCTTAGAAATCAATATGCCGTTACATCTGCTGGACCTTTCTGTTTGTGGTGATATATAGGACTTGTAGGTTCACCAAGAACCCCACGAACCCATAGTCAGAAACTGAGCAGCAATTTGCAATGGCTTTTTATTATGTACAGGGTATATAGCAATTATTGTGGGTAAATGTATGCATGGAAAAATCGGTATGAAAGACACCTATGTATTACTGAAATGGGAACAAATTTTAGAGTTTAGAAACAGTAGATATTTGCACATTTTCGAAATTGGGAATACTCATACTAGCATGAGAATTATCAGTCATTTTTCAAAATGACTTCTTTTTTACATAATGTCTTTCATTTGGAAGGCAGAAATGCATCGAAAGTCAATAGGTAATAACAGTTTCTTTACAAATCTGAATTACCCTAAGTCTCCCGATAAAAATGGTACCTCACTTGTGTGGGTAGGCATAGTGCCCCCGACAGGAAATGGCTCAAAACCCAACGTGAACACACATTTTCACAATGAAAAATTACCCTTTTTTTTCAAAGTGCCTAGCTGTAGTTTTTGAACCCTACCTCTGCCGGCACCTAGGGAAACCTAGCAAACCTATACATTTTTTAAAACTAGACACCCAGGGGAATCCAGGATGGTGTGACTTGACTGCCTCCCACCAGGTTCTGTTACCCAGAATCCCTTGCAAACCTAAAAAATTGTCCAAAAAAAACACATTTTCCCCACATACCTGTGGTGGAAAGTTCTGGAATCTGCGTGGATTCACAAATTTCCATCCACCCCGTGTTACCTAAAGTCTTCCGAAAAAATGGTACCTCACTTGTGTGGGTCGGCCTAGTGCCCGCGACAGGAAACGGCGCAAAAGGCAACGTGGACACACCTCAATTTCGCAGTGAAAAATTTCCCTTTTTTGGCAAAGTTCCTAGCTGTAGTTTTTGAACCATAGCTCTGCCGGCACCTAGGGAAACCTAGCAAACCTATACATTTTTGAAAACTAGACACCCAGGGGAATCCAGGATGTGGTGACTTGACTGCCTCCCACCAGGTTGTGTTACCCAGAATTCCTTGCAAACCTAAAGAATTGTCAAAAAAACCAAGTTTTCCCCACATTTCTGTGGTGGAAAGGTCTGGAATCTGCGTGGATCCACAAATGTCAACCCACCCCACGTTCCCCAATGTCTTCCGAGAAAAATGGTACCTCACTTGTGTGGGTCAACCTAGTGCCCGCGACAGGAAACGGCACAAAACGCAACGTGGACATACCTCAGTTTCGCAGTGAAAAATTACCCTTTTTTGGTAAAGTGCCTAGCTGTGATTTTGAACTATAGGTCTGCCGGCACCTGGGGAAACTTAGCAAACCTATACATTTTTGAAAACTAGAAACCCAGGAGAATCCAGGATGGGGTGACTTGACTGCCTCCCACCAGGTTGTGTTACCCAGAATTCCTTGCAAACATAAAAAATTGGTTAAAAAAAAACACATTTTCCCCACATTTCTGTGGTGGAAAGGTCTGGAATCTGCGTGGATCCACAAATTTCCACCCACCCCACGTTCCCCAAAGTCTTCAGAGAAAAATGGTACCTCACTTGTGTGGGTCGGCCTAGTGCCTGTGACAGGAAACGGTGCAAAACGCAACGTGGACACACCTCAGTTTCGCAGTGAAAAATTACCCTGTTTTTGCCAAAGTGCCTAGCTGTAGTTTTTGAACCATAGCTCTGCAGGCACCTAGGGAAACCTAGCAAAACTATACATTTTTGAAAACTATACACCCAGGGAAATCCAGGATGGGGTGACCTGACTACCTCCCACCAGGTTCTGTTACCCAGACTCCCTCGCAAATCTAAAAAATTCGGAAAAAAAACACATTTTCCCCACATTTCTGTGGTGGAAAGTTCTGGAATCTGCGTGGATCCACAAATTTCCACACACCCCGCGTTCCCCAACATCTTCTGAGAAAAATGGTACCTCACTTGTGTGGGTCGGCCTAGTACCTGTGACAGTAAAGTGCCTAGCTGTAGTTTTTTAACCATAGCTCTGCCGGCACCTAGGGAAACCTACCAAACCCACCCATTTCTGAAAACTAGACACCCCAAGGCTTCCAGGGAGGTATGGCTTGCGTGGATCCCCCAACGTTTCCTTACCCAGAATCCCCTGCAAACCTCAATTTTAGCTGAAAAATCACTTTTTCCCACACATTTTTGTGTGGGAAAGTTGTGGCATCACCGGGCTCACACAAATTTTCCTACCACCCAGCGTTCCCCCAGGTCTCCCAATACAAATGGTGCCTCACTCGTGTGGGAGGCCCAAGTACCCGCGACAGGCAAGGGCCCAAAACGTAGTGAGGCGACATCAAAATTGCCTATCTCAAAGCCACCTTGTTTTGCAAGGGGGTCATCTGGGTTTTGGCCCCGTGCTCGGCGGCCACCTAGGGAAACCTCCCAAACCCACACATTTCTGAAAACTAGACAACCGGGGGCTTCCAGGGAGTAATGGCTTGCGTGGATCCCCCAACGTTTCCTTACCCAGAATCCCCTGCAAACCTCATTTTTAGCTGAAAAAAATCACTTTTTTCACACATTTTTGTGTGGGAAAGTTGTGGCATCACCGGGCTCACACAAATTTCGTACCACCCACCATTCCCCCAGGTCTCCCGATAAAAATGGTGTCTCACTCTTGTGGGAGGCCCAAGTACCCGCGACAGGCAAGGGCCCAAAACGTAGTGAGGCGACATCAAAATGTCATTCATGATCATTCTATTGCCAAACGTTAAACTGAACAACTATATAAAACCATATATACCAGGCAGTATTCTATTAGACTCATGGTTGCTCCCAAAACTCTTTTGAGTGTGATACAATCTGAAACATGTGGGCACACACAGTCCAGGATTAGAAGGACAGTCGGCACAGTGCATACGACTCTCCTTCCTCACACCTCTTCGCACGCAGACTCTACATCTCTTACAGGGATTATTTTTTTGGGCGTGGGAGGAATTAAATCAGGAAAGTGGCGATCTTTCAATCTAGCCACATCCTCCACCACTCCTACTCTAGGAACACTTGCCTGTTGCACAACAACAAGGCTGCCTATCACAGACTCCTGAAACTGAACAAAAGTAATCTTTGACGCAAGAGAACACTCCTTGTACACAACAAAAGCATTGAAAGTTGCTAAATTGAAGAGATGGATGGCCAACTTCTTATACCAAATGTAAGCCTTAGCAGTGTAAGGTTCCAACCTCTGATCTACTCTATCGACATCACCCATGTGCTTATTGTAGTCTACAATGCACACTGGTTTGCGCACTTCAGCAACCTGACCCCAAACAGTCACAGGTGAAGTACTCTCATCATGAATGGTAGTCAGCATGTACACATCCCTCCTGTCCACATATTCACAGCTAGCAGTTCCTCACTACGCAAGGCACTGCACTGTCCCCTCAGAAGCTTTTTGCAAACAAGCTCTTTTGGGTAACCTTTACGGTTAGAGCGGATTGTGACACAAGCAAAAGTGTCCACTTTGAACAATTCCTTAAACAATTGCACAGCAGTGTAGAAGTTATCAAGGTACAAATGGTGGCCTCTGTTAAACAGTCCTCTTGCAAGATCCCACACAATTTTCTCTGAAACCAGGGGAGTCAATAGTGGAATCTCTACCAGTGTACACCCGGAAATTAAAGACATATCCTGTCCTACTCTCAGACAACATATACAGCTTAATTCCATAATGTGCCCTCTTGCTAAGAATGAACTGCCTAAAAACCAAACGGCCCTTCAACAGGACCAAAGACTCATCAACAGATATTTCTTTGCCTGGAGTATAGATCTCAGCAAATTGATCTACAAAGTGATCAAGAACAGGCCAAATCTTAAAAAGACGGTCACAGTCCGGGTGATATTGTGGCAACGCCAAAGCATTATCACTAAAATACAGCATCCGAAGCAAAAGTAAATACTGATCACGACTCATAATTGCAGGAAATATGGCCGTTGCCATCAAGGGACTGGTAGACCAATATGAAGCCAGGGACGGCTTCCTTATCAAGCCCATCAAAGAAGTGAAACCCAAAAAGTTCTTCATCTCATCCAGATTTGTTGGAGTCCACCGGGTAGCTCTAGAGCGGGGCTTAATTAAGTCTGGCACTGTTGTCCCTCAAAAACTGTTCAGCATACAAATTGGTCTGCTCAACAATCTCACCCAAAAACACATCATCCATGAACAACTGAAAAAACTGTATAGGCAAAAAAATATTCACAATCCACTCTACACCCTGCATCACCACTAAAGGCAGGCAGCACCGGCTGCACCATGTTTGGATCAACCCAGAGTCCAGCAATTCCAGTAGGAAGCCTAGCAGCCTCAGGCTGTAATCCAGATGCCTCTTGCACCATCGGCACAGCAGTGTCCTCCTCTAAAACAGGCACTTCATCCGCACTGAGAGTAGCGTCATCCGCACTGAGAGTATCTTCATCATCCGATGATTCCATGTGGAGAGAAAACTCACTGCCTGAATCTTCCCCTCCCTCCTCTCCCTCAGACGCACTGTCAGTCTCATAATCCTGCTCAGAGGCATATTCAAGAAGCATACCAACCACCTGCTGAGCAGTCATTCTACAGCTATCCATAATGCTTACTAATAAAGGTAACTTGTCAAACAAGTCAACACCAACAAACCCTTTGTAAAAAAAAAAAAAAAAAGTGGCTTTATCACAAAGACCTATATACTCCAACACTATACCACTCACTTGCCAGAAGCAGCTAGACTCACCACCACCTACTCTGCACAGACACAGTAAGGACCAACAGTATCCACTAAAAAAAAGAAAGAAAAGAAAATTAGACATAAGACAACGCAAAACACATTGCAAAGAATTGCATGCACAAAACACTAACTAAATATGCTGCTATTATAACACCACTTACAAAAAATTCATTCATGTATGACACTAATACTCATTTGGAGTAAACACAACAAAAATCATTTTCTTACCAAAAAAATGCAACTACGCAAAACTGCAGACCAACCACTGCCGAAACCGCAAACAAGAAACAAAAACTTTGCACTAGAATAAAAAGGAGAAATAAAACATTACAATCACATGTAAATAATGCACTAGTCCACACACTATCTACCAGCCAAGCAAAGGTGGTAGTTGGGCCTAAAAGCATAAGGCTGATCTGCCCCCCACAGGAAGCAGAAACAGCCCAAAAATTCACCCTCAAAAAGGGGGAGCGACCCTTGCCCAAGGGGTCACTCCCCAACACCAACATTTAAAAAGCCCTGGTGTCTAGTGGTTTCTGTCCCCCTCGGGAACAGATGGGCCTGAAAACGGCCATGCCAACATACAGACATTCATGAATGGTACATAACATTACAATTAGATAAAAAATCATTACCACGCATACAGGATCTCTGGATTTAAAAGATATCGCAAAATTAGCTACCTTCCTGATCTGGGTGGGCATCACAGACTTAGTACTGCCATCTCTGTGGATTCTAAAACTATTGCTGAAGTTGCTACAATTGCACACCTATGTGGGCCTCATAGACCTACTGGATTCAGAAGCTATCAGTAAAGTTCTTTACTTACATATCTGGGCAGGCCACATTGTTCTAGTACTGTACGCATTGTGGATTCTTAAGTTTTCATACCTACCATACCTAACCTACTATACCTATCTACCATACTTAACCTGACTTACCTGTACTAAGTAAGTGAATAACCAACCATGCCTCACCTAATCATATGTACCGTACCTAACCTACCATACCTAATCTATTTCGTCTTCTGAAGTGTGTACGACCATCCTATCATACCTAACCACAATACGTACGTATCATACCAAACCTGGCATACCTAACTACATACCTAATCTACTTCTGAAGTGTTTGACCTTCCCATCATATCTACCATACTTAACCTGACTTACCTTTATGCCATACCTACCTATGGTTACTCCCCTAATTAACCAACCATGCTTCACCTAATTATACGTACCATACCTAATTTACTTCTGCTCCTAAAGTGTGTATGACCTTCCTATCATACCTACCATACCTGACCTACAATACCTACCTATCATACCAAGCCTGACATACCTAACTACCATGCCTACCTATGGTATCTACCATACTTAACCAACTATAAATCACCTAATTACCACACACAACCTAGCATACATAATCTAGTTCTGCATCTGAAGTGTCTTTATCCTACACACTACCCTGAGGTGGTAGTTTTGCGAAAAAGGGGAAATCTATGTTGAAATTGACAACATTGATGAGGTCATCAAACACTTTATTGTTAAATCTGGAATGTTTAGCTATGGCTTTAACATCAGCCAGGCCACTGAAAGGTGAAACAAGGACAGCTTTTAGGACGCTCATGGTCTGGGTTCTATGAGGCAGCAGGTCGTGGGAGCTCGGCAAACGCACTTAGTAAATGTTCTCGCCACTCACCTTGCCCGAAGATTTCGCGCACGACCAACTTTCTGTTAAGCTCATTAAAAGTCCAATGGTGGTTAAAGTCACACTAAATCATATTCACTGCATTAGTGGCGCATAACCGATTGTAATTGGCTTAGTTTAAACCTACAGCAACGAGACTGTCGGTAGTTATGTAAATTACAGGGACCACCAGGCTCTTCATAGAACTTATTTCCATTACCAACAGACTCACGCATATGGAACAATTAAAATTACAAGCTGGTGTTGTTACCCACTTTTACATTTTTGAGACAAAGTAATGATTTGGGAAATGTGAACCTTTCTCAGCAGGTTATCCTGCTGACTTCTTCCACTTCATTCAGCTATCTTGAGTATCTTGATTGACATTAAATTAAATATCCCTGTTAATGAAATGTAATAGGCTAATCCACCCTTTCATCCTCTCTTTAGTTTGTAAATGTCACAACCACATTTGTTATAAAGTTACATTTAGTGCAATGGCCTAGATTGTGCAGTTTTAATTGATTAACAGCAGTGCGTGCTGTAAGCTTGTTTTAATTTCCCCAAGGGGAGCGACCCTTGCCAAAGGGGCCGCTCCCCAACACAAAAGGCCCTTTAATGTTCAGACTAAGAGGTGAGCATCGTCGCACTTTGTTTCATTGTTCCCTGCAGCCCACTTCGTAAAACATTTCTTAGGAACCGAGGAAATAAATATACAGTTTTCAACAGTAAAAACTTTCACATATAATCTTGAAAATACACATTTTCATTTGAGGAGGCCAGTACTACTTTATAAAGTTAGGTTGTACTTTTCTCAACACTGAAACAGTTCCCAGGGCAGTGAATCCCAGTTAAACTTGAGTGTCTCCATTTTGTGCAAAGGCTTTAAGACACATTTTTGGTGACTTACTGACTCATGCAGCACTTACAAAAGATTTAATGTAATGAAAAATAAAAATGCACAAAACGTGCCAATTATCAAACTTGATCCAGAGTCTGAAATAATAAAGCATTCATTTATCATTACATATCTGGCCCTGTGTTACCCTTAGCTTGCCAGGAAGAAAATGAATACATTACATCTTGTTCTGGTACAAACATTCGCCTCTGTAATTTTTGTGTTTTTTCCCACAGTGCCAATGGTAAAGCAGAGGATGCATCGGACACTAGTCTCAAGCAATCACGGCCATACTAAGCCCAGGTGAAGATTATGCCCATTTTAAACATTTCTGTGCTTAGTAGATATATTTATTTTTAACCACCTCTTTCCGAAATACATTTTCTTTTGCGAAGCTTCAGTTAAAAAAAAAAAACAAGCATTCCTGCTGCACGATCGCGCTTCATGTGCGATCGTGCAGCAGGAATGCTTAAAAAAGACATCGGAGGAAAGGACTTTCCTTTCCTCCGATGGCTTTTTTAAATCCCCCCCAGCCTCCCCCGAGAACAAACTCACCTCTTTACTGCTGGACGCACAGGAATCACGTCCGGTATCATGTGATGACATCAGCGCGCGAAGCACGCTGACGTCATTACATGATGAGGTGGGGGATGGGAGGGGAAAACAGAAGGGCTTCCCTTGTCTTTGAGGGTGGGGGCTGCTTCAGAGGCGGCCCACGGGGGGAGCACCAGCGCTTCCCCCGTGGGTGGGTGCTAGGACTGCCGGGAGCCGTCCGACGCACACCCCCACCATGTCGTCGGACGGCTCCCGGCCCTCCGACGCATGGAAAGTGCTAAAGCCTCTTTGCATCTCCAACACCCTGACCTCATGATTGTGCACTGTGGTGGTAACGACCCAGCCTCATTGACTGGGGAGGTTTGGTAATGCTAATGACACCTTTAGACAATTGATGTTGCTTTTGCCTCAAACTGTCTTTGTATATTCCAATGTATACTAAAGACAGAAGTGGAATTGGTCAAACCAATTTTGTCCTCAGATTGAAAAAGCTAGGAAGAATGTCAACAAAGCTGTCTCTGCATACCTCAGACACCATAGAATGGGATCGATCTACAACAACAACATACGTTTTCATATGGCTCATATCTGCAGAAGTGATGGAGTACACTTCACAGATCAGGGAAATCGTGTTTTTCTGAATAACCTGAAGCTGTGCATCCGCACTTATATGTGGCTCCAACTAATAAACACAAAGGCTCTTTTTAGAGCCGCCTTATATTCCCAATATCGGTTTGTAGAGTGACAGCTGTGATCCGGCTACCACAGGGAGTCCTGCGGGCCGTCGAGCAGCCTCGCAGAGGGACACCTGCGGGCCGTGGGCTCGGCTCGCACACAGAGACCTAGGGGCCGTCGGCTCCCAAACGCAAAGCTGTGAGCCGACAGACTGCTACTGTTTTATGGTTTAGGGTAGTGCAGTGCTCTTCGGTAGTGTAGGGGGTCAAGCTGGGGGTAGATTTAGGGTTTACAATATTGCAGTGGTGTTTCTGTAGTGATGTAGTGAAGGGGATCGTTCTGCGGTTACTGTTTTAGGGTTTAGGATGGTGAAGTGGTGTTTGGGTAGGTTACAGGGTCGTGCTAGGGATAGCGTTTTACGGTTTAGAGTAGTGCAGTGATGTTTGTGTAGTGTAGGAGATCGTGCTGCGGGTAGTGTTTTAGAGTTTACTGCAGTGCAGAGGTGTTTGGGTAGTGTAGGAGGTTGTGCTGGAAGTAGTGTTTTAGGATAGTGCAGTGGTATAGGGGGTCCTGCTGGGAGTAGTTTTAGTGTTTCGGGTAGTACAGTGGTGTTTCTGTGGTGTAGGGGAGCGTCCTGTGGTTACTGTTTTAGGGTTTAGGATGGTGTAGTGGTGTTTGTGTAGTGTAGGAGATCGTGCTGGGGTAGTCTTTTAGAGTTTACGGCAGTGCAGAGGTGTTTGGATAGTGTAGGAGGTTGTGCTGGAAGTAGTGTTTTAGGATAGTGCAGTGGTATAGGAGGTCGTGCTGGGAGTAGTATTAGTGTTTAGGGTAGTGCAGTGGTGTTTCTGTAGTGTAGGGGATCGTCCTGTGGTTACTGTTTTTGGGTTTAGGATGGTGCAGTGGTGTTTGGGTAGTGTACGGGGTCGTGCTGGGGATAGCGTTTTACGGTTTAGGGTGGTACAGTGGTGTTTGTGTAGTGTAGGAGATCGTGCTGGGGTAGAGTTTTAGAGTTTACGGCAGTGCAGAGGTGTTTGGATAGTGTAGGAGGTCGTGCTGGAAGTACTGTTTTAGGATAGTGCAGTGGTATAGGAGGTCGTGCTGGGAGTAGTTTTAGTGTTTAGGGTAGTGCAGTGGTGTTTGGGTAGTGTAGGGGGTCATGCCAACGGACTGACTCACAGAGATCCGAGCCGACGGACTGGCTTCAAAAGGCATAGCCACAACCTGGTGATGTCGGTAGAGGTAGCGTGAAAGGGGTATCTCACACAGACACAGATGCCAGTGTTGCCGCGCAGAGGTAAAACTACAGTCCCGATGGATTCTACACGGAGAGATACGAGCTGACAGACTAAGTCACAAAATGCCTGCCAACACTTCCTAGTTTCAACCATTCACAGCCAATGAGCAGCAAGCTCGTGCTCGTAACCCCTCAGCCAATCAGATGTCAGAATTCTCAAATATCGATATCTGTAAAATTTGTTATTTCTCAAAAACATATTTAACGGATTTGCACAATTTCAACAAAAGCGCGCTTTCTGGACCACGACCTTTCTCCCTGCCAACTTTGGCGTAATTCCGTTCAGCAGTTTGACCTGTAGCCTTGTGTAAAGGTTCCTATGGAAAATGCATAGAGAAAACACATTTTGAAACCCCCCCTTTTTTCTCAGTCCCCCCTTGACCAATCACCCCCAAAATTTCAAGTTAGGAGCTGATTAAAAAGAGAAACTTTTTGGACAATTTCGTAAAGATTCGTCAAACGACGCCAAAGTTATAAGTACAGGGAGGGCCCCCGCTATTATTTTTTAAGAAATGCCCCTTGGATCTAGCCCACCCCGGGGTCTCATTAAAATAAAACACGGGAACCTGCGACCCCATCGTGAATTGCGCCGATTTATTTGTATTTTTTGGGGGGCCCGGGGGTCCTTCTGGGCCCCCCTGAGCAGGCCTAGGGGGTCAGGGTGCTTCTACCCTGCCCCCTTCTCTTCTTTTCTACCTTTGTTTCTCTGTTTTCTAGCGACTCGCTTCTACCTAGCCACAAGGTGGCTGCCAACACTTCCTGGTTTGGAGTGTTGACAGCCAATCACAGTGAAGCTGGTGCACGGGACTTAGGCTCCAACCAGATATTGAAACCTTTATTTTTCTAATTTCTAAGCAACTACTGAATGGATTTACACCATTTAAAAAAAAGATCGCTTTCTGACCCACGCACTACATTTGTGCCAAATTTGGGGTAATTCCGTTCAGTAGTTTCAGCTGTAGCCTTGCACAAAGTTTCCTATGGGAAATTGATTTTTTGACTCTTATTTTTTGAATATCTCAAAAACTACTGAACAGATTTACACTATTTAAAAAAAAGGTCGCTTCTGAACTAAGCTCTACCTTTCTGCCAAATTTGGGGTAATTCCGTTCAGCAATTCGGGCTGTAGCTTGTCGCAAAATTTCCTATGGAAATTAACATGGGGAAAACATGTTTTGGGACCCCTCTTTTTTCTCAGCCCCCACTTGATGAATCACCCCCAAACCTTTAAGGTAGGAGCTAACCTAAAAAGTGCAACTTTTTGGAAAATTGCATAAAGATTCATCAAATGACGCCAAAGTTGTTAGCAAATCAAAAAATGCTTTTCCTATGGAAACTAGGTTGTAACTATAACTACCTACTGGTGACCGCCAGTAGGTAATACATACATGTATACATACATACATATATACCATTCCCTTGGAAATCCGGGAGGATTATGTGTGTCGGCCCCTCCGTGGCACCAACAACAGCCGTAAAGCCTCAACCTCAGTCGGCGACGCCGAATGGGAGGATCTGGAAGAGGCCGCCCGCAGTTTAGGTAGGCAACATATTGTAGAGAGTGGGGTCAAGGCTCAGTGTTCCCTCCCTCGTAAAACAAACACACGAGGAGTAATCAGCGCCAGCCTAATTCAAAATTACAGCATGTTGCACGACACGATGCGCGACCGCGAAGCAGCAGCGAGTGAGCTATAAACGATACCAGCAACTTCAGAGATAAATTTAAACAGCTAGAGAAATGCATGCGCCAAGAACAAAATAAATGGAGGGAATCGAAATCACTACAAGGATATGTTGATGTGGGACGTGTACCGAGAGGATTGAGAATCTTCATTGCACCGAGTTATGACAACCCCAATCCCCTCATGATGCAAGATTGGGCCAATTGTAATTTAGAGTCATCAAGAAAACTCATTTTGATATTAATTAAATATGCGGACATTGACAGGACAGCTCTGCTTGAACAGATTGATAAAATCAATGATGAAATACAGAAACTTGGCTTGAGTGATGAAAGTGCAAAGTTGCGTAAAGAAATGCTTGTCCGTTTAAAGAAGGAAGAGGACAAAATCAAAGATTGCAAAGTGTACAAATTTCAACACGACAAAACAGACACATTTTTACATCTTCTAAACGATATGATGCCATTTGTAACATGAAGAAATACAACAAAAAGAGTGATAAACCAATGCCAAGTACGTGCAGAATAGATGAACAGCCTTTGCAAGCTTCCAACTGATTTAAGTTCTGCCCCGGAGAGTGGATCTGATTCTGAATTAAGGGATCTTAATCAAGCCAACCCACAAAACAAAAAAACACCTGGTGAGGAACTTCAGGGCATATCAGCAAGGGCCGGCGATAATTATCACTAAGCGCCCTTAGCGCTAGGATAATTATCGCCGGCTATCGCTGCTTTCTATCGCGGAGATAGCGTGCTATCAGCAACGCTTATCTCCAAAGCATTAGAAATGCAAGCTTTAGCTGGAAAACAGTGTGATTATTGTTGGAAATTCAGCGATAATCGCACTGTGACCGGCGAAACCTTGCTGATAGGGCAGGGTGGTCTTAGCCATGTAATCCACCTCCCATTGAATTACATGGCTAAGTCAGAACTAAAGCAGGCGTAAGGAAAGTAGCGATAACCATGGTTAGCGCTACTCTTCTTATCGCTATGCTTGTTAGCGATTCCCTTGATAATGCGAGAAATGTCGGTTAGCGACATTTCTCCAGTTATTTCGGGAAGGAACTCCCACTTTGCATCTCATTAGAGATGCAAAGCTGGGCGTTCAGTAAACAGGCGCTAAGGCAAGGATTCGCGCGATAGCGTGACCTTGCTGATATAGCGATAAAATTATCGCCGGTTTTTGGCCGAAAACAGCTGCAAAAGCGGCGATAAGTTTTTATCGCCGCCTTGTAGATATGCCCCTATATTTTTTTGTAAAGGACCACAGGGCAACTCTACGTCCACGAAATCCACAAACACAAGCATCGAGAACAGAACCCACAAACGCAGACAGAGGAGGAAGGCGAGAAGGCAACACATCCAGACCCAGAAGAAGGGCCACGGGTCGTTCGAACCGGCGTTAAACAATCATCTTTTTTTTTTTGTCCTTATACTACAGAACATGCTCTTAATTCGGGAAGATTGAGCTTCTTAGACCATATTATAGCCCGAAGAGAAGGAACATCTACCCCCGGTCTCTTCTGGTTGAAGGATGGGTAAATTTGACCTCCGGGGGAGGTGTCTTCAGAAGGGGCTTATCCAACATGACCAAAACTCCTCCTCGTTCAAAGGGCATTCACTCCTAGCTATAGGTAGCTTCCCATCATCTCGGCCCAATGAGCAAGTTCATAATCATTGGACTAAAGAGTGTATAAATTGTATCTCTTTACCTAAATAGATCCAATAGTAGATGATAAGTAGCCAGATCTATACAGATCAGAAGATGGTGGAGAAAATTCCGTACACATAAAGCTAGAAACTATGGGTTGTAAATATAAGTTGTAAACCAGTTATCCCATAAATCCCAGAATTTGGTCTTTTTAACCCTCTTACTTGCTCGATCTAGAGTTGAGATGCGCTGGACTGAGCTTATCCATTCAGATTTAGTAGGTGGAATAGATAAGATCCACTTCATACAAATTTCCCTACGTGCCAGAAGGATCAAGACAAAAAGAAGTGCCTTCTGATTTCTTGATAGAGCCAATTATCTATCCCCCATGGCGTTACCCCAAAAATGACAATAGGTACTGCTAATCTAACCTCTTTTCCCATAATTTCAGATATGATCTTACTAACGTGTTCCCAGAAGAGCTCCAACGAAGGACACTGCCAGAACATATGTACCTCATTTACGTTGATTTTGTCACACTTTGGGCACTTCTTTGTCGCTCTATCCCCCAATTTAGATAATTTCAGTGGTGACCAGTAAGCCTTGTGGACAGTAAAAAGATGATTTCTTTTTTAGGGGGGCAGCTTTCACGTATGACCAAAGAGAAGACATAGATACTTGCCCGAGAGTTTTGAGGTCCTCGCCCGGCATGTCCTTCATCCAGCTCTCTGTAAAATAATTAATTTTTTCCTCTCCTGTCTCGATCATTAGCCAGTACCATGCTGCTACTTCCTTTTGTGCTGGTCTTGTGCTGATTCCTTTGACCAGTTCTCCATTCCTAGCCTTTTCTTTGCTAATTGATCTGGCCCAACTTAGAATTTGCAGATACTTAAATCGAGAAACCGAGTTATTAGTTAAAGTAGACAAGCACTGCCAAGGGATTAGCTCATTGTCCACTATTAGCTCTCCCCATCTTAGTATCCCGGTTCTACGTAGGGAAAGTGTGAGGGCATCTTGTAGGCAAGCCGGAGTACCCGGACTATCCCATATCGGCGTTTCTTCATTATAGTAGGGAATATCTAATTGTGCTCTCACTTGAACCCATACTCTAATAGCTGCTTTGAGAATCTTCAGTCTAACCTTTTTGAAGAATTTCGGATGTCCAAATTTTAAAAGAAAGGAGTCAGCTTGTAGGTTATAAGCGAGTGTTAAGGCAGTAATAAGAGGTGAGTAGGTCTGACTATCGTTTAAAAGTTGGCGTGAATTCTTAAGATGAAAAGCGCAATAGTAAAGCTATAGATCAGGAGTAGCTATTCCACCCTTAGATTTTTTCCTCCTGAGTTTCTTTTGGGAAATTCTAGGATTTTTCCTACCCCATATAAAGGAGGAAAATAAGCCTTGTACCTTCTTAAACCAACTTTTAGAGAATTCTAAGGGAATAGTATCAAATAAGAAGGCGAATCTAGGTAGAATTGACATTTTCAGCAGGTTGGATCTGCCTACGATAGAAAGAGGGAGAAGGTCCCATATCTGTAACTGCTGTCTTACACTTGCGACCGTTTTATCAAAATTTAACTGAGCTATCATATCTATGTTCTTAATAATTTGAAGCCCAAGGTATCTTATTTGATGTTTTACCAGATCGCTTTTATAAGAGGAATTCCATATCATTAGGTCAGTTTTCTGCTGATTTATAGAATATCCCGAAACTTTCCCAAAACTCTCCAACTGATCCCAGATCTCAGGAAGTGCTTGTTCTAAATTTCCTGTTAGGACCATAAGGTCGTCCGCATATAGACCTATTTTCCTTTCCCAGCCCATACAACCAAAGGGGGAAATCATCTTACTGACACTGAAAGCAAAACTGTTATTAACTTGGCAAAAATCAATCTTACTCTTGCAGAGGAACAAATTCTTAAATTGGGCCTATCACATTGCCCCAAAAGCAATTTCAACTACGTAAAAATTAGATTGGATGTATATCAATGCATCAGGAAGTTGCAACTCAAGAAGTATTTTATGATGAATAACAAAAATGATAGCACCAACAAAACCTCACAAGATTCAAGTCAGCCACAACAATTAGTAACTGTTGCGCCAGATACTGACAGATTGTTATTAACAGACCTTGAAGATTTATGGGAGGAGGGCAATACTGAGGTTACACAGACAACGACAACCCAAGCCAATACCAGTAGACATCCTGAGCCCCCCCAACCAACTGCCTTTCGGGGCAAATCGACCTTTAATCTCATCATGGGCAGAGACTCTATTGACATTTTCAATGAACAAGTTACAACGCAAATAAAAAAACGACATTACAAGGTTGAAAATTCTAAGAACAAAGTCAACCAACGCATTATGAAGTATCACAAATTATCGACTCGATTAGAAAGTGACAATTCTATTGTAATCAGGAGTGCGGATAAAGGCGGTAATATAGTAATTTGGGATAAAAAAGAGTACACCAAGGAAGTATTGTCACAACTATCAGACCACACTTGTTATTCTAAAAGCAATGGAGCGGAATTAAAGCGAACATATAAAAACTACAATATTCAACTCAACACATTGAGAACCCATAACCTGATAACCAGTGATGAATACAACTTCCTGAAAAATGAACATCCTGTGACACCTACAATTTATTTTATCCCCAAAATACACAAAAATGCAGAACATCCGCCAGGAAGACCTATTATCTCAGCACGCAATGGTATTTTAGAACATACGTCACAATATGTTGATCACTTTTTGCAAGGACATGTCCAGTCATTACCATCTTATGTGCGGGACACTAATGACTTTTTAACCAAACTGAATAGGTGCGACTGGCAGGAAAATTATCTATTGATAACTCTTGATGTAACCTCTCTTTACACAAGTATACAAAATAGAGATGGACTGAATGCCCTCCAATATTACCTATCCAAGAGATCAGATTCTTTGACACTACACAGCAAAATGCTTATTGATATGGTAACCTTCTGCTTAGACAACAATATTTTTATGTTCAATAACATGTTTTTTAAAAAGATCAGGGGCGTAGCCATGGGAGCCACCTTCTCCCCCAGCTACGCATGTCTTCACATGGACTGGTAGGAGGAGCTGGTAGTCCACACAAATTTTCTGTTTGAATGTCAAAATAACATTATCGTATGGCTACGTTATAGTGATGATCTTTTTGTTATCTGGTCAGGATCAGAACAGTCCGCACTTAATTTCATTAATGCTCTTAATGACAATTCTTTGAATGTACAATTAACAGCAACAATCAGTGCTGAGACGGTTAACTTTTTGGATATGCAAGTCTATATCAAGAACAACAAAATTGAAACAAAACTGTATCGAAAAGAAACGGCAGGCAATGCCACCTTGCATGCTAGTAGCGCACACCCGCGTCATCTTATCAATAGCATCCCCTATGGGGAAATGCTCAGACTCAGAAGAGTCAATAGTAATCTTGTGTCTCTCAAACAAGCTCAAACTGATAGTGAGGCCAGATTTTTAGCAACAGGCTATACAGCCAAAATAATTGACAGCGCTATTGCTAAATCATTGAAAGTAGAAAGATTAGATCTACTATGTGGCAAACAGGCAGCCAATTCCAGTCATACTCAACAATTAACCACTCAAAAGCCTGAACAATCTAATTTCAGAGTAATCCTGGAATTTAACAAGCAACACAGAGAGATTCATAACATCCTCCAACAAAACTGGCCACTGGTTTTAGATGATCCAATCATAGGAGCTGTCTTACCTAATAACATAACCATCACTTACAGTAGGGCTAAGTCAATGAGAGACATTGTTGTCAAAACTAACTCTGATGTCTTAGACAATTGTAATTGGCTATCAACACACAAGGTTTTTTTTAAATGCAGGGTGTGCAAAGCCTGCCAACATGCAACAAATACTTCAACTTATGTAACTCCCTTTGGCCCTAGGCAGTTTAAAATTAACAAACTTCTTACATGCAAAACGGAATTTGTAGTGTATGTTCTTGTCTGTCCATGTGGCCTCCAATACATTGGAAGCACCAAACTCCAGGCCCACAAACGCATCTTACAACACTTGCAAGCAATTAGTAATCAGGACAACACCTATCCTGTGGCCAGACACTTTAGGGACAGACATGATTCCAAAAATGTTAATCTAAAATACTATCTTATAGATTCAGTTCCAGCCAGCCGCAGGGGTGGAACCAGAGAAGAAGCACTACGTAAGCTTGAAACCAAATATATTCTGTTAATGGATTCTAAACAGCCTAATAGGTTAAACGTGACTGAAGATGTTTACACTTGCATATGATTACCATTAACTGCACATTTTAATGACTTTGTCACACTGTTACAAGGATGGAACTTCAGTTACCGCCTTTAAATACTTGATGAATCGAATTGTTTTATCTTTTTAACATTTTTAAAGACATGGGGATCTACATTGAACTATTTATATAATTACATATTTATATGACTTATTTATGTATTTATTTATTTATATGATGGACATAAACCCTGTTTTTGAAATGTTTATGAACAATCTTTGAATTGATCCATTATCTGACATTTTGCAATGAACATACTGACAAATCTCCCAGAGGCACAATGACCTACTTCCACGTCTAAACTTCCTTTGATTTTGAATAGCCAATGTTGAATTAATTGAACTTTCTCAGACTAAGAACAAGACTATCTTTTAGATATGCCTTTAATCTGAATGTACGAAATATTACTCAGCGCCTCTAGTTTATTGGTATTCCTCTCTTAAAACTATTGGTGATGTCAAAACAAGATAACAGATTTTTAGACAAAAAAACTACTTTTCCTTCCTTTTTTACATTTTTATTTATTCACAGCACATTTGCACAAAGCTTATTAATTAGACAGTCTCTATGACCCAACTATGCTACATCAAGCCATATTAATGAGATACAAGATATCTGGGTTTTTGATAAATATCAACCTATTGAAGTTTTAAATACAACAGACAATAAGATGTCAAGTCTTACACCGACAGGAAATGAAAATCGTAGTATAAAGACCCATAGATGTATTTAATAACTTGGTTCAATGATTCTACATTTAAGTGCCTACTTTTATCAATTGAATACCATATATAGGATTGTTGGAGCCGGCCTCGTGGCATGGTCCTGTTCCCCCTCGCCAAGCCGCACGAGGTCCCCTGCACCTCGGGGCTCCTCCATTTTGGATTGTACGTGACTTTGCGCACCAGCCTACGTGACCCCGCTCAACCCGGCCTCGGCCCCAGCAAGCCCCGACATCAAGGCACCAACAACTGGCCAGGGGGTACCACGTGAACACTTCCCCACTCCCGGCGGAGGGCAGTATCGATGGGACCCCCAACCGTCCTCCCACACCTCAGTGCGATCGCCCCACAGCTCTCCTGGGCCTGGCGCCTCTCCTGCTGAGCGTCTGGCCGCTCCCGACCCCCCGGGCGCAAGGGTCCGGACATCAAAGGGCTCCAGACCTATATCTGGGGCGACCCTGCAACAGAACAGCAGTTGTATCCCGGAGTCAAGAGCCCTGCTGATCGGATCGCGGCTGATCCTACGGAGAAAGACTCATCCTGGAACCACGCTCTGAGCCCTGCTGACTACGTCGCGGCTCCACCGTGCTTAAAGACCTTCACGAAACTTTGGGGCCCTGCTGACGCTGTCGCGGCCCGACCTTGTTGAACTTGCCACCAGAGCCCAGCTGACCTCGTCGCGGCTCGACCGAAGCGGACCTACCACCGGAGCCCTGCTGACTGTGTCGCGGCTCGACCCAAGCGGAACTACCACCCGAGCCCTGCAGACACCGTCGCGGCTCTCCACGTCCGAGCTGCTTTGAGACCAGCACCTGCCGCTCCGGTCCCCGGAGCCACCTTCGGCCTAACGCAAGGTCTGGCGCAGAGCTTCCCCGTACCAGGCTGGTACTAAGACTGTCCCGCTACCCTGTCCCTACAAAGACATCGAGACTCTTTCTGGATCTCTCGATCCCCCTGTAAATATTTCGAATGTGCTACTATTGATAAAGTACCTCGATAAGCAACTGATACGGATTCCTGTGTGGTGGTGTTACTGGGCCTAGTACGATCATAGGAGAAAGACCTCTCCTAGGAGGCTTCTCAGCGGCGCTCGGCTATAACTTTGCGGTAGGAAGGTGCCCCGGAGTGGTCCCCCTGACTCCCCGGTGGTCCTCCCTCCAACATTTGGTGGCCAGCGACGGGATCCGAGCCAGACGCAATCGTACAGGCAAGTAACGCACCCGCTGCCTAACCAGACGGAAAAAGAAAGAGAACCATGAGCAGCCAAGAAACAACCGTGGCCGCAACCTTCCAGCAAGAAAGGTTGGAAGAATACACCCACAAAGAATTGTAACAATTCTGCAAGGACAAAGGGATCCCAACCACAGGATTGGGCACCAAGGAAGAAATGCAGAAAGCCCTGAAAGCCTGGGCAGAATCCAAGGCCACTCCACCCCAAGGCGAAGGGACCTCGGCCCGGGACGAAAACCTGCCACCGACCATGACCCCGGCAGATGGGGGATGAAGCATCCCGGAAGCCGGCCTATCCCACGAAGAAATGCGAGAACGGGAGAGGGTCCGGACACACGAATTGGAACTCGTACGACTCCGGCTGGACGGTGAACTCCTGCTGGCGGAGAAAAAGTTGGCCTTGGAGCAACTACGGCTGCAAGAGGAAATCGAAGAAAAGAAACGGCATCGAGAACTAGAAGAGAAACGGCTAACCCTCGAGCACGAGAGGGGCCTCAAGGAACTCGAACTGAAATCCAAAACGGGGGAGACCAGCACCCCCGGATCCCGGGACGCTCTGCCACTGACCGAGCCAAAGGTTCATATCTCCAAGGATGTCGTCAAGGAGTACTATAAAAACGACGACATCCAGCAATTGTCCTGAGCATACGAGGTAGCCATGACCTCCCATCGGGTACCCCGGAAGGATTGGGGTGCCGGCCTATGGGGGAGGTTCCTCAGCGGGGGCCGGGATACCCTGCTGCAACTCCCCGACCCGGTGATGACCTCGTACGACCACATGAAAGAGGCCCTACTCACCCGCTACGGACTATCAGCCGAGATGTACCGGCAGCGCTTCCGGGACTGCAAGAAGCTCCCCGGTACCACATGGGTCGAATACGTGGACTTCTTCAGCAGAGCCTTCGAAGGGTGGATAAGAGGGAGCAAGGTCACCTCGTACAACGAACTGTTCGACCTCATTGTCTGGGAGCACCTCGCCAACCACTGCTTTGTCGAACTAAGGCAACACCTCCTTGACAGCAAACTGACCGAGCCCCGGAAGCTCGCCGCCGAAGCCGACCGATGGGTCAACACCCGGGTCCCCCGGAACCCCGTGGGGGACTACCAACGGAGTACCACGGGACCTCCTCGCCAGCGGGGCGGAGGAGGAGGGTCCCACCGCAGTCGAGAATTCCCGGCCGGGCCGCCTCGAAGCCCACCACGAGGCCAAACCGCCAACTACACGTCCCCGACCCTGGTCCATAGGGGGACCCCCCTTCGCCAGGCCTGGACCCCGACCAACAGTGACCTGCTTCGGCTGCCAACAGACAGGCCACTATGCGAGCGACCCGGCCTGCCCCGTGAACAGACGAAACGGGACCGCTGGGCCCCCTCCCCGACAAATAGCCGCCGCAGCCCTGGGGGAAGGAGAAGAAGAGGAGGAAAACCGCGACGTCGGGTCCCCCGAGTGGGAACCGGCTGCCATGTCACTCGTATGCCTGGGCACCCGAGAAATGGTGCCCCGAGCCCCCATCCCGAGCAACACCCAGAAGTACCAGCAGTGGGTCACCATCAATGGGCAACGGGCCGAAGCCCTCCGTGACACTGGGGCCAGTGTGACCGCTGTCCGCTGCCACCTGGTGACCCCCGAACAGATCCTGCCGCATGTCCTATGCCCTGTCCGGACCGCGGACAACACCGAAAGCATGTGCCGGATGGCCCGGATCCCCTTCGAGTGGGGAGGAGTGTCAAGCACCCTGAAAGTAACTGTCAGCGACGACGCTCCAGTGGACTGCCTCCTGGGGAACGACCTGGAGAGCTCCCCCTGGGCCCAGGTGGAGCGCCGAGAGCATCTGGGGATGCTAGGGTTGCCCGAATGGGTCTGCGCCACCACCCGGTCCATGACCGCCCAACCAGCCTCTGCAGCGGCCCCCGCCGAGCCTGCGGGTCCAGAACTGCCACCCTCCTCCGGCACGGAGGAGCCTGACGAGGAGGCCGGGCCATCCGAACTTTCCCCCGACGAGGCCGCCTCCCTCAGCGAGATCCCCGAGCTGGCCCAGTGGCGCCATGACGGGGGCCCCACCCGCGAACTGTTCCAACAAGAACAGAAGGCCTGCCCGTCCCTCGAGGGGGCCCGACAGCAAGCGGCCGCCCAGGCCACGGGGGACCCCACGGGAACCCACTGGATCTATTGGGACAATGACTTGTTATATAGCGAACAGAAAGTCGCCGAACTAGGAGCCGGCCGTGTGTTAGTGGTTCCCCTCCGATTCCGAGAGTTCCTCCTGAACCTGGCGCATGACGTGCCCCTCGCCGGACACCTTGGGCGAGACAAGACCTACAGCCGCTTGGTGACCCATTTTTATTGGCCCCGAATGCGGAGAGACGTGGACCACCACTGCCGGTCCTGCCAGACCTGCCAAGCCAGCGGGAAAACTGGGGGTCGAGTCAAGGCCCCCCTCCAACCATTTCCAGCCGTCCACACCCCGTTCGAACGGGTAGGGATCGACATCGTGGGGCCCCTTGACCCCGAACCGCCCTGGGCCACCGCTTCATCCTGGTACTGGTCGACCACGCCACCCGATACCCAGAGGCCATCCCCCTCCGAACTGTGACAGCTCCAGAGGTGGGCTGGGCCCTGATGGGCATCTTCTCCAGGGTGGGGTTCCCCCGAGAAGTGGTGAGCGACAGGGGTACAAACTTCATCTTGAAATACATGAGATCCCTCTGGCAACAATGTGGGGTCACCTACAAGTTCACCACCCCTTACCACCCCCAGGGGAACGGACTGGTCGAGCGGTTCAACAGAACCTTGAAAGGAATGATCAAGGGCCTGGAAGAGCCCCTGAGGAGGAGATGGGACGTCCTGCTGCCATGCCTCCTGTTCGCCTATCGAGAGGTTCCACAGAAATCCCTGGGCTTCAGCCCCTTCGAACTGTTGTATGGGCACCCCGTCCGAGGGCCCCTCAGCCTGGTCAAAGAGGGCTGGGAGGCGAGCGTCCAAGATGCCCCCCCCCAACGTCTACAGGTACCTCTTGACCATGCGGAACCATACTCGGAAGTTCCGGGCCCTGGCAGAAGCAAACCTCGAAGCCAGCCAAGAAGACATGAAACGCTGGTATGACGAAAATGCCTCGACCATCGAGTTCGAGCCGGGCCAGCAAGTCTGGGTCATGTCGCCCGTGGACCCCTGCGCCCTTCAGGACAAATGGACCGGGCCCTTCAAGGTGGTTGAGAAGAAGAGCCCCGTCACCTACTTGGTCGACATGGAGTCCCCAAGGAACCCCCTCCGGGTCCTGCACGCCAACCGGCTCAAGCCCCACTTTGCCCGAACTGAACTAAGCCTGCTGCTGGCTACCGACGATGGGGGCGAAAGCGACTCCGAGCCCCTACCCGACCCCCTGGGGTCCTCGGACCAAGACGGCTCCATGGAGTGCGTCAAACTCTCCACCACCCTGACCCCAGAACAGCGCCATGACTGCCAGCAGCTGCTGCAACCCTTCTGCCCTCTTCTCTCTCACGCCCGGGGTGACCCCCTGGTGCGTCCACGACGTGGATACCGGGGACAGCCCCCCTGTGCGACACCGCGCCTACAGAGTGCCCGACCGGGTCCGAGCCTGCATACAAACGGAGGTCTCCAAGATGCTCGCCCTCGGAGTCATCGAGCCATCCGACAGCCCGTGGGCCAGCCCTGTGGTCTTGGTGCCGAAGGCCGCCGCCCCCGGCACCCCCCCTGAACTCAGATTTTGTGTGGACTACAGGGGCCTAAACGCAGTCACCAAGACCGATGCCCACCCCCTGCCATGGGCAGACGAGCTGATCGACCGCTTAGGGGCCGCCCGCTACCTAAGCACTTTTGATCCTACCGCTGGGTACTGGCAGATCAGGCTCACCCCCGGCGCCCAGGAACGATCCGCCTTCTCCACCCCCGATGGGCACTACCACCTTCGGGTGATGCCCTTCGGTATGAAGAACGCCCCAGCGACCTTCCAGAGACTGGTGAACAAGGTCCTGGCCGGACTAGAAGCCTTCAGCGCGGCCTACTTAGACGACATTGCAGTCTTCAGCAACCACTGGGCCGCGCACCTAGGACACCTCAGAGAAGTCCTGGCCGCTCTCCAAAGGGCTGGGCTCACGATTAAGGCCAGCAAGTGCCAGATCGGTGAAGGATCAGTGACCTATCTGGGCCATCAGGTGGGGAGTGGCCAGGTGGCGCACCTCCAGTTGAAGGTCGATGCCATCCAGGCGTGGGAGCCCCCCGCCACCCAAACAGCTGTCCGGGCCTTCTTAGGCCTCACAGGCTAATACCGGCGATTTATCAAAGACTATGGCAGTATTGTGGGCCCCCTCACGGAGCTCACTTCCAAAAAGCAGCCCAAGACGGTGCACTGGACACCCCGCTGTCAGACCGCTTTTGAAACCCTCAAGGCGGCAATGTGCGCTGCCCCTGTACTACAGGCCCCTGACTACGGCAAGGAATTCGTGGTTCAGACAGATGCCTCGGAGTACGGGGTTGGGGCGGTCCTCTCCCAGATGGACACCGAGGGCCTCGACAGACCTGTGGCCTTCATCAGCCGCCGACTGCTGCCCCGAGAACAGAGGTGGAGCACCATCGAGCGGGAGGCATTTGCCGTGGTATGGGCTCTCAAAAAGCTCCGGCCCTACCTTTTCGGCACCCACTTCCGAGTCCAGACTGACCACCGGCCCCTGCGGTGGCTAATGCAGATGCGGGGCGAGAACCCCAAATTGTTGCGATGGTCCATCTCGCTGCAAGGGATGGACTTCACCGTAGAGCACCGGCCCGGCAACGACCACGCCAATGCCGACGGCCTATCCAGATTCTTCCGCCTCGGCGAGGAGAACCCCCAAGGAGATGGGTGACTCTCCCTGCCTTCAGCTGGGGGGGACGCTTGTTGGAGCCGGCCTCGTGGCGTGGTCCTGTTCGCCCTCGCCAAGCCGCACGAGGTCCCCTGCACCTCGGGGCTCCTCCATTTTGGATTGTACGTGACTCTGCGCACCAGCCTACGTGACCCCGCTCAACCCGGCCTCGGCCCCAGCAAGCCCCGACATCAAGGCACCAACAACTGGCCAGGGGGTACCACGTTAACACTTCCCCACTCCCGGCAGAGGGCAGTATCGATGGGACCCCCAACCGTCCTCCCACACCTCGGTGCGATTGCCCCACAGCTCTCCTGGGCCTGGCGCCTCTCCTGCTGAGCGTCTGGCCGCTCCCGACCCGGCCTCTCCGCCCCCCCGGGCGCAAGGGTCCGGACATCAAAGGGCTCCAGACCTATATCTGGGGCGACCCTGCAACAGGACAGCAGTTGTATCCCGGAGTCAAGAGCCCTGCTGATCGGATCGCGGCTGACCCTACAGAGAAAGACTCATCCTGGAACCACGCTCTGAGCCCTGCTGACTACGTCGTGGCTCCACCGTGCTTAAAGACCTTCACGAACCTTTGGGGCCCTGCTGACGCTGTCGCGGCCCGACCTTGTTGAACTTGCCACCAGAGCCCAGCTGACCTCGTCGCGGCTCGACCGAAGCGGACCTACCACCGGAGCCCTGCTGACTGTGTTTCGGCTCGACCCAAGCGGAACTACCACCCGAGCCCTGCAGACACCGTCGCGGCTCTCCACGTCTGAGCTGCTTTGAGACCAGCACCTGCCGCTCCGGTCCCCGGAGCCACCTTCGGCCTAACGCAAGGTCTGGCGCAGAGCTTCCCCGTACCAGGCTGGTACTAAGACTGTCCCGCTACCCTGTCCCTACAAAGACATTGAGACTCTTTCTGGATCTCTCGATCCCCCTGTAAATATTTCGAATGTGCTACTATTGATAAAGTACCTCGATAAGTAACTGATACGGAGTCCTGTGTGGTGGTGTTACTGGGCCTAGTACGATCATAGGAGAAAGACCTCTCCTAGGAGGCTTCTCAGCGGCGCTCGGCTATAACTTTGCGGTAGGAAGGTGCCCCGGAGTGGTCCCCCTGACTCCCCGGTGGTCCTCCCTCCAACAAGGATGTAATGCAACAGAAATCAACAAAATGCATTTTTTACCCAGAGGTCTAATTGCTGCTATAACTTATTACCAATTGATTTATATCTGGTTTTAACCTGGTGCCATTGTATTTATATATATATATATATATATATATATATATATATATATATATATATATATATATATATATATATATATTTATTTATTTATTTATATAAGCGTTTACATTTGTTCTCAACGGTGGCTAAACATAAGCGTTTACAAACTAATTGCACTTTTCAAACATAGAATAAACTACAAAATGAAAGATGTCATCTATGTCTATGACTGTCATTGTTTCACGCTATGCACCTTTCATGCTCTGTCACATTAAAAGGCAAAGAAACTTTCGCAGCATTGTCATGTGAACAAGACTCCGTGGGAGTTGAAACACGTAATGGTGACTGCTAATTAAATTGTATGAGGAAATGAGCAGTTCCTAGGGATAGTTGACTAAGAAGGGGGGACGGGGAAGAACAGGTATTTCTTCAAAATGCCCTCACACATCCCAAAGGATGTCATGCTTCATCATTTGGGCATTTGCCCCTCGTCAGGCCGGCGCTGCAATGCCTGACGGGCTCACGAAACCGGGGCTCTTTATCAGGGATCTTTTGAAGAAGCCATAAGGGTGCGTGTGGGTGTGAGGGCTGGGTAGTGCACAAGGTGTGAGGTAAGTAAAAAAAGGTATAGAGCCGTCCTAGTTAATTCAAGTTTTAATTATTGAGGTAGCTCCAGAATAATTTAAAATATGTGGAAGCCCTGTGTAGGAGTAATATTCCATAAGGGCTAATCAAGCGTGGATGTGGTCAACATGTTTTGTGCCCCTGCTGCCCCAGAAGGGGTCAATGGCACTTCCTCAGGACCAATTTGAAAGTGTAAGGTGAGTGCACTACCAGTTGCTACAAACGGTAGGGGGTATTAATTAGGAACTGGTACTGGGGTATAGAGAGACCCCTCGTGACCTTGTCCCGGCTGACGGGGATAAGACCAGAGCACATTAGTTGCTCCGGTATAGAAGTAGACGAGCAACTTGCCGATGTCCTACCCTCGCTCGGGGCCCAGAGCGAGGGTTTGTTGAAAGACCGCCAACAAACGGTTTGTTCTCCTCCCTTTACAGCTTCCATCCCTGCTTTAAATGTGGGGGTCCCGCAGGGCTCAAGACTCAGCCCTACACTTTTCATTCTTTATATGACCCCCCTGGTGTATTTGGCCGAAGCCCATGGAGCCAAAATTGTATCCTACTCCGACGATACACAACTGCTCTTCACCTGTGATAAGGAGGCAGATTTTAAAGGAGAAGCACCAATTGCATCAACTTAAGTGTAACTCATGTAAATCAGAGATTATTCTTTTTGGTCTTCCCGCCGACAATGTGTTGCATAACTGGTGGCCCCAGGACATGTCTCCCCCACCTCCTCGGTCAAGACAGTTAAAAACCTAGGTATCAGGGTGGAAGATAATTTATCCATGAACTCCCAAATACAAGCTGTAGCGGGCTCCTGTTTTGGAGTGCTCAAGATGCTCAAGCAGTTCTTACCCCTTCTGTTGGCAGCACACAGAAAAATTGTGGTCCAGGCATTAATTACATCTAGGCTGGACTACATTAACGTTCTTTATTTGGGAATCCCAGAATACCTGCTGACACAACTACAGGTCATCCAGAACGCAGCGGCCAGGGCAATACTTATACTTGGCCCCAGAACACTGATGTCCCCCCATCTTAAAACCTTGCACTGGCTCCCGATCTGCAAGAGGATTATTTTAAAGCGTTGGTTTTAGCCTATAAATCACTCCACGGAATTGGGGCCCCATACCCCAGGAAAAGAGTTCAATTCTACCACCCGCGTTGTACATCTCTTACAGGGATTATTTTTTTGGGCGTGGGAGGAATTAAATCAGGAAAGTGGCGATCTTTCAATCTAGCCACATCCTCCACCACTCCTACTCTAGGAACACTTGCCTGTTGCACAACAACAAGGCTGCCTATCACAGACTCCTGAAACTGAACAAAAGTAATCTTTGACGCAAGAGAACACTCCTTGTACACAACAAAAGCATTGAAAGTTGCTAAATTGAAGAGATGGATGGCCAACTTCTTATACCAAATGTAAGCCTTAGCAGTGTAAGGTTCCAACCTCTGATCTACTCTATCGACATCACCCATGTGCTTATTGTAGTCTACAATGCACACTGGTTTGCGCACTTCAGCAACCTGACCCCAAACAGTCACAGGTGAAGTACTCTCATCATGAATGGTAGTCAGCATGTACACATCCCTCCTGTCCACATATTCACAGCTAGCAGTTCCTCACTACGCAAGGCACTGCACTGTCCCCTCAGAAGCTTTTTGCAAACAAGCTCTTTTGGGTAACCTTTACGGTTAGAGCGGATTGTGACACAAGCAAAAGTGTCCACTTTGAACAATTCCTTAAACAATTGCACAGCAGTGTAGAAGTTATCAAGGTACAAATGGTGGCCTCTGTTAAACAGTCCTCTTGCAAGATCCCACACAATTTTCTCTGAAACCAGGGGAGTCAATAGTGGAATCTCTACCAGTGTACACCCGGAAATTAAAGACATATCCTGTCCTACTCTCAGACAACATATACAGCTTAATTCCATAATGTGCCCTCTTGCTAAGAATGAACTGCCTAAAAACCAAACGGCCCTTCAACAGGACCAAAGACTCATCAACAGATATTTCTTTGCCTGGAGTATAGATCTCAGCAAATTGATCTACAAAGTGATCAAGAACAGGCCAAATCTTAAAAAGACGGTCACAGTCCGGGTGATATTGTGGCAACGCCAAAGCATTATCACTAAAATACAGCATCCGAAGCAAAAGTAAATACTGATCACGACTCATAATTGCAGGAAATATGGCCGTTGCCATCAAGGGACTGGTAGACCAATATGAAGCCAGGGACGGCTTCCTTATCAAGCCCATCAAAGAAGTGAAACCCAAAAAGTTCTTCATCTCATCCAGATTTGTTGGAGTCCACCGGGTAGCTCTAGAGCGGGGCTTAAGTCTGGCACTGTTGTCCCTCAAAAACTGTTCAGCATACAAATTGGTCTGCTCAACAATCTCACCCAAAAACACATCATCCATGAACAACTGAAAAAACTGTATAGGCAAAAAAATATTCACAATCCACTCTACACCCTGCATCACCACTAAAGGCAGGCAGCACCGGCTGCACCATGTTTGGATCAACCCAGAGTCCAGCAATTCCAGTAGGAAGCCTAGCAGCCTCAGGCTGTAATCCAGATGCCTCTTGCACCATCGGCACAGCAGTGTCCTCCTCTAAAACAGGCACTTCATCCGCACTGAGAGTAGCGTCATCCGCACTGAGAGTATCTTCATCATCCGATGATTCCATGTGGAGAGAAAACTCACTGCCTGAATCTTCCCCTCCCTCCTCTCCCTCAGACGCACTGTCAGTCTCATAATCCTGCTCAGAGGCATATTCAAGAAGCATACCAACCACCTGCTGAGCAGTCATTCTACAGCTATCCATAATGCTTACTAATAAAGGTAACTTGTCAAACAAGTCAACACCAACAAACCCTTTGTAAAAAAAAAAAAAAAAAGTGGCTTTATCACAAAGACCTATATACTCCAACACTATACCACTCACTTGCCAGAAGCAGCTAGACTCACCACCACCTACTCTGCACAGACACAGTAAGGACCAACAGTATCCACTAAAAAAAAGAAAGAAAAGAAAATTAGACATAAGACAACGCAAAACACATTGCAAAGAATTGCATGCACAAAACACTAACTAAATATGCTGCTATTATAACACCACTTACAAAAAATTCATTCATGTATGACACTAATACTCATTTGGAGTAAACACAACAAAAATCATTTTCTTACCAAAAAAATGCAACTACGCAAAACTGCAGACCAACCACTGCCGAAACCGCAAACAAGAAACAAAAACTTTGCACTAGAATAAAAAGGAGAAATAAAACATTACAATCACATGTAAATAATGCACTAGTCCACACACTATCTACCAGCCAAGCAAAGGTGGTAGTTGGGCCTAAAAGCATAAGGCTGATCTGCCCCCCACAGGAAGCAGAAACAGCCCAAAAATTCACCCTCAAAAAGGGGGAGCGACCCTTGCCCAAGGGGTCACTCCCCAACACCAACATTTAAAAAGCCCTGGTGTCTAGTGGTTTCTGTCCCCCTCGGGAACAGATGGGCCTGAAAACGGCCATGCCAACATACAGACATTCATGAATGGTACATAACATTACAATTAGATAAAAAATCATTACCACGCATACAGGATCTCTGGATTTAAAAGATATCGCAAAATTAGCTACCTTCCTGATCTGGGTGGGCATCACAGACTTAGTACTGCCATCTCTGTGGATTCTAAAACTATTGCTGAAGTTGCTACAATTGCACACCTATGTGGGCCTCATAGACCTACTGGATTCAGAAGCTATCAGTAAAGTTCTTTACTTACATATCTGGGCAGGCCACATTGTTCTAGTACTGTACGCATTGTGGATTCTTAAGTTTTCATACCTACCATACCTAACCTACTATACCTATCTACCATACTTAACCTGACTTACCTGTACTAAGTAAGTGAATAACCAACCATGCCTCACCTAATCATATGTACCGTACCTAACCTACCATACCTAATCTATTTCGTCTTCTGAAGTGTGTACGACCATCCTATCATACCTAACCACAATACGTACGTATCATACCAAACCTGGCATACCTAACTACATACCTAATCTACTTCTGAAGTGTTTGACCTTCCCATCATATCTACCATACTTAACCTGACTTACCTTTATGCCATACCTACCTATGGTTACTCCCCTAATTAACCAACCATGCTTCACCTAATTATACGTACCATACCTAATTTACTTCTGCTCCTAAAGTGTGTATGACCTTCCTATCATACCTACCATACCTGACCTACAATACCTACCTATCATACCAAGCCTGACATACCTAACTACCATGCCTACCTATGGTATCTACCATACTTAACCAACTATAAATCACCTAATTACCACACACAACCTAGCATACATAATCTAGTTCTGCATCTGAAGTGTCTTTATCCTACACACTACCCTGAGGTGGTAGTTTTGCGAAAAAGGGGAAATCTATGTTGAAATTGACAACATTGATGAGGTCATCAAACACTTTATTGTTAAATCTGGAATGTTTAGCTATGGCTTTAACATCAGCCAGGCCACTGAAAGGTGAAACAAGGACAGCTTTTAGGACGCTCATGGTCTGGGTTCTATGAGGCAGCAGGTCGTGGGAGCTCGGCAAACGCACTTAGTAAATGTTCTCGCCACTCACCTTGCCCGAAGATTTCGCGCACGACCAACTTTCTGTTAAGCTCATTAAAAGTCCAATGGTGGTTAAAGTCACACTAAATCATATTCACTGCATTAGTGGCGCATAACCGATTGTAATTGGCTTAGTTTAAACCTACAGCAACGAGACTGTCGGTAGTTATGTAAATTACAGGGACCACCAGGCTCTTCATAGAACTTATTTCCATTACCAACAGACTCACGCATATGGAACAATTAAAATTACAAGCTGGTGTTGTTACCCACTTTTACATTTTTGAGACAAAGTAATGATTTGGGAAATGTGAACCTTTCTCAGCAGGTTATCCTGCTGACTTCTTCCACTTCATTCAGCTATCTTGAGTATCTTGATTGACATTAAATTAAATATCCCTGTTAATGAAATGTAATAGGCTAATCCACCCTTTCATCCTCTCTTTAGTTTGTAAATGTCACAACCACATTTGTTATAAAGTTACATTTAGTGCAATGGCCTAGATTGTGCAGTTTTAATTGATTAACAGCAGTGCGTGCTGTAAGCTTGTTTTAATTTCCCCAAGGGGAGCGACCCTTGCCAAAGGGGCCGCTCCCCAACACAAAAGGCCCTTTAATGTTCAGACTAAGAGGTGAGCATCGTCGCACTTTGTTTCATTGTTCCCTGCAGCCCACTTCGTAAAACATTTCTTAGGAACCGAGGAAATAAATATACAGTTTTCAACAGTAAAAACTTTCACATATAATCTTGAAAATACACATTTTCATTTGAGGAGGCCAGTACTACTTTATAAAGTTAGGTTGTACTTTTCTCAACACTGAAACAGTTCCCAGGGCAGTGAATCCCAGTTAAACTTGAGTGTCTCCATTTTGTGCAAAGGCTTTAAGACACATTTTTGGTGACTTACTGACTCATGCAGCACTTACAAAAGATTTAATGTAATGAAAAATAAAAATGCACAAAACGTGCCAATTATCAAACTTGATCCAGAGTCTGAAATAATAAAGCATTCATTTCTCATTACATATCTGGCCCTGTGTTACCCTTAGCTTGCCAGGAAGAAAATGAATACATTACATCTTGTTCTGGTACAAACATTCGCCTCTGTAATTTTTGTGTTTTTTCCCACAGTGCCAATGGTAAAGCAGAGGATGCATCGGACACTAGTCTCAAGCAATCACGGCCATACTAAGCCCAGGTGAAGATTATGCCCATTTTAAACATTTCTGTGCTTAGTAGATATATTTATTTTTAACCACCTCTTTCCGAAATACATTTTCTTTTGCGAAGCTTCAGTTAAAAAAAAAAAACAAGCATTCCTGCTGCACGATCGCGCTTCATGTGCGATCGTGCAGCAGGAATGCTTAAAAAAGACATCGGAGGAAAGGACTTTCCTTTCCTCCGATGGCTTTTTTAAATCCCCCCCAGCCTCCCCCGAGAACAAACTCACCTCTTTACTGCTGGACGCACAGGAATCACGTCCGGTATCATGTGATGACATCAGCGCGCGAAGCACGCTGACGTCATTACATGATGAGGTGGGGGATGGGAGGGGAAAACAGAAGGGCTTCCCTTGTCTTTGAGGGTGGGGGCTGCTTCAGAGGCGGCCCACGGGGGGAGCACCAGCGCTTCCCCCGTGGGTGGGTGCTAGGACTGCCGGGAGCCGTCCGACGCACACCCCCACCATGTCGTCGGACGGCTCCCGGCCCTCCGACGCATGGAAAGTGCTAAAGCCTCTTTGCATCTCCAACACCCTGACCTCATGATTGTGCACTGTGGTGGTAACGACCCAGCCTCATTGACTGGGGAGGTTTGGAAATGCTAATGACACCTTTAGACAATTGATGTTGCTTTTGCCTCAAACTGTCTTTGTATATTCCAATGTATACTAAAGACAGAAGTGGAATTGGTCAAACCAATTTTGTCCTCAGATTGAAAAAGCTAGGAAGAATGTCAACAAAGCTGTCTCTGCATACCTCAGACACCATAGAATGGGATCGATCTACAACAACAACATACGTTTTCATATGGCTCATACCTGCAGAAGTGATGGAGTACACTTCACAGATCAGGGAAATCGTGTTTTTCTGAATAACCTGAAGCTGTGCATCCGCACTTATATGTGGCTCCAACTAATAAACACAAAGGCTCTTTTTAGAGCCGCCTTATATTCCCAATATCGGTTTGTAGAGTGACAGCTGTGATCCGGCTACCACAGGGAGTCCTGCGGGCCGTCGAGCAGCCTCGCAGAGGGACACCTGCGGGCCGTGGGCTCGGCTCGCACACAGAGACCTAGGGGCCGTCGGCTCCCAAACGCAAAGCTGTGAGCCGACAGACTGCTACTGTTTTATGGTTTAGGGTAGTGCAGTGCTCTTCGGTAGTGTAGGGGGTCAAGCTGGGGGTAGATTTAGGGTTTACAATATTGCAGTGGTGTTTCTGTAGTGATGTAGTGAAGGGGATCGTTCTGCGGTTACTGTTTTAGGGTTTAGGATGGTGAAGTGGTGTTTGGGTAGGTTACAGGGTCGTGCTAGGGATAGCGTTTTACGGTTTAGAGTAGTGCAGTGATGTTTGTGTAGTGTAGGAGATCGTGCTGCGGGTAGTGTTTTAGAGTTTACTGCAGTGCAGAGGTGTTTGGGTAGTGTAGGAGGTTGTGCTGGAAGTAGTGTTTTAGGATAGTGCAGTGGTATAGGGGGTCCTGCTGGGAGTAGTTTTAGTGTTTCGGGTAGTACAGTGGTGTTTCTGTGGTGTAGGGGAGCGTCCTGTGGTTACTGTTTTAGGGTTTAGGATGGTGTAGTGGTGTTTGTGTAGTGTAGGAGATCGTGCTGGGGTAGTCTTTTAGAGTTTACGGCAGTGCAGAGGTGTTTGGATAGTGTAGGAGGTTGTGCTGGAAGTAGTGTTTTAGGATAGTGCAGTGGTATAGGAGGTCGTGCTGGGAGTAGTATTAGTGTTTAGGGTAGTGCAGTGGTGTTTCTGTAGTGTAGGGGATCGTCCTGTGGTTACTGTTTTTGGGTTTAGGATGGTGCAGTGGTGTTTGGGTAGTGTACGGGGTCGTGCTGGGGATAGCGTTTTACGGTTTAGGGTGGTACAGTGGTGTTTGTGTAGTGTAGGAGATCGTGCTGGGGTAGAGTTTTAGAGTTTACGGCAGTGCAGAGGTGTTTGGATAGTGTAGGAGGTCGTGCTGGAAGTACTGTTTTAGGATAGTGCAGTGGTATAGGAGGTCGTGCTGGGAGTAGTTTTAGTGTTTAGGGTAGTGCAGTGGTGTTTGGGTAGTGTAGGGGGTCATGCCAACGGACTGACTCACAGAGATCCGAGCCGACGGACTGGCTTCAAAAGGCATAGCCACAACCTGGTGATGTCGGTAGAGGTAGCGTGAAAGGGGTATCTCACACAGACACAGATGCCAGTGTTGCCGCGCAGAGGTAAAACTACAGTCCCGATGGATTCTACACGGAGAGATACGAGCTGACAGACTAAGTCACAAAATGCCTGCCAACACTTCCTAGTTTCAACCATTCACAGCCAATGAGCAGCAAGCTCGTGCTCGTAACCCCTCAGCCAATCAGATGTCAGAATTCTCAAATATCGATATCTGTAAAATTTGTTATTTCTCAAAAACATATTTAACGGATTTGCACAATTTCAACAAAAGCGCGCTTTCTGGACCACGACCTTTCTCCCTGCCAACTTTGGCGTAATTCCGTTCAGCAGTTTGACCTGTAGCCTTGTCTAAAGGTTCCTATGGAAAATGCATAGAGAAAACACATTTTGAAACCCCCCCTTTTTTCTCAGTCCCCCCTTGACCAATCACCCCCAAAATTTCAAGTTAGGAGCTGATTAAAAAGAGAAACTTTTTGGACAATTTCGTAAAGATTCGTCAAACGACGCCAAAGTTATAAGTACAGGGAGGGCCCCCGCTATTATTTTTTAAGAAATGCCCCTTGGATCTAGCCCACCCCGGGGTCTCATTAAAATAAAACACGGGAACCTGCGACCCCATCGTGAATTGCGCCGATTTATTTGTATTTTTTGGGGGGCCCGGGGGTCCTTCTGGGCCCCCCTGAGCAGGCCTAGGGGGTCAGGGTGCTTCTACCCTGCCCCCTTCTCTTCTTTTCTACCTTTGTTTCTCTGTTTTCTAGCGACTCGCTTCTACCTAGCCACAAGGTGGCTGCCAACACTTCCTGGTTTGGAGTGTTGACAGCCAATCACAGTGAAGCTGGTGCACGGGACTTAGGCTCCAACCAGATATTGAAACCTTTATTTTTCTAATTTCTAAGCAACTACTGAATGGATTTACACCATTTAAAAAAAAGATCGCTTTCTGACCCACGCACTACATTTGTGCCAAATTTGGGGTAATTCCGTTCAGTAGTTTCAGCTGTAGCCTTGCACAAAGTTTCCTATGGGAAATTGATTTTTTGACTCTTATTTTTTGAATATCTCAAAAACTACTGAACAGATTTACACTATTTAAAAAAAAGGTCGCTTCTGAACTAAGCTCTACCTTTCTGCCAAATTTGGGGTAATTCCGTTCAGCAATTCGGGCTGTAGCTTGTCGCAAAATTTCCTATGGAAATTAACATGGGGAAAACATGTTTTGGGACCCCTCTTTTTTCTCAGCCCCCACTTGATGAATCACCCCCAAACCTTCAAGGTAGGAGCTAACCTAAAAAGTGCAACTTTTTGGAAAATTGCATAAAGATTCATCAAATGACGCCAAAGTTGTTAGCAAATCAAAAAATGCTTTTCCTATGGAAACTAGGTTGTAACTATAACTACCTACTGGTGACCGCCAGTAGGTAATACATACATGTATACATACATACATATATACCATTCCCTTGGAAATCCGGGAGGATTATGTGTGTCGGCCCCTCCGTGGCACCAACAACAGCCGTAAAGCCTCAACCTCAGTCGGCGACGCCGAATGGGAGGATCTGGAAGAGGCCGCCCGCAGTTTAGGTAGGCAACATATTGTAGAGAGTGGGGTCAAGGCTCAGTGTTCCCTCCCTCGTAAAACAAACACACGAGGAGTAATCAGCGCCAGCCTAATTCAAAATTACAGCATGTTGCACGACACGATGCGCGACCGCGAAGCAGCAGCGAGTGAGCTATAAACGATACCAGCAACTTCAGAGATAAATTTAAACAGCTAGAGAAATGCATGCGCCAAGAACAAAATAAATGGAGGGAATCGAAATCACTACAAGGATATGTTGATGTGGGACGTGTACCGAGAGGATTGAGAATCTTCATTGCACCGAGTTATGACAACCCCAATCCCCTCATGATGCAAGATTGGGCCAATTGTAATTTAGAGTCATCAAGAAAACTCATTTTGATATTAATTAAATATGCGGACATTGACAGGACAGCTCTGCTTGAACAGATTGATAAAATCAATGATGAAATACAGAAACTTGGCTTGAGTGATGAAAGTGCAAAGTTGCGTAAAGAAATGCTTGTCCGTTTAAAGAAGGAAGAGGACAAAATCAAAGATTGCAAAGTGTACAAATTTCAACACGACAAAACAGACACATTTTTACATCTTCTAAACGATATGATGCCATTTGTAACATGAAGAAATACAACAAAAAGAGTGATAAACCAATGCCAAGTACGTGCAGAATAGATGAACAGCCTTTGCAAGCTTCCAACTGATTTAAGTTCTGCCCCGGAGAGTGGATCTGATTCTGAATTAAGGGATCTTAATCAAGCCAACCCACAAAACAAAAAAACACCTGGTGAGGAACTTCAGGGCATATCAGCAAGGGCCGGCGATAATTATCACTAAGCGCCCTTAGCGCTAGGATAATTATCGCCGGCTATCGCTGCTTTCTATCGCGGAGATAGCGTGCTATCAGCAACGCTTATCTCCAAAGCATTAGAAATGCAAGCTTTAGCTGGAAAACAGTGTGATTATTGTTGGAAATTCAGCGATAATCGCACTGTGACCGGCGAAACCTTGCTGATAGGGCAGGGTGGTCTTAGCCATGTAATCCACCTCCCATTGAATTACATGACTAAGTCAGAACTAAAGCAGGCGTAAGGAAAGTAGCGATAACCATGGTTAGCGCTACTCTTCTTATCGCTATGCTTGTTAGCGATTCCCTTGATAATGCGAGAAATGTCGGTTAGCGACATTTCTCCAGTTATTTCGGGAAGGAACTCCCACTTTGCATCTCATTAGAGATGCAAAGCTGGGCGTTCAGTAAACAGGCGCTAAGGCAAGGATTCGCGCGATAGCGTGACCTTGCTGATATAGCGATAAAATTATCGCCGGTTTTTGGCCGAAAACAGCTGCAAAAGCGGCGATAAGTTTTTATCGCCGCCTTGTAGATATGCCCCTATATTTTTTTGTAAAGGACCACAGGGCAACTCTACGTCCACGAAATCCACAAACACAAGCATCGAGAACAGAACCCACAAACGCAGACAGAGGAGGAAGGCGAGAAGGCAACACATCCAGACCCAGAAGAAGGGCCACGGGTCGTTCGAACCGGCGTTAAACAATCATCTTTTTTTTTTTGTCCTTATACTACAGAACATGCTCTTAATTCGGGAAGATTGAGCTTCTTAGACCATATTATAGCCCGAAGAGAAGGAACATCTACCCCCGGTCTCTTCTGGTTGAAGGATGGGTAAATTTGACCTCCGGGGGAGGTGTCTTCAGAAGGGGCTTATCCAACATGACCAAAACTCCTCCTCGTTCAAAGGGCATTCACTCCTAGCTATAGGTAGCTTCCCATCATCTCGGCCCAATGAGCAAGTTCATAATCATTGGACTAAAGAGTGTATAAATTGTATCTCTTTACCTAAATAGATCCAATAGTAGATGATAAGTAGCCAGATCTATACAGATCAGAAGATGGTGGAGAAAATTCCGTACACATAAAGCTAGAAACTATGGGTTGTAAATATAAGTTGTAAACCAGTTATCCCATAAATCCCAGAATTTGGTCTTTTTAACCCTCTTACTTGCTCGATCTAGAGTTGAGATGCGCTGGACTGAGCTTATCCATTCAGATTTAGTAGGTGGAATAGATAAGATCCACTTCATACAAATTTCCCTACGTGCCAGAAGGATCAAGACAAAAAGAAGTGCCTTCTGATTTCTTGATAGAGCCAATTATCTATCCCCCATGGCGTTACCCCAAAAATGACAATAGGCACTGCTAATCTAACCTCTTTTCCCATAATTTCAGATATGATCTTACTAACGTGTTCCCAGAAGAGCTCCAACGAAGGACACTGCCAGAACATATGTACCTCATTTACGTTGATTTTGTCACACTTTGGGCACTTCTTTGTCGCTCTATCCCCCAATTTAGATAATTTCAGTGGTGACCAGTAAGCCTTGTGGACAGTAAAAAGATGATTTCTTTTTTAGGGGGGCAGCTTTCACGTATGACCAAAGAGAAGACATAGATACTTGCCCGAGAGTTTTGAGGTCCTCGCCCGGCATGTCCTTCATCCAGCTCTCTGTAAAATAATTAATTTTTTCCTCTCCTGTCTCGATCATTAGCCAGTACCATGCTGCTACTTCCTTTTGTGCTGGTCTTGTGCTGATTCCTTTGACCAGTTCTCCATTCCTAGCCTTTTCTTTGCTAATTGATCTGGCCCAACTTAGAATTTGCAGATACTTAAATCGAGAAACCGAGTTATTAGTTAAAGTAGACAAGCACTGCCAAGGGATTAGCTCATTGTCCACTATTAGCTCTCCCCATCTTAGTATCCCGGTTCTACGTAGGGAAAGTGTGAGGGCATCTTGTAGGCAAGCCGGAGTACCCGGACTATCCCATATCGGCGTTTCTTCATTATAGTAGGGAATATCTAATTGTGCTCTCACTTGAACCCATACTCTAATAGCTGCTTTGAGAATCTTCAGTCTAACCTTTTTGAAGAATTTCGGATGTCCAAATTTTAAAAGAAAGGAGTCAGCTTGTAGGTTATAAGCGAGTGTTAAGGCAGTAATAAGAGGTGAGTAGGTCTGACTATCGTTTAAAAGTTGGCGTGAATTCTTAAGATGAAAAGCGCAATAGTAAAGCTATAGATCAGGAGTAGCTATTCCACCCTTAGATTTTTTCCTCCTGAGTTTCTTTTGGGAAATTCTAGGATTTTTCCTACCCCATATAAAGGAGGAAAATAAGCCTTGTACCTTCTTAAACCAACTTTTAGAGAATTCTAAGGGAATAGTATCAAATAAGAAGGCGAATCTAGGTAGAATTGACATTTTCAGCAGGTTGGATCTGCCTACGATAGAAAGAGGGAGAAGGTCCCATATCTGTAACTGCTGTCTTACACTTGCGACCGTTTTATCAAAATTTAACTGAGCTATCATATCTATGTTCTTAATAATTTGAAGCCCAAGGTATCTTATTTGATGTTTTACCAGATCGCTTTTATAAGAGGAATTCCATATCATTAGGTCAGTTTTCTGCTGATTTATAGAATATCCAGAAACTTTCCCAAAACTCTCCAACTGATCCCAGATCTCAGGAAGTGCTTGTTCTAAATTTCCTGTTAGGACCATAAGGTCGTCCGCATATAGACCTATTTTCCTTTCCCAGCCCATACAACCAAAGGGGGAAATCATCTTACTGACACTGAAAGCAAAACTGTTATTAACTTGGCAAAAATCAATCTTACTCTTGCAGAGGAACAAATTCTTAAATTGGGCCTATCACATTGCCCCAAAAGCAATTTCAACTACGTAAAAATTAGATTGGATGTATATCAATGCATCAGGAAGTTGCAACTCAAGAAGTATTTTATGATGAATAACAAAAATGATAGCACCAACAAAACCTCACAAGATTCAAGTCAGCCACAACAATTAGTAACTGTTGCGCCAGATACTGACAGATTGTTATTAACAGACCTTGAAGATTTATGGGAGGAGGGCAATACTGAGGTTACACAGACAACGACAACCCAAGCCAATACCAGTAGACATCCTGAGCCCCCCCAACCAACTGCCTTTCGGGGCAAATCGACCTTTAATCTCATCATGGGCAGAGACTCTATTGACATTTTCAATGAACAAGTTACAACGCAAATAAAAAAACGACATTACAAGGTTGAAAATTCTAAGAACAAAGTCAACCAACGCATTATGAAGTATCACAAATTATCGACTCGATTAGAAAGTGACAATTCTATTGTAATCAGGAGTGCGGATAAAGGCGGTAATATAGTAATTTGGGATAAAAAAGAGTACACCAAGGAAGTATTGTCACAACTATCAGACCACACTTGTTATTCTAAAAGCAATGGAGCGGAATTAAAGCGAACATATAAAAACTACAATATTCAACTCAACACATTGAGAACCCATAACCTGATAACCAGTGATGAATACAACTTCCTGAAAAATGAACATCCTGTGACACCTACAATTTATTTTATCCCCAAAATACACAAAAATGCAGAACATCCGCCAGGAAGACCTATTATCTCAGCACGCAATGGTATTTTAGAACATACGTCACAATATGTTGATCACTTTTTGCAAGGACATGTCCAGTCATTACCATCTTATGTGCGGGACACTAATGACTTTTTAACCAAACTGAATAGGTGCGACTGGCAGGAAAATTATCTATTGATAACTCTTGATGTAACCTCTCTTTACACAAGTATACAAAATAGAGATGGACTGAATGCCCTCCAATATTACCTATCCAAGAGATCAGATTCTTTGACACTACACAGCAAAATGCTTATTGATATGGTAACCTTCTGCTTAGACAACAATATTTTTATGTTCAATAACATGTTTTTTAAAAAGATCAGGGGCGTAGCCATGGGAGCCACCTTCTCCCCCAGCTACGCATGTCTTCACATGGACTGGTAGGAGGAGCTGGTAGTCCACACAAATTTTCTGTTTGAATGTCAAAATAACATTATCGTATGGCTACGTTATAGTGATGATCTTTTTGTTATCTGGTCAGGATCAGAACAGTCCGCACTTAATTTCATTAATGCTCTTAATGACAATTCTTTGAATGTACAATTAACAGCAACAATCAGTGCTGAGACGGTTAACTTTTTGGATATGCAAGTCTATATCAAGAACAACAAAATTGAAACAAAACTGTATCGAAAAGAAACGGCAGGCAATGCCACCTTGCATGCTAGTAGCGCACACCCGCGTCATCTTATCAATAGCATCCCCTATGGGGAAATGCTCAGACTCAGAAGAGTCAATAGTAATCTTGTGTCTCTCAAACAAGCTCAAACTGATAGTGAGGCCAGATTTTTAGCAACAGGCTATACAGCCAAAATAATTGACAGCGCTATTGCTAAATCATTGAAAGTAGAAAGATTAGATCTACTATGTGGCAAACAGGCAGCCAATTCCAGTCATACTCAACAATTAACCACTCAAAAGCCTGAACAATCTAATTTCAGAGTAATCCTGGAATTTAACAAGCAACACAGAGAGATTCATAACATCCTCCAACAAAACTGGCCACTGGTTTTAGATGATCCAATCATAGGAGCTGTCTTACCTAATAACATAACCATCACTTACAGTAGGGCTAAGTCAATGAGAGACATTGTTGTCAAAACTAACTCTGATGTCTTAGACAATTGTAATTGGCTATCAACACACAAGGTTTTTTTTAAATGCAGGGTGTGCAAAGCCTGCCAACATGCAACAAATACTTCAACTTATGTAACTCCCTTTGGCCCTAGGCAGTTTAAAATTAACAAACTTCTTACATGCAAAACGGAATTTGTAGTGTATGTTCTTGTCTGTCCATGTGGCCTCCAATACATTGGAAGCACCAAACTCCAGGCCCACAAACGCATCTTACAACACTTGCAAGCAATTAGTAATCAGGACAACACCTATCCTGTGGCCAGACACTTTAGGGACAGACATGATTCCAAAAATGTTAATCTAAAATACTATCTTATAGATTCAGTTCCAGCCAGCCGCAGGGGTGGAACCAGAGAAGAAGCACTACGTAAGCTTGAAACCAAATATATTCTGTTAATGGATTCTAAACAGCCTAATAGGTTAAACGTGACTGAAGATGTTTACACTTGCATATGATTACCATTAACTGCACATTTTAATGACTTTGTCACACTGTTACAAGGATGGAACTTCAGTTACCGCCTTTAAATACTTGATGAATCGAATTGTTTTATCTTTTTAACATTTTTAAAGACATGGGGATCTACATTGAACTATTTATATAATTACATATTTATATGACTTATTTATGTATTTATTTATTTATATGATGGACATAATCCCTGTTTTTGAAATGTTTATGAACAATCTTTGAATTGATCCATTATCTGACATTTTGCAATGAACATACTGACAAATCTCCCAGAGGCACAATGACCTACTTCCACGTCTAAACTTCCTTTGATTTTGAATAGCCAATGTTGAATTAATTGAACTTTCTCAGACTAAGAACAAGACTATCTTTTAGATATGCCTTTAATCTGAATGTACGAAATATTACTCAGCGCCTCTAGTTTATTGGTATTCCTCTCTTAAAACTATTGGTGATGTCAAAACAAGATAACAGATTTTTAGACAAAAAAATACTTTTCCTTCCTTTTTTACATTTTTATTTATTCACAGCACATTTGCACAAAGCTTATTAATTAGACAGTCTCTATGACCCAACTATGCTACATCAAGCCATATTAATGAGATACAAGATATCTGGGTTTTTGATAAATATCAACCTATTGAAGTTTTAAATACAACAGACAATAAGATGTCAAGTCTTACACCGACAGGAAATGAAAATCGTAGTATAAAGACCCATAGATGTATTTAATAACTTGGTTCAATGATTCTACATTTAAGTGCCTACTTTTATCAATTGAATACCATATATAGGATTGTTGGAGCCGGCCTCGTGGCATGGTCCTGTTCCCCCTCGCCAAGCCGCACGAGGTCCCCTGCACCTCGGGGCTCCTCCATTTTGGATTGTACGTGACTCTGCGCACCAGCCTACGTGACCCCGCTCAACCCGGCCTCGGCCCCAGCAAGCCCCGACATCAAGGCACCAACAACTGGCCAGGGGGTACCACGTGAACACTTCCCCACTCCCGGCGGAGGGCAGTATCGATGGGACCCCCAACCGTCCTCCCACACCTCAGTGCGATCGCCCCACAGCTCTCCTGGGCCTGGCGCCTCTCCTGCTGAGCGTCTGGCCGCTCCCGACCCCCCGGGCGCAAGGGTCCGGACATCAAAGGGCTCCAGACCTATATCTGGGGCGACCCTGCAACAGAACAGCAGTTGTATCCCGGAGTCAAGAGCCCTGCTGATCGGATCGCGGCTGATCCTACGGAGAAAGACTCATCCTGGAACCACGCTCTGAGCCCTGCTGACTACGTCGCGGCTCCACCGTGCTTAAAGACCTTCACGAAACTTTGGGGCCCTGCTGACGCTGTCGCGGCCCGACCTTGTTGAACTTGCCACCAGAGCCCAGCTGACCTCGTCGCGGCTCGACCGAAGCGGACCTACCACCGGAGCCCTGCTGACTGTGTCGCGGCTCGACCCAAGCGGAACTACCACCCGAGCCCTGCAGACACCGTCGCGGCTCTCCACGTCCGAGCTGCTTTGAGACCAGCACCTGCCGCTCCGGTCCCCGGAGCCACCTTCGGCCTAACGCAAGGTCTGGCGCAGAGCTTCCCCGTACCAGGCTGGTACTAAGACTGTCCCGCTACCCTGTCCCTACAAAGACATCGAGACTCTTTCTGGATCTCTCGATCCCCCTGTAAATATTTCGAATGTGCTACTATTGATAAAGTACCTCAATAAGCAACTGATACGGATTCCTGTGTGGTGGTGTTACTGGGCCTAGTACGATCATAGGAGAAAGACCTCTCCTAGGAGGCTTCTCAGCGGCGCTCGGCTATAACTTTGCGGTAGGAAGGTGCCCCGGAGTGGTCCCCCTGACTCCCCGGTGGTCCTCCCTCCAACATTTGGTGGCCAGCGACGGGATCCGAGCCAGACGCAATCGTACAGGCAAGTAACGCACCCGCTGCCTAACCAGACGGAAAAAGAAAGAGAACCATGAGCAGCCAAGAAACAACCGTGGCCGCAACCTTCCAGCAAGAAAGGTTGGAAGAATACACCCACAAAGAATTGTAACAATTCTGCAAGGACAAAGGGATCCCAACCACAGGATTGGGCACCAAGGAAGAAATGCAGAAAGCCCTGAAAGCCTGGGCAGAATCCAAGGCCACTCCACCCCAAGGCGAAGGGACCTCGGCCCGGGACGAAAACCTGCCACCGACCATGACCCCGGCAGATGGGGGATGAAGCATCCCGGAAGCCGGCCTATCCCACGAAGAAATGCGAGAACGGGAGAGGGTCCGGACACACGAATTGGAACTCGTACGACTCCGGCTGGACGGTGAACTCCTGCTGGCGGAGAAAAAGTTGGCCTTGGAGCAACTACGGCTGCAAGAGGAAATCGAAGAAAAGAAACGGCATCGAGAACTAGAAGAGAAACGGCTAACCCTCGAGCACGAGAGGGGCCTCAAGGAACTCGAACTGAAATCCAAAACGGGGGAGACCAGCACCCCCGGATCCCGGGACGCTCTGCCACTGACCGAGCCAAAGGTTCATATCTCCAAGGATGTCGTCAAGGAGTACTATAAAAACGACGACATCCAGCAATTGTCCTGAGCATACGAGGTAGCCATGACCTCCCATCGGGTACCCCAGAAGGATTGGGGTGCCGGCCTATGGGGGAGGTTCCTCAGCGGGGGCCGGGATACCCTGCTGCAACTCCCCGACCCGGTGATGACCTCGTACGACCACATGAAAGAGGCCCTACTCACCCGCTACGGACTATCAGCCGAGATGTACCGGCAGCGCTTCCGGGACTGCAAGAAGCTCCCCGGTACCACATGGGTCGAATACGTGGACTTCTTCAGCAGAGCCTTCGAAGGGTGGATAAGAGGGAGCAAGGTCACCTCGTACAACGAACTGTTCGACCTCATTGTCTGGGAGCACCTCGCCAACCACTGCTTTGTCGAACTAAGGCAACACCTCCTTGACAGCAAACTGACCGAGCCCCGGAAGCTCGCCGCCGAAGCCGACCGATGGGTCAACACCCGGGTCCCCCGGAACCCCGTGGGGGACTACCAACGGAGTACCACGGGACCTCCTCGCCAGCGGGGCGGAGGAGGAGGGTCCCACCGCAGTCGAGAATTCCCGGCCGGGCCGCCTCGAAGCCCACCACGAGGCCAAACCGCCAACTACACGTCCCCGACCCTGGTCCATAGGGGGACCCCCCTTCGCCAGGCCTGGACCCCGACCAACAGTGACCTGCTTCGGCTGCCAACAGACAGGCCACTATGCGAGCGACCCGGCCTGCCCCGTGAACAGACGAAACGGGACCGCTGGGCCCCCTCCCCGACAAATAGCCGCCGCAGCCCTGGGGGAAGGAGAAGAAGAGGAGGAAAACCGCGACGTCGGGTCCCCCGAGTGGGAACCGGCTGCCATGTCACTCGTATGCCTGGGCACCCGAGAAATGGTGCCCCGAGCCCCCATCCCGAGCAACACCCAGAAGTACCAGCAGTGGGTCACCATCAATGGGCAACGGGCCGAAGCCCTCCGTGACACTGGGGCCAGTGTGACCGCTGTCCGCTGCCACCTGGTGACCCCCGAACAGATCCTGCCGCATGTCCTATGCCCTGTCCGGACCGCGGACAACACCGAAAGCATGTGCCGGATGGCCCGGATCCCCTTCGAGTGGGGAGGAGTGTCAAGCACCCTGAAAGTAACTGTCAGTGACGACGCTCCAGTGGACTGCCTCCTGGGGAACGACCTGGAGAGCTCCCCCTGGGCCCAGGTGGAGCGCCGAGAGCATCTGGGGATGCTAGGGTTGCCCGAATGGGTCTGCGCCACCACCCGGTCCATGACCGCCCAACCAGCCTCTGCAGCGGCCCCCGCCGAGCCTGCGGGTCCAGAACTGCCACCCTCCTCCGGCACGGAGGAGCCTGACAAGGAGGCCGGGCCATCCGAACTTTCCCCCGACGAGGCCGCCTCCCTCAGCGAGATCCCCGAGCTGGCCCAGTGGCGCCATGACGGGGGCCCCACCCGCGAACAGTTCCAACAAGAACAGAAGGCCTGCCCGTCCCTCGAGGGGGCCCGACAGCAAGCGGCCGCCCAGGCCACGGGGGACCCCACGGGAACCCACTGGATCTATTGGGACAATGACTTGTTATATAGCGAACAGAAAGTCGCCGAACTAGGAGCCGGCCGTGTGTTAGTGGTTCCCCTCCGATTCCGAGAGTTCCTCCTGAACCTGGCGCATGACGTGCCCCTCGCCGGACACCTTGGGCGAGACAAGACCTACAGCCGCTTGGTGACCCATTTTTATTGGCCCCGAATGCGGAGAGACGTGGACCACCACTGCCGGTCCTGCCAGACCTGCCAAGCCAGCGGGAAAACTGGGGGTCGAGTCAAGGCCCCCCTCCAACCATTTCCAGCCGTCCACACCCCGTTCGAACGGGTAGGGATCGACATCGTGGGGCCCCTTGACCCCGAACCGCCCTGGGCCACCGCTTCATCCTGGTACTGGTCGACCACGCCACCCGATACCCAGAGGCCATCCCCCTCCGAACTGTGACAGCTCCAGAGGTGGGCTGGGCCCTGATGGGCATCTTCTCCAGGGTGGGGTTCCCCCGAGAAGTGGTGAGCGACAGGGGTACAAACTTCATCTCGAAATACATGAGATCCCTCTGGCAACAATGTGGGGTCACCTACAAGTTCACCACCCCTTACCACCCCCAGGGGAACGGACTGGTCGAGCGGTTCAACAGAACCTTGAAAGGAATGATCAAGGGCCTGGAAGAGCCCCTGAGGAGGAGATGGGACGTCCTGCTGCCATGCCTCCTGTTCGCCTATCGAGAGGTTCCACAGAAATCCCTGGGCTTCAGCCCCTTCGAACTGTTGTATGGGCACCCCGTCCGAGGGCCCCTCAGCCTGGTCAAAGAGGGCTGGGAGGCGAGCGTCCAAGATGCCCCCCCCCAACGTCTACAGGTACCTCTTGACCATGCGGAACCATACTCGGAAGTTCCGGGCCCTGGCAGAAGCAAACCTCGAAGCCAGCCAAGAAGACATGAAACGCTGGTATGACGAAAATGCCTCGACCATCGAGTTCGAGCCGGGCCAGCAAGTCTGGGTCATGTCGCCCGTGGACCCCTGCGCCCTTCAGGACAAATGGACCGGGCCCTTCAAGGTGGTTGAGAAGAAGAGCCCCGTCACCTACTTGGTCGACATGGAGTCCCCAAGGAACCCCCTCCGGGTCCTGCACGCCAACCGGCTCAAGCCCCACTTTGCCCGAACTGAACTAAGCCTGCTGCTGGCTACCGACGATGGGGGCGAAAGCGACTCCGAGCCCCTACCCGACCCCCTGGGGTCCTCGGACCAAGACGGCTCCATGGAGGGCGTCAAACTCTCCACCACCCTGACCCCAGAACAGCGCCATGACTGCCAGCAGCTGCTGCAACCCTTCGCTGCCCTCTTCTCTCTCACGCCCGGGGTGACCCCCTGGTGCGTCCACGACGTGGATACCGGGGACAGCCCCCCTGTGCGACACCGCGCCTACAGAGTGCCCGACCGGGTCCGAGCCTGCATACAAACGGAGGTCTCCAAGATGCTCGCCCTCGGAGTCATCGAGCCATCCGACAGCCCGTGGGCCAGCCCTGTGGTCTTGGTGCCGAAGGCCGCCGCCCCCGGCACCCCCCCTGAACTCAGATTTTGTGTGGACTACAGGGGCCTAAACGCAGTCACCAAGACCGATGCCCACCCCCTGCCATGGGCAGACGAGCTGATCGACCGCTTAGGGGCCGCCCGCTACCTAAGCACTTTTGATCCTACCGCTGGGTACTGGCAGATCAGGCTCACCCCCGGCGCCCAGGAACGATCCGCCTTCTCCACCCCCGATGGGCACTACCACCTTCGGGTGATGCCCTTCGGTATGAAGAACGCCCCAGCGACCTTCCAGAGACTGGTGAACAAGGTCCTGGCCGGACTAGAAGCCTTCAGCGCGGCCTACTTAGACGACATTGCAGTCTTCAGCAACCACTGGGCCGCGCACCTAGGACACCTCAGAGAAGTCCTGGCCGCTCTCCAAAGGGCTGGGCTCACGATTAAGGCCAGCAAGTGCCAGATCGGTGAAGGATCAGTGACCTATCTGGGCCATCAGGTGGGGAGTGGCCAGGTGGCGCACCTCCAGTTGAAGGTCGATGCCATCCAGGCGTGGGAGCCCCCCGCCACCCAAACAGCTGTCCGGGCCTTCTTAGGCCTCACAGGCTAATACCGGCGATTTATCAAAGACTATGGCAGTATTGTGGGCCCCCTCACGGAGCTCACTTCCAAAAAGCAGCCCAAGACGGTGCACTGGACACCCCGCTGTCAGACCGCTTTTGAAACCCTCAAGGCGGCAATGTGCGCTGCCCCTGTACTACAGGCCCCTGACTACGGCAAGGAATTCGTGGTTCAGACAGATGCCTCGGAGTACGGGGTTGGGGCGGTCCTCTCCCAGATGGACACCGAGGGCCTCGACAGACCTGTGGCCTTCATCAGCCGCCGACTGCTGCCCCGAGAACAGAGGTGGAGCACCATCGAGCGGGAGGCATTTGCCGTGGTATGGGCTCTCAAAAAGCTCCGGCCCTACCTTTTCGGCACCCACTTCCGAGTCCAGACTGACCACCGGCCCCTGCGGTGGCTAATGCAGATGCGGGGCGAGAACCCCAAATTGTTGCGATGGTCCATCTCGCTGCAAGGGATGGACTTCACCGTAGAGCACCGGCCCGGCAACGACCACGCCAATGCCGACGGCCTATCCAGATTCTTCCGCCTCGGCGAGGAGAACCCCCAAGGAGATGGGTGACTCTCCCTGCCTTCAGCTGGGGGGGACGCTTGTTGGAGCCGGCCTCGTGGCGTGGTCCTGTTCGCCCTCGCCAAGCCGCACGAGGTCCCCTGCACCTCGGGGCTCCTCCATTTTGGATTGTACGTGACTCTGCGCACCAGCCTACGTGACCCCGCTCAACCCGGCCTCGGCCCCAGCAAGCCCCGACATCAAGGCACCAACAACTGGCCAGGGGGTACCACGTTAACACTTCCCCACTCCCGGCAGAGGGCAGTATCGATGGGACCCCCAACCGTCCTCCCACACCTCGGTGCGATTGCCCCACAGCTCTCCTGGGCCTGGCGCCTCTCCTGCTGAGCGTCTGGCCGCTCCCGACCCGGCCTCTCCGCCCCCCCGGGCGCAAGGGTCCGGACATCAAAGGGCTCCAGACCTATATCTGGGGCGACCCTGCAACAGGACAGCAGTTGTATCCCGGAGTCAAGAGCCCTGCTGATCGGATCGCGGCTGACCCTACAGAGAAAGACTCATCCTGGAACCACGCTCTGAGCCCTGCTGACTACGTCGTGGCTCCACCGTGCTTAAAGACCTTCACGAACCTTTGGGGCCCTGCTGACGCTGTCGCGGCCCGACCTTGTTGAACTTGCCACCAGAGCCCAGCTGACCTCGTCGCGGCTCGACCGAAGCGGACCTACCACCGGAGCCCTGCTGACTGTGTTTCGGCTCGACCCAAGCGGAACTACCACCCGAGCCCTGCAGACACCGTCGCGGCTCTCCACGTCTGAGCTGCTTTGAGACCAGCACCTGCCGCTCCGGTCCCCAGAGCCACCTTCGGCCTAACGCAAGGTCTGGCGCAGAGCTTCCCCGTACCAGGCTGGTACTAAGACTGTCCCGCTACCCTGTCCCTACAAAGACATTGAGACTCTTTCTGGATCTCTCGATCCCCCTGTAAATATTTCGAATGTGCTACTATTGATAAAGTACCTCGATAAGTAACTGATACGGAGTCCTGTGTGGTGGTGTTACTGGGCCTAGTACGATCATAGGAGAAAGACCTCTCCTAGGAGGCTTCTCAGCGGCGCTCGGCTATAACTTTGCGGTAGGAAGGTGCCCCGGAGTGGTCCCCCTGACTCCCCGGTGGTCCTCCCTCCAACAAGGATGTAATGCAACAGAAATCAACAAAATGCATTTTTTACCCAGAGGTCTAATTGCTGCTATAACTTATTACCAATTGATTTATATCTGGTTTTAACCTGGTGCCATTGTATTTATATATATATATATATATATATATATATATATATATATATATATATATATATATGTATATATATATTTATTTATTTATTTATATAAACGTTTACATTTGTTCTCAACGGTGGCTAAACATAAGTGTTTACAAACTAATTGCACTTTTCAAACATAGAATAAACTACAAAATGAAAGATGTCATCTATGTCTATGACTGTCATTGTTTCACGCTATGCACCTTTCATGCTCTGTCACATTAAAAGGCAAAGAAACTTTCGCAGCATTGTCATGTGAACAAGACTCCGTGGGAGTTGAAACACGTAATGGTGACTGCTAATTAAATTGTATGAGGAAATGAGCAGTTCCTAGGGATAGTTGACTAAGAAGGGGGGACGGGGAAGAACAGGTATTTCTTCAAAATGCCCTCACACATCCCAAAGGATGTCATGCTTCATCATTTGGGCATTTGCCCCTCGTCAGGCCGGCGCTGCAATGCCTGACGGGCTCCCGAAACCGGGGCTCTTTATCAGGGATCTTTTGAAGAAGCCATAAGGGTGCGTGTGGGTGTGAGGGCTGGGTAGTGCACAAGGTGTGAGGTAAGTAAAAAAAGGTATAGAGCCGTCCTAGTTAATTCAAGTTTTAATTATTGAGGTAGCTCCAGAATAATTTAAAATATGTGGAAGCCCTGTGTAGGAGTAATATTCCATAAGGGCTAATCAAGCGTGGATGTGGTCAACATGTTTTGTGCCCCTGCTGCCCCAGAAGGGGTCAATGGCACTTCCTCAGGACCAATTTGAAAGTGTAAGGTGAGTGCACTACCAGTTGCTACAAACGGTAGGGGGTATTAATTAGGAACTGGTACTGGGGTATAGAGAGACCCCTCGTGACCTTGTCCCGGCTGACGGGGATAAGACCAGAGCACATTAGTTGCTCCGGTATAGAAGTAGACGAGCAACTTGCCGATGTCCTACCCTCGCTCGGGGCCCAGAGCGAGGGTTTGTTGAAAGACCGCCAACAAACGGTTTGTTCTCCTCCCTTTACAGCTTCCATCCCTGCTTTAAATGTGGGGGTCCCGCAGGGCTCAAGACTCAGCCCTACACTTTTCATTCTTTATATGACCCCCCTGGTGTATTTGGCCGAAGCCCATGGAGCCAAAATTGTATCCTACTCCGACGATACACAACTGCTCTTCACCTGTGATAAGGAGGCAGATTTTAAAGGAGAAGCACCAATTGCATCAACTTAAGTGTAACTCATGTAAATCAGAGATTATTCTTTTTGGTCTTCCCGCCGACAATGTGTTGCATAACTGGTGGCCCCAGGACATGTCTCCCCCACCTCCTCGGTCAAGACAGTTAAAAACCTAGGTATCAGGGTGGAAGATAATTTATCCATGAACTCCCAAATACAAGCTGTAGCGGGCTCCTGTTTTGGAGTGCTCAAGATGCTCAAGCAGTTCTTACCCCTTCTGTTGGCAGCACACAGAAAAATTGTGGTCCAGGCATTAATTACATCTAGGCTGGACTACATTAACGTTCTTTATTTGGGAATCCCAGAATACCTGCTGACACAACTACAGGTCATCCAGAACGCAGCGGCCAGGGCAATACTTATACTTGGCCCCAGAACACTGATGTCCCCCCATCTTAAAACCTTGCACTGGCTCCCGATCTGCAAGAGGATTATTTTTAAAGCGTTGGTTTTAGCCTATAAATCACTCCACGGAATTGGGGCCCCATACCCCAGGAAAAGAGTTCAATTCTACCACCCGCGTTGTGCTCTGAGATCCGCTGCGCTCCAGCTAGTGCGTATCCCCAAATTTCTCCGTGCACAAATTGGTGGTCGCTCCTTCCAGGTGCAAGCAGTGCAACTTTGGAATAGTCTCCCTTTGGCTCTCAGACTGACACAGGACCTCCTCACCTTTAGGAAGTCAGTGAAAACTTGGTCATTCCAGCAATAGCTCACTACTTAGCGAGTTAAGAGCCCACAGTCTGTCACGCTCAGGTTGTTTAAGTGCCGGGACACTCAATTGAGTAGCCGTGCGCCCTACAAATTCCTAGTAACATAACATAACCGAAGAACTCTCCAAATTTCCATGCGGCGAAAAGAGAGTAACGAACACCAAAGGTAGGATGGCAAGATTTATCCTCACACACCTCTGTTCGACGTGTTTCGAGCAACACAGTGCCCTTGATCACATAGATATATTCACTGAAAAAAACCATAAGTTTCAGGGACGTTATAGTTAGAAATTATCTTTCACTGAAAAATCCATAGGTTTCAGGAACGTTTTAGTTAGAAATTAGCATTTAAAAAAACCATAGAAATTCACTGAAAAAAACATAGGTTTCACGGACGTTATAGTTAGTTGGACATTTCACTCGTACAAAACCAGAGAAATTCAGCCGTTATAGTTAGTTGAGCTAACTATAAATCACGCCCCCGCAATGCACTACTGATGACATCACATGTTACATCATTCATGACATGGTCAGTGACATCACTGATGACATCCCTGATGACATCTCAAATGACATTACTGATGACATCACTGATGACATCATTCACGTGATAATCTGATGCACCTCCTCACTAGGGGTAGGCGGAATTTGCGTAGTTGCGCTACGCACAGCGCTGCAAAACAGTAAAAAATCTCAGCGAGCACGCAGAAATTCCGTGAGCACGTGGAATTGCTTGTTCGCAATGCTTTTTTCCTGTTTGCGAACGCTGTTTGCGTGCTCGGGGGGAAATATCTCGTGAATGCACATTTTGAGAACGTGAACAAGCAAAAAATTCCACGAAGCCGAGGAACGCAGAATTTTGGGCAATTCCGCGTTCTTCACGGATCGCAATTTTACCCAAATTCTGTAAATTCCACGAGCGGAACAGAATTTACCACCCAGGTCTACTCCTCACACCCTAATATAACCTTTGATACACCCACTCTAAAATACAAACTACCATTTTCGAAACCATAGACACACCAATACCAGTTACTACATACCCACTCACTGATTCCTAGGTCTACACACACGTCCACTCATTCAACCATACAGAAAGAAAGAGACAAGTGAGGTGCAGAAAGAAGTAAGAGCAGTGCAGAAAGAACCAACAGTGGTGCTGAAAGAGGCAACAGAGCTACAGAAGGAGTCACGAGGGGTGCAGAAAGAAGGAAGAGGAGTGCAGAAAGAAGCAACAGAGGTGCTGAAAGAGCCACAAGGGGTTCAGAAAGAAGGAAGAGAAGTGCAGAAAGAAGCAACAGAGGTGCTGAAAGAGGCACAAAGGGTGCAGAAAGAAGTAAGAGCAGTGCAGAAAGAACCAACAGTGGTGCTGAAAGAGGCAACAGAGGTACAGAAGGAGGCACGAGGGGTGCAGAAAGAAGGAAGAGGAGTGCAGAAAGAAGCAACAGAGGTGCTGAAAGAGCCACAAGGGGTTCAGAAAGTAGGAAGAGAAGTGCAGAAAGAAGCAACAGAGGTGCTGAAAGAGGCAAAAAGGGTGCAGAAAGAGGCAAGAGAAGTGCAGAAAGAAGCAGCAGCGGTACAGAAAGAGGCAAGAGTAGTGCAGAAAGAGGGAAGAGAGGTGTAGAAAGAGGCAAGAGAGTTGCACAAATAGGGAAGAGGGGTGCAGAGAGAGAGACAGGAGGGGTGCAGAAAGAATTACCAGAGGTGCCAAAAGAGGCAAGAGAGGTACAGAAAGAAGCAAGTGAAGTGCAAAAAGAGCTAAGAGAATTGCTGAAAGAAGCAACAGAGGTTTGGAAAGAAGCAAGAAAAGTGCAGAAAGAGTCAAGTGTGGTGCAGAAAGAAGCAAGAGCTGTGCAGAAAGAACCAACAGAGGTGCAAAAAGCGGAAAGAGGAGTGCAAAAAGAGATAGGAGAGGTGCAGAAAGAGGCAAGAGAGGTACAGAAAGAAACAAGAGAGGTGCAGAAACAAGCAAGAGAAGTGCAGAAAGAGCTAAGAGAATTGCTGAAAGAACCAACTGAGGTGCAAAAAGGGGCAAGAGGGGTGCAGAAAGAGATAGGAGAGGTGCAGAAATAGGCGAGAGAGGTGCAGAAAGAAACAAGAGAGGTGCAGACACAAGCAAGAGAAGTGCAGAAAGAGCTAAGAGAATTGCTGAAAGAAGCAACAGAGGTTTGAAAAGAAGCAAGAAAAGTGCAGAAAGAGTCAAATGTAGTGCAGAAAGAAGCAAGAGCAGTGCAGCAAGAACCAACAGTGGTGCAAAAATAGGCAAGAGGGGTGCAGAAAGAGATATGAGAGGTGCAGAAAGAGATAAGAGAGGTACAGAAAGAGGCAGGAGGGGTGCAAAAAGAAGGAAGAGAAGTGCAGAAAGAGGCAAGAGAATTGCTGAAGGAAGCAACAGAGGTGTAGAAAGAAGCAAGGGAAGTGCAGAAAGAGGCAAGTGAGGTGCAGAAAAAAGCAAGAACAGTGTAGAAAGAACCAACAGAGGTGCAAAAAGAGGCAAGAGGGGTACAGAAAGAGATACAAGAGGTACAGAAAGAAGCAAGAGAGGTGCAGAAAGAAACAAGAGAGGTGCAGACACAAGCAAGAGAAGTGCAGAAAGAGCTAAGAGAATTGCTGAAAGAAGCAACAGAGATTTGGAAAGAAGCAAGAAAAGTGCAGAAAGAGTCAAATGTGGTGCAGAAAGAAGCAAGAGCAGTGCATAAAGAACCAACAATTGTACAATAAGAGGCAAGATGGGTGCAGAAAGAGATAGGAGAGGTGCAGAAAGAGGCAAGAGAGGTACAGAAAGAGGCAGGAGGGGTGCAAAAAGAAGAAAGAGAAGTGCAGAAAGAGGCAAGAGAATTGCAGAAAGAGACAAGTAAGGTACATAAAGAAGCAAGAGCAGTGCAGAATGAACCAACATAGGTGCAAAAAGAAGCAAGAGGGGTGCAGAAATAGGTAGGAGGGGTGCACAAAGAGGCAAGAGAGGTACAGAAAGAGGCTGGAGGGGTGCAGAAAGAAGAATGAGAAGAGCAGAAAGAGGCAAGAGAATTGCTGAAAGAAGCAACAGAGGTGTAGAAAGAAGCAAGGGAAGTGCAGAAAGAGGCAAGTGAGGTGCAGAAAAAAGCAAGAACAGTGTAGAAAGAACCAACAGAGGTGCTGAAAGAGGCGCAAAGTTTGCAGAAAGAGCAAGAGAATTGCAGAAAGAGGTAACAGAGGTAGAGAAAGAGGCAAAAGATGTGCAGATACAGGCAGGAAAGGTGCAGAAACAGGGAACAGGGGTGCAGAAAGAGGCAAGACAGGTGCAGAAAGAGAAAAGAGGGGTACATAAAGGGGCAAAAGATTTGCAGAAAAAAGCAACAGAGGTGCTGTAAGAGGCAAGTGAGGTGCAGAAAGAAGCAATAGAGGTACAAAAAGAGGCAAGAGGGGTGCAGAAAGAGATAGGAGAGGTGCAGAAAGAGGCAAGAGAGGTACAGAAAGAGGAAGGAGGGGTGCAAAAAGAAGAAAGAGAAGTGCAGAAAGAGGCAAGAGAATTGCTGAAGGAAGCAACAGAGGTGTAGAAAGAAGCAAGGGAAGTGCAGAAAGAGACAAGTAATGTACATAAAGAAGCAAGAGTAGTGCAGAATGAACCAACAGAGGTGCAAAAAGAAGCAAAAGGGGTGCAGAAAAAGGTAGGAGGGGTCCACAAAGAGGCAAGAGAGGTACAGAAAGAGGCTGGAGGGGTGCAGAAAGAAGGACGAGAAGAGCAGAAAGAAGTAAGAGAATTGCTGAAAGAAGCAACAGAGGTGTAGAAAGAAGCAAGAGAAGTGCAGAAAGAGGCAAGTGTGGTGCAGAAAAAAGAAAGAACAGTGTAGAAAGAACCAACAGAGGTGCTGAAAGAGGTGCAAAGTTTGCAGAAAGAGCAAGAGAATTGCAGAAAGAGGTAACAGAGGTACAGAAAGAGGCAAAAGATGTGCAGATACAGGCAGGAAAGGTGCAGAAACGGAAAAGGGGTGCAGAAAGAGGCAAGAGAGGTGCAGAAAGAGAAAAAAGGGGTACAGAAAGGCGGCAAGAGATTTGCAGAAAAAAGCAACAGAGGTGCTGTAAGAGGCAAGTGAGGTGCAGAAAGAAGCAATAGAGGTGCAGAAAGAGGCAAGAGGGGGCAGAAAGAGGTAGGAGAGGTGCAGAAAGAGGCAAGAGAGGTACAGAAAGAGGAAGGAGGGGTGCAAAAAGAAGGAAGAGAAGTGCAGAAAGAGGCAAGAGAATTGCTGAAGGAATCAACAGAATTGTCGAAAGAAGCAAGAGAAGTGCAGAAAGAGACAAGTGCGGTGCATAAAGAAGCAAGAGCAGTGCAGAACGAACCAACAGAGGTGCTCAAGGGGTGCAGAAAGAGCAAGAGAAGTGCAGAAAGAGGTAACAGAGGTACAGAAAGAGGCAACAGATTTGCAGAAACAGGCAGGAAAGGTGCAGAAACAGGGAACAGGGGTGCAGAAAGAGGCAAGAGAGGTGTAGAAAGAGAAAAGAGGGGTGCAGAAAGGGGCAAGAGATTTGCAGAAAAAACAACAGAGGTGCTGAAAGACGCAAGTGAGATGCATGGGACCCCACTACAAAACACTTCAACTGTTCACACTGTAAGTTTCAAAGCCACCCTACCACACCCTCCCCCCTGTTCCGCATGGTTCTACTCAACTGCAGATCCCTCCCAAAACATGCCACAGAAATATCCCTGCTGATCTCGGACACAGACCCCGACGCCATTATCCTCACGGAAACTTGGCTCCAATCTGACTCCGACCCCGAGGTCATTCAATCACTCCCTGCAGAATACCAAATTCTCCGAGCAGATCGCTCTTCTGGAAAAGGCGGCGGCATAGCCATTATTTATAAAAACTGCTACACCTGCCGCTCCTTTCCAACTAATCTATCCAACTGCGAACACCTCACTTTCTCGCTGGACTTTTCCCCTACCTGTACCTTCTCAGGGACTCTCATCTACCGTCCATGCGGCACTCCGACTAATTTTATAAACCAACTTGCCCCAGAGATAGCCAGTGGTATCTGCTCATCACCTAATTACACTCTATTAGGCGATCTAAATGTGCACTTAGACGACCCCCTGGATTCGGCAGCCACCGAAGTACGAAATAATCTACTAGCACTAGATCTCCCCCAACTAGTTCTGCAACCCACCCACGAAAAAGGTCACCTCTTGGATCCTATCTTCAGTAACTGTACCCATTTTACAGTTAATTCACCCATCACCCTCCCATGGACGGACCACTTCATGATCCCATTCTCCTGGGCACCAGCAGAATCTTGCCCCACACCACTCCCTGCCCCAAGCAGAAACCGCAAATGGTCACAACTCAATACCAACCTGTGGACCTCCGCACTGGAAGTTTCTGCCCCGGAAAACAGCCCCGATCCGATCATCAGTAACGACAATTTTAATAAATGGATTACCACCTCTTTAGACTCCACTATCCCGTTTAAGGACATCAAATCCAAACATAGACCTAAAAATGCCCCTTGGTACTCCCAGGACCTGCGCACTCTTAAGAGAGAATGCCAAAGACTGGAACGGAAATGGCGCCTCGACTATTCTCATACCAACAAAACTGAATATCGGGCGTCTTTAAAACTCTATAAAATCAACATAAAAAAGGCCCAAGCCAGCTTGTTCGAAAATAAGATTAACGAAGCAGCATCCAAACCTAAGGAAATTTACCAGATCGCAAAAAATCTGCTAAAACTCCCAGACAAGCTTCCAGATCCTCTGACCGCACAAACTCGCTGCAATGAACAGGCTGACTATTTTTACAATAAAATAGCCACGATCTACTCCTCCTTCCCCCCATCCCCTCACCCCCTATCGGCTCAACAGTATACCAGACCCACCCCTCCTACTTCTCTGGAAACCTTCCCTCCTCTGCAGTCCACCAAGCTAGAATCCATAATACTACAAATCAAGTCTGGATCCCCTGGTGACCCAGCCCCAGCCCCAGCTCGTTTCCTAAGAACTATTACCCCCACCATCCTCCCCACTATTCTGAACCTAATCAACAACTCTCTCTCAGTAGGGCTTGTTCCCCCAAAGTGGAAACAAGCTATAGTGAAGGCTCTCCTGAAGAAATCCAATCTAGACCCGATGAATCCGGGGAACTACCGCCCGATCTCTTTGCTACCATGGATGACTAAAATCGCGGAAAAATACGTCAATCAATGCCTGGCAGAATTCTTGGAAACTAACAACTCTTTGGACACCTCTCAGACTGGATTCCGCCCCATGCACGGAACGGAAACTGCTTTATTAGCAGTAACAAAAGGAGCTAGAAAAATCGTGGATCAGGGCGGCACTGCGGCCATCATTTTACTGGACCTCAGTGCCGCCTTCGACACTGTAAATCATGACATCTTATGCCACAGAATGTCAGAGCTAGGGATAACCTCCACTGCTGCGACCTGGCTACACTCCTTTCTTTCTAGCCGCTCCTTCTTATGTCTGCGAGGGCAATGCCACCTCGCCCGGCAAACCACTTAGTTGTGGGGTTCCTCAGGGCTCATCCTTGAGCCCCACACTATTTAACATTTACATGCTTCCCCTTGCAGAAATAATACGCCATTTTGGCGTTCAAGTCGTGTCTTACGCCGACGACACGCAATTAGTGGTTACCCTGACTCATCCCTCTTCTTACTCCAGCGATCTCAGAGGCTGCATGGAAGCAGTATGCACCTGGATGAGCCAGTCCTCCCTGAAGCTGAACGGCAACAAAACAGAGCTAATGGTGCTGGGTAACTCCCCCCAAAAATCCATCGACTCTCTGTGACCGCCAGCACTAGGCCCCGCACCCCCAGCCGTGAATTCCATCAAGAGCCTGGGCATCTGGCTGGACAACGCATTAACCTTCGGCCACCAAGCAACCAAACTAGCAGCCACCTGTATAGGTATTATGAGACTCATACGAAAGATCCTACCGCTCCTCCCTTTCAAGGCCAGACAGATCTTGGTCCAGGGTCTAATCCTCTCCCGGCTAGACTTCGGAAATGCCCTTTACCTAGGAGCCCCCGAATCCACCCTAAAAAAACTGCAGGTTATCCAAAACTGCGCAGCTCGCACTCTCCTACGCATCCCCAGACGGCAATCAGTGAAATCTGAATTAAGAGCCCTTCACTGGCTGCCAGTAAAGGATAGAGTCAATTTTAAAAGCATGTGCATCACCCACCGTGCTTACTGGAGGAAAGGAGCAACCCTGAATCACACCTTAATCACCCTCTACCACCCCAACAGGCAGCTGAGGTTGACCCTCGCCTTCCAAGTCATTATTCCTAGGTTCAAAAAAGAAAGAAGTGGAGGAAGAATGTTCTCAACAAACGCGGCCAGGCTCTGGAACTCCCTCCCACTCTATCCGATCTGAACCTAACATCCTGCTTTTCCGTAGAAAATTAAAAACCTTTTTCTTCAGGAGATAACCTCGACCCGCGCCGCCCACTTGTATTCTGTTAAAGCGCTAGGACGCCTGCGGGTAGCTATCGCGCTATATAAAAATGTATTCCATTCCATTATTCAATTCCATTCCAGAAGGAGGCAAGAGATCTGCAGAAAAAAGCAACAGTGGTGCTGTAAGAGGCAAGTGAGGTGCAGAAAGAAGCAATAGAGGTGCAGAAAGAGGCAATAGAAGTGCAGAAAGAAGCAAAAGAGGTGCAGAAAGAGGCAAGAGGGGTGCAGAAAGAGGAGAGAGAAGTGCAGAAAGAAGCACAAGAGGTGTTCAAAGAGGCAAGAGGGATGCAGGAAATGGCAGGAGCAGTGCAGAAAGACCCAAAACAGAGGTGCAAAAGGAGGCACAAGGGGTGCAGAAAGAAAGAAGAGAAATGCAGAAAGAAGCAACTGAGGTGCTGAAAGAGGCACAAAGGGTGCATAAAGAGGCAAGAGAAGTGCAGAAAGAAGCAACAGAGGTACAAATAGAGGCAAGAGTGGTGCAGAGAGAGGGAAGAGTGGTGTAGAAAGAGGCACGAGAGTTGCACAAATAGGGAAGAGGGATGCAGAAAGGGGCAGGAGGGGTGCAGAAAGAAGCAACAGAGGTGCTGAAAGAGTTAAGAGAGGTGCAGAAAGAAGCAAGTGAAGTGCAGAAAGAAGGAACAGAGGTGCAGAAAGAGGCAAGAGAGGTGCAGAAACAAGCAAGAGAAGTGCAGAAAGAGGCAAGAGAATTGCTGAAAGGCGCAACCGAGGTTTAGAAAGAAGCAAGAGAAGTACAGAAAGAGGCAAGTGAGGTGCAGAAAGAAGCAAGAGCAGTGCAGAAGGAACCAACAGAGGTGCAAAAAGAGGCAAGAGGGGTGCAGAAAGAGGTAGGAGAGGTGCACAAAGAGGCAAGAGAGGTACAGAAAGAGGCAGGAGGGGTGCAAAAAGAAGGAAGAGAAGTGCAGAAAGAGGCAGGAGAATTGCTGAAAGAAGCAACAGAGGTGTAGAAAGAAGCAAGAGAAGTGCAGAAAGAGGCAAGTGAGGTGCAGAAAGAAGCAAGAACAGTGCAGAAAAAAACAACAGAGGTGCGAAAGAGGCAGTGGTGCAGTAAAAGGTAGGAGGGGTGCACAAAAGGGCAAAAGGGGTATAGAAAGAGGCAGGAGAGGTGCAAAAAGAAGGAAGAGAAATGTAGAAAGAGGCAAGAGAATTGCTGAAAGAAGCAACAGAGGTGTTAGAACGAAGCAAGAGCAGTGCAGAAAGAACCAACAGAGGTGCTGAAAGAGTGCAGAAAGAGCAAGAAAAGTGCTGAAAGAGGTAACAGAGGTACAAAAAGAGGCAAGAGATGTGCAGAAGCAGGCTGGGAAGGTGCAGAAAAAAGCAACAGGGGTGCAGAAAGAAGCAAGAGAGGTGCATAAAGAGAACAGAGGGGTGCAGAAAGGGGCAAGAGATCTGTAGAAAAAAGCAACAGAGATGCTGAAAGAGGCAAGTGAGGTACAGAAAGAAGCAAGAGAGGTGCAGAAAGAAGGAAGAGATGTGCAGAAAGAAGTAACAGAGGTGAAGAAAGAGGCAAAAAGGGTACAGAAAGACATAAGAGGGATACAGGAAAAGGGGATGCGCCAGCAAGTGAAAAATAATTTTCTGCCACATACTTGCCTGATCGTCGCCGTGAGGGGAACGGCTTGAGGGGGCAGAAGCAGCTCCTTACCAGGAATTCTCGAACCGCCGTGAGGGGAACGGCTAGGAAACTACCTTTCCCAGCAGGCCACCTCTGGCACTTGCCTCGGACGTCATCTGGCAGAGCCGGGGGGGGGGGGTTAAAACATCTACAGGTCTTCCGCAGCGCGGGCCGCGTCAGCTAGTGAAATATAATTTTCTGCCACATACTTGCCTGATCGTCGCCGTGAGGGGAATGGCTTGAGGGGCAGAAGCAGCTCCTTACCAGGAATTCTCGAACCTCCGTGAGGGGAACAGCTAGGAAACTACCTTTCCCAGCAGGCCACCTCTGGCGCTTGCCTCGGACGTCATCTGGCAGCGCCGGGGGGTTTAAAACATCCACAGGTCTTCCGCAGCGTGGGACGCGCCCCGGTGGCGCCCGGGCGAAGCCCGGGCCAAGGGCGGGCCCGTCCTTGCCCGTCATCGCCAGAGGGAGCCAGGACAGGGCCACCCCTCTAATCCATGAGCTCCGGAGCCGACATATTGACATGAGAACAAGGTACTGTGACCACCCTTGCTGTGTATACGTGGGAGTGTTTCTTTAATGATTAGGACCCCAGGACTGTCTGATGAGATCGTTGAACAGTTTGTGAGGATCTCGATTATTGTACACGGATCCACATAACATCAGCATTGTTCACAGGGTGAAATCAGGTCGAAAACCTGCTGGATTGACTAGGGTGTCTGCTGAGATAGCGTGCAGGAGACCTGCGTAGGTCTTACAGTCCTAGGAGTCCTGCCATTGCCCCATCTGAATCTATCTGAAATTGGGTCTCTTAAACGTCCATTGACTTTCTGTTAAGAGGCCTTTCAGCCGGCGTGCTGGAGCAAAAACTGGGGCTAAGGGCGGGCCTATCCAAACACTAGTTTGTGCCCTGGTTGTTAGGGGAGACGCTCCAAACAGGGTTGCTGTCAACTGGGATTGCCTGAGCGCACCAAACGAAGGACTCAACTGCCCAGGAGACAGTTGGACTCTGACATCAGTAGCGGCCACCCTCCTAACTAGCGGGGTTTACATCTATTGCTTACGCCTCCCGCTTTGCAGTAGTCGCTTCGAAAGGGGTTGCCTGCAACTCGGTCTGTTGCCGTTAGGGGCCAGAGGAGGCCGGGCTGGGCAACCCCTCAAAGATCTGCACCCTGCTATCGGATTATAGACTTAGTTACAAAAGATATTGTTGGTTGTAAAAGGTAAAAGGGTGTCCCTGTAGGTTACAAATTTTAACAGCACAGTTGTTTTTACCCAATTATCCTATATTTGGTTCGTAAATTTCCTCTTGTTCTTTTCAATATTTTGGGGATTGAGGGGACTTTTGTTGATTGGCATCTGTTTGATCCTAAAAGCTTATCTCTATTAACGGCCGCAATGGGAAAAACTAGCTACAAACCTCACCCAATGACTAGGCACCATGTTGCCGTGACTCAATCCCTTCCGAGCCTAACAGCAATTGATAAGATGCTCCAAAAAACGATAGGGGTGGATGCGACAGCAATAGAAAATACGGAGAGGCGACTATCGATTACTCCAGTTGGCCCTCTACTACAGCAAGAGGGAGACCTCTCTATAGCTACAGTTAATCCCCTTGACTGCAGCTTCCTCCGTACATCATCTTTTTCTGAGTTACCCTATGTCCAGCCTGTTACTACTATTGTTACTAGCCCAACACCGCCCAACCGTGCTTCGCAAGTTTTGGTGGAAAAGGTAGCCAATTCCCGCCAAAAAAGTAAGAAAAGTAAAACCCAGAAGAAACAAAGTAAAAAAACTTCTCCTTTGATTGTACCGGTACAGATTGCCGACGGTCCATCTACAGCCCCAGTAGGAACTTCCAGTCCGAAATTGAACAGGTTATCGGCTCCCTTATTAAACCATTGGTATGTAAAGTGGATAGATTGGTTTCTAGTTAATAACATAGATCAAGGGAAGCCGAAAATTGTGAGCCAAATAACAAAAGAAACTAATGGATTGAACCCGAGTACTACTAACCCTATTTCTCAAGTTGCTGATGGTGTAGAAAGGCACCTTGCTGCTGGGCTAATTCCGGACAAGCTAGAACTAACCGGTGGATCCCGGGTATCGCCTAGCAGCAACATTAACAGCACAGCTTCAGTAGTTACACAGACAGTAGGCAATCGACCTCCGGGACCGGCTCTGTCACTGCTTAATGATGGGAAAGGAATGGGTGGCTCTAGTATAGTGCCGAGGGGCGGAACCAGTACCGGGGCATGAAACCAGGACCGACAAGTTCTAGGAAATAGAAATAGCCCAGTAAGGGGACATTCTGCTAAATTGCCCATTATTAATTTACCCCCGGAGTCCTTGCCTTATGTTGTGGTACTCACTGGGGTTCCCCCTTTGGCCCATGGAAAAAGTGAGGACCACAGTGAGCTTAAAAATAAATGTATACATTGGCTAAGGACCAATAGACCCTCACCACCCAGTCAATCTGGGGAAATTCTGACACTCAGAAAAGTTGATTGGGTTGGGCCCAGACCTAAAAATCGTACAGGAAATTGTGTGATCATAAATTTTAGACACAAAAGTGCTGTGGAATTTATATGTAATGGTCTCCCCGTCTGGTCGAACACCCAAATCTTCCCCTTGCCCCTCTCATACTTTTACCCAAATGTTCAGAGGAGACTAGGCTGGGACCCGAATTACAGACAACGGGGGGCTCATGATAAATCTCCCTACAGTTTCCTTCAGGGGATAGCAGCCGGGGAGCATACAAGTTCATTTTCTCCCTTGCTTTCTTTATTCCCCCAAAATAATAGGTTTAGCCCCCTTGAATTGGTCGATTGATGCCCCGAGGGATATTGCCCCATATCTCCCATGGCTTAGATAAACAAATTGGTGAGACAAAGGGAAGGGTTTCTTCTTCACCTCAAATGAACTTAAGCACAAATTATCTTCAAACTAATGAAGATATGATGCAACGGGGGGCACTAATACAATCTGTGGAGATTACCGCCCTTAACGATCCACCACCTCCTCATTATAGGGGAATTTGAGTATAGAAATCCGACCTTGGATGTCGGGAACTGTACTGGTTTGGAAAGAGCACAAAGCAACCCAGTAAGAACCGAGGGCCACATAAAAATCCTGTCCTGGAATATGGCTGGATTAAAAAATAAATTGCCATTGCCAGAGTGGGGCTCCTTCATGGCTCTCCACGATATCTGTTTGATGCAGGAAACTTGGGCATTGGAGGAGAGTGTTGTGCCGGGGTATGCTACTTTTCATACCTTGGCTCCAATTGGGGCCAGGGGGAGGCCATCGGGTGGGCTTACAACATGGGTGGCTACGCACTTGGGTGTCAGGGCTGTACAAATGCACACTAATTCCCCAGACATCCAGTGTGTACTCCTGACCCCAGAAAATATGCCACAGTTGGCCATATTGAATATTTATTCAAGACCCACCAAGTGCGGGCGGGAGTCTGTTGCAGTTGATGTACTCAAAAACTGTATCCAGTCACTTGACCCAACAACAGCATTCGTGATTGGAGGAGACTTCAACTGCCAGTGTGAGCCCCTGGTGAGTTCTGAGTGGGGTGAACAAGATAATGAAGACCAGCTGTGGCATGTCCCCGAACCACAGATTACCCCCGTTAAGGCTTGGACTCCACTGGTCCTGCAATTACAATCATTTACCCTCTCAACTTCTATGCGGGCGTGTAATGGACGGGTGGAGCCAGATAGACCTGGGACAGCTACGTTTAATAGACTACACCAAACTTCCATCATTGATTACATAATGATGGAAACTAAATACTGGGATAGGTTGCTGGAGTTTAGGGTCATCCCAAGGTGCGATAGTGATCACAATGCCCTTGTACTAACACTAAAATCCGGAAGCTTTGGGTTGACAAACCCATCGCCCGATGCAACCAGTGTCATTCCTCCCTATATAATAACCAACAATAGACGTAGGGTTAAATGGCCACACCTACAGGAGTCCCCCACTCTATTGGTGAAAATTTATAACATAGTCATACCTTCGATTCTCGAAACGGGGGATGACGTCCACAAGGGCAGAGCAGTGAAAATCCACGAGCAAATGGTAGAGAATTTAGTGGATATGTTCTGCCCTGTGGTTGCGGCCAAATCATCACGGGACAAGTTACACCCCTGGTATGACGCCCGATGTAGAAAGGCAAAAAAAGATCTATTGGCTGCCATCAAAGCCCAAGATAGAGTATGTATAAAGAAATCTCGACTTCTCTACAAAAAGGCAATTCTAAGGGGTAAGAAGGATTGGGAGGATAAGATATGGGAAGAGATGGGATCCGCGCTTAAGCGTAGGGATACCAAATTATTTTGGGCTACCGTTGCAACAGCCACGAACGGGGGTGATAGGGCATGTGCCCCAAACATAGCGTCATCTGTGTGGGAGGCACACTTTAGTGCTCTATACGCCAGTGTTGAATTGGACACTATAATTGATCCAAGTTGTAAACCCCCGAAGGAATTGGGATTGAAGTGGTCGGCTGTCCTACCACATGGGGTAGATGGGGTTCTTTACCCATCGACCTCCCAGGGCTCCCCCATGAGTATCGACTGGAGGGGGCCTTGGGTGGATGGCGGAAGAAGAACCAAAATGATATTGGGGATGGGAGGTACCCTGAATGCCTTGAAAATATTACCTTGAAGGAGGTTGAGTCAGCATTGGGAAGGCTACCTCCTAACAAGGCCCCAGGTCTGGATAAACTTCCAGGAGATCTATTTTGTACGCAGCCAAAAATATGGGCACCGTATTTGGCTGTCCTGTTTAATGAGATTTTATTTGGAATTGATCTGCCGGGGTCATGGTTAGGGGCTGAGGTGGTTCCCATTTATAAAAAGGGTTGCCCGCTAACCCCATCCAACTACAGGCCCATTAGCCTTATAGACACAACCCAAAAGCTAATGGGCAGGATTATTCTGGATCGTATCCTGGGTTGGATGGAGGAAAAGGAAGTATTAACAACACTCCAGGCAGGATTTAGGTCAGGCATTTCTACCCTGGACCAAATATTCCATCTGCAGGTCCTATTTTGGAAAACTGCAAGTGTGGAGGGTGGCAGCCTCTACCTTGTGTTTGTTGACCTGCGTGCGGCATTTGATCTTGTTCCCAGGGCTAAGCTATGGGAGGTCCTGGCTGACCTGGGTCTCCCGCCCTACCTTTTGACAGCTTTAATTAGACTACATACTAACAACTATGCTCGGGTTAGGTGCAGGAGGAATGGGGAACTATCTAAATGTTTTCCTGTCCTGAGGGGAGTACGCCAGGGTTGTGTCCTGGCCCCAACGCTATTTAGTCTATATATAAATGGTCTGGTTGACCATCTGTCGGGTATTACAGATAGTGATTCTCCTAGACTAGCGACTGGGAGAGTGCCTGCTCTGATGTTTGCGGATGACACTTTGTTGCTATCCAAAACATCATCGGGCCTCCAGCGTACCCTGGACGGGTTTGTGGCATTTTGCGCCTTGCGGGGACTGGAAATAAACTTGGATAAAACCAAGTATATGATCTTCAGTCCCCCAAGGCGGACACGACCGAACCCTGTCCTTAACGGGACCCCTTTGGAACGGGTAAAAATATTTGTTTATCTTGGCATAACCATAACAGAGAATTTTGAATGGGGGCCCCAAATCTCTAAATCTGCCCTTAAATTAACGCAAATGAGTGGAGGTATCAGTAAAGTCAATAGGATATCCGATCTTAAACCGGTAGCCCCGGCCCTCGAAATTTACCGATTACAAGCTAGAATGGCCTCAATCTATGGTGCTGAATTTTGGGGCCATAAAAATATTTCTAATCTTTTGAGGGTGGAGCAGAATTTTATGAGGATTTTGGTAGGATTACCATCAAGTACACCACTCATTCCCTTACGTTTTGATCTGGGGCTTGAGCCGATAGGTGAGCTCGTAGCCGCAAGGCCTATGTTATACTGGAAGAGGTTGTGGTCTGTTCCCGAGTTGGCCTCCTATAGAGCTGAGTTTTTGGAGATCTGGCCCCAATTAAAAAAACTAAATATCCCATGGTTGCTCTACATTAAGGCTTTTAGTAAAAGGCTAGGTATTCCGCAGATATGGGAGACTCCTGAGCTGTCCTGTTTGGGGATGACGAAATCAGACTTTCAAATTCAAATTTGCAGAGATCGGGTACTCTGGGTAGGCTCTCTGCTGAGTTCCTCTTAGTTAAAACGGAGCCCCGTTTTGAGGAACTTCTAGATGTAATACAACCGCCTCTAGCGAGGAAGCTGTATCTCCAACTAAGGCATGGTAGCCTGCCCATCAGGATTTTTACCTCAAAATGGTCCAAATCAGAAGGGGAAGCCTGTCCCATATGTAATTACAAAAGTGAAGATGTTTCTCACATTCTGTTTTTTTGCCCCGCATATGTTCGAATTAGGAAATGTTGGTTAATCCCGATATGTAGGAACCTCGGATTTCGCTATTTTGCACAGGCCTGTCGGGTTTTGATTTATGATACCCACTCTCCCATTGTTTTTGCCGTATCCCATTTTTTACTTGGTATGTGGCGCAGAAGACAAATTTTGTTGCAAAAATGTGATAGATAAAGTTTTTCTTTTTCAAACTCGACCTTTGATAACTTCTGAATTTAATCTCTTTTTAACATTGTCTTTTATCTTGTTTTTAATTCTTGTGCTTTGTATGTATTTTATCTGCACTTTTATGGTCTTTGACCGAAATAAAGTTATCAATGATGATGATACAGGAAAAGGCAAGAGAGGTGCAGAAAGAGGGAAGACGGTGCAGAAGAGGCAAGAGGGGTACAGAAAGAAGCAAATGAGGTGTAGAAAGAGGATAGAGAGGTGCAGAAAGTAGAAGAGATTTTCAGAAAGAGGCAAGTGAAGTGAAGAAAAAGAAATGTGCAGAAAGAAGCAACAGAAATGCAGAAAGAGGCAAGAGAGGCGCAGAAAGAAGTAACAGAGGTGAAGAAAGAGGCAAAAAGGGCAAGAGTGGCTGCACACCATTAGAACCAATTTAACACCCACATTTAGCAATAAGTAAAATGTGACCATTCTAGGTTTGCGAAGGGCCTTCCACCATGCTGTAAAACGTGTCGCTGCATTGTAACATTTGAGCTGTTTGAGCTAGAAACCAGGCTTTTTTTGTTCAAAACTGCAGATTAGGGAGCAGATGATGAATTATGTGGCTAATGCAGAAAATGTATAATTGTGCGAAAGTCGGTGCAGCCAAACAGTCGCATAATTCCAGTGGTCCTGCTCATACCTCTGACTAGGTCCAGAATTGCTCCTTAGTGATTCCTTCTTTTTTTGTCTCACTGAGTTCATAGTTGAGCTTCTATGGAAACGAGGAAGACTAAACCTGAGGTTACCACTCCACAACACAGACTACCATACCACATAATTACTCTCCATAAAACATAATCCCACTAAACATAATTCCAATACACTAAATACCACATACTTTCTATCCACATAATTTCACTGCACAACATACCATATAATTTCACTACACACAACGTACATCCACACCACTCCCAAAAACACTAGTAAAAAAGTTTACATTTACAACGCCAATAGCTCTTACTCTCGCAAATACAAAACCTATTACAGGAGGTACCAGTAGGGCTCCCAAAGTCCCTCAGGAGTAAATTGGACTTAATCCCCCATCCCGTAGTCTGCCAGGAGGTGCGTTTGCAGAGTGGTGGAGAAAGGGGGCATGGCCACCGAAGACGTCTTAGCAATCCTACTGTGTGGGACTGACTGGAGGTAACAAGAGGGGTACATGGCCCCCAAGGACATCCTTGGGCGCCAACTCCCCCTCCTATTACCTCCAGTGAGTAGCACACAGCAGGATTGCTAAACTCTCATAACAGGCCATGCCCCCTTTGCCCACCACTCTGCAAACGGGCTCCCTGGCGTGCTCTTTGATGGGGATTCGCTGGGGGTCCTTAAGGGCCAACTAGCCTACCTATTACCTCCAGTAAGCCCCACACAGTGGGATTGCTGAGAGGCGGACACAGGCCACACTCCCTTTCTCCACCACTCTGCTGGTACATTCTACGTTGGAGGATTAAGTCCCCTTTCCTCCTGAGGGTCCCTAAGGGCTAACTAGCCCTCCTGTTACCTCCAGTAAGCCCCATACAGCTGGAATGCTGAGAGTGGTCCAAGGCCACGCCCCCATTTTACACCACTAAGCAAACCCACCTCCTGGTGCACTGCTGCTCGGGGGATGAGGTCCTCAGGACACAATAGGACCGCAACGCCCCACCAGCAGTGCGCCAAGAGGCGTGTTTGCAGAGTGCTGTAAAAAGGGGCATGGCCTTGGACCACTTCTCTGCAATCCAACTGTGTGGCGCTTTCTGGAGGTACTTGGTGGGCTAGTTGGCCTCCAGGACCCTCAGTATTCAAGGGGACTTAATTCCCCAACTTAGAACGCGCCAGGGGGCGTGTTTGCAGAGTCTTGCAGGAAGGGGGCGGTGCCTCCAGCGAGTTGCCGGTTTCTTTTTTTTATATATATTTTTAGATGGGGGGCTGTGTGGCCCCCCTGCGTTTAGTTTTTTTGGGGCCTTGGGGACTGACCCTTTTTAAAAAAAAAATCCATAAAACGGGAAGGGGGACATGCGGCCCCCCTCCCGAGGCCGATTATGACCCCGGGGACCCCATCCCCCCGGTTATGGCCTCCTTTTAAAAATATATTAATAGGGAAGGGGGGCCGTGTGGCCCCCTTGCCTGGGCCAATTTTGGCCCCGGGGACCCCATCCCCCGGGGCATGGCCTCCTTTATAAAAATATATTTTTTGGGATGGGGGGCCGCTTAGCCCCCTTCCCTAGGCCACTAATGGTCCCGGAGACCCCATTCCCTGGGGCTAGCCTGTTTTTAAAAAAATAATTAAAGGGGAGGGGGCCGAGTGGCCCCCCTCCCGGGCCACTATTGGTCCCGGGGACCCTATCCCTATTTGCACAGGTGATAAGCAGGTCTTAATCCCGCGGAACAACTGAGGCACGAGACACGGAACAACGTACCTGTTCGCAGGGGCATCACTACAGCAACGAACTCGGAAGGGGACAGCCGGCGACCCGATGGGCAAGAATCACTAAGGGGTTGATGGTAATGGCACCCACTATGGACCTTCATTATTACTCTGGACCACATCTACCAGGGTGCTTTGCAACAAACACGCCCACTGGGGCGGGATTAAGACCTGCTTATCACCTGTGCAAAATCAATGGCCATGCTTCCACTCTCCCGACCAACACCATGCCATGAGGAAGAGATTGACTCTCGAAACGCGTAGGCAAGTGGTGTAACATTGCGCTGTGAGGTCCTCCCTGAGTCCGCTGCTGCCTCCCGAATAAAGAAGGTTGAAACATAGCGTTGTGTGGGTATCTTCAATTGCGGAGCAAGTTCGATTGGAATATATTTATTTATATATATACACATACATACATATATATGTATACATATATATATACACACACACACACATAAATGCATATGCGTGGTAAAAACGTGTGGTTAAGGCAATACGCAGTAAATGCATTGCATTGTAATTGATGCATAGTAAAGTCATTCTGCTGTAATGCCTGAGTTGTAGAGGATGTTTCCCCTCTGGATTGGGTCAGGGCCTGCAGCTTTGCTTGACATAAAATATTTAATTGTATAACGCATATTGCTGCTCATCATCTTTGACAAAGGTTAGCATCAGATGTGTAACACGAGGATGTAACCTTCTTTGGCTTAGAGCCTCTATTCATTCAAGTCACTGATAAAAGAGTGCCGAAGCTGGAGATTCACAAAACACATTACCCTCTTAACTCTTTACAACTTACAAACATAGTCTATTTTCTGTGTGATTTAACCCTTTTATAAATACTCTTCCCCCACTCCCCTCGGCCTGTATTTTTTCCCTGGCTCTGACGGGTGTGCTGTGTGTAAACTACTATTTCTTATGAAATATTGTATATTGTTTTGTGTTATGTTGCTGTCTCCATTATTTTGATGGGACTCCAGACTGAATGAAAAATGAAAGAAAAAGAGAAAATGGAAGATAGGACTAGAGGTGGAAAGGACTATGTAATGGTAAGAGAAAAGGAAGATGAGAGAAAAGGAAATGGAAGCAAGCTATAAATAAAATGTAGAAGAATGAAAGGAAAAATGAGAGTAGGAGGAAAAGAGTAAGCTTGAAAAAGAAAGATGAAAAGACAGTATGAGGTGCAAAAAAATGAAATAGAAAACAGTCAAAGAAAGGAGAAAAGACAAAGGGAGAAAAAAGAAGGAAGCAGTTTGAAAAAAGGGAGAAGAATTGTTAAAAAAGGAAAGAAGGAAAAATTAGAAGAAGGTAAGAAAAATGAGGATTAAATGAACAAATTTGGTGAAAAGGCTAGAAAGTAGGATAGAGATAACAGAGTAGAAAAAATAATAAAGAATTAAAGAACTGAGAAAAAGTGCAGAAGGAAGTCAAAGAAATCTCTTGTACAAAAAAGTGAGATGATGCAAAACCTGAGATGAAGACGAAATGGCAAAAACCTGAGGGAAAAATTAGTAAAGCTTTGTGTTACAGGTGTGGCAGTAGTAGTCATTTTGGCAACCCTAAAATATGTCCTGCAAAAGATAAGATTTGTTCCAGGTACAGCAAGAGAAGCCATTTTGGTAGAGTGTGCAGATCAGTACCTGGGAGAGTGAATGTGGTACGAAATTATGATGATTATGACTTTGTATATGAGTATGGTGAATAGGACACCAACACTGTATTGAATATTAGTGGGTCTAAATGTGTAACTAAATTCCCTTCGTGTGAGATTGCAGTGAATGGGTTGGGTATACGGGTATTAGTGGACTCGTGTGCTTGGTACACTATTATAGCCTATGATTTAGTCAAGGTGAAATGGCCTAACAAAGTGTTATTGCCTCTAGATGTAGCTCCTGGTGGGTACACAGGCCATAAAATCAATTTGGTTGGGTACTTTTGGGCTAACATAGAGTTTGATGAGTGTCGCACTTATGGAAAAATGCATGTGGCTAGGTGTGGGCAATCTTTGTTGGGTTGGCCACACCAGGAAGAAATGGGTATCAGATTGGACCCGAGAGTGGATACTCATGTGTACACCATTGGGACCCACCCTCATGTCACATGTGGGAATTCTGCAGGTGTGGGTACTGGATTTCATGCAGGAGTTAAAGCAATACTTTCCTGATGTTTTCAGTGACAATTTGGGGGAATACCAGGTTTTTAAGAATCATATCAAATGGTAGAACAATGTTATTCCTTCGCGTCACATGGTGAGGAATGTACCATTGTTGTACAGTGGCAAACAGAGACATGTTCTGGGATTTGTGTGAGAAGAACATCATTGAACCAGTGGAATCTTCACCCTGGGTGTTTCCAGTAGTTATTTAGGTTAAATGTTCTGGGGAATTTAGGCTTTGAGTTGATATGCGCAGCCTTAACAATGCCATATTGGTGGATGCCCATCCACTTCCCAATATTCATGAGATGGTGACCACTCTAACTTTTGTTGTAAAAGCATGAATGGTAAAGCTGTGTGTGTGGTAAAGGTTTTACAAGCAATTAGAATATTTTACAGGTAAGTATCAACCCTTTCCATATGCATACATAAAGGGTTTATATTTTCCTATAAAATTACTACAATTTGGTGACAAAAGCATGCATGGTGAAAGCACATGCTTGCTAAAAAAAATTGTACAGGTAGCTACAAACACTTGTTTTGTGTATAAAAAAAAATATATATATATATATATGTATATGTATTATCTACTGGCGGTCGCCAGTAGATAGTTATAGTTAGGACCGTGTTTCCATAGGAAATCCGCAACATTCTATTTGGAATAACTTTGGCGCCGGTTGACGAATCCTTGCGAAATTTTCAAAATAGGTGGGGCGCTCCGCTCCGCTCCGCTCCTACCCTGAAAGTCTCGGGGGGATTCGTCAAGCGGGGGCTGAGGAAAAAGGGGGGTCCCCATGCAATTTTCCATAGGGACATTTAGTCCAAGGTACAGCCCGAACGGCTGAACAGAATTACTTGAAATTTGGCAGAGAGGTAGTCCTCAGCTCAGGGATGTGCCTTTTGCATATATGGAGTCAATCTGTTCAGTAGTTCCTGAGAAAATCAAAAGTAAAATCATATATATATGTGGGCGGAGCCTAACCACACATCTCATCCTGAGATCTGATTGGCTGTCAGCACTTCATCCAAGAAGTGTTGGCAGCCATCTTGGGACCAATATACATGATAGCACCTCATTAAAAAGCATTGCAGTTAATAGAAGGTTTTAAGACTTTAGTTACATTATAAATCATTTGTTGATGGTACCATACTCATTTTAGGAATTGTGGTATGTTCTAAGGTGATTTCACCATGTGAAAAAGCCTTCTGCTGGGATATCATGATTGAGAGAAAAATATTTTCTCATGCTTTTCCCACAGAGGTTTGGAAGGTGATCTATAAGCTAAACTGAGAGCTTATTTTCTGTAAATTCACATTATCTTTCTCAGTCATGTGAGAATGAAGTCTGACATTCTCAGTAAAACATGTACATCCAATAAGGGCAGAGACTGTCAGTTGATTCCTTTGTGTTCTACTGCAGCTTCCCAGAGTGTTCCAAAGAACAACTAGAGCGCTAACAGTCCTACTTATGATAAACGTATGGCACACTTGAAGCCATCTTGCTTGGATTAAAGTGGTAACTATATATATTTAATTTAAAAAGGAACAAAATGAGGAGGTTCATTTTTCCATAAAAAGTATGATTAGTGCTGCAGAAAGAAAAATTAGGGCACATTTTGAGTGACTTCTCAAATCCTCTTCTATTTCATTAAAAAGTTCTGACATGCAGACTGAAACATGCACTTTCAATACCAGCAGCAGTTGTCCCTGGTGAGCAGTAGCTTTACTACAGTGATCTAATGAGCAACTAGAGTGCTAACATTCAGAATTTATGGCAAATATGTGACATATCTGAATACCTTCATGATGAAATCAAAGTAAAAAACTGAAAGCATTTCCTACTGAGGACACTGCAGTACATGAGGAAATTAGGAAACTTCATAACAAATAAATCTCCTAAAATGGCCACCAGAGACAAAAGAGCCCAAATGTTGCAATGAAATAAAAACATTTATTTCTAAATAAGTTACTTTGATGGTCAGGTAAGTTTAAAATATCTGTATGTGTCACTGCTTTCGTTTTATGCTTCCTTTTCTTCACCTCTCCTTACTCTGCTTTTCTCATTTCTCTTCTCACTCACTCTTCCTGCTTTACTACTCTTTTGTAACTCCCTCACTCCTTCTCTACTACTCCCCTACCTATACTACCTCCATCACTAATTTTTCATCCATGTTTCTTCCTCTGTATCCATATGTCTTAGTCTTTTTAACTGCCTTACTCCTTCTCAGTTGTTTGGTCTCTGTCTCTGTATCTGTCACTCTCGGTTTGTCTGTTTTACCCTTAATTTCCTTAACATCTCTGGGGCACATTTACAAGCCACCTGCATCACCACTACGTCACTTTTCTTGACGTACTAGTGGCGCAGGGTGCTTTTCCATATTTACAAGGAGAGGATAAGCCACTCTGTGTGTCTTTTCCTCTCCTTGTAAATACAGCCAATTCAAATGCAGCACTAAAATGAGCTATTATCTTTTTGTGATAGGCTTAGGGTACCTATAGGTAAGTACTAATGCAGAGTTTAAAGTTTAAGAGGAAGACTCTCTTCCCTTCATGTGTGAAATGTACACCATCTCTTTTTTAATTACTTTGCCACTCCCCTCTCTTTGTCAGGGAGTCCCTGAAGGTTCACTAAAGGTGAGAAAAATGATTTTTTTTTTTTAAATGTCATTGGGTGCGCGCTGCGCGCACCCGAAAAAAAAAAAAGGCAAATAGATTCAAAAAACAAGTTTTTGTGTTTTGATTTTAGGTGGCTCTAAAAAGAGCCCTTGAGTTAATGTAGGGACAGAGGAAGAGAAAAACGAAAAAAAAAAATAACAAAACTATGGCCTAGTGCAAGGGTGCTCCTCAAATTTCTTCTGAATGAGATCAATACTGCTCTCACCCATAGTAATAAGAGTACCACAATCCATGCACCGTGTACTCATCCTCCCAAAACAAGGACGAATATCCAGAGGTGTGTTAGAAGGTGAAGGCACCATTGCAGAAGAAGTGCTCGCCTGAGCTGCCGAAGATGTGCTCAGCTGAGCTGCTGAAGATGTCGTCGGCTGAGCAGGTGGAGGGTTTGCTCCAGAAGCTTGACGAAAAGTCACAGGATGCATTGCCTCAACGTGCCTCATCATAGTGTGAATACTAAAAGAGTACTTCTTATTAGCATTCCCACGTGACAAGGTGCGCTGACACAGTGTGCAGGTGACCTTTGGTGCATTCACCTTCTTTTGTCCCTCAGGAAAAGTGAAAAACTGCCATATAAAGGAGTCTTTCTGCTTCCTCTGCCTCTGTCTCTCAAGAGTGTCCTGCTCACTCTCAGAAGGTGGCTGGTGCTCTGCCATTGTCTCACAAAAACAGAGTAGCTCCTTCTCCAAGGGAATCAGAACTAATAATGAGGGGAGTGGTTGTAGTTTTGGAAGAATCTGGAACTGAAAGTACTTTGAACCAATGAAAAGTGATGTTTCTTGATCACATGACTTGCCATGAGGGGATTGGGTGTGGTGTTGAAACAATCTGAAACTGAAAGTAATGAAAACCAATTAAAAGTGTTGTTTTATTAATCACATAACCCGAGGTGCGCGCACGGAGCAAGCTCAGACCGCGCACCGTGCAATTACGCATGCGCGAACGCGTACGCGCGCATGCGCATAAGTATTATGCGCGTACGTAATGCGCATACGCAGCACGCGTGCATGCGCGAACGTCAGCGCGCGTACTCTACGCGTATACGCGAGTGTAGCGCGTGGAGCACGTACGACGCACGCATGCGTACGTACGCATGTGTACTGGGTGCACGCTGCGAGCGCGTACTAAAACGTACGTATGCGTACGTATATAACGTACGCATGCGTACTAGGTGCGTGCTGCGAGCGCGCACTAAAACGTATGTATGCGTACGAAGATAACGTACGCCTGCATACATGAAAAACGTACGCAAACGTACTAGGTTCGCGCTCAGTGCGCGCACCCTAAAAATGTATAGAAAAAAAAAAAAAGAAACAAAGTGGACATAAGTTAATAGAAGATATTAACTATGCTGTTCAACTTTATCCAAATTCAAAGTAAAAAAAAAAATGACCCACACAAAATTAAAGGATACAGATAATTTATAAATGTATACATAGGGAAATTTTTGTAAAAGAAATATATTAAAAATATGTTAAAAAAATAAAAAAATAGCATTTAAAAAACCTTTGAAATTCACTGAAAAAACCATAGGTTTCACACACGTTATAGTTAGGAATTAGCATTTAAAAAACCTTGCAAATTCACTGAAAAAACCATAGGTTTCACACACGTTATAGTTAGGAAATAGCATTTAAAAAACCTTACAAATTCACTGAAAAAACCATAGGTTTCACACATGTTATAGTTAGCTGGACATTTCACTCGTAAAAAAACAATGAAATTCCCCCGTTATAGTTAGTTCAGCTAACTATAACTCGCGCGTCCGCAATCCACTGCTGATGACGTCACATATTACATCACTCATGACATGGTCAGTGACATCACTCATGACATCACTGATGACATCTCAAATGACATCACTGATGACATCACTGATGACATCATCCATGTGATAAATTAGCACATCTTCTCACACCCTAATATAACCTTCGATACACCGACTCAAAATTTAAGAGTTCCATTCTCAAAACCATACATACTGCAATACCAATAGCTACATACCCACTTATTAACTCTTAGGTCTACATACACCTCCACTCATTCACCTGTACAGTCACTCATACTTACAGTCACTCCATACAAGACTATCATATGCATTTATACACCTATATAGACACTCACACACTACCAATCATGCATAGAGGTACTCTCAGACCTACTCAATCATGCAAATAATCACATTCCCATTTACTCACCTATGTGGTTATACACACTCAAGTTCACTTAGTCATAAAAAAAGTACCACATTCTTACCCTCTTATAGAATCATTCATACAAGCACACACTCATCCATACAGTCACTTTCACAATCACACACTCTCATATCTACTCATTTATATACTGTTACACGCACATATACTGCCTTTTACATATGTAGTTAGTCACAAATGTACTACTGAGATATACATTCAATCCCTAACACACCCATACATACACTCACTCAACCATACAGTCCATCACAGATGCACTCTTAAAACCATGCACCCATAGAATCACCCACTCACACATTTATGCATAGAGTCACACACACCCTACCCACACAAACACTTAGGCACCCATACAGATACTCAGACAACCAATCAATAACCCATATAGTCACTCATATAGCTATTCACAAAACCATGCAGCCACTTATACACCACCAACAGACACATACAGACATTCACACAGTTTAGTCACTAGTCTGCAATAAGATACATTTAATGACTCACTTACAGAGTCAGTTACGCACCTAGAAAATCATCCATTCACACACTTATACACCCACTCATTCTTCAACAGGCCTTTCCCTATAAATATTAAGCATATTAAAATTGTTCAGAAACACACATTAACTGGATGATGTCATCAGTGATGTCATTTGAGATGTCATCAGTGATGTCATGAGTGATGTCACTGACCATGCCATGAGTGATGTAATATGTGACGTCATCAGCAGTGGATTGCGGGCGCGCGAGTTATAGTTAGCTGAACTAACTATAACGGGGGAATTTCATTGGTTTTTTACGAGTGAAATGTCCAGCTAACTATAACATGTGTGAAACCTATGGTTTTTTCATTGAATTTGCAAGGTTTTTTAAATGCTAATTCCTAACTATAACGTGTGTGAAACCTATGGTTTTTTCAGTGAATTTGCAAGGTTTTTAAAATGCTAATTCCTAACTATAACATGTGTGAAACCTATGGTTTTTTAAGTGAATTGTAAGGTTTTTTAAATCCTTTTTTTTTCTTTTTCTTTTTTTTTAAAACAATATGCTACCTATGTTTATAATCATTGATTTACTGTATCCTGCAATATAGAAAGGTTCACCTTTTTTAAAAAAATGGTTAGATATAGTTGAATAACATACTTAATATCTTCTACAAACCTTTTTTTTTAGGATTTCTTACCGTGCGCGTACGGTAAGCTTACCGTACGCGCAAGGTACGTTTTATGTACGGTGCGCGTACGTAATGTTTATGCTCCGTGTGCGCATGCGTACGCGATTTACGTATGTGTCCGTAATTCGCGTGCGCCGCGTAAGCGCTTGCACCCTACGCGCACGCGCGCGCACGTTACGCGGAACCGCCGTAAGTACGTGCGCGCGCGTGTGCTTCTAATGCACATGCGCGCGTGTGTGTGTCTCACGTATGCGCATGCGTACTTTTACCGTGCGCGTACGGTAAGCGTACGTAGCGCGCACGGTTGGTCATGTGATCCAGAAACAACACTTTTCATTGGTTTAAACTTGTTTCATTTCCAGAAACTTCCAACACCACACCCATTCCTCTCATTACTGCTTGTGATTCCTTAGGAGAAGGAGCTGAATTGTCTTTGGGATACAATGGCAGAGCAGCAGTCCTCTTCTGAGAGTGAGCAGGGCAGCAGCATCATTAGACAGAGAAGGAGGAAACAGAAGAATTCTTTTGTTTGGGAGTATTTCACTTTTCCAGAGGGGCAGAAAAAGGTAAATGCTCCATTAGTCACCTGCTCACTTTGTGAGCGTGTCTTATCTAGAGGCAATCCAAGGAAGAAGTATTCCTTTGGTAATCACACTATGTTGAGACACATTAGGGATGTACATCCCAGGACTTTTGCTCGACATACTGAAGCAAACCCTTCAGTAAGTCAGAGCACATCCGCAGAAGCTCAGCCGAGTACATCTTCGGCAGCTCAGCCGAGCACTTCCTCTGCGGTGGGAGCATCACCTTCTTCTGCTCCTCTGGACATCTACCCTCGGTTTTAGAGGGTACAAATAAGGTGCATCACTTGTTACTCACTTATTGCTGTGGGGGAATCTAGTACTCCTCTAATAGATAATAAGATTGAGCAGCACAAGTGCGGCTCCTTCTAATACTCCCATTCTTTCTTTCCTCTGTCCCTGTATTAACACAAGGGCTCTTTTAAGAGCCACCCTACCTCCCATTTTTTTTTTCTTTATTTCATCTGTTTAAAAAAAAAAAAATGTTTTACCGCGTACGGTACGCGCACCTTTTTAAAAAAAAAAAAAATATTTATTACACCCTTCAATGTACTTCAGGGACCACAAGAGAAATGACAACAGCAGAGTGAGGAGAACTGAAAACAAGGAACTACGAAAGTAAATGTGTGATAAATACAGATATTTCAAACTTACCTGACCAACTTAATTTTCATTAAATGGTTTTTTTAAATTGCTAGAAAAAAAGGATTAATTTTCATAAAATTTCTTTCTCAATCTGTAACAAAAGAAACTTTTATCATATACATTTATACACTTATATAGACACTCACACACTAACAAGTATCCATAGAGCTACTCATACACCTACTCATCCAAATAATCACACTCCCATTTACTCACCTATGCAGTTATACAGAAAATCAACCAACCAACATCCAAACATTTCATTTTGATTTTTATTTCTCTTTTTTTTTTTTTTTTTTTCCCCTCCGTACGCTTACCGTACGCGCACGATACGCGTACCCCGCGATTTTTTTAAAAAAAAACTAAAAATGTATTTTTCACACTTCTGAGTCCTTTTTGGCCCCCCTGACAAAGGCTAGGGGGTCTGCAACTCTCTACCTTGCCCCCTTTTCACGTTCTCCACATTTGTTTTTTAGTGTGAGACACACAAAATGGCGGCCGACACTTCCTGATTTCGACCGACTGGAATGTTTACTGTCATGTGCCACCAATCAGAATTACGCTCGCGCACAGCAGCGTGCGCGTACGGTAAGCTTACCGTACGCGCACGGTGCACGCTTATAGATATATATGTACTTTTAACTAAAATATTCTCAGGAACTACAGAACAGATTGACTCCAGATATTCAAAAGGCACATCCCTGACCTGAGGAATACCTCTCTGCCAAATTTCAAGTAATTCTGTTCAGCCGTTCGGGCTGTACCTTGGACTAAAGGTCGCTATGGAAAAATGCATGGGGAAAACGCGTTTTGGGACCCCCCTACTATATATTATCTACTGGCGACCGCCAGTAGATAATATATATATATATATTCACTGAAAAAACCATAGGTTTCACACATGTTATAGTTAGCGGAAATTTTACTGATAAAAAACCAATGAAATTGCCCCGTTATAGTTAGTGCTGGCAACTATAACTCACGCGACCGCAATCCTCTGCTGATGCTAATACTGTATTTAGACACTTATTTGCCCATGTCTTCTGCCATACATTTTTAGCTATACATATATTACAAATATTTTTTTTTATAAAGACACATATGTCATCAGCAGAAGATTGCGGTCGCGTGAGTTATAGTTGCCAGCACTAACTATAACGGGGCAATTTCATTGGTTTTTTATCAGTAAAATTTCCGCTAACTATAACATGTGTGAAACCTATGGTTTTTTCAGTGAATTTGCAAGGTTTTTTAAATGCTAAGTTACTTTACGCCATTCGTGGCGTGCGCGCCCACTTAACGCAGTTCGTTCCGTGCGCGCACGGTGCGCTTCGCGCACCGTGCGCACACAGTGAGCACGCGGTGCGCTTCGCGCACCGCGCACCCACTTTACGCAGTTAGTGCCGTGCCCACGTTACGCTAGATGGGCCATGTACGCACGATGCGCTTCGCGCACCGTGCGCACATGGAGGACATATTATGCGCTTCCTTGTGATAGGTAATCTGTTGAAATTTTTTTGGGAATTTCTGAACTCTGATAAGCCATGCACAAATGGTGGCCTTCGGCCACCATTTGCACACGGGGTGGAGAAAGTGTGGATTTTTTTTTTTATAATTTTTTACCGTACGCTTACGGTAAGCGTACGGTAAGCGTACCCCGCGAAATTGCCGAAAAAGAAATAATGCCGTTTTTGCTCTTGGGGGATGTTTGGGGACTCCCTCAACATGACTATGTGAGAGGGAGTTGTCAAAACATCCCCGTAACATGTTTTTGGCGATCATGTTTGATACATAACACTCAGTGCGAGAGACAAAATGGCGGACGCCGCTTCCTGGTTTCTGCCGATTCGAATGTTTACTAAGATCTAAGAGCCAATCAGAATCGCGCTCGCGCACGCCACCGTACGCTTACGGTAAGCGTACGGTAAGCGTACCGTAAGCGGGCTCAGATATGTATATTGATTTAAAGGCTATTTTCTCAGAATCTACTGAACAGATTTACACCAAACCTACAAAAGGCACTTCCTTGACCTAGGGACTACCTCTCTGCCAAATTTCTAGTAATTCTGTTCAGCCGTTCGGGCTGTAGCTCGTTCTAAAGGTCCTATGGAAAAATGCATGGGAAAAACGCGTTTTGGGACCCCCCTTTTATCTCAGCCCCCGCTTGACGAATCCCCCCGAGACTTTCAGGGTAGGAGCGGAGCGTAGCGCCCCACCTATTTTGAGAAATTCGCGAGGATTCGTCGACCGGCGCCAAAGTTATTCAAAATAGAATGTTGAGGTTTTCCTATGGAAACGTGGTCCTAACTATAACTACCTACTGCGACCGCCAGTAGGTAATATATATATATATATATATATATACATATATTATCTACTGGCGGTCGCCAGTAGATAGTTATAGTTAGGACCGTGTTTCCATAGGAAATCCGCAACATTCTATTTGGAATAACTTTGGCGTCGGTTGACGAATCCTCTCGAAAATTTCAAAATAGGTGGGGCGCTCCGCTCCGCTCCTACCCTGAAAGTCTCGGGGGGATTCGTCAAGCGGGGGCTGAGAAAAAAGAGGGGTCCCAAAACGCGTTTTCCCTATACAATTTTCCATAGGGACCTTTAGTCCAAGGTACAGCCCGAACGGCTGAACAGAATTACTTGAAATTTGGCAAAGAGGTAGTCCTCAGGTCAGGCATGTGCCTTTTGCATATATGGTGTCAATCTGTTCAGTAGTTCCTGAGAAAATCAAAAGTAAAATCACATACATATCTGGGCGGAGCCTAACCACACATCTCATCGTGAGATCTGATTGGCTGTCAGTACTTCATCCAAGAAGTGTTGGCAGCCATCTTGGGACCAATATACATGATAGCACCTCATTAAAATGCATTGCAGTTAATAGAAGGTTTTAAGACTTTAGTTACATTATAAATCATTTGTTGATGGTACCATACTCATTTTAGGAATTGTGGTGTGTTCTAAGGTGATTTTACCATGTGAAAAAGCCTTCTGCTGTGATATCACGAACCATGTTTGAGAGAAAACTATTTTCTCATACTTTTCCCACAGAGGTTTGGAAGGTGATCTATAAGCTAAACTGAGAGCATATTTTCTGTAAATTCACATTATCTTTCTCAGTCATGTAAGAATGAAGTCTGACAACCTCAGTAAAACATGTACATCCAACAAGGGCAGAGACTGTCAGTTGAGTCCTTTGTTTTCTACTGCAGCTTCCCAGAGAGCTCTAAAGAGCAACTAGAGCGCTAAAAGTCTTACTTATGACAAAAGTATGGCACACCTGAAGCCATCTTGATTGGAATAAAGTGGTAACACTTAAAACATTTAATTTACAAAGGAACAAAATGAGGGGGTTCATTTTGCCATATAAATTATGATTAGTGCTGCAGAAAGAAAAACTAGGGCACATTTTGACTTCTGAAATCCTCTTTTATTTCATAAAAACATTCTGACATGCAGACTGAAACATGCACTTTGAATACCAGCAGCAGACTTGCCTGGTGAGCAGTAGCTTTACTACAGTGATCTAATGAGCAACTAGAGTGCTAACATTCAGAATTTATGGAAAATGTGTGACACATCTGAATGCCTTCTTGATGGAATCAAAGTAAAAAACTGAAAGTATTTCCTACTGAGGAGACTGCAGTAAATGAGGAAATTAGGAAACTTCATAACAAATAAATCTCCCAAGATGGCCACCAGAGACAAAAGAGCCCAAATGTAGCCCAAATATCACCCAGATGTAGCCCAAGTATAGCCCAATGACAGAATGACCCAGAGTGTTCTTAAGAACAACTAGAGCGCTTACTGTCTTACTTATGACAAAAGTATGGCACACCTGAAGCCATCTTGATTGGAATAAACTGGTAACACTAAAAACATTTAATTTAAAAAGGAACACAATGAGGGGGTTCATTTTGCCATAGAAATTATGATTAGTGCTGAAGAAAGAAAAATTAGGGCACATTTTGAGTGACTTCTAAAATCCTCTTCTATTTCATAAAAAAATTCTGATATGCAGACTGAAACATGCACTTCTAATACTAGTAGCAGACTTCCGTGGTGAGCAGTAGCTTTACTACAGTGGTCTAATGAGCAACTAGAGTGCTAACATTCAGAATTTATGGCAAATGTGTGACATATCTGAATACCTTCTTGATGGAATCAAAGTAAAAAACTGAAAGCATTTCCTACTGAGGAGACTGCAGTAAATGAGGAAATTTGGAAACTTCATAACAAATAAATCTCCTAAAATGGCAACCAGAGACAAAAGAGCCCAAATGTAGCCCAAATATCACCCAGATGTAGCCCAAATGTAGCCCAATGACAGAAGTGTGCAAAACACTTATTTTTTGTGTATTTGCAGTTTTATATAGTGCAGACTTGTCAGGTATTGGAATGCTTCACATGAGCATTGGTTACATCACACAAGATCAAATTCATTTTGGTTGTAGACATGGGGAGATTAAGTGATTTGACCACAATCACAGAATGTTGAGCTGAAGCAGAAACTCCAACCTGGTTCCCCAGTTGCAAAGTCTGCAGCTCTGGAAGTAACACCACACCCTCTCCCCTTGGATGCAACATTTAATCAAGTGGTCAACTGGATAAAAAAACTAAGATTACAAATAATTTAAAAGTTCTTTGTCGCTATTTGAAAACTCAGAAAATATGTCCTCATTTTAGTTTTTTAGAGCACTAACCATAATTTTGATGCAAATAAGACCCTCTCATATATTTAATTTCTAAAGGAAATGCTCTAGGCATTACAGTTTTGATTACATCAAGATGACGTCAGGCATTCCACACTTTTGTAATAAATATAGAATGTTAGCAATCTAGTTGTTCATTGGGATACTGTTGAGAGGCAGAGGCCAGGGGCACGGACTCTGAAAATTGAAGGCAGGTAGGAGAGTGCAGAGGCAACAATTTGACCACACTAGGCAGGCAGGAAGGGCAGTGGCAGCACAACAGACTATGGAGGGCAGTGGAAAGGGGGGCAGGGGCAACAAACCAACAATACAGGACTGGCAAGAGAGGCTGTGGCAATATAATAGACCATTGTGGGCAGATGGAAGAGGCAGTGGTCATACAACCATACATGCCAACAGACCCGTTTCAGCCAGGAAACGTCAAATGTTTTTAAGCTCAAATGGGCTTTACTTGATCTGTTTCCTGTCTACAATCTTCTCTTTTTCAATGTAACTCAAAGGGGAAAATCAATACCCCAGTTTTATTTCAAAATCTCCCTCTTACCAAGTTCAAAATGTTCGCAAGTATGGTACATTGGATCATGGTAGGCAGGAGGAATTGGGGTAGGTACATGGACTCGGATAACAGAGGACAGGAGGGACATTGAGAGGTGCACCAAACTGACCCTACAGGGCAGGCATCAGGGTTTGCAGCAGCACAATACACCACACAGGGCATGCAGGACGGGAGTGCAGCACAACAATCCATAGAAAGCAATAGGGAGGGGACAGGACCATGCACATGGACAACAGACAACAGAGGGGAAAGAGGCAATGGTAGCTAGCTGACCATAATGGACAGACAGGAGAGAAAGCTGCAGCATAACAGACCATAAAGGGCAGGAGGGACGGATCAGGGGCATTACAATGGAACCGACAAGCCAGGAGGGAGGGAATAGGGGTCTGTAAACAGAGGGCTGGGGGCAGGGCAGTAGCAGCAAGATGACCATGGAGGTCAGGCAGGATGGGCACTAGAAACAAGACACACCATGGAGAGCAACAGTGAGACTATGATGGCATACACACGGACCATGGAGGGGGTCAGGAGCAGCTAGCTGACCACACAGGGAAGGTGGGAGGGGCCATGGCAGCACAGAAGACCATGCATGGCAAGCGGGAGGATTAGTGGCAGCACAATGGCTATGATGGGCAAGAAGGAGGGTGCAGGGGCATGCACAAAGGACCATGGAGGATAGAATGGGAGGGTCAGGACCTGTGCACAGACAAGAGAGTTCAGGGGAAGGGGCCTCACAACAGACCGCGCGGGGCAGGCAGGAGGAGCAGTTGCAGCACAACAGACCAGAGAGGGCAGAAGGGTGTGGCAGTAAAATGGACCATGGAGGACAGGAGGAAGGGGATAGGGGCATGGCATGTGGACAGGCAGGGTGGAGGTGGCAGGGACAGGTTACAGTCATCTGACAATGCTAGGCAGGTGGTAGGGGAGTGGCAGCTCAACAGAACACTCAGAGTAGATAGGAGTGGCAGGTCCATGGAACATGGTGGTCAAAAAGGATGGAGCAGGGGCATGCACAAAGACATCGGAGGGCAGGGGGAAGGAGAATAGGGGCAGCAAGCAAAGCACAGAGGCTAAGCAGGAGGTCAATGATGGGCCATAGAATTGGGCAATGGAGGGCAGGATGAGTGGACTGGTACATCATGCTAAATGCAGGGCAGTGGCAGCACATCAGACCATGCATGGCAGGAGGGAGGAGGCTAGTCCATGGATTCAGACAACAGAGGATAGGGAGGAGGTGGATGGGGCAGCAAGCTAACTGTTCATAGAAGGTGGGTATTAGGAACTTTATTGTTTTTAAAATGTGTGTCTGTGCGAACTACTTAAAATATTAACAAGTATGCAGCATAATCTCACTTTTATTCAGGAAGAAGAGGACGTTTGGGACTGTGACTCCGGGCTCACTTGGCAGAAACATCCCCTGACCCTCCACCCCCATCGCAAAATGTAATGCCCGTGAAAAGGGTAGGTGGACGCAGTGTTATATAGAACATAGTCCTGAGAGCACGATTGAAAATGAAAACTAGATATAGTATATGGTATCAACTATGCACCAAAAAGTGTGATATAAGATGAACCAGGGCGTGAAATATAATATGCAATACATTGTGCGCAATGACAGATTCATTGGAGAGCGCGAGATAGCACAGGCACTAGCGCTTGCTATGTGATATGCGCCTTGGAGTGTAATATGCACAGGGCAGTGTTGTGTATCCTAAGTAGTCTCTAAAGTTGTAATATAAAATATGTGCTGGGTAGTGTAACATTGCATATGCACTGTGACAAAGATATGGATCCCAGATTGTAATATGTATGGCATAGCACTGTGCTTTATAACATAGGCATCGAGGAAGGCACGTTAGATGGGGCAATATAACCCGTGCGAAGGCAAGTGTGGCATGACATATTCACGGGGTGGTGTTACAGTGCACATGGGCTAGAGAGTGTCATAGCATACGCACTAGCTGGTGGAATACAACACAGAGGTGTGTGGCACTCGGCGGGCACTGGTGGGTGTAACACAGCATTGGGCTCAGCCAGGAGCACGCTGTGACTCTCAAGTGAGGTTTGTCTCCTTTCCAGAGAGTAAAATAAAAAAGTATTACACATCCGGCGGTGGATGTGTGTTTTATTAACCGTGAGGGGGTTTCTTGCATAGTTTGGTCGAATTTTTGTCGAATCCTCTTTGAATGGCTTGGTGTGCATGTGTATTAAATGTGCCCGTCAATAGCTACCCATGTTTGTATAAATAAATGACAAGGGTGTCTACTTGGAGAGTACCCACCAGCGGGGGCACTGGGATTAGGCACGGTAGGGTGTCAGACATGTCAGAGCTTCACTAGCAGTGTGAATACATTCTACGTGGATTCATTGTATGCATAGTCGCCTTTTAATGAATATCACGCAAATCGTCATGGTGATAGGTACATACTGTTTGTCCAGCATGTCCTAGGTGTTTCTATAAATATATTTTTTGTTAAAAAAATAAAAAACAAAGGCCGGCCCCGGGGGATGGGGTCCCTGGGGCCATAAGTGGCCTGAGGAGGGGGGCAACACAGCCCCCCTCCTAAAGAATAAAAAAATAAATAAAAGGCCATGACCTGGGGGTTGGGGTCCCCGGGGCCGATTAAGGCCTTGGGAGGGCCAAATTAATTTTTTTCAACAAAAAAAATTAGGGTGCAGGCCCTGGGGGATGGGGTCCCCAGGGCTAATAAATTAGAAAAAGAAAGGGGGCCACACAGCCCTCCTTCTTAAAAATAAATAAATAAAAGACCGGCATCGCGCCAGAGGCCACGCCCCCTCCTTGCAGCACTCTGCAAACGCGCCCCCTGGCCAGTAGTAAGTTGAGGAATTAATTCCCCTTCAATACTGAGGGTCCCTGAGGGCCAACTAGCCCAACAGGTATCTCCAGTATGCGCCAGGGAGCTGCGTTGCAGACAGGTGTTCTGAGGCCACGCCCCGTTTTACACCTCCATGCAACGCAGGTCTGTGGCGCTTACTGGAGGTACCTAGTGGGCTAGTTTGACCCTAGGGACCCTTAGGAATCAAGGGGACTTAATCTCTCAACTCAGAACGCCCACAGGCCCTGTGGCGCGTTTTTAAGTTGGGGAAATAATTCCCTTTCAATCCTGAGGGACCCTCAGGTCCAACTAGCCCACCAGGTGCTTCCAGTAAGCACCACTGCTCTGCGTTGCAGAGAGGTGGTGCAGGCCATGCCACTTTTTACACCTCTCTGCAACGCAGCTCTGTGGCGCTTACTGGAGGTACCTAGTGGTCTAGTTGGACCCTAGGGACCCTCAGGATTCAAGGGGACTTAATCTCCCAACTTAAAATAGCTACAGGGCGTGTTTACACAGTGGGGAAGGGAGGGGACGGGGCATGAGGTGACGTGTTCAAACACGCCCTGTGGTGCGTTTTCAGAGGTAGTTTTAATCCCCTGCCCTATTATATACTAGGGGCTTACAGAGGAGGTCATGCTAATCACAGGGGGACCCCAACACATAGTGTGCCCTAGTGTATGTAGGTGTTTTCACTGTATTCTGAGTGTCTTTTAACATAGCACTGGCTCTAGGACTGGTTAATCAGACTCAGTTACCACCAGTATCCGTCTGAAAAAGTTGAGGGTACAGGATGATTTTGCAACAAGGCTTGTTTCTGCTCGTCTGTTTGTTCTTTCTGCACGTTATACTTCTTCCTGCACGTTTCTTCGTCTTTGAGGACTTCTGTTGCCTCTTTCTGCATTTCTTTTTTTTCTTTCTGTGCGTTTTTCCTTCTTTCTTCACATGTCCTATCTCTGTAGGCATAGCTAGAAATTAGCATTTAAAAAACCTTTGAAATTCACTGAAAAAAACATAGGTTTCAGGCACGTTATAGCTAGGAATTAGCATTTAAAAAAACCTTAGAAATTCACTGAAAAAACCATAGGTTTCAGGGGCGTTATAGTTAGCTGGACTTTTCACTCGTACAAAACCATAGAAATTCCCCTGTTATAGTTAGTTCAGCTAACTATAACTCGCGCGCCCGCAATGCACTGCTGATGACGTCACATATTACACCACTCATGACATGGTCAGTGACATCACTCATGACATCACTGATGACATCACTGATGACATCATCCTTGTGATAGAGTGGCAGACCTCCTCTCCCCGTAATATAACCTTTGATACACACATTCAAAAATAGAAAATAAAATTTTGAAAACAATGGACATACCAAAACCAGTTACAACAACCTATTCAGTAATTGTAAGATCCACATCCACATCCACTCATTCACCAACAGTCCTATACAGTCACTCATACATGTACTCACTCATCATATGTACTCATACACCTATACATCCTGTTACACAACGCCACTCATCCATAAAGTTACTCACACACATAGTCACTCATGCTAATGAAGAATCAAACATCCGTTTACCTGCATATACAGTTATACACACACCACCACACTTACTTCTACAGAAACTTACACATACTTGGTCTTTTTAACAATCACTTATAGAAACACATACTTATTCATACACAAACTCTTTCAATCTCTCACTCTCACATATACTCACTCATATACACTAATAGTCACATATACTAGTTTAAAACATATGTAGTTACTCATAGAGACACTATTGAGACAGTCATTCACTCACTAACACACCCATGCACACACTCATCCACCCATACAGTCCTGCACACATGCTGTCTTCAACACATACAAACAGTGAGTCACTCATTCATGCACCTATGCACTACGTAATACCCCCACCGAACCATACAGACATCAGACACTTATACTGATACTCAAAAAAACAACTAATAACCTATATAGACACTCATGTAGCTACTCACCAACCCATGCAGCCACTTATACACAAAGTGAGAGACTGATACAGATATTTACATATTTAAACATTACTCACTAAGCCATGTATTCACTAAGATACACTTAATCAGTCAGTTATACGATCAATTTTTCAAAAACAAATCATCCATTTAGACACTTATATACCCATTTATTCTTCCATCGACCTTGAGATATACATATATAAAACATATGTAATTTTCAGAAAAACACACATTCACTGGATGATGTCATCAGTGATGTCATCACTGTGATGTCATTTGAGATGTCATCAGTGATGTCATGAGTGATGTCACTGACCATGTCATGAGTGATGTAATACGTGACGTCATCAGCAGTGCATTGCGGGCGCGTGAGTTATAGTTAGCTGAACTAACTATAACGGGGGAATTTCTATGGTTTGTACGAGTGAAAAGTCCAGCTAACTATAACGCCCCTGAAACCTATGTTTTTTTCAGTGAAAATATATATATATATATATATATATATATATATATATATATATTATCTACTGGCGGTCGCCAGTAGATAGTTATAGTTAGGACCTATTTTTCATAGGAAATCCGCAACATTCTATTGGGAATTTCTTTGGCGCCGATTGGCGAATCTTCACGAAATTCTCCAAACTTTTGGCCAGCTCCACTCTGCTCCTACCCTGAAAGTTTCGTGGTGATTCGTCAAGTGGGGGCCGAGAAAAAAGGGGGGTCCCAAAACACATTTTCCCCATGCAATTTCCCATAGGATTTGTTGTCGCAGCTACAGCCCGAACCGCTGAACGGAATGACACCAAATTTGGCAAAGAGGTAGTCCTCAGTTCAGACTCGTGCCTTTTGCATATTTGGTGTGAATCTGTTCAGTAGTTCCTGAGAAAATTAGGGTAAAAAAGTTAGTGATATCTATGGCCGGGGAGGATCCGCGGACCCTACCCGCACCGTAAGCGAACCCTCCCCGAACGGAGCGGGCACCCTCCCGATCGCACGCTGAATGCTAATTGGCTGTTGAGCGTCTCTCTACATTCAAAACCAGGAACTGTTGGCGGCTATTTTCTGACTCGGTAGAAGCGAGGCTGAAGAAGCAAGGGGAATAAGTGCGTAAAACATATAAAGGGGGCAGAGTGGAAATACTTTGACCCTCTAGAGGTGCTTAGTGGGTCCCAGAAGGACCCCCTGGGGCCCCCTTTTTTTTTTTTAAAGCGGCGAAATGCGCGCAAGGTGCGCACATCCTATCGCGTTGGATGCACGGATTTTCTCGCGGTGGGTGCGCGGATCCACGGCAACGTTTTTGGAAAAACGACAAGAAATCATTGGTTGTATAACAACTTTCTACACTGAAAGGTAGGGTGTATAGTTTTGTTTTTTAAAGGTATGATTGTTATTGGTTAACAAAAACAGAGTGTAAGGAACATTATATATGATAAGCTGATATGTTGAAAAGCCAAGCACACTTCCTGTCTTGTGTAGGAACATTGTGTGCTGAACTTGTGACCTGTGAGCTCAGTGCAGTGTTCCATGACCTGTTTCTATGGTAACAGGCAGAAGGCAGATTGGGGGAGGGGTTGAAATGTATTTCAGTTGGAAAGGGTTGAAATGTTTAACCAATAGAAATGTGTGTTTGCTTATGTGAGTGAGTGAGTGAGTACTTTCTTGTATAGCGCATGGCTACCCTAGAGCATCCCAGCGCTGTAAGACCAGAGAACGTTAAAAGACATTATTGAAACAAAAATGTCTTTAGTCGCTTCCTGAAAGCCAGATGATTAGATTCATGCCTGATATTGTCGGGGAGTTTATTCCATCCTTTGGCCGCTTGGACAGAAAGCAGGCGGCCGCCCATCCGGGCCAACTTCACCCTGGGAACTACAAGCAGATTTCGTTGGTTGGATCTAAGAGATCTAACCGATTGATGGCGACGAAACAGGGAGTCCAGAATGGACGGGCCAACATTGTGGATGGATTTATGTGCCAAGCACATAGTCTTGAACACAATCCTTTCCTGAATTGGTAGCCAATGAAGCAACCGAATTGAGGCCTTCGCTGAACATCGTTTGGGGACTTTCATAAGCAAGCGAGCTGCACAATTCTGCACAGATTGCAGAGTTTTTATGGTAGCTGCTAGTGCCCCCATATAAATAGCATTTGCATAGTCCAGTCGCGAAAGAATCAACGACTGGACCAATACGCATCTGGCTTCAAATGGAAGAAGATCTAGGACTTTTTTTAGAACTCGCATCAATCCATAGCAGGTCGCGGCCACCTTCTTAGCCTGATGTTGGAAATTCAGGGCGGAGTCCAGCCAGACCCCCAAGCTTTTTATTTTGGTCTTGGGCACCGGAGGAGGTCCCAGACAATGCGGCCACAGGGGTCCAGGTTAATTGGGGCTTTGTAGCCTAGCAGCATAATGTCCGTTTTGGCCCCATTTAGCTTTAAAAAAGACGAGGTCATCCATTCAAGGACTTTGGTGAGACACGGGGTCAGATTGTTGATCCCCTGATGTAAGGCATCGTCCCTCACTAAAGAAACAACCAGCTGCGTGTCATCGGCATAGGTGATAAGCTGGATTCCCCAGGGAAGCACCACCTCAGCCAAAGGTCTCATGTAAATGTTAAACAACATGGGGCTGAGTGATGATCCCTGGGGAACGCCGTGACTCAGTTGCAGCTGGCTCGATGACACCTCATCCTCAAAAACGGAGAAGCATCTGTCCGATAGAAAGGAATGGAGCCATTTAAGGGCCAATCCAGAGACCCCTGCAAGACATAGCCGATGAAGCAGGAGAGAGTGGTTTACAGTGTCGAAGGCTGCGCTGAGGTCCAATAGGACCATCGCAGCGCAGCCTCCCGAATCCACAATACCCCTAGTCGCCTCCACCACCGCCACCAGAGCTGTTTATGTTCCTTGCTTGGCTCTGAATCCAGTCTGGGTTGAATGTAATGAGCCCGTAGACTCAACAAATGAAGAGAGGGCCTGATTAACGTGTTTTTCAGCTATTTTGCTGAGACTCGGAAGCAGCGAAATAGGTCTGTAGTTAGCCAGATCTTCCGGGTCCAGATTAGGTTTTTTTAACAGGGCCCGGACGTTTGCCTTCTTCCAGTTGGGGGGTACTACTCCTGAGGCCAGAGACGCGTTGATGTCCTGCGTTATCACCGGGCATACTGTTTCCAAAACCTGCTTAAGAACCGTCGGAGGAGCAACATCCTGAGGAGAGCCCGATTTTAAGTTGTTAAGGAGCCTTTCAACAATTGCAAGATCTAACAGCGGAAAGGCTTTGAGATCTCCAAATAAGTTAGGGGCTCCACCCTTCGACCTTTCATTACCACTCTCCATTTCGTCTGGAGTATATGGAGTTGTCACAAAGCTAGAGTAGATGTTGGACACTTTGGACGCGAAGAAAACGGCTAGGTCCTCGCAATGTTTCTGAGGGTCCGGAGCAGGATTGGTAGCCCTAGGAGTAGCAACCAGAGATTGAAAGATTTTAAAAATCTCTCTGGGGGCATTGGCTGCTTCCGAGATTTTACCCTGGTAATATGCTGCTTGTGCGAAGGATTGTGATTTGATGTTTACATGTATATGTGTGGAAAATGAAAGGGAAACTTTTTTATTCTTTGCTTTTGCTGAGAGGTGCACAGTGCAGAGATTCTGTACAAGAAAATATGGTGAGTGATTGATATACTCCTTAATCTACAAAAGAACTTGAAAAATGAGTTATTTAATTGTGAGGGGATGTATGTATACTATTTTAATCAGACTAATGTATTTTTCTCTACAATGTGTGTGCATGTAGAAACCATTCTGTGATAGGCATTTGTGTTTTTCATGTGTTTGTAGACAGATAACTGTGCAGTTTTTATATTTTGGTAGAATTAGAAACCAGTCATTGTTTATGAATTTGTGAAATGAGGTATGTTATTTCTATACTAAAATGTAGTACTACTTCTAGATGAAGAAATGTGTTTAGATATAGTGCAAGGGATAGTGTTGTTTGTCTAGAATCACACAGTGAGTCTGTGTGCATTTGGCAACCACTGTGAGAGAAGCATTTGGTAACATCGTGTATTTGCTGACAGATAACTGTTTTAAAACATGTTATGTTGTCAAGTTTTAGTAGCATTAGAAGACAGTTATGGCTTATGCTTTCATTAAATGAGTCAGGCTTTGACATAAAAGTGCAGTCCTGAAATATGTAGATTGTGTGCAGTTCCCTTACCACTTGCACTGTAGTGGATGAGTTTTGGTAAACTCATAGGGATAGTGGTGCTTGTCTAGAATCACACTGTGAGTTAGTGTGTATTTGGGATCACTGTGAGAGAAGCATTTGGTAACATCATGTATTTGCTGACAGATAACTGTTTTAAAACCTGTCATGTTGTGAAGTTTTAGTAGGATTAAGAATCCAGTCTTTGCTTATGCGTTGATTAAATGAGTCATGCTTTGACACTGATGTGGTGTACTTAAATATGTAGATTGTGTGCAGTACCATTAACTCTTCCAGAGTAGTGAATGAGTTTTGGTAAACTCCTAGGATAGTGTTGCTTGTCTAAAATCACACTGTGAGTCTGTGTGCATTTGGGTAAGGATTGTGAGACAAGCATTTGGTAACAATGTATATTTGCTGACATATACCTGTTTTAAAACCTGTCATGTTGTGAAGTTTTAGTAGGATTAGAATCCAGTCTTTGCTTATGCGTTGATTAAATGAGTCATGCTTTGACACTGATGTGGTGTACTTAAATATGTAGATTGTGTGCAGTCCCCTTACCCCTTCCACAATAGTGAATGATTTTTGGTAAAGTCCTAGGATAGTGTTGATTGTCTAAAATCACACTGTGAGTCTGTGTGCATTTGGGTAAGGATTGTGAGAGAAGCATTTGGTAACATCGTGTATTTACTGACATAGTAATGAGTTTTGGTAAACTCCTAGGGATAGTGTTGTTTGTCTAGAATCACACTGTGAGTCTGTGTGCATTTGGGAACCACTGTGAGAGAAGCATTTGGTAAGATCGTGTATTTGCTGACAGATAAGTGTTATAAAACATGTCATGTTGTCAAGTTTTAGTAGCATTAGAAGACAGTTATGGCTTATGCTTTCATTATATGAGTCAGGCATTGACAGTAAATTGCAGTTGTGAAATATGTAGATTGTGTGCAGTTCGCTTACCACTTGCATTGTAGTGAATGAGTTTTGGTAAACTCATAGGGATAGTGGTGCTTGTCTAGAATCACACTGTGAGTTAGTGTGTATTTGGGATCACTGTGAGAGAAGCATTTGGTAACATCATGTATTTGCTGACAGATAACTGTTTTAAAACCTGTCATGTTGTGAAGTTTTAGTAGGATTAGAATCCAATCTTTGCTTATGCGTTGATTAAATTAGTCAGGCATTGACATTAATGTGTAGTCGTGAAATATGTAGATTGTATGCAGTTCCTTTACCACTTCCAGAGTAGTGAATGAGTTTTGGTAAACTCCTAGGGACAGTGTTGTTTGTCTAGAATCACACTGTGAGTCTGTGTGCATTTGGGTAAGGATTGTGAGAAGTGTTTGGTAACATCGTGTATTTGCTGACAGATAAGTGTTGTAAAACATGTTATGTTGTCAAGTTTTAGTAGCATTAGAAGACAGTTATGGCTTATGCTTTCATTATATGAGTCAGGCATTGACAGTAAATTGCAATTGTGAAATATGTAGATTGTGTGCAGTTCCCTTACCACTTGCACTGTAGTGAATGAGTTTTGGTAAACGCATAGGGATAGTGGTGCTTGTCTAGAATCACACTGTGAGTTAGTGTGTATTTGGGATCACTGTGAGAGAAGCATTTTTTAACATCATGTATTTGCTGACAGATAACTGTTTTAAAACCTGTCATGTTGTGAAGTTTTAGTAGGATTAGAATCCAGTCTTTGCTTATGCGTTGATCAAATGAGTCATGCTTTGACACTGATGTGGTGTACTTAAATATCTAGTTTGTGTGCAGTACCATTAACTCTTCCAGAGTAGTCAATACGTTTTGGTAAACTCCTAGGATAGTGTTGCTTGTCTAAAATCACACTGTGAGTCGGTGTGCATTTGGGTAAGGGTTGTGAGAGAAGCATTTGGTAACATCGTGTATTTGCTGACATATACCTGTTTTAAAACCGGTCATGTTGTGAAGTTTTAGTAGAATTAGAAGCCAGTCTTTGCTTATGCTTTGATTAAATGAGTCAGGCTTTGACATAAAAGTGCAGTCCTGAAATATGAAGATTGTGTGCAGTTCGCTTACCACTTCCACAGTAGTGAATGATTTTTGGTAAACTTCTAGGTATAGTGGTTGTTGTGTAGAATCACACTGTGAGTCTGTGTGCATTTGAGAACCACTGTGAGAGAGGCATTTCGTAACATCGTGTATTTGCTGACAGATAACTAATTTAAAACCTGTTATGTTGTCAAGTTTTAGTAGCATTAGAAGCTAGTCTTTGCTTATGCATTGATAAAATGAGTCAGGGTTTGACACTAAGGTGTAGTACCATGTACTATTCTGTTCACTGTGGCAGAACTGAAAATTTAAAAGTTTTACCTAAGCACTGTCCTAGAAGTAGTCTGATTATTTAGTCAGTTTCTAAGTACCAAATAGACTGCTTCAAATGTCTATGCAGTATGCATGTAGTGTTCTAACATACTATACACTTGTCTTTTACACCTTCAATTCCCTAGTCAGTATCCATACACTTCCAAGAAACATCCTGTCACTTCCTTTGCAGTCCTCTAGAGACCCATTCAACAGCATGTACTAATCCATTCACTGTGCCAAAACCCAAACACTTATAAATTCACCCAGACACTCTCTTTCCAGTACTCTAATGATTCAGTCACTGCCTAAGTATTCATGCACAGAGCCAGGTCTTTGCATATGGACTTCTTCAAACCCCTATCCACTATGCATGCAGTCCTCTAAGCACCTACACACTTGTCTTTCACTCCTTCAATTCCCCAGTCAGTATCCGTTCACTTCCAGCAAACACCCTGTCACTCCATTTGCACTCCTCTAGTGACCCATTCAGCATAATGTACTAATCCATTCACTGCGCCAAACCCTAATAAATTCACCCAGGCACTCTCCTTGCAGTACTCTAATCATTCAGTCAGTACCCAAGTACTCATTCAGTGACCCAGGCCTTAGTATATGGACTGCTTCAAACCGTTATCCACTATACATGCAGTCCTCTAACCACCTACACAATTGTCTTTCTCACCTTCAAATCCCTAGTCAGTATCCATACACTTTCAGGAAATACCCTGTCACTCCCTTTGCAGTCCTCTACTGACCCATTCAGCATCATGTACTAATCCATTCACTGTGCTAAAACCCAAACACTTATAAATTCACCAAGATACTATCTTTGCAGTACTCTAATCATTCAGTCAGTGCCTAAGTATTCATACACTGAGCCAGGCCTTAGCACATGGACTGCTTCAAACCCCTATGCACTATGCATGCAGTCTTCTAACCACCTAGATACTTGTCTTTCACACTTTCAATTTCCTAGTCAGTATCCATACAGTCCAGTACTTGTGACTGCCTTTGCACTCCTCTAGTGAGTCATTCAGTAAAAATTTCCACACCACTGAAGAAAAACGTTGTGGGCGTGGTGCCTTCTGCAAAAAAAATTCCTCAGATTCGGTAAATATTTTAAAGCGGCAACAATTACAGTTTTAGTAAGTTAAACCTATAAAATTTTGTTAGCTGTATACATTTTATATATCTGTGATTTGTTACTTGTGGTATTTTGTTAAGAATACCATGTTGTTTTTTTTTAACAATCTTTTTGATTTTGCAGGTCTGTCATCGACATCCGTGGTTCCCACAGAAGTGTTCCGCTTTGATGTTTTGTATTATGGTTGTTACATTTTGTTTATTAGTTTATTGTTTATATTTATGTTAATAAAAATATAAAGTTTGAAAATAGTTTAACGTTTATATATTTATTATTATAAAAAATAAAGTGCTGTGTGACTCTTTCTTGTTCTTATTACTGTTATTTGATGGAGTCCACCATGGTGTTAAATTTTGGGGCACTTGTCGCTGGAATACTAGTGATATCTGCAGTTTGCACCAACTTCTGAATAGTGTGTTAGATTTTTCTGAACTTTACTTCCGTTAAAGTGCTGATAATGAAATAGAGAGTAGCCGTTCCCGTGCAAAAAGACATGAGGTGCACGTTTGCGATTTATTCTAAATACTAAAATCCTGTATTGTATTGCACTGAGGTATTGGCTGCACTTACAGTGTACACACAAAATCTATTAAGAAATCTCATTGTATTTATATTGATTGGGAATAGTGCGTCAGGTGCTTGACGAGATACACTGCTCGGTTCGTATATTGTTCTGCACACGAAAAAAATCACATCACAACTTTCACAGCAATTGCAATGCGAAACAAATTCCGGCGATAAGACACGTTAGCACCAGGGATTTTACACCTGCTTTCTGCTGGTGTTAAGCAGGACAACTACCTGCACCATGAAAGGGAACACAGCCAAGAGCCACACCAGAACACCCTCAGGTGCCATAGAGTCAATGAGCATGATACAGGGATACCCATGAGGGCAACTCCAGAACCACCAATGCCCCCCAAACCCATATCGTAGTAAGTGTGTCCCTGTGGTCATTGTCTTAGCGTGATAGGCACAAGCCCTGCAACATCACAGTGTGCTGTCACCTCAGAGTTGGCAGTGAGCCTGGATGTGTAGCTACATACGCATCCTCCTGCATGCACAACTGGTGTGTGCTGGTCTGGGGTTCACAGGTCAGTGCAGGGGTGTGCCTATCCGGCAAGGGGAACGGGGTGTCTCGGACATGTCCGTGTACAGGAAGTGCGGTAAGTGTGTCTCTGTGTTCTGGTGTTGCCTGTTGCAAGAGCTGCAGCAGTCGATGTTGTAAAGTGGCATGCACCACCTCCAAACGGCACTGTGATGTTGTAGTTGGAATGTAGCAGGACATGCGCAAATAGGCATTACAATGGCGTGCCGTACGAGTGTACGAGATATAACAGCTCACCGTAGAAAAGTGTGGGGGCTCGTGGGAGGGAGGAGCAGCCGTTTGGCAACATATTACACAGTGAACTCGACCATGTGCCACATGCTGGGCATCTCATCCATGATGACCACGGTCGCAGACATCCCACAACACCAACGACTGGCCTTTGTACACATCCTGTATGAATGCAGCGTGTTTTTCACTTCTATGCTCATTCAGTGGTGTGATGTTGGCGGGTTGTGTGACTTGTGCTCCTTGTTGGTGTGTTTCATTTTGGACATTGTTAGTCTATATGTGTGAGTCTGTGTGCCTTTGGGAACCACTGAGAGAGAAGCGTTTGGTAACATCGTGCATTTGCTGATAGAAAACTGTTTTGAAACCTGTCATGTTGTCAAGTTTTAGTAGCATTAGAAGCCAGTCTTTGCTTATGTGTTGATTAAATGAGTCAGGCATTGACACTAAAGTGCAGTCGTGAAATATGTAGATTGTGTGCAGTTCCCTTACCTCTTCCACTGTACTAAATGAGTTTTGGTAAACTCCTAGGGATAGTGGTGCTTGTCTAGAATCACACTGTGAGTCTGTGTGCATTTGGGAACCACTGTCAGAGAGGCGTTTGATAACATCGTGCTTTTGCTGACAAAAAACTGTTTTGAAATCTGTCATGTTGTGAAGTTTTAGTAGCATTAGAAGCCAGTCTTTGCTTATATGTTGATTAAATGAGTCATCGCTTGACACTGATGTGCTGTACTTAAATATGTAGATTGTGTGCAGTCCCCTTACCCTTTCCACAGTAGTGAATGAGTTTTGGTAAAGTGCTAGGATAGTGTTGCTTGTCTAAAATCACACTGTGAGTCTGTGTGCATTTGGGTAAGGATTGTGAGAGAAGCATTTGGTAACATCGTGTATTTGCTGACAGAAAACGGTTTTGAAACCTGTCATGTTGTCAAGTTTTAGTAGCAATAGAAGCCAGTCTTTGCTTATGTGTTGATTAAATGAGTCAGGCATTGACACTAAAGTGTAGTCGTGAAATATGTAGATTGTGTGCAGTTCCCTTATCACTTCCACTGTAGTGAATGAGTTTTGGTAAACTCCTAGGGATAGTGGTGCTTATCTAGAATCACACTGTGAGTCTGTGTGCATTTGGGAACCACTATCAGAGAAACGTTTGGTAACATCATGCATTTGCTGACAGAAAACTGTTTTGAAACCTGTCATGTTGTCAAGTTTTAGTAGCATTAGAAGCCAGTCTTTGCTTATGTGTTGATTAAATGAGTCAAGAATTGACACTAAAGTGTAGTCATGAAATATATAGATTGTGTGCAGTTCCCTTACCACTTTCACTGTAGTGAATGAGTTTTGGTAAACTCCTAGGGATAGGGGTGCTTGTCTAGAATCACACTGTGAGTCTGTGTGCATTTGGGAACCACTGTGAGAGAAGCATTTGGTAACATTGTGCATTTGCTGACAGAAAACTGTTTTGAAACCTGTCATGTTGTCAATTTTTAGTAGAATTAGAAGCCAGTCTTTGCTTATGCATTGATAAAATGAGTCATGCTTTGACACTAAAGTACAGTACTATGTAGTATTGTCTTAACTGCCCCAGAACTGAAAATTTAATATTTTTACCCAGGCACTATCCTCGAAGTAGTCTGATCATTTAGTCAGTTTCTAAGTACTTATGTTGTGAACCATTCATTACCAAATAGACTGCTTCAAGTGTACATGCAGTATCCATGTAGTTCTCTAACCACCTACACAGTTGTTTTTCTCACCTTCAATTTTCTAGACAGTTTCCATACACTTCCAGGAAAAACCCTATCATTCGCTTTGCAGTCCTCTAGTGACCCATTCAGGACCATGTACTAATCCATTCACTGTGCCAAAACCCAAACACTTATAAATTCACAAAGACACTCTCTTTCCAGTACTCTAATGATTCAGTCTGTGGTAAATAAAATATTACGCTCTATGTATTTCAGAATATCAATAGGATCATGCATAAAGCAAGAGGCTGAGTCTGTGGTATCAGGTTCTAAAAGGGCTTTATTCCAATAACTCGAGTCAAAGGGAGAATATTACCATCACCAAAAAAGGATCTGGAAGGGGACTCAAAAGTATTCTCAATATTCTCAAAACATTATTCACAGAGTACAGTATATATACATTTCTCAATTGTACGTAAGCAAAAGAGCAAGAGAGAATGAGATAAGAGCATGTGGGCGTGTAAGTAGGCGTGAAGGTGGGCGTCCATGTGGGCGTCCACTTGATGATAATGGGTAATTTGTCATGTGTGGGTGGATACCTGGAGGGGGTTGCGTGATCTGCTGGAATTGTACTGGAACTTTGCCTTACTTGTGCTCAACTCGAGCATGACATGTAACTGACGTGGGGAAGGTTGCTATGCAACCGGACAAGTCTGGAAGTGAGGCCTTCAGTGACTGAGGCCTTCAGTGTCAGGACGACCAGCACATCTTGTATTATCTGATATCCGATGTCTGGAGCAGGGACTGATTTGTGACATAGGTTGCTCATCACCAAGAGCCGATGTGGCATCTATTTCTTCATTTACTTCATTTACTGCAGATGCCTTACATGGGGGCTATGGGCTTTTTTCTGACGTGAGCTTTGCAATCTCACAAAGAGAGACAGTAGGGCTGGGCTCCCTCCTTGCAGATGGGTCGCGTTCATTCCTCCTTCACCAGGCAAGAATGTGGTTTCAGTAAGAGTAAGCAGATAACCGTGCTCAATACTGTCTCGACACCTCGGTCGGGGCCCCTTTGGCTGAGGCCCAAGTGTGCAAGGCCAAGGATACGTAGCTGTAGCTTTCAGAGCGTTCTGAGGCATGAAACCTCTTTTTGGCTCTGGCAGAGCCATAAACATGAGCTTCATGAAAATGCAGGAAAACATGATGAAAAACGTGTAGGCCTCAATACAGATTTGTCGTTTCTCTCATGGGAGACTGGATGATGGCATGCCACGTTATAGCATAAGCATCATGATAGAAAGGCCATAGAGGGGAAATACATAGGTTACATGTATGTGCACATAAGCGTTCGGGGGGGGGCACATGGGGACACATAGGCCTCATAGATTTTTATTTTCCTCATTCCCTCCTTGTACCTTAGTGAACCCCCTATGTAACGTCTATTTTCATGAGACAGTCGATCTGTTCTTGCAGCATTATTTTTCCATTTTCAATGCTTTGTAAATAGGGATGTGGAACACATGCAGTAGCACACAGGCCACAAATGGCCGGGCCACACTGCAGACATAGGCAACAACTGAATATCATTAATAGTATCAACCCACAGACGGTCAACACTTTCCATCCCCAAGCCGATATTAATCCCCAGAGCCAACCGGACCATGTCCACGTGCCTGGGTCTTGATGTATGTTTTGGGCAATCTTGTGGAGCCTTGTTATTGCTTTGTATTCTTTGGCATCACCGTTGATGGATGTCATTAAGGCAAACCATGCTCCGCAAGAACCATTATGGGAGAACGGAAAAGGAAAAAGAGGCAACACTCCCTTTACCTTCTGATACGGGGGAAATCGGCCACAGACCCAGCAGTCTGTAGCATTGCTAGTCTGATGTGAATGGTGCAGCATCTGAATAAAGGTATTGTTGCGTAAGGCAAGTCGATATGATAGCTCATGGGATGGCAGATCACTAAATGTGTGCTTTATGGTATCATTAGTGGAGGAGTGTAAAAGTGAGGCAATAGGAGGAAAAATAGCATGTAGTATTAAGCTGATACATATTATCGTGATGCACATCTTGCTCTTTTTATCAATGTTATTGTCCAAGATCTTATGCAAGCCAGAATACATGTTCAACCGCTTCACCACCTAGTGGACTTAATTGATCAAACGGGTTCTGACTTTTTAGATCTAAGTTTAGCTTTGTGGAAACTGCTGGGGAGTCTCCTCTAGAAAATGGTGTTCAAAATCCAAAATCCAAGTTCAAAGTCTTTTTCCTTTGTAAAAGAGTGGTGAAGGTGCAACCATCCTTTCCGCCCTTTGACTTTAACGGCCGTCCCCGTGGTCCAGAGCACTGACTTTGGCGCCTTCCATCCAGGAGCGATGGAGTATTCTTTGACCTGAGTGTTGTCAGGGAAGGCGGCAGCAACCTGCGAACAACAAGAGAGTAGTGCAGACATCAAGGAAGCCAGGTAATCTGTCAGCATGTTACTATCAACATCAGTAATCTTTTAGGCATTGGAGTGCCCCACATATTTGGTAGTCTACCAAAGACCACTTCATAGGGAGATAAGCCTGTTCTAGAATGAGCTACCATTCGCATGTAAAAGAGAACCATATATTCTGTAAGCTGTCTAGCATTGCTTTCTCTCCTAAGTGTGCAGGACTATGTGCGGTATTTATGATTATTTGTACCATTGAATCAGGAAGAAACCATGTGGATTTGCCCTTTGTCATCCAACCCTGATCAGTCAGTACCCCTCCTTGTTCCGATCATTTCTTTAATTCGTCTACAGTAGCATGTGTCTGTATGTCTTGTACATCCTTGGAAGGATCCCTAACTGTCATGGCTTTGGACAGTGATAGTATCTGTGATTTTGTCATGTCTAGTGGGGTCTGAGCTGTCTGTTTAGCTGTTCGGTCTGCCAGATCATTGCCTTGGGAAATGGTATCTGTGGCTCTAGTATGTGCTTTACATTTTAGGATAGCTATGGCTGTTGGTAAATGTATTGCTTCCAGTAGGGCTTGAATAAGGGGGCCATGCTGTATCTTGACCCCATGAGAGGTCAAGAAACCTCTTTCTCGCCACAGAATCGGTGTAAATGTTTACTCTCAGGTGCTTAGCTCTTATGCACGCTTGTGTCAGGGCGATGAGCTCTGCTGCTTGTGCTGACAATATGTCTATTCTTTTAGTCTCTATTATTACAGTATCAGTAGTCACTGCATATGCTGCCACTAATTCTCCCGCCCCTGTCCTCATGCATGAGCCGTCAACTTATAGTGTTAGGTCGGGGTCTGGGAGTGCAACGTCTGTCAAGTCTTGTCTTGGTTTAGTCACGGTATGTATTACTTCAACACAGTCGTGTGGTGAAACGCTTTCTGTACTGGAGGGCAAAAGGGTAGCAGGATTCAGTATGTTGCATCGTCTGATCTCTATGTGTGGTTGAAATAACGTTGGCTCATAGCCTGTCAGTCTAGCTACAGTCAGGTGTTGTGTTTGTGTCCGGTTCAAGAGAACCTCTACTGCGTGTGGTACTTGTACTGTCAGAGGGTGGCCCAGCACTATCGAGTCACTTTGTCTTATGGCTAAGGCCGTTGCTGCAACTGATTTTAGGCACGCAGGCAAAGCCTGTGCTACTGGGTCTAATGTACTAGAAAAATAAGCACAGGGCTCGTGTTTTCCTGCATGATCTTGTGTTAGGACAGATAGTGCTGTTCCATCCCGTTCTGTCACAAAAAGCATAAACGATTTGTTGTAATCAGGGTTTGCTAAAACTCGTGCTTGACATAAAGCTCTCTTTAATTCTTCAAATGCCACAGTGTGTTCTTGTGTCCAAGGGAGGACTTTAGTAGAAGCTGTATTAGGGGCTTGGACTAATTCCCCTGAAAGATCACAATAAAACATGAGAAAAAGGGGAAAGCACCATACCTATTACCTCGGCTTAATTTCTAAGGGGGCTAATTTCTAAGGGGCTTAATTTCTTAAGGGGCTAGCGGGAAGCGAACCTCCTCAGGGGCCAGCAGAAAGCCAATATTCTCCTCCTCCCCCCCCTTTTTGACAGGAGGAAATCCGAAACAGATTTCACTGCTGTCAAACACTATCAAACCCTGTGTCTTGTCAACACTATTAATCCCTGTGTGTAGCTACTGGGCGTAAGCAAAATTATAGGAGATACACAGCGTATTTGAAACGGCGAGAAATCCTTCAAATTAATGTACAAACCTCATTGTGTTAGCTCATAAGCTGGCCAAATGACATCTCATATGCAAATGTCCCTATTACATGAACCTACACCAACCTGAAGTCAATATTAATGCTAGGAGGCCCTAATAGGAATGCTAAATTACCTAAATATTCGGAAAACCAAGTTTAAGAACAGTTGTTAATGTTGATAATTAATAATTCATCTGCTAAAGAAATCAGTCATTTTTGCAATAATTTCCACCTATACAATAAACAGCCTAATTTAAAAACAAGTCAACTTTTGGGGCCACCACTTACAAGAATGAGCTTACTAAAGCAAACTTTAAAAAGGAAATCCTGTCAGATATTTTCTCATTACCCTAAATACCGAGCCTCATTTGTCACTCTGGGGTGGCAGTCCTTATTTAAAACAGGCCTTTCAAGAGGTAAGATGCGAGTGCACAGATCATAATGGTTCCTCAATGTCCAATCTGGAAACATATGACCGAGGCTGCCTGTCTATAAGAGAAAGGCAGTCATGTGATACATATTTAAGTCTTGCATAACTATTTTCTTCTTTTATTCATCACCAATACCAATTAGACATACACTGATAACGTGTTGTCCGCTATTTTGACAGCATGATAAAGGTAATATCATGTCTGTGAAATTTAGTAATTGTGAACAAGTTCCAGCCAAGCGCTGCGCAAAGATTTACGTCGTCACGTCCATCTCCGTAATGCCCAGGAGAACTTGTATTAATGCCAAACATACTGGTCAATACAACACAAAAACAAAACATATATAAAATACATATGCCAAGCCATCAGTATACCAAGCACAGAAAGCATAGACAATTACACTAACATATATAAATGAGCAGCGATGCGCAATTATAGTACCTACAGCTCAGAGGCGAACACTCTGGCCTGCTTAATTTGTCAGGCTTATAATCAATAACTTATTTACCTGCCCTATACACCCCCATCTGAAATCACCGTGTCAAGTCTGACACACAGGATCAGCAACAATAATCAAAAATGAAGAACACACGAACCTGTCTTTGTTTTATAAAAATGAGCTATGCATCTATGTACACAATGTACCCTCATGTCCTAGTCGAAGATGCATCTCCCATCTTTCCTCACAGACCCGTAACCACTGGATCATTTATCCAATGCCACTGGTGGCTGCTTGTGGCCACAATTCAAAAATGTCTGAATTTGAAAATCGTTTTTATATAGGCACATAGCCCTTAAAATTCCAAGCAAGAGCAACATTTTACTTTCTGGCCAGAAGTAATATAACAATTGCTAAAAAATAAAACAAATCTTCTCCATAGACATTTCCCCGGGGCACTGGTTTAGCACAGAATAGATCAAGGGAATCTTTCTCGACTTACATTTCTCAGCTGCCCTGTCTTATCAGAGAAGCTAAAAATAGCCCCTCAGCGCGGCCTGAGCCTGGGCTGCCAGCCAACTTTTTTGTTGTTCCGGCTGCAGGCATTACACAGATGCGATGTCAGAGAAGCTTTCTAAGCAGTGCCTCTGTTCTGCTCCTCTCACCGGCCCCCACCTACACTGGCTACAAGGTCAGAATCTGTCTCCGATTTCTGTATCACATACTGCTCTACACAGCCCCCACCTTCTCCTCACTCTGAAGCTGTCAAAGACAAAAAGACTACTCAATTCCATAAAAACTGCAATAATTCGCCCAATTGAAAAATTATTTTTATATACAATTTGCTCTCAGGGGGTCATAATCTTACCGTCTTGACCCAGCACATTGGCTCACTGGACCACCAAGAACACAAACCTGTATTCTGGAACAATTTTGCAAATTCGAAATACCCACAATTTTTCTCAAGCTAAACTTTTCACTAATTATTTTTCATGAACACTTTGTACATTAGGGGTGTCATCAAATCACAGGTGTTGCTCCTTCTCCAGCTACACCCCTCTCAATTTTCTTTTGACAACGTAATCAAATGTTGGACCATGAAAACACCAGCTATGCGCTGTTCGTTTGGTGGGAGGCTCAAGAACCTTTGGGCTACTATATCATTATTATATGTATCGTGGTACTTGCGGTGGCACTCTAACTGGACCTTCTACTGGGGCCACTCTTGCTAGGTCCTCTGAAAGGACGGGATAAATACCAGCAACGTCAGTATTTCTTTCTCTGTCAGCCTGCGCTCATTTTACCTGCTCCACTTCCACCTGTAACATCTTTTCCTTGGCTTTTCCAGACTCCAGTCTACTTCCCTCTGCTTCGTGAAACACTTACTCTGTCCTCCTATGTGACTCCTTGCGCCAAAACTCAATGGCATCCTTCCAAGCTGGTCTACATTTTCTCTTTCATAAGAGTGTTTCGTTGTCTGTCTACTTGTTCTGCTTTTACTCGGATACCTTCCTCAACTAAGACTGTCTGGCTGTCTTTTTCCATAACTCTTCTTCTACTCTCATGATGCAATCTGCATCCCAGGTCCCAGCTGCGGGCCACCTCTGACTTTCTGGTAAATCCTTGGTGTAGTCCACCCCTAAATCAAGAAATAATACGGCATCTAGGCCATGCTTATGGTACATAAAGTACCCTGGGGTGTCCCTAGGTGGAATGGGAACAGCTTCCTCGAGTACCCCTTTTCTAGTTTTGATCTGTTTTAATTTTGAAAAGAACGGCATTTTTAAACTTTGCTACTTGATTTTGAACACAATAAATTACAATAAACACAATAATGAACACTCATTTATACCACAATTTTTAAAACATATTAAAACATTTAACATTTAACATTTAACGAACGATGATAACTAATAGGAAACTAGTTACTGACATAATACTAACACTAGAGAATACTGAATTATATGCAAGACATACTAGATATACTGCTAAACAGTACAGATACACTGCTGAGACAGTGCAGACCGGATTTGTGTACCCAAACCCGTCTTGACCGGCACAACCTAATGTGCACGTCTAACTGACTCCCCAGCAACGGTACTCACCGGGTAGCACGGAACGGAAGGCCTCGGAACTGAACTGGACTAGACCAAACTGGACTGGACTGGACTCGACTCGTGACTTGGATACTTCGGAACTTCGGAATCTGGTGGGCCTCTGTATACCTCGGACACAGCTCTCTAGCAGGTGGGCTCTGGGTAGGACAATCTGCGTTCCTCACCGCCTCGTATGGATGCCTGGTCGCAGTCTGTCCCCTTAGTTGGCCTGAGGGAGTTGGCGGGAAGACCCGCGACGTGCGCGCTTGAAGTCCGTCACGGCTATGGAAGGGGGCAAAACTGGACCTTCATCTCCGGCGTGTGGGGAAAGAGATGTAACTGTTCGGGCGCCATTATGTGGTAAATAAAATATTACGCTCTATGTATTTCAGAATATCAATAGGATCATGCATAAAGCAAGAGGCTGAGTCTGTGGTATCAGGTTCTAAAAGGGCTTTATTCCAATAACTCGAGTCAAAGGGAGAATATTACCATCACCAAAAAAGGATCTGGAAGGGGACTCAAAAGTATTCTCAATATTCTCAAAACATTATTCACAGAGTACAGTATATATACATTTCTCAATTGTACGTAAGCAAAAGAGCAAGAGAGAATGAGATAAGAGCATGTGGGCGTGTAAGTAGGCGTGAAGGTGGGCGTCCATGTGGGCGTCCACTTGATGATAATGGGTAATTTGTCATGTGTGGGTGGATACCTGGAGGGGGTTGCGTGATCTGCTGGAATTGTACTGGAACTTTGCCTTACTTGTGCTCAACTCGAGCATGACGTGTAACTGACGTGGGGAAGGTTGCTATGCAACCGGACAAGTCTGGAAGTGAGGCCTTCAGTGACTGAGGCCTTCAGTGTCAGGACGACCAGCACATCTTGTATTATCTGATATCCGATGTCTGGAGCAGGGACTGATTTGTGACATAGGTTGCTCATCACCAAGAGCCGATGTGGCATCTATTTCTTCATTTACTTCATTTACTGCAGAAGCCTTACATGGGGGCTATGGGCTTTTTTCTGACGTGAGCTTTGCAATCTCACAAAGAGAGACAGTAGGGCTGGGCTCCCTCCTTGCAGATGGGTCGCGTTCATTCCTCCTTCACCAGGCAAGAATGTGGTTTCAGTAAGAGTAAGCAGATAACCGTGCTCAATACTGTCTCGACACCTCGGTCGGGGCCCCTTTGGCTGAGGCCCAAGTGTGCAAGGCCAAGGATACGTAGCTGTAGCTTTCAGAGCGTTCTGAGGCATGAAACCTCTTTTTGGCTCTGGCAGAGCCATAAACATGAGCTTCATGAAAATGCAGGAAAACATGATGAAAAACGTGTAGGCCTCAATACAGATTTGTCGTTTCTCTCATGGGAGACTGGATGATGGCAGGCCACGTTATAGCATAAGCATCATGATAGAAAGGCCATGGAGGGGAAATACATAGGTTACATGTATGTGCACATATGCGTTCGGGGGGGGGCACATGGGGACACATAGGCCTCATAGATTTTTATTTTCCTCAAGTCACTGCCTAAGTATTCATGCACTGAGCTAGGCCTTAGCACATGGACTTCTTCAAACCCCTATGAACTGTGCATGCAGTCTTCTAACCACCTAGACACTTTCCTTTCACAGTTTCAATTCCCTAGTGAGTATCCATACAGTCCAGCAAACATCCTGTCACTTCCTTTGCACTCTTCTAGTGAGCCATTCAGTACCAAGTACTAATCCATTCCCTGCGCCAAAAGCCTACCACTTATAAATTCACCCAGGCACTATCCTTTCTGTAGTCTAATCATTCAGTCAGTACCCAAGTACTCATGCAGTGAGCCAGGCCTTAGCACATGGACTGCTTTAAATGCCTATCCAGTATGCAATCAGTTCTCTAATCAGCTACACAGTTGTCTTTCGCAGCTTCAATTCCCCAGTTAGTATTCATACACTTCTAGCAAACACCCTGTTACTCACCCAGTGTGTCTCTTTTTAGTACTGTAATCATTCAGTTAGTTAGCATGTAGTCTTTTTGTGAGGTAGGCTTTAGGGCATGAACTGCTTCAAAGTAGTATGCATTATGTATGTAGTGTTTTCATCATCGTCACACTTGTGGTTCAGGGCTATAGTTTTTTAGTCTGTTTTTATATAAAATGTGTTTGTACAGTAATGGAATATTGTAAATTTGAAAGTTATTAATATACATTTAATTGTGACTCTTTTTTGCAGATACTGTTTTTCAACGTTAAAATTGAGAAAGTATGCCAGAAAAAAAAGAAAAAGAAAAGAACAGAGACAGGAGGATTATTTGAAGAAACATCAACCACAAGTATTGAATGAAAAAGATAATGTGGCTAAAAGGAAAATATCTTCTGGTAAGATCACGAAGCAATTTATTAAAAATGTTTGTAGGAGTAAAAAGAATGTAGAGAATGCTGCAACTTCAAATAATTTTTTGAGTAAGAAAAAAAATCAAAATAAGAGGAAAAGTAAAAAAGCAAATGTTCAGTCAAAGGAGATAAAGGATGGTAAAAGAAGACAAAATCAGTATAAGGAATTACGCAAAAAAATATTTTACAAGAGAGTAGTGCATAATTTGCTGAAAGATGTAAAGAAATATAAAAAGAGAGCTTTATTTTATAAAAAGAAAAAGCATATTGAAAGCATTGTGGAAAAGGCTTTTGAAGTAAAAAGGAAACTGTTTATTTTAGTGTTGAACAGAATTCGATCACTAGATAAATCAATATATGTAATGAAGGCCAAAAGTAGGAGGAAAAGAGTTATTAATAAAAAAAATGTTTGGGATATTTTTTGGGGAGAATGGAAACACAGTTCTAGTTCAGAGCCTTTTTTTAATGAAGAGAGTTATTCACTAAGTGAAAAATTATTGTATGCAGTTGACACCAGTGGTAGAGGTTATGAGGTTAGTGATGGTTGTCCAATGGAGAAAGAGAAAATGGTTGAAAGAAATGCAGAAGAAGTGATAGCTGATGAAGTTTTAGGGAGACGTGCTAAAAACCCTGTGTACACTTGGGATTGCAGTAGTGTTTGTAGTGTACGACAGGAATCTATTGAAAAATTATGTAGTTTTTTACGAGTCTATACTAAAAAAACTGTAAAAAAAAAGATTAAGCTGTTGCAAGGACTAGACCCTTGCAGAGTGAGAAAACATACTGGTTTGCAAGGTAATTCTCTGGCTTGTCTTTCTAGGAAAGTTTGTGAAAGTGTTTTTCACCATTTCAGAATGCTGGCAGTACATCATATTCAAATGCGGAAGTTAGTGAGAAGGTTGTATTATGCAAAAAGTCCAGCACTAAAGTTAAGTGAGTTGAACAGTGCTCTTTTGCGTGGGTCAGTTTCAGATGTGAAGCAGGTCTGTGAGGATATTGAGTTTTGTTACTTTGGGCCTCAGCAAGAGAGTGAAGAAACTGACACATTAGTAGAACAAAATGTTGAAGACAATGTAGAACCTGTAATTACAGAAAAATTTGAGGATGAAATGACAAAGTTTAAGGTAATTTCAGGTGAAAGACCAAATGTTTCTTGTATTTGTTGTCGGCGAAGTCACTATAAAAATCAGACTAGGGGTGTCAATCTGTATTTTAAAAGTGAAATAGAAAATAATGATAAGTGGATGGAATTTGCAACTTATTTGTTGGTAGAGGATTGTTTTGATTTGGGATGTGAGCAGCGTATTTGCAACTATTGTTATAATAAATTAGATGAGAATAAAATGCCTGCTAGAGCTGTTCATAATAATCTAGAGTTGGTTGCTATTCCTCCAGAGCTGATAGATTTAAATACGTACGAGTCTATTCTGATACAATGTGTTCACCCTTTTCAGGCTGTTCGTATGGAGCCCAAAACAAGTAAATTACCTCCATCAGAGTTGCAAAGAGGATTGAAAGGAAGAGTTGTGTGTTTACCATTAGATTTAAGGAAAAATGTTGAAACTATTGGTGTAGATCATGCAGAAAATGAGCCACTAGTCATTCTAGTTAATGGTGTTCCTACTAAGAATAAGAAAATCTGGCAAGAGTTAATGGATGTTAGAAAAGTGCAAAAGGCATCATTGTATCTGATAAAAAATAATGAGTACTATAGAAATGTGTTTGTTGGAGAAGAAGAAATAGATTTAGCAGAAGATAGTGAAACATTAAGTGGACACATTGAAAAAGTGGACATGTCCAGATGTGAAGAGATCTATGAACATTACAGTGTACATCCACTTCATTCCAAAGAGGTGATGGGGAATACAATTGAGTTGTTTCAAATGAAAAAAGCAACAGGAAGTCCCATGAGTGTATGGGAAGAGAGTTTGGAAGCTCGTTGTTTCCCGCAGTTGTTTCCAACAGGAAAAGGTGGACGATATGATGAACATCCTGTGCAGATTCCTGCATCTGAATATCGGACAACAAGATTATATGCAGAAGATCCAAGATTTCGACAATGTATCCCTTATATGTTTCATCTTCTGTTTGAAAGTGACTTGTCTGGACTTTCATATGCAGTAAATCACATTTTAAAAACTGGAATGCATCTGCAAAATGTAACTGCAAAGGATTTTATGGATAAAGTGCATCAGAGAGATGATCATTTAGAATCTCAGTTGATTAATCTGATGGCATGTCAGCATGGGACTAATGAATATTGGTACCGTCGACATGGAGAACTGAAATGCATGCTACGGAACTTGGGAACTCCTACATGGTTTGTTACACTAAGCTGTGCTGAGTATGCTTGGGATGATTTACTTGAATTTCTTCGAGAGGCAAATTCCAATATAAATAATATTGAATACAAGACACCTGGAGAATTGTGCTCTTTGAATCCTGTCAATGTATGCAGATATTTCAATCATAGATTTGAAGCTATGATGTCTTTCATCTGCAATAAAAAGAATCCTCCTCTTGGAGAAGTTGTGGATTTCTTTTGGAGAAAGGAGTATCAAGCAAGAGGTGCTCCTCACATACATATGTTGCTATGGGTCAAGGATGCCCCAAAATTTGGAACAGATTCAGATGAAAGTGTTTTGTCTTTCATTGAAGATTATGCTACATGTGCTGTACCAAATAGCAGAGAAGACAGAAACTTAAAAGAACAAGTCTTACGATTTCAAAGCCATAGGTGTGGAAAATACTGTCGACGAAAGTACAAGTCAAAGGATAAGTTCTATACCAAATGTCGTTTTGGATTTCCACGTCCTGTATTAGCCAAAGGAAGAGTGAACAGTTTCATGTCAGCTGTACGACATACCATCACAAGAAAGTCTCAGAAAAACACCTACAACTTAAGAAGAAGCGAAGAATCGAAATACATAAATGACTACAACCCAGTTATTTTATCCTTGTGGAACGCTAACATGGATATTCAGTATGTTGCGGACAATTCTATTGCTGTTGCTCGATATGTAACGTCTTACATTACTAAATCAGAAAAGACTGAATTGAAAGAAATGTGGGAAGAGATTTCTCACGAGAAGAGTCTAAGTAAGAAATTATACAGTTTCAGTTTGAAAATGTTATCGCATCGTGAAATTGGAGCATATGAATGTTCAGATCGGTTATCATCTGCAAGTCTATATTCCAAAAGTAGAAGAATCATTTGGGTGAGTCTAGGTCTTGCAGGAATGCGAAATCGGGTACTGAAATCTGTTCAAGAAATTGAATATTTAGCAGAAAATGACCCTGACAGTACAGATATTTTGAAAACCAATATGTTGGACACATACTATCCAAAGAGAAGTCATCATCTTGAGAACATGTGTCTCTATGAAGTGTTGCAAAACTACACTTTTAAACGGAATATTACAGAGAACATCAACGATGGAAAATATGGAGTGATTGGTTCTGAAGGATGTCTGGTGAAACAAAGGAAAGGAAATGTAATTAATCATAGAAAACTGAGTTGCGACTCTGCTGACAAAAGGGAATTTTACTATTTAGCCCTTTTGCAAATGTTCAAACCATGGCGTTCTGAACTGGAATTACTTGGAGATTTTCCCAGCTATGAAGATTCATTTAATGCTTGTAAAGATAGCATACAATGCAGTGCTTTCGCAAATTATGTGAAAATGTTGAATGATGAAATTGATCAAGAAGCTACAATTGCAGCTGAGATTTCTAGACAGTGCTCAAGATGGTCAAAGTTCTGCTGCACTGAGTCAAGATCCACTTGGACAACCAATGGTTGAAAATGAAGCAGCGATTGCCATGAATGAGGTGGAAACAGCAATGTATCAAGCACAAGAAGATGCAATACAGTTAGGAAACTTGGAAGAGCAACTAAATGTTGAACAGAAACAAATATATCAACAAGTGAAAGAGCAGATTGACCATGGATTACTTCATGAAAAGAAAGACTGCTCATGTACATCATTTCAACCTATCTGAATGTATGCGAGTGGTCAAGCTGGAACAGGAAAGAGTTTCTTAATTAAAGTAATTACAGTTATCTGCAAAAACAAAACTGAGTCGCATTTGTCTTGTGTTGTCACTGCTCCAACTGGGTTAGCAGCACATAATATTAAAGGAATTACTTTACATCGTTTACTAATGCTGCCAGTAGAGCATGAGAACAAATTGGAATACCACAAGCTACCTGGAGAAGCTTGTTGTGAAGTTTCAAGAGTCCTGAAGAAAATGACACTTCTCATTATTGATGAGGTGAGCATGGTTTCAAACTTGATGCTTGCCTTTGTGCATTTAAGAATGCAGCAAATTCTTAAAACAGAGTATAACGTGTTATTTGGAGGAAAACACGCCATAGTTTTTGGAGATCTACTGCAACTGACACCGGTAAAAGGACAACCGGTATTTAAAACACTTGCCCATGAAGATACCAGAAAGTCTCTTGGCAGTGTTGGTAATGTGAACATTTGGAGTAATTTTGAATACAAAGAACTGACAACAAATATGCGACAGGCAAATGATGCTGAATATGGATGTATTCTTCAAGATATAAGAATTGGAATTCTTTCAAAAAAAGGGAAAGAAGTTTTGGAGAGTCAATTACTTTGCAATGTCTTTTCAAATGAAAATGCAGTTGCTGCAAAAGTGTACGTGGAAATTGCTAAAAATAAGTCAGTGATTTGCTTAATGCCAACACTGCGTGAGTGTTCAATATTCAACGAAGAATTATTAAAATTAGAAAATGAAGAAATTGTCAAAATGGAAGCCTTCGATAAAATACTACATGAAGGAATCACTATTATTTTAACGGGTAAGTTGAGATCAAAACTAGAATGTTTAGAAAAAAAAATATCTAAAACTGCTGGTTTGGAAAAGACACTGTGGTGCCGATTTGGATCCTGGAGAAACCGGGTACAAACCGTCGGTCGGAGCGTTTTCTCCGTCCGACTCGTACCCGGGAAAAAAACATTACAAACATGGAAGTACGCTTCGCACGGAAACACCATTTCCGTACGAGTCGTACAAAACACCGACCGACGATAATATACATACAAAGCGCCGATGTGACGTCGGGACGCTTTCAGGCAGCGTTTCACGAACCAGGAAGTACGAACCGCACCGACGTCACCCCGCACGGATAAAATTCTCCGGCTGCCAAAAACTGCCGGTAAATCAGGACGATGCGTGCAAGGAGCACCTGTACGCGACGGACAGCCATGGACCCGAACCTACGTGTCATCCCAGCCCTCATAGCAGTCCACCTGCTCTACAGGAGCCGACGCAGACGCCGCAGAAGGTCAGAACAACACCCAGGGGCAAAGGGGGGGGGCAGGGGCAGGACACAAAACCCCCACCCAAGTCACAATGCATACATGCCCTGGACATACCTGACCTTCAGGGCCTGGTCACTTCGAGGGGATGGGGGCGTGTCCAGCAACGGAAGTGGATGTACACACGAACCGGCAACACAACAAGTCCGGTACGTACCGTACCCATGCCTTAAGAGCGTGGGTACGAGTCGTACCACGCCCACCCCTACGTCACCCCAATAATGGCGGTACGGCCCGTACCCATGTTCCAAAGGCATGGGTACAGGCCGCACCCCCACCCGTGCATGTACGGCACGTACCAACACCCCAACAGTGCATGTACGGACCGTACCCCCACCCGTGTATGTAGGGACCGTACCCCCACCCGTGTATGCATGGAGCATACCCACACCCACGTATGCATTGAGCGTACCCCCACCCCAACAGTGTATGTACGGACCGTACCACCACCCGTGTATGCATGGAGCGTACCCACACCCGCGTATGTATGGAGCGTACCCCCACCCCAACAGTGTATGTACGGACTGTACCCCCACCCGTGTATGCATGGAGCGTACCCACACCCACGTACGTATGGAGCGTACCCCCATCCCAACAGTATATGTACGGACCGTACCCCCACCCGTGTATGCATGGAGCGTACCCACACCCGCGTACGTATGGAGCGTACCCCCACCCCAACAGTGTATGTACGGACCGTAGTGGAGCGTACCCACACCCGCGTACGTATGGAACGTACCCCCACCCCAACAGTGTATGTACGGACCGTAGTGGTGCGTACCCATACCCGCGTACGTATGGAGCGTACCCCCACCCCAACAGTGTATGTACGGACTGTACCCCCACCCGTGTATGCATGGAGCGCACCCCCACCCATGCATGTACGGCGCGTACCAACACCCCAACAGTGTATGTACGGACCGTACCCCCACCCGTGTATGCATGGAGCGTACCCACACCCACGTACGTATGGAGCGTACCCCCACCCCAACAGTGTATGTACGGACCGTACCCCCACCCGTGTATGCATGGAGCGCACCCCCACCCGTGCATGTACGGCGCGTACCAACACCCCAACAGTGTATGTACGGACCATACCCCCACCCGTGTATGCATGGAGCGCACCCCCACCCGTGCATGTACGGCGTGTACCAACACCCCACCAGTGCATGTACGGACCGTACCCCCACCCGTGTATGTATGGAGCGTACATGGCCAGACACAGGAGGGGTGGGTGCAGAGTCCTCCCAGCAGTGCCCAGACGCAGGAGGGGTGGGTGCAGAGTCCCCCCAGCAGTGCCCAGACGCAGGAGGGGTGGGTGCAGAGTCCTCCCAGCAGTGCCCAGACACAGGAGGGGTGTGTGCAGAGTCCTCCCAGCAGTGCCCAGACACAGGAGGGGTGGGTGCCTATCACTTCCAGCAGTGCCCAGACGCAGGAGGGGTGGGTGTAGAGTCCTCCCAGCAGTGCCCAGACACAGGAGGGGTGGGTGTAGAGTCCCCCCAGCAGTGCCCAGACGCAGGAGGGGTGGGTGCAGAGTCCTCCCAGCAGTGCCCAGACACAGGAGGGGTGGGTGCCTATCACTTCCAGCAGTGCCCAGACACAGGAGGGGTGGGTGTAGAGTCCCCCCAGCAGTGCCCAGACACAGGAGGGGTGTGTGCAGAGTCCTCCCAGCAGTGCCCAGACACAGGAGGGGTGTGTGCAGAGTCCTCCTAGCAGTGCCCAGACACAGGAGGGGTGTGTGCAGAGTCCTCCCAGCAGTGCCCAGACACAGGAGGGGTGGGTGCAGAGTCCCCCCAGCAGTGCCCAGACGCAGGAGGGATGGGTGCAGAGTCCTCCCAGCAGTGCCCAGACACAGGAGGGGTGTGTGTAGAGTCCTCCCAGCAGTGCCCAGACGCAGGAGGGGTGGGTGCAGAGTCCTCCCAGCAGTGCCCAGACACAGGAGGGGTGGGTGTAGAGTCCCCCCAGCAGTGCCCAGACACAGGAGGGGTGGGTGCCTATCACTTCCAGCAGTGCTCAGACACAGGAGGGGTGGGTGCAGAGGCCCCCAGCAGTGCCCATGGAAAAAAAAAGGGTTGAGTACCCACAGATCCAATTGCCACAATTGTCAGTCAGGTGCACAAAGACCCTGCAGTACATGTAACACATGTGTGCGAGGCTGGGAGTACACACATGCATACAGCCTAAAAGGGAACATGTCCACATGAAGTCATGTCAACAGACTACATACACAAGTACAGTGATCTCCAAGGATGCCACGAATGATGCAGCTGGAGACATCGCTCTGCATGCATGGCCAAAGTTGAAGGGGTCCGTCACACACCCAGCTAATGTAGACACAGCTCAGCGCAACATATTGGGAACACCCTGCAGGGAAGATGTCAGGGTACACAGAGGAAGGAACACACCTTGGGACAATTTCACCATGCAGTAAATGCTTACATGAACAGAGAAACTTAGCTAACACCTTGTGATGCACACAGATACCAGGGTACCCCCTACGACCAGCACACTACTACATTTCCCACACACCCAACACATGATCACCACCCAAAATCATGTAGCAGCCCCACCAACAGCAATACCACAAAAGCAGTAGTATCCTAAGGAAAAAAAAAGGCTTTATTCAGCATTTTCAAATAAAGTGTGTGTGGATAATGTTCAATATTTACAAAGCCCATAGGGCAGTCCATGAGTCACAGCTGGATGGGGGACACAGTGGGACGCGTGTCCCCTAGCTTGCCTGCACGGTTCAGACCACCCTGTCTTCCACAGGGGGGGGGGCATCATGTGGGGGGGAAGGACCAGGCACCGCAGGGACAGGAGGGGCAAGGGCAAGCATTGTGGGTGCAGGGACGGAGGACTCCACCACAGGGGGTGGGGCAGCACCAAAGGAGGTGGTGAGGATGGCGCTGCTCATGTCAGCAAGGTCCCCCAGCGTATCCCCTGCACCCGAAGGAACCACAGGCCCCAAGGAGGGGGGGCAGAGGAATGGGTCGCAGCGCCACTGGGGGAGGGTGTGGACAGGGGGGGGCACTCAACTACCCTGACCGGGGACTCCTTTTTCGCTTGCTGGGTGGTGTCACTGTTGGGCTCAGGGACAGAGCGGCCATGAAGGAATCCTTGCTGGATTCGTGGCCAGGAGAGCTGAGGGGAGTGGATTTGGAGGGAGTGGATTTTGCGGAATGCGGACTCCCACTCTGGCTGCGTGACTTACATTTGCCCCCCCCAGTGGGTGTGCCTACCTCACCCTGTGTGTGCATGCCAGGAGGTGTGCGCTTGCCCTGCCCTGCTGGTGTGGTGCCTGTGTCTAGTGGTGTGCGTGCATGCTGACGTCTGGGTGTACGTGGGACAGGCATTGGAGTGGGAAGTGTGGATGGGGCAGGGGTAGGGGGTGGGACGTAGCGCTGCAGGAGACCCACTGCTGCAGTCAGTGTCGAGTCGATGGACCTCAGCAAGTTGCGTTGGTCAGACTGCGCGGCTGAAATGCCCTCCAAGTATGCCTCCATCTGGTTCAGCACTTGGCTGTGGCCATGGAGGACATTAAGCGTCGCAGTCTGACCAACCCGCAACTGCCACAGGATGTCCACAGACTCGGCATTGGTGGCAGCAGTGGAGACAGGGGCAGGGGGTGCGGTGCCTGGCAAGAAGGAGACACGTGCTGACCGAGCACGGCGGAAAGGGACACGAGCAAGTGGGAGGCCGGTGATCGGAATGGAGGGGGCGGGTAGTGATGGAGTGCTGGTGTCAGCTGTGGGACCAGCCTCCGCCCCCTCGGAGTGCTCAGCCTCGGACCCGTCTGCATCATAGTCGGTGGTGGATTGACTGGACAGGTCCTCCGCTGCACTCCCATCGGCCTCCGTGCCACTCGATGTGCCAGACAACTCTGCACTGATGGCACTGGTGCTCGATCCCTCCTCACAGTCCGTTCCAGTGTCTCCCTCGGTGTCCCCCGATGATGCTGTGAGCAAGGTGAAGAGACAGGAAATAATCAGACACCTGTATACATATGTCACATGAGTCAAATCCACATAGGTCACAGTGCATAGCCTAAAAAGCAACATGAGTAACATCTACAATACAAGGCACATATGTAGGCCCTACAACACACAGTTGGTTGACCCACCATGCCACTGAACAACTATGGAGAGCATGACACAATAGCAAATAACATGATATGGATTTGGACAGAGGAGCCAGGCACTGGGGACAATCCAGCACAGCATGTGCAGCACACAGCGCTGGCGTAAAAAGGGATGAGCAGGAACCATGTCTATTAACTGTAGGCACATGCTGCAAAGGCAATACTTAAAAACATGCCCAACATTAAAGGGTCACTGCACCTTGAGTGTATGTCCACACAAACATCACACACTGGCCAGACCTAGCAAGGAGACTTCAGGTCTAGACATGTAGGCCTTGCCCGCACCAACCACCCCCTACATGAGACAATTTATTGAGACACAGGAAGCACTTACATCTCCTAGTCTGGAATAAAAACACATGGCCTGCAAGAAATCCTGATTGGACACAAAATACACCTGGTGCGCCCGTACAAATACATCATCTACAAATGGCCATCATCAGATCATTTTACCATTACACACAGGCACTGGCCCCCGTGAGTATGAACAAGGGACATTTGGTCAGCCTGTACAGTGGACACATGTAGCCGAGTTTACGTAGACACAAATGGTGCCAGGGTACAATGGCACAGAGCACAACCTATGCTGGAGACACAGGGATTGTCGAGATTTTTGGATTACACACATGATACCTAGGAAAAGATGCCCCAGGGGACGGTAGTGGCCACACTACTCCACGTTCCTGAATGGTACTGACTGCAACACAAGCCACCATCCCTGCACTCTGCATATCTCACACTCATGCACATCATGTCACAGGCCACAAAATAGGACATGCATGCTGTAAAGCAATACACTTTAGAGACACACTCCTATGTCTGGACTCAGCATCAGTGACAACTGACATGGACCCCACAAGTACTGAACTGGACAGGGCACAGGCAAGGTCCCAAAACCTGTTACACACCACCCCCACACATGAAGCTGCACGCATTGGGCACATTGATAAACTGGCAGCCTAGATAACCTTGTGCAAGTGTGACTACACACAGACCAGGGTACACATGCCAAGGAGGGGAAGGGAGGAAGGACAGCACCGCTACACTTTGGGACCAGGAACTGCACTGCACATGTAAATCCTGGCAGTGTATCCATGCAACTGTGCACTTACAAATGCTGGTGACACACAACAAACACACATGTACCTACCCCCTTCCTGCTGCTGCTTTTCCCGTAAGCGCCTATCCATGTCAGGGAAGACGACCGCTAGCACACGCTTGTGGATGTGGGTCAGATGGCGGCGCCCATGGTTCTTTTGGCTCACAGGTGAGTCCCCCAGCAGGACCCGTGCGATCCTCCGCGTCCAGCACCGGATATCCTGCCAGCGTTTCCTCACCTGGGCTAGGCGCCGCTTCCGACCATCCGTCTGTCTCACGGCACTGACAGCGTCCTTCCAGATCTGCTCCTTGGCACAGGCGCCTACCTGTGAGGGTGAAAAAGTGAGACAACATCAATACACCTGCGACATGTCACAGAGACACACATTAGAACAATTTGGCTGGTTTCAACAGGGCATAGAATGCATCAAACTCATTACACCTGTGTCATAGGGACACTTTCCTCTGTGGAAGGCAAAAAACACTAGGTGGCATTGTACAGTACACAGGTGGCATGAGGGGTACGACACAATCAATCATCCAGGCTCACACTTTGCATCACAAGCGACACCAGGATTATGTGCAGCACCTCAAAGCAGTCACATGCCACAGGCCACTGAGGCGCCCTCAGCAGAGTACACAGACACACACAGCCACAGGACAATCACCTGCCATTGACAACTGCAGCTACACACCTCACTCTGCACATGTGCCACTAGACTGGGGGGTGTCACAGGTGTGGGGCTGGCCCATCACCGCAGACACACAGCACTGCTCCCTGCTCCCATCAGATGGGCAGGGTATATCCATCCCTCATGCAGCTGGGGTGCTACACTCTACATATGCACTCACCCACATGACAGGGGACTTACACACACACACACCAATGTCCAGGGGACAAACACATCTTTTGGACACTCTCAGCACATGTACACTAAACAAACACACATCTGTGGGTACTGCCACCTGTCACACTGGGGGGACCACAGATTCACATGAGGACTGTAGTAACGACATTCCCAGGAGGATTAGACAGGCAGAATGTGTAATGCCACATGCAGTGATTGTCACAGCACACACAATGCAAGTGAGGAGAGCAGACATGCACCACAGCATGCTCTGGCTGGGAGACATTAGGCATTCCCCCACCCGGGACCCACGCAACAGTACATTGCATGTGTGTTACACCTGGACACAATGGCAGAAGTCACAGTCACAAAAAAGGGGCACAGTCTTTGCTAGTGGACTCAGCACTCACCTGAACCCCTGGTCGACCGTACAGCATGGGGTACTGTGGGAGGATCACATCCAGCAGGGCTAGGTTCTCCTGGGTGAAAGGCTGGGCCCTCTCCACAGACCTGGACATGGTGCCAGAGAATTCACGAGCAGCAGCAGTGTAGTTGAATCAAAGGATGTGCAGGCAAGTGCTCTCTCATGGGACCTGGCTGCCTTATAACTACCTTGCTGCCCTGTTCCATTCACAGGAGTACAGAGTGATTGGTCACTCACATTTGCATCCTATGTTTCCTCCAATCCCTTTACACCTACCACAGTCAGTGGCTTTTCTCATTTTTTTATTGAGCATGATGTCAACTCAACAGCCACTTTGCAACAATGTAGATTCTTTCAAACCGACTTTAGCTGGGCACCTTATGAAAAAAATTCAAACTTTAAACTCGGTCTCCATGACAACCAGCATGCATGTAGGGCTTTATACTTGTCCCTCATGTGTCCCCTATGTAATTTGAACATTCACACACAGGTACGGTGAGTTCCAGGGCCCTAGGGCACCCCACATGCATAGAAACGGCCCGTACATGCGCGTGTACGGGGTGTATCACTATGGGTACGCATACGCGAGCAAAGCCACAGTGAAACGGCCCGTACACACGCGTGTACGGGGCGTATCACTATGGGTACGCATACGCGAGCAAAGCCATAGTGAAACCGGCCGTACACGCGCGTGTACGGCCCGTTTCACTATTGCTTTGCTCGCGTATGCGTACCCATAGTGATACGCCCCGTACACACGCCTGTACGGGCCGTTTCACTATGGCTTTGCTCGCGTATGCGTACCCATAGTGATACGCCCCGTACACGTGCGTGTACGGGCCGTTTCACTATGGCTTTGCTCGCGTATGCGTACCCATAGTGATACGCCCCGTACACGCGCGTGTACGGGCCGTTTCACTATGGCTTTGCTCGCGTATGCATACCCATAGTGATACGCCCCGTACACATGCGTGTACGGGCCGTTTCACTATGGGTAGGCCTACGGCAGCACTCCCATAGTGATGGGGAACGTACACACGCCCTCAGAGCGCATGTACGGTGCATTTCACACCTGACAGTGGTTACAGGCAGCACACAGAAAGGAATAGAGCTGTCATACATGTCCAAGGCTGGACATTAAGGCATTGTCTGTGCAGTACTACATGTGTCAGGCAGAGGTGTGTCAGGCTGTAATGTGGCACATTACTCCTGAGTTGTGAAGGCAATAGATGTATGATGAGATGTGTACAGGTGTCATGTGTGATGGTGGAGTATGTGCCAGACATCCCCTTCACTCCTTTGACATGTGTGCATGTAGTACAGAACACTTGTGAAAAGCGTCACCGCCATGGCACAGTCAACAACACACGCAACTGTCCCCTGATGCCAGCTACAGGGGTTTTCACAACTGACATGTGACTACCCGCGTTGCACGATGTGACTATGTCATGTATGTGTCGTGTGTTCCCATGGGCTTGCTGTAGGTGTTTGGTCAAATGCATCTGCAGTTGCTGCAACCAATATGTGTCTGTGTGTAGATGGCCATGGCACAGTGTTACGCATACCACGCCACATGTGGAATCCGACGTAAGGTGTGTGTGTATGCATCGACACGGAGTTTCACAACAAGGACATATCTGCATACTCTCAATGTATGTGGGATCATTCTTGAAATGTACTCCTTAATGGCAAGGTGTGTGGTGTGTCATTTTTCTAGTACATGTGACCTGTGCCTCTAGTGTTCCGCAACCTGTCTGTACAATGAACATCCTTACTCTGCACATATTTGGTTGTCTGCCACTCCTGTAATGCGTCTGCCTGCTCACTTGCACTGGCCCACAGCTAGTTTAATGGCATGGCATTATGAGTTTGAGAATAAACGTTTGGAGCTGTCTCTTGGTAGGAGTGTCACATGGCTGCCATACGTGTCCAGGGCATATTGCACAGACCTGACTCTGTATGTAGCATATGTGTATTGCCTGTTGACCATGTGCTGAGTACATTGACATTGGTGGTGTACTGTACTCACTCTTCGTTGTCCCTTCTAATTCACTGCAGGGCTCCGCCTCTCCCTCGAGCAATTCCGGACTTGGCTGACATGTGTGAAAATGACTGTATACGCCGCTACCGCTTCCCCCAACGTTTGATTGAGGACTTGACGACACGGCTGGCAGCACACCTCCAACCGCTACACAGGTATCCTGGTGCACTGACACCCAAGGTGAAGGTGATGGCAGCCCTACATTTCTTGGCCACGGGTACCTTTCAACATACCATTGCCCATGTGGGTGGGATGTCCCAAACCATGTTGAGCCGTGCTCTGCATGATTTTTTGGAGGCCATGTTGGAGCACCTTGATGAGTTCATTAAATTCCCAACTCCTGAGCAGTTGACAGCTGTCAAGCGTGAGTTCTATGCCCTGGGAGGGATGCCCCATGTCATTGGGTCCATAGATGGAACACATGTGGCTTTGGTACCACCACAGGCACAGGAGGTAGCCTTCCGTAACCGCAAGCATTACCACTCCATTAATGCCCTTGCGGTGTGTCTTGCCAACATGGTGATTTCACATGTCTGTGCTCGTTTTCCAGGATCAGCACACGATGCGTACATCATGAGGCGTAGCAGGGTGCCTGAAATGATGCTGCAGCTGCGCAACGAACGAGCATGCATTGTTGGTGGGTATACTCTGCCAGTCCTGTATTTAACGTCATCTTCCTGTCTTACTGCTTTTCTGACCCACTCTTGTCCATGATGTTTCCATGTAGGGGACGCTGGCTATGCCAACATGCCATGGCTGATCACGCCTCTTCGCAACCCCAGAACGGCTGCCGATCACCGCTACAACAACGCCCATGGGTGGTCCAGGCGAGTGATAGAGAGGACGTTTGGCCTCCTGAAGAGCCGATTCCGTTGCCTCCACAAGATCGGTGGTGCACTCCCATATGCACCGGTGAAGGTCTGCAAGATATTCCTCGTGTGCTGCATGCTGCACAACATGGCAGTGGAGAAAGCTGTGCCACTCTTCCTGGATCCAGATGAGCAGGACCATCCACCCGTGGAGGATGAAGGGCTTGGGCACGAGGCAAGTGATGTGGAGGAGGAGGAGGCGGCGGAGGACATGCGGAGTCGGCTCATACGCGACTTCTTTGCTTAGTGGTGAGTTCCAGTGTCTGAGTGTGCACGCATTGGGCTGTGTGTGGCATGTGTTGCAATGTGTGTGTCCATCTGCATGTCTTCCAAGTGAATCTGAGGTGTGTTTGTATGTGTCACTCGAGTGATGGTGCAATAGAAGAATTTCTTTCCTGAGTCATCATTGTCACCTAGCATGTTGACAACCTAATATGTGTCGAGTACATGCACATGCATGCGGATGTACTTCTTTTGGCTGACTTCTGGTGTGTCTCCCATCCACAGGTACTTGCGCATGCTGTCTGCTGGTGGCATTGTTGTGCTCCTGCTATTCCTCATGATCACAGCAACATGTGCTGATTCAGCGTTACATGCACGGACAAGTTAGAAAATCTCCTTCGGGTAAGGGATGCAGCACTGCTTTTTGGGAGTGGTATTTGTTTTGAATGTGTGTGCACTGCTCCTGTTCATGTTTGGTTACTTGGCATACATGTAGAATCACCATGGGGCACATGACCTGGAGCAGAATTCACCTGAATTAATGGTCAGACTTGGTGACAGTCATCTGTAATGGGATTGTGATGGAGCCATCAATGTGTGTGACACTGGCCTCGGAAACATACGGGTTGCACCGGGTTGACATGGTGTGTGAATTCCCCATTAGGGGCTCAATGGTGTATAGCAGGCTCTCCGTGAGCAGCAGGGGGTGTTTAGCTGTCACCCGTCACTTGTGTGCCAGTGCCATGGATTTCCTGCATCTGTGGTGCTAAGGGGGGTGCCAGTGTTGGTCCCACGTCTTCATCCACATGACCTGTGTATGTGTAGACAGAGTTGCATTGGCATTCCGACACACATGAGTAATAAAGGTGTCCCTCTGCCTCCAAGGTGCCTCATCTCTGTCAATGGTGGTCTGTTGCCAATGTGCATGCGGCATGTCTGGCATTGTTCTCTGCGATGGTGCATATGAGTCTATGTGTAGAGTAGCAAGATGCAAGCAGTTTGTCAGGGATTAGATTCTGTATTGTGCATGATGTCCATGGCTGTGTAGGTTTTGTGGCATGTCAGTCTCCACGACGGCCACTGTGCCGCATGTGAATCCATTGTGTGTGTGTGTGCCATGTTGAACCAGACATTCCTTCCTTGACATGCACCTTTTGCATGGTTCCTTCCTGAGATCCTTGTCTTTGTGTGCTACTTGTGGCATTGTTTCCTTGACATGGCGCATGCTGCTGCAGGCCCTGCTGCAAGGGCACCCAGTGTCCACGCAAACGCGCTGGTGTCCATCATGGATTGCTTGCTGACATGTGCTATGCTGATCAGCAGCATCTGTGCCTCATGCGGCAGCACACTCTGCATCATGCACTAGATCCCCAGTTCCTTCCACCTCTAGGCAAGAGGGAGACCATCCCCCAGGTCAACTGTGACATCCGTGTCTACTCCTACCCTTCACTCTATGGACATGTGCGTTAGAAATCCCATGATACTTGGCCACATCCAGGGTGCATCTGCACAGCTCTGCTACTACATCCGGCGACCAGGCCACATCAACGTCAAACAGAGATGGGGGGAGTGGATCACTGCCAGCTGCAGGATGACCTTCTCAATCCACGCACACCCTCAGGATGCAGCCCACACCCACAACACAACCTTGTGGCACTGTGATCCAACACCCTATTGTGCCATCTCCATGCATCCAACCTTGGCTGGCCCACCATTCGCCACATCCACCTGACTCAAGCATGCAGGACATGGTTCTGCCACGTGTCTACACATACCTGGGACTCCCAGCATAGGACACTCCACATGATCCCTGACCTCTGCGCATGACTGTTGCTCTTCTAAATAGGTCTGTGGGCACAGTTGTGTGGGCACCTCCTCAGCTGGTTGGGCCCATCACGGGTGAGTATGGTGCTCCATGTCTGTCTTGGATGGTACGTTGTGACCCATGTGTGTCCTGTGCCAGACTCAGACCCCAGGGTATGGTGGTTCGGAGTTAATTCAGAAATCAGGCATGGTTTGACTTTACAACACATACATGTAGTGGAATAATGCAAAATGACGGCATCATCTTGTGATTGTGATGAATTTTATTAGTGCTGGGGTACGTGTTTGGGGGGGGGTGACAAGAGGTGCTTGGCGGGAGTGTTGAATCCAAAGTTCACAGGGGGAGTTGGTGTCCTTGCCATTGACAGTCATCAGAGTCTGTGCCACAGTCTTTGTCAACATTGGTCAGACAGTGACCAGCAAGGCCATGTGGCAGAGAATGTCCTTTGCTGCTGTGCTGCTGTTGGGCCATAGGGCCAGGTGCCAGGCCAGGTGACCTGGGAGATGGTGATGTTCCGCTGACTCTCACGTTTTCTTGCGTGGACGACCCACCTTCCTGTGGGGACCCTCAGACGCCTGGCTTGACGGTGCAAGGGACGCTACGTCAGATGATTCCTCCTCCTCCTCCCTCCCTGGGGCTGGTGCTGCTCTACGCCTGCTGGCACAGGGAGGGTTTGCCAGGCTTTGGGTGAACTGATGGAGGGATTGGCTCAGGTCCCTCTGCACCGCCAAGTGCTCTGCATGTCTTGCCTCCATCCTGGCTTGATGCTCAACCTGCAGGGCCTTCATCTCATTGAGGGTCTCCACTACCTGGGCGATGCCTCTGGAGTCACGCCGGTATGTGTCCAGGATGGTTCTGACGTGTGCCATAGCCGGGTCCTGAGCCAACTGGGCAGGTTCGGGCCTCCGCCGTCCTCCACTCCCACCACCCCTGCCCATTTGCACCTGGCCTGCCGTTGTGGCACATCGAGTCTCCGGGACCCCTGAGGGATGGCATTTGCGGTGTCGCCTGCCTCCTCCTGGGTGCCCGAAGAACCTTGTCCCTCCTGGACAGACTGGCTGCATTGTTGTGTGCGGGCAGGGCTCCTGGGTGTCTCCTGGGATGTGGCAGGAATGGGGGTGGTGGTTGGCACAGTTGTACCTGACGCAGGTGCTGCAGGTGGTTGGACACCAGAGGGGCCAGGTTGGTCTGGGTCATCCACAGAGTGGTGAGAGTCGTCGCTGGCGTTGGGGTCCTCTTCACGCAGAGCCTGGTCCTGTGAGTCTTCCCCGCCAGTGTTGGGGGGAGATCGACAACGTTGACCTGTGTGTGAGAGAGACAGTGTTAATTGTGTTACATGCGACATCCATGTTTCATTCTTTTTTGATTTGGCACAGTTCCTCTGGGTGGTTGGATTTGGCTAGCATTCCTCACACAGTGCACTTGTGCATGGGTATGTCCCTTGGCCACAGCTTTCGACACTTGACCTATGTGTGACACAATCTTAGTTGATGCATCTTTTGGGAACGCAGTCAGCAGTGTAGTGAGCGGGCGTAGCAAGCCATGCAGAGCCGCCTTACATGTTGCACTGTACGTGGCCAAATGGTGTTTTTTCAATGCTATTTGAGAATGCAGGTAGGTAACTTAACAATTTGTGACAGGGTTCTGACGAACACAGTGGGTAGGTATACTGGGTGTACGGTTCTGTTTGTGCCTGCAGCACGGATGTACTCGTGCACAGATTGACACATGGCCTAGTGTTTATCAAAGGTTGAAGGGGGGGGTTAAGGCTCTGCCAAACTTTGTCTTCATGCACACAGTCCACCTGCTGACGAGCGGACATGGCCACACCACCCAAGGGTGATTTGGTCTCCCTCTGTCTCCCTTACTCCCTCCCTCTGTCAGCCTCCTCCCACTGTCCGTCTCCCTCTATCTCCCTTTCTCCCTCCCTCTATCAGCCTCCTCCCTCTGTCCATGTCCCTTTACTCCCTCCCTCTGTCAGCCTCCTCCCTCTGTCCTTCTCCCTTTCTCCCTCCCTCTGTCAGCCTCCTCCCTCTGTCCGTCTCCCTTTCTCCCTCCCTCTGTCAGCCTCCTCCCTCCCTCTGTCTGTCTCCCTGTGTCCACCTCTGTCTCTGTCCCTCTCTCTGCCCCTCTCCCTCCCTCTGTGTGTCACCCTCTGTCACCTCAGCCCAGCTTCCTGGGCACACGGAGTTTGCAGGTCTTGCAAAGGGCATTGGCTTGTTCATGTGGGTTTGTTTCTTCTCTGCGTGCACCCATTGGGCGGAGTGTGTGAGTCTGCACTGCTGCTGTGGCGGTGTGTGCTGACACTCTTTCAGTGTGCTGCGTCTTCATTGGCTGCTGTTATGTGCAAATTGTGACTTCAGACCCATGTCGTCCTGCAACGCGGCCACCATTAGCAGGCAAAACAGTACTGTGTGGGGACACACTGTTGGTATGGCTGTGCCCTAAGCCATATGGGCTGAGGGCATTGTTGTGTGCTTCAGAGTTGCTCTATGTTAGTTTTGAGGCCCACCCTCCCGGCATCAGGGACATCCTGTCTTGTGTTTGTGTTTTGTGTGGCCTGTGACTTGGCCTGGCCTTGCTTGGGGCATGGGGCATGGAGGCGCTAGTGGCATGTGTGTGTTTTTGGAGTGTGGTTGTGTCCGGTGCTGGCTTTGTGGGGGTTGCGTGCATGATTGGTATTTAGGTTGTATATGGCGTTCCCCCCATGTGAGGTGAGTTGTTTGTGTACTCACCAGGCTCTCGGACTCCTTCTAGTCCGTCACATGCCAACGGCTCCAGCGTGGTCATCACCTTCTCCTCCCAGGGATGGTAGTGTACCAGTCTGAGGGATGGCCCTCCTCCAGTGATGTTGGCCTGGTTGTGCTCGTCCGTCATTTTGCGGCGGACCGTCCTCCGCAGATCGTACCACCTGGCTTGGCACTCATGCCTGGTCCTTCTGGTGGACCCAACAGCATTCACGGAATTGACTATCCTCTCCCACATGGCAGTTTTTTCTGATATGCTGGTCCGTCTGATCAATGTTCCGAAGAGCTGTGGCTCGACTCTGATGACTTCGTCGACAAGGGCCTCCAGCTCGTCCTTTGTGAACTTTGGATTCTTGTTGGTGGCATGGTGTGGGGTGTGGGTGTGGATGGTTGTGGGGGTGTGGGTGTGGATGGTTGTGGGTGTGTGGGTGTGTGTGTGTGAATGTGATGAAGGTGTGTTTGTGATGGTGGTTTTGTGAAGGAGTGCAAGTGTAAGGTGTATTGATGGTTGAAGTATGGTGCAGTGCGTTGTCTCTGGGGTCTGGCAGCAGTGGATCTGTTGCAAAGGATCATGGTTTGTGTGTGTTGGGCCTTTTTATTGGTCCATTTGTGGGTGTGGCTGTGTTTGAACTTTGGGTGGGTGTGTTATAAGGAGTGGTAGTGGTTTGGGCCTCTGTTTATCTGTTTGTCAGTTGCAGGTCAGTGTATAGGATGTATTTGGCCTTGTTGGATATGTTTTGTGGTGTTGTGTGCCTCGGATTGACTGTCCTTGTGTTTTTTGGGTTAGTTCTGGTTCAGTAGGAGTGTTTTTTGCGTCTGTACGGTGCGTACATGGGCCATGTTGTTGTACAGTGCTGTCCTTTGCTATGGCTTAGTATGACTCATACATGCCCGATGTTGGGTGAGGGTGCTGGTGTGTGGGCCTGGGGTAGGGTGCGTACGAACATGGGTGGGGTGGGGGTTCGGTCCGTACATACACTGGTGGGGTGGGGGTACGGTCCGTACATACACGGGGGGGTACGGTCCGTACATACACGGGTGGGGTGGGGGTACGGTCCATACATACACGGGTGGGGGGTGCGGTCCATACATACATGGGTGGGGGGTACGGTCCGTACATACACTATTGGGGTGTTGGTACGCTCCATTCATACACGGGTGGGGGTACGGTCCGTATGTACGCTGGTGGGGTGGGGGTACGGTCCGTACATACACTGGTGGGGTGGGGGTACGGTCCGTACATACACGGGTGGGGGGTACGGTCCGTACATACACGGGTGGGGTGTTGGTATGCTCCATTCATACACGGGTGGGGGTACGGTCCGTACATACACTGGTGGGGTGGGGGTACGGTCCGTACATACATGGCGGGTACGGTTCGTACATACATGGGTGGGGTGTTGGTACGCTCCATTCATACACGGGTGGGGGTACAGTCCGTACGTGCATGGGTGGGGGGTACGGTCCGTACATACACGGGTGGGGTCGGGGTACGGTCCGTACATACACGGGTGGGGTGTTGGTACGCTCCATTCATACACGGGTGGGGGTACGGTCCGTACGTACACTGGTGGGGTGGGGGTACGGTCCGTACATACACTGGTGGGGTGGGGGTACGGTCCGTACATACACGGGGGGTACGGTCCGTACATACACGGGTGGGGTGTTGGTACGCTCCATTCATACACGGGTGGGGGTACGGTCCGTACATGCACAGGTGGGGGGTACGGTCCGTACATACACGGGTGGGGGGTGCGGTCCGTAAATACACGGGTGGGGGTACGGTCCGTACATACACTAGTGGGGTGTTGGTACGCTCCATTCATACACGGGTGGGGGTACGGTCCGTACGTACACTGGTGGGGTGGGGGTACGGTCCGTACATACACGGGTGGGGGTACAGTCCGTACATACACTGGTGGGGTGTTGGTACACTCCATTCATACACGGGTGGGGGTACGGTCCGTACGTACACTGGTGGGGTGGGGGTGCGGTCCGTACATACACTGGTAGAGTGGGGGTACCGTCCGTACATACACGGTTGGGGGTATGGTCCGTACATACACTGGTGGGGTGGGGGTACGGTCCGTACATACACGGGTGGGGGGTACGGTCCGTACATACACTGGTGGGGTGAGGGTACGGTCCGTACATGCACGGGTGCGGTGGGGGTTCAGCGCGTACATCCGCGGCCGGGGGGCATTTTGCGCGTACATGCGGGGTCTGTGGTGGGGTGTTCGGCGCGTATACGGACACGTGTCTCCATGCTTGCTGTGGGAGTTCGGTCCGTACTGTGTTTTTGGCATACAGTTGTAAAATCTAAAGGACGGGAGTGATCGTACTAGCGCGGTCGGACTTCATTTATCCACTCGTACGGTAAATCGTCTGGGGCTGTGTCGGACACATTTTCCGACCCGAGGACGTGTGGGGGAGTTTTCCGGATGTGATTCGTATGGAGTTTTTCCCATGCGAATCGTACTTGGCAGTTTGTACGGTACTTGTGCGACTCGTACGTAAAAAAATACGGATGCGAGTCGTACAGTATTTTTTTTTCCCGGATCGGAATCGGCACATGTATGTGTGTGTAAACTGTCGGGTAATTTTAAGGCTTAATTTGGATGTAGAGAAAGGTTTAGTTAATGGTGCAATGGGCAAAGTGGTGGATTTTGTGAATTATCAGAAAAAAGAAGGAATTGAATTTTTAACAATTAAGTTTGATCAGATTGATGAAGTCAAAGAAATTGATCGTTGTTCAGTTCGTTTTTTGCTTGTTAAAGATTTATATGTCCGTAGGGAACAATTTCCATTTTCTCTGGCATATGCAGTGACTATTCATAAATCTCAAGGATTAAGTGTAGACAGTGCATTGGTGAACATTGGATCTACTGTATTTAAAGAGGGTATGGCATATGTTGCTTTGTCGCGAGTCAGAACATTATCTGGTTTGTTTTTGATTGATTTTGATGAGACAAAGGTTACTGCAGATGCAAACTGTGTAAAATAGTATAATAGGTTAAGAAGGGTGTATGCTCCAAATGTAGGTCAATATCCTGTATTTGAAAAGCGTGTGGTTGGTCGAAAAAGAAGGATAGAGAATATCTGTTCTGAAGGTATCAAGAAAAGAAAAGAAAAAGATAATGTTGTGATTGCAGGTAAAAAGAAATTGGGCACTGTTGGAGAGATTGTTGGTTATCAGTTTGAAAATAGTTCTGGTGTCAACTGCTATGCTAATGTAGTGGTCAATGTTGTTTTTTATCTTGAAGATTTGCAAGAGCAAATTATGGAGAATCGGCAAAAAAGATTTTGTTCTTTGTTGCACTCTGTTTATGAAAAATTGACAACAGATAGAAGTAAAATACAATCTGTTTCAGATGTTCGTAGTCTTTTGGATGTGTGTTCTGGTTCTACACAATTTACACAAAATATCCAACAAGATGCTCAGGAATTTTTAATGTATATGCTTACCATTTTTGAAAATGAAGGTGTAGAAATAGAAAATATTTTTGGCCTTTCTTACAAATGGGAACATCATTGTGAAAATTGCACGTATACATGTAGCACCAATATAGACACTGAGAGATTTCTGTGTTTAACATTACCAGACTGTAAATCAGTGGCTTTCAATAAATTAGTGAAAGGTGCAAATCAAAACATGGAGTATAGCCAATGTAAATCAGAAATGTTATCCACATTATTGTTAACAAAATATGGAAAATACATATTTTTAATGATGCAACGTTGTACAGCTGATGGAAGAAAGTTGGATACTTTAATAAAACAATTTGTAGCAGCACAAATATCAATATCAGGAAGGACTTTTGTAGCAATTGCAATAATTTTCGATGATGGTCCTTCCACCACATCTGGACATTACACTGCCTATCTAAAATGTGACAAAGGCTGGACACTTTGTAATGATGCCCAGTTGGTTTTCAAACAATGTTTGCCCAGGGAATTACAAAATTCTACCTAATATTTTTGAAGCCAAAGTTTTAGGAAGCTAATTCACTCTCTGAGGAATTTATTATTATAATTTAATAGAACTACCATTGGACAGTTTACATAAAGAAGAAGTGCAAAAATACCATTTGGCCTCAAGGAAAGGTATATTTTTGAATTATGGACTTTTTGGTGGTCATTTATTCGGTGATTATTTTAATGTGGCAACATTTACAGTTTTTATAAGTTAAAGTTATAAAATGTTGTAATCTGTAAGCATTTCATATGTGTATGATTTGTATTTTCTGGTATTTTACTGAGAATAGTATGTTGTTTTTTTTAACAATCTTTCTGATTGTTTTTATTTTGCCCGCTGTTAAGTGATGAGTATCATTGAAATCACTATTTCGAGTGAAATTCAATATATTTGAAAGAAAAATAGGCAAAAATGAATAAAATGTTTTATTCCTATTACTGTGAAGGTAAGTTTATCTAAGTCTCAATATGGAGAATGAAGAGGCCTGCAAGAATCTACAAAGTTGAAACACGTTTCTTAAAACACTTTGTTTATGTAGTTTTGAAATTTGACCATAATCAGATATCAAGTGACCTGCAACAAAAGAGATTTGAGGGGTTCATATTATTTCATCTTTTTAGCTGTTGAAGGACCGCTATTATTTCAATCATTCTTCTTTGAACATCTTTGCAGTCAAAATTCTATGCATACCTTCTATCATTCGCAATTAAATTTAAAAACGGAAATATGTCACTTTTTGTAACATAGTTATTGTGTAAGATATTCTTTCATATTTTCAAACAGAGGAAAAGGCACTCTGTGCACTTTTTATACTCCATGAAAATATAACTTCAACATGCAGACCACTTTCAGATGAAAGGGTGTTCTATAAGTGTTGTTGTGCATGATTGCACTTAATACTCATAGAACAAGACACATGTCTAGATTTATTAGAAATCATAAATCTCGATATGTGTGTGAATGGTGCACCATTCTACAATTGGTGTAGGAAAGCACAACAAAGAGAATTGTTTTAATTTCTCCACATTTTTATTTCTTCAATGCATGCTGAAATGTTCAGCATACATTGAAGGAGAAAAATGCATTTTCTCATTGTTTTTGTACAGGAAGGTGTGTCTTCCTGTAGAAAAACAAACAGCACATGACACAGATATCCTTGCACTATTGTGCAAGGGTGCCTGTGTCACCACATGGCTGCAGTTTAAGCAGCCGTGCAGAGAGAAGCATAGATTTGCAACATATTTATGTACATATGTTGCAACCCTGTGCTTCGGAAGTACTACAGCACACAGCAGTTAAAGAGGTTTCTGTGTGATGCTGCAGCACTTCCTTATAGTTCTGCACTTATACATTCACCATACGCTACTAATGCATTCATTCAGTCAATTACGTACTACACATACAATCATCTAAACTTTCACACACTAACAAAGAAATTTAGCTCTTTTTTTAAACCAGGAAAGTTAGTTCTTAAAAGCACTTTTTTTTCCTTCTTTCTTCTTTTATGTTTTTTTGGGGGGTTTTTGAACAATTTTGTGTTTTTTTTGGTTTTTCTGAAAAAAAAACCAAACAGGAGAAACCAAACAATGAACTTCAGGGAACAGTAAAAAAAAAAAACTAGCAAATATGACTTTCCTGCCGGCGGCAGATGAGGTCGATTGACTGCTCGCCATAGCACAAAGTCTTATTGCACTTAGTGCAGAGCACTTTTAAAAATTGAAATTGAGGACGGATGTCCAAGGTTTGGTCTGAGGGATGCACTCTTGACGTGCTCGGCTGCAATGAGGTAGATGGCGTAGGAGCAGGAGTGTCTCTCATGCATCGGCACTCTTCACGTAAAAAGATTGTTTGGATGAAGGCTCCTCATGTGCTTCATCATACTTGCCGTGCCACAAGAGTATTTCTTGGTGGGATCCCCTCTCAATAAGACTCTTTTGCAAATCTTACATGTGACCAAGGTGGCATTGGTCTTCTTCTGTCCTTCGGGAAAAGTAAAAAATTTCCACACCACTGAAGCAAAATGTTTTTTCTGTGGTTCCTCCGGCAAAAATTCATCCTCAGAGGTTTGAGGTGATGCAGGTGATGCCTGCTGCCCTGAAGCCATTTTTGGTTGCAAAAAGTTAGAACTAAGTGTATACTTAGTCTAAAAAAATCTTCTTCTGTCCAAAGAGATGGTTCTCCAAAGAAGCTCTAAGAAGAATGATTGAAATGGGTGGGGTCTTTAAGTAGTTAGAACAGGAAGTGTAATGAACAATCAAATCTCTTTTTTTTGCAGGTCACATGGGATCTGCGCACCGTGCGCTTACGCAGCACGCACCCAGCGCGCATCCGCGAAATTGAATTAAAAAGAAATAAAGGATTAGATGTCAAAATATATTAGTTTTAAGACTAGTTTAGAGTTTGTCTCCAATTAATATTCACATGCAATACATAAATATGTGTTTTTAAATGTTAAATACTTCGCGGGATCCGTGCACCCTTTGCGTCACGGACGCATATGACGCATCGCGGAAGCGCGTAAATGTCGCGTTACGTACATTGAACGTGTCGCGTATAGGCTGAGAGTCGCGTACCGGTCGCATAGCGATCGCGCACTAAACACGTACCTAATGCATACCATGCGCGGATGCTATCACGTACGGATCATGAACGGTGCGCATAGGGTGCGCAGATCCAAAAACATTGAAAAAAATATATATCTAAAATAAAGTTTTGCACTTATAGTTGAAAAAATATTTTGAAAAATGTAAAACAATATGTTTGAAAAACACATTAAGTTCAAATAATATTTTTTAATTTTTAAAAGAATTAATTGATGAAATATATTTAAAAAATGATGATAAAAAAGTATTTTAAAAAAAAAGTAAGAAAATGACACACTGAATTTGAAAAATATAGAAATGCAATCAAAATCATTAAACATGATATCTTTAGAGATAAGTTATAGATAGGAATTAGCATTTAAAAAACCTTTGAAATTCACTGAAAAAAACGTAGGTTTCATGCATGTTATAGTTAGGAATTGTCATTTAAAAAACCTTTGAAATTCACTGAAAAAACCAAAGGTTTCAGGGGCGTTATAGTTAGGAATTGGCATTTAAAAAACCTTTGAAATTCACTGAAAAAACCATAGGTTTCAGGGGCGTTATAGTTAGGAATTGGCATTTAAAAAACCTTAGAAATTCACTGAAAAAACCATAGGTTTCAGGGGCGTTATAGTTAGCTGGACATTTCCCTCATACAAAACCCTAGAAATTCCCCTGTTATAGTTAGTTCAGCTAACTATAACTCGCGCCCCCGCAATGCACTGCTGATGACGTCACATATTACATCACTCTTGACATGGTCAGTGACATCACTGATGACATCACTGATGACATCTCAAATGACATCACTGATGACATCACTGATGACATCATCCATGTGATAAATTAGTGCATCTTCTCACACCCTAATATAACCTTTGATACACCGACTCAAAATTTCAGACGGCCATTTTGACAACCATAGATACTCCAATACCAATAACTACTCACCCACTCATTGACTTTTAGGTCTATATACATCTCCACTCACTCACCTGTACAGTCACTCATACTTACAGTCACTCTGTGCATTTATACACCTATATAGTATGTAGTTGTAGTTAGGACTAGGGGTGGGCGGAATTTGCGAAATCCACTTTCGCAAATTATCGCGAAAATGTGCATTTATACACCTATATAGACACTCACACACCGCCAATCATCCATTGAGGTACTGATACATCTAGTCAGTCATGCAAATAATTAATCACAGTAAAATTTACTCTCTTATACAGTTAACAACACTCAAGTTCACTTACTCATAAAAATACTAACAAATTCTGTGTCTTCCTGCAGAAAAACAAACAGCACATGACACAGATATCCTTGCACTATGGCGCATACAGCCACTCCCAAAATCACACACTCTCATATATAGATAGTTATATACTCTTACACACATATACACTGAGTTTCACATATGTAGTTACTGACACATGTACAACGGAGATATATATTCAATCACTAACACACCTATACATACACTCACCCACCCATACAGACCATCACAGATGCACTCTTAAAAACATGCACCCACTGAATCACCCACTCACACATCTAGTCACAGAGTCACACACACCCTACCCAGACAAACACTCAGGCACCCATACAGATACTCAGACAACCAATCAATAACCCATATAGACACTCATATAGCTATTCACAAAACCATGCAGCCATTTATACAGACACATACAGACATTCACACAGTTTAGTCACTAGTCTGCAGTAAGATACATTTAATAACTCACTTATGGAGTCAGTTGCACACCTAGAAAATCACCCATTCACACACTATAAATATATAAAACATATTTCAACTTTTAAGAAAAACACACATTCACTGGATGATGTCATCAGTGATGTCATCAGTGATGTAATTTGAGATGTCATCAGAGATGTCATCAGTGATGTCACTGACCATGTCATGAGTGATGTAATATGTGACGTCATCAGCAGTGCATTGCGGGGGCGCGAGTTATAGTTAGCTGAACTAACTATAACAGGGGAATTTCTAGGGTTTTGTACAAGGGAAATGTCCAGCTAACTATAACGCCCCTGAAACCTATGGTTTTTTCAGTGAATTTGTACTATATTTGGGCTCTTTTGTCTCTGGTGGCCATCTTGGGAGACTTATTTGTTATGACGTTTCCTAATTTCCTCATTTACTACAGTCTCCTCAGTAAGAAACACTTTCAGCTTTTTACTTTGATTCCATCAAGAAGGCATTCAGATGTGTCACACATTTGCCATAAATTCAGATTGTTAGCACTCTAGTTGCTCATTAGATCACTGTAGTAAAGCTACTGCTCACCAGGGAAGTCTGCTGCTGGTATTGAAAGTGCATGTTTCAGTCTGCATGTCAGAATTTTTAAATGAAATAGAAGAGTATTTGAGAAGTCACTCAAAATGTGCCCTAATTTTTCTTTCTGCAGCACTAATCATACTTTCTATGGCAAAATGAACCCCCTCATTTTGTTCCTTTTTAAATTAAATGTTTTAAGAGTTACCACTTTATTCCAATCAAGATGGCTTCAGGTGTGCAATACGTTTGTCATAAGTAGGACTCTTAGAGCTCTAGTTGTTCTTTAGAACACTCTGGGAAGCTGTAGTAGAACACAAAAGAATCAACTGACAGTCTCTGCCCTTGTTGGATGTACATGTTTTACTGAGAATGTCAGACTTCATTCTCACATGACTGAGAAAGATAATGTGAATTTACTGAAAATATGCTCTCGGTTTAGCTTATAGATCACCTTCCAAACCTCTGTGGGAAAAGCATGAGAAAATAGTTTTCTCTCAAACATGATTCATGATATCCCAGCAGAAGGCTTTGTCACATGGTAAAATCACCTTAGAACACACCACAATTCCTAAAATGAGTATGGTACCATCAACAAATGATTTATAATGTAACTAAAGTCCTAAAACCTTCTATTAACTGCAATGCTTTTTAATGAGGTGCTATCATGTATATTGATCCCAAGATGGCTGCCAACACTTCTTTGATGAAGTGCTGACAGCCAATCAGATCTCACGATGAGATGTGTGGTTAGGCTCCGCCCAGATATATCTGTGATTTTACTTTTGATTTTCTCAGGAACTACGGAACAGATTTACACCATTTAACCAAAAGGCACAACTCTGAACCAAGGGCTACCTTTTTGCCAAATTTGGTGTAATTCCTTTCAGCAATTCGGGCTGTAGCTGTGACTAAAGGTTCCTATGAAAAATTGCATTGGGAAAACACGTTTTGAGACCCCCCTTTTTTCTCGGCCCCCGCTTGACGAATCGCCCCGAGAGTTTCAGGATAGGAGCGGACCAGAGCTGGCCAAAAGTTTTGAAAATTTCGTGAAGATTCGTCAACCGGCACCAAAGTTATTGGGAAGAGAATGTTTCGGATTTCCTATGGAAAATAGGTCCTAACTAGGCCTGGGCGAAAATTTCGTTACGTTCACGGAAATTGCGATAATTGGACATTTTCGCGTTCCGTGGAGAGCGCGAAAATGTCAAAATATTCGCATTCCGCAGCTTGCCGATAATTTGTTTCTTGCTCGCGCTGTAAAATAATACATTCTTGCGCACGCGCGATCGCCTTACCTGAATCCCTGCGTTCGCCGACAAGTCTTCTTGATCCGGTCGCGTTCTCCATGAGATGTTGTATTGCTTTTAGCCATTTGCGCTGTCTCGTGACAGTTTGCGCCCGCAGTGACGTCATGCGTCGCGTGATCATGTCTTTCTTCTCACGATCATGCACCGCGAGACAACTGAAAACAAGATGGCCGCGCCCGCGAGCAACCACATGGGTAAGTTGGCGAGCCGCAACCATGCAGAAAATCTCGCGAACATGCGGGAAAAAATCTTCTGCATCTTCGCGATATTTCCGCGTGTTTGCGATAATTTTTAACATTTTCGCGATAATTTGCGAAAGTGGATTTCGCAAATTCCGCCCACCCCTAGTCCTAACTACAACTACATACTATATAGGTGTATAAATGCACAGAGTGACTGTAAGTATGAGTGACTGTACAGGTGAGTGAGTGGAGATGTATGTAGACCTAAAAGTCAATGAGTGGGTGAGTAGTTATTGGTATTGGAGTATCTATGGTTGTCAAAATGGCCGTCTGAAATTTTGAGTCGGTGTATCAAAGGTTATATTAGGGTGGGAGAAGATGCACTAATTTATCACATGGATGATGTCATCAGTGATGTCATCAGTGATGTCATTTTAGATGTCATCAGTGATGTCATCAGTGATGTCACTGACCATGTCATGAGTGATGTAATATGTGACGTCATCAGCAGTGCATTGCGGGGGCGCGAGTTATAGTTAGCTGAACTAACTATAACAGGGGAATTTCTAGGGTTTTGTATGAGGGAAATGTCCAGCTAACTATAATGCCCCTGAAACCTATGGTTTTTTCAGTGAATTTCAAAGGTTTTTTTAAATGCCAATTCCTAACTATAACGCCCCTGAAACCTATGGTTTTTTCAGTGAATTTCAAAGGTTTTTTAAATGCCAATTCCTAACTATAATGCCCCTGAAACCTTTGTTTTTTTCAGTGAATTTCAAAGGTTTTTTAAATGCCAATTCCTAACTATAACATGCATGAAACCTACGTTTTTTTCAGTGAATTTCAAAGGTTTTTTAAATGCTAATTCCTATCTATAACTTATCTCTAAAGATATCATGTTTAATGATTTTTATTGCATTTATATATTTTTCAAATTCAGTGTGTCATTTTCTTTATTTTTTATTTTTTTTTAAATACTTTTTTATCATCATTTTTTAAACATATTTCTAAATCGGAAAACATAGTTCGGCTGATTTTAGATGAATATTTGTACGTTTCAAAAATGGACACTTAGAAACTTTTCTGGTGAAAACCACACAATGGATTCCTATGGAAGGAAATACAAGTTACTGGTAAGTACACTTAGAATTACCTTTCAGGGTCAGTGCTGGGCTAAAAGATGCAGCACTGGGTTCTCTTCTGATTACAGGTGAGTAAATCGGAATTCGTAGATCAGCTGATTTTAGATGAATATTTGTACGTTTCAAAAATGGGCACTTAGAAACTTTTCTGGTGAAAACCACACAATGGATTCCTATGGAAGGAAATACAAGTTACTGGTAAGTACGCTTAGAATTACTTTTCAGTGTCAGTGCTGGGCTAAAAGATGCAGCACTGGGTTCTCTCCTGATAACAGGTGACTAAATCAGAATTCGTGTTCGGCTGATTTTAGAGGAATATTTATACGTTTCAAAATTGGACACTTAGAAACTTTTCTGTTGAAAACCAAACAATGGATTCCTATGGAAGGAAATACAAATTACTGGTAAGTACGCTTAGAATTACTTTTCAGAGTCAGTGCTGGGCTAAAAGATGCAGCACTGGGTTCTCTCCTGATTACAGGTGAATTAATTGGAATTCGTAGTTCGGCTGATTTTAGAGGAATAGTTGTACGTTTCGCATATCGACACTTAGAAACTTTTCTGGCGAAAACCACACAATTGTTTCCTATGGAAGGAAATACAAGTTACTGGTAAGTACACTTAGAATTACTTTTCAGGGTCAGTGCTGGGCTAAAAGATGCAGCACTGTGTTCTCTCCTGATTACAGGTGAGTAAATCGGAATTCGTAGTTCGGCTGATTTTAGATGAATATTTGTACGTTTCAAAAATGGACACTTAGAATCTTTTCTGGTGAAAACCACACAATGGATTCCTTTGGAAGGAAATACAAGTTACTGGTAAGTACACTTAGAATTACATTTCAGGGTCAGTGCTGGGCTAAAAGATGCAGCACTGGGTTATTTCCTGATTACAGGTGAGTAAATCGGAATTCGTAGTTCGGCTGATTTTAGATGAATATGTGTACGTTTCAAAAATGGACACTTAGAAACTTTTCTGGTGAAAAGAAACCACACAATGGATTCCTATTTAAGGAAATACAAGTTACTGGTAAGTACACTTAGAATTACTTTTCACGGTCAGTGCTGGGCTAAAAGATGCAGAACTGTGTTCTTTCCTGATCACAGGTGAGTAAATCGGAATTCGTAGATTGGCTGATTTTAGATGAATATTTGTACGTTTCAAAAATGGGCACTTAGAAACTTTTCTGGTGAAAACCACACAATAGATTCCTATGGAAGGAAATACGAGTTACTGGTAAGTACGCTTAGAATTACTTTTCAGTGTCAGTGCTGGGCTAATAGATGCAGCACTGGGTTCTCTCCTGATAACAGGTGAGTAAATCAGAATTCGTGTTCGGCTGATTTTAGAGGAATATTTATACGTTTCAAAATTGGACACTTAGAAACTTTGCTGTTGAAAACCAAACAATGGATTCCTATGGAAGGAAATACAAGTTACTGGTAAGTACGCTTAAAATTACTTTTTAGAGTCAGTGCTGGGCTAAAAGATGCAGCCCTGGGTTCTCTCCTGATTGCAGGTGAGTAAATTGGAATTCGTAGTTTGGCTGATTTTAAAAGAATATTTGTACGTTTCAAAAATGGACACAGAAAATTTTCTGGTGAAAATCACACAATGGATTCCTATGGAAGGAAATACAAGTTACTGGTAAGTACGTTTCAGGGTCAGTGCTGGGCTAAAAGATGCAGCAGTGGGTTCTCTCCTGATTACAGGTGAGTAAATCGGAATTCGTAGTTCGTCTGATTTTAGACAAATATTTGTACGTTTCAAAAATAGACAGAAAATTTTCTGGTGAAAACCACACAATGGATTACTATGGAAGGAAATACAAGTTACTGGTAAGTACACTTAGAATTACTTTTCAGAGTCATTGCTGGGCTAAAAGATGCAGCCCTGGGTTTTCTCCTGATAACAGGTGAGTAAATCGGAATTCGTAGTTCGGCTGATCTTAGAGGAATATTTGTACGTTTCAAAATTGGACACTTGGAAACTTTTCTGGTGAAAATCACACAATGGATTCCTATGGAAGGAAATAAAAGTTACTGGTAAGTACGCTTAGAATTACTTTTCAGTGTCAGTGCTGGGCTAAAAGATGCAGCACTGGGTTCTCTCCTGATAACAGGTGAGTAAATCAGAGTTCGTAGTTCGGCTGATCTTAGAGGAATATTTGTATGTTTCAAAATTGAACACTTGGAAACTTTTCTGGTGAAAATCACACAATGGATTCCTATGGAAGGAAATACAAATTACTGGTAAGTACGCTTAGAATTACTTTTCAGAGTCAGTGCTGGGCTAAAAGATGCAGCACTGTGTTCTCTCCTGATTACAGGTGAATTAATCGGAATTCGTAGTTCGGCTGATTTTAGAGGAATAGTTGTACGTTTCGAAAATCGACACTTAGAAACTTTTCTGGCGAAAACCACACAATTGTTTCCTATGGAAGGAAATACAAGTTACTGGTAAGTACACTTAGAATTACTTTTCAGGGTCAGTGCTGGGCTAAAAGATGCAGCACTGTGTTCTCTCCTGATTACAGGTGAGTAAATCGGAATTAGTAGTTCGGCTGATTTTAGATGAATATGTGTATGTTTCAAAAATGGACACTTAGAAACTTTTCTGGTGAAAACCACACAATGGATTCCTATGGAAGGAAATATAAGTTACTGGTAAGTACACTTAGAATTACCTTTCAGGGTCAGTGCTGGGCTAAAAGATGCAGCACTGGGTTATTTCCTGATTACAGGTGAGTAAATCGGAATTCGTAGTTCGGCTGATTTTAGATGAATATGTGTATGTTTCAAAAATGGACACTTAGAAACTTTTCTGGTGAAAAGAAACCACACAATGGATTCCTATGGAAGGAAATACAAGTTACTGGTAAGTACACTTAGAATTACCTTTCAGGGTCAGTGCTGGGCTAAAAGATGCAGAACTGTGTTCTTTCCTGATCACAGGTGAGTAAATCGGAATTCGTAGATCGGCTGATTTTAGATGAATATTTGTACGTTTCAAAAAAGGGCATGTCCAAGGTTTGGTCTGAGGGATGCACTCTTGACGTGCTCGGCTGCAATGCAATGAGGTAGATGGCGTAGGAGCAGGAGTGTCTCTCATGCATCGGCACTCTTCACGTAAAAAGATTGTTTGGATGAAGGCTCCTCATGTGCTTCATCATACTTGCCGTGCCACAAGAGTATTTCTTGGTGGGATCCCCTCTCAATAAGACTCTTTTGCAAATCTTACATGTGACCAAGGTGGCATTGGTCTTCTTCTGTCCTTCGGGAAAAGTAAAAAATTTCCACACCACTGAAGCAAAATGTTTTTTCTGTGGTTCCTCCGGCAAAAATTCATCCTCAGAGGTTTGAGGTGATGCAGGTGATGCCTGCTGCCCTGAAGCCATTTTTGGTTGCAAAAAGTTAGAACTAAGTGTATACTTAGTCTAAAAAAATCTTCTTCTGTCCAAAGAGATGGTTCTCCAAAGAAGCTCTAAGAAGAATGATTGAAATGGGTGGGGTCTTTAAGTAGTTAGAACAGGAAGTGTAATGAACAATCAAATCTCTTTTTTTTGCAGGTCACATGGGATCTGCGCACCGTGCGCTTACGCAGCACGCACCCAGCGCGCATCCGCGAAATTGAATTAAAAAGAAATATAGGATTAGATGTCAAAATATATTAGTTTTAAGACTAGTTTAGAGTTTGTCTCCAATTAATATTCACATGCAATACATAAATATGTGTTTTTAAATGTTAAATACTTCGCGGGATCCGTGCACCCTTTGCGTCACGGACGCATATGACGCATCGCGGAAGCGCGTAAATGTCGCGTTACGTACATTGAACGTGTCGCGTATAGGCTGAGAGTCGCGTACCGGTCGCATAGCGATCGCGCACTAAACACGTACCTAATGCATACCATGCGCGGATGCTATCACGTACGGATCATGAACGGTGCGCATAGGGTGCGCAGATCCAAAAACATTGAAAAAAATATATATCTAAAATAAAGTTTTGCACTTATAGTTGAAAAAATATTTTGAAAAATGTAAAACAATATGTTTGAAAAACACATTAAGTTCAAATAATATTTTTTAATTTTTAAAAGAATTAATTGATGAAATATATTTAAAAAATGATGATAAAAAAGTATTTAAAAAAAAAAGTAAGAAAATGACACACTGAATTTGAAAAATATAGAAATGCAATCAAAATCATTAAACATGATATCTTTAGAGATAAGTTATAGATAGGAATTAGCATTTAAAAAACCTTTGAAATTCACTGAAAAAAACGTAGGTTTCATGCATGTTATAGTTAGGAATTGTCATTTAAAAAACCTTTGAAATTCACTGAAAAAACCAAAGGTTTCAGGGGCGTTATAGTTAGGAATTGGCATTTAAAATTCCTTTGAAATTCACTGAAAAAACCATAGGTTTCAGGGGCGTTATAGTTAGGAATTGGCATTTAAAAAACCTTAGAAATTCACTGAAAAAACCATAGGTTTCAGGGGCGTTATAGTTAGCTGGACATTTCCCTCATACAAAACCCTAGAAATTCCCCTGTTATAGTTAGTTCAGCTAACTATAACTCGCGCCCCCGCAATGCACTGCTGATGACGTCACATATTACATCACTCTTGACATGGTCAGTGACATCACTGATGACATCACTGATGACATCTCAAATGACATCACTGATGACATCACTGATGACATCATCCATGTGATAAATTAGTGCATCTTCTCACACCCTAATATAACCTTTGATACACCGACTCAAAATTTCAGACGGCCATTTTGACAACCATAGATACTCCAATACCAATAACTACTCACCCACTCATTGACTTTTAGGTCTACATACATCTCCACTCACTCACCTGTACAGTCACTCATACTTACAGTCACTCTGTGCATTTATACACCTATATAGTATGTAGTTGTAGTTAGGACTAGGGGTGGGCGGAATTTGCGAAATCCACTTTCGCAAATTATCGCGAAAATGTGCATTTATACACCTATATAGACACTCACACACCGCCAATCATCCATTGAGGTACTGATACATCTAGTCAGTCATGCAAATAATTAATCACAGTAAAATTTACTCTCTTATACAGTTAACAACACTCAAGTTCACTTACTCATAAAAATACTAACAAATTCTGTGTCTTCCTGCAGAAAAACAAACAGCACATGACACAGATATCCTTGCACTATGGCGCATACAGCCACTCCCAAAATCACACACTCTCATATATAGATAGTTATATACTCTTACACACATATACACTGAGTTTCACATATGTAGTTACTGACACATGTACAACGGAGATATATATTCAATCACTAACACACCTATACATACACTCACCCACCCATACAGACCATCACAGATGCACTCTTAAAAACATGCACCCACTGAATCACCCACTCACACATCTAGTCACAGAGTCACACACACCCTACCCAGACAAACACTCAGGCACCCATACAGATACTCAGACAACCAATCAATAACCCATATAGACACTCATATAGCTATTCACAAAACCATGCAGCCATTTATACAGACACATACAGACATTCACACAGTTTAGTCACTAGTCTGCAGTAAGATACATTTAATAACTCACTTATGGAGTCAGTTGCACACCTAGAAAATCACCCATTCACACACTATAAATATATAAAACATATTTCAACTTTTAAGAAAAATACACATTCACTGGATGATGTCATCAGTGATGTCATCAGTGATGTAATTTGAGATGTCATCAGAGATGTCATCAGTGATGTCACTGACCATGTCATGAGTGATGTAATATGTGACGTCATCAGCAGTGCATTGCGGGGGCGCGAGTTATAGTTAGCTGAACTAACTATAACAGGGGAATTTCTAGGGTTTTGTACAAGGGAAATGTCCAGCTAACTATAACACCCCTGAAACCTATGGTTTTTTCAGTGAATTTGTACTATATTTGGGCTCTTTTGTCTCTGGTGGCCATCTTGGGAGACTTATTTGTTATGACGTTTCCTAATTTCCTCATTTACTACAGTCTCCTCAGTAAGAAACACTTTCAGCTTTTTACTTTGATTCCATCAAGAAGGCATTCAGATGTGTCACACATTTGCCATAAATTCAGATTGTTAGCACTCTAGTTGCTCATTAGATCACTGTAGTAAAGCTACTGCTCACCAGGGAAGTCTGCTGCTGGTATTGAAAGTGCATGTTTCAGTCTGCATGTCAGAATTTTTAAATGAAATAGAAGAGTATTTGAGAAGTCACTCAAAATGTGCCCTAATTTTTCTTTCTGCAGCACTAATCATACTTTCTATGGCAAAATGAACCCCCTCATTTTGTTCCTTTTTAAATTAAATGTTTTAAGAGTTACCACTTTATTCCAATCAAGATGGCTTCAGGTGTGCAATACGTTTGTCATAAGTAGGACTCTTAGAGCTCTAGTTGTTCTTTAGAACACTCTGGGAAGCTGTAGTAGAACACAAAAGAATCAACTGACAGTCTCTGCCCTTGTTGGATGTACATGTTTTACTGAGAATGTCAGACTTCATTCTCACATGACTGAGAAAGATAATGTGAATTTACTGAAAATATGCTCTCGGTTTAGCTTATAGATCACCTTCCAAACCTCTGTGGGAAAAGCATGAGAAAATAGTTTTCTCTCAAACATGATTCATGATATCCCAGCAGAAGGCTTTGTCACATGGTAAAATCACCTTAGAACACACCACAATTCCTAAAATGAGTATGGTACCATCAACAAATGATTTATAATGTAACTAAAGTCCTAAAACCTTCTATTAACTGCAATGCTTTTTAATGAGGTGCTATCATGTATATTGATCCCAAGATGGCTGCCAACACTTCTTTGATGAAGTGCTGACAGCCAATCAGATCTCACGATGAGATGTGTGGTTAGGCTCCGCCCAGATATATCTGTGATTTTACTTTTGATTTTCTCAGGAACTACGGAACAGATTTACACCATTTAACCAAAAGGCACGACTCTGAACCAAGGGCTACCTTTTTGCCAAATTTGGTGTAATTCCTTTCAGCAATTCGGGCTGTAGCTGTGACTAAAGGTTCCTATGAAAAATTGCATTGGGAAAACACGTTTTGAGACCCCCCTTTTTTCTCGGCCCCCGCTTGACGAATCGCCCCGAGAGTTTCAGGATAGGAGCGGACCAGAGCTGGCCAAAAGTTTTGAAAATTTCGTGAAGATTCGTCAACCGGCACCAAAGTTATTGGGAAGAGAATGTTTCGGATTTCCTATGGAAAATAGGTCCTAACTAGGCCTGGGCGAAAATTTCGTTACGTTCACGGAAATTGCGATAATTGGACATTTTCGCGTTCCGTGGAGAGCGCGAAAATGTCAAAATATCCGCATTCCGCAGCTTGCCGATAATTTGTTTCTTGCTCGCGCTGTAAAATAATACATTCTTGCGCACGCGCGATCGCCTTACCTGAATCCCTGCGTTCGCCGACAAGTCTTCTTGATCCGGTCGCGTTCTCCATGAGATGTTGTATTGCTTTTAGCCATTTGCGCTGTCTCGTGACAGTTTGCGCCCGCAGTGACGTCATGCGTCGCGTGATCATGTCTTTCTTCTCACGATCATGCACCGCGAGACAACTGAAAACAAGATGGCCGCGCCCGCGAGCAACCACATGGGTAAGTTGGCGAGCCGCAACCATGCAGAAAATCTCGCGAACATGCGGGAAAAAATCTTCTGCATCTTCGCGATATTTCCGCGTGTTTGCGATAATTTTTAACATTTTCGCGATAATTTGCGAAAGTGGATTTCGCAAATTCCGCCCACCCCTAGTCCTAACTACAACTACATACTATATAGGTGTATAAATGCACAGAGTGACTGTAAGTATGAGTGACTGTACAGGTGAGTGAGTGGAGATGTATGTAGACCTAAAAGTCAATGAGTGGGTGAGTAGTTATTGGTATTGGAGTATCTATGGTTGTCAAAATGGCCGTCTGAAATTTTGAGTCGGTGTATCAAAGGTTATATTAGGGTGGGAGAAGATGCACTAATTTATCACATGGATGATGTCATCAGTGATGTCATCAGTGATGTCATCAGTGATGTCATCAGTGATGTCATCAGTGATGTCACTGACCATGTCATGAGTGATGTAATATGTGACGTCATCAGCAGTGCATTGCGGGGGCGCGAGTTATAGTTAGCTGAACTAACTATAACAGGGGAATTTCTAGGGTTTTGTATGAGGGAAATGTCCAGCTAACTATAATGCCCCTGAAACCTATGGTTTTTTCAGTGAATTTCAAAGGTTTTTTTAAATGCCAATTCCTAACTATAACGCCCCTGAAACCTATGGTTTTTTCAGTGAATTTCAAAGGTTTTTTAAATGCCAATTCCTAACTATAATGCCCCTGAAACCTTTGTTTTTTTCAGTGAATTTCAAAGGTTTTTTAAATGCCAATTCCTAACTATAACATGCATGAAACCTACGTTTTTTTCAGTGAATTTCAAAGGTTTTTTAAATGCTAATTCCTATCTATAACTTATCTCTAAAGATATCATGTTTAATGATTTTTATTGCATTTATATATTTTTCAAATTCAGTGTGTCATTTTCTTTATTTTTTATTTTTTTTTAAATACTTTTTTATCATCATTTTTTAAACATATTTCTAAATCGGAAAACGTAGTTCGGCTGATTTTAGATGAATATTTGTACGTTTCAAAAATGGACACTTAGAAACTTTTCTGGTGAAAACCACACAATGGATTCCTATGGAAGGAAATACAAGTTACTGGTAAGTACACTTAGAATTACCTTTCAGGGTCAGTGCTGGGCTAAAAGATGCAGCACTGGGTTCTCTTCTGATTACAGGTGAGTAAATCGGAATTCGTAGATCAGCTGATTTTAGATGAATATTTGTACGTTTCAAAAATGGGCACTTAGAAACTTTTCTGGTGAAAACCACACAATGGATTCCTATGGAAGGAAATACAAGTTACTGGTAAGTACGCTTAGAATTACTTTTCAGTGTCAGTGCTGGGCTAAAAGATGCAGCACTGGGTTCTCTCCTGATAACAGGTGACTAAATCAGAATTCGTGTTCGGCTGATTTTAGAGGAATATTTATACGTTTCAAAATTGGACACTTAGAAACTTTTCTGTTGAAAACCAAACAATGGATTCCTATGGAAGGAAATACAAATTACTGGTAAGTACGCTTAGAATTACTTTTCAGAGTCAGTGCTGGGCTAAAAGATGCAGCACTGGGTTCTCTCCTGATTACAGGTGAATTAATTGGAATTCGTAGTTCGGCTGATTTTAGAGGAATAGTTGTACGTTTCGCATATCGACACTTAGAAACTTTTCTGGCGAAAACCACACAATTGTTTCCTATGGAAGGAAATACAAGTTACTGGTAAGTACACTTAGAATTACTTTTCAGGGTCAGTGCTGGGCTAAAAGATGCAGCACTGTGTTCTCTCCTGATTACAGGTGAGTAAATCGGAATTCGTAGTTCGGCTGATTTTAGATGAATATTTGTACGTTTCAAAAATGGACACTTAGAATCTTTTCTGGTGAAAACCACACAATGGATTCCTTTGGAAGGAAATACAAGTTACTGGTAAGTACACTTAGAATTACATTTCAGGGTCAGTGCTGGGCTAAAAGATGCAGCACTGGGTTATTTCCTGATTACAGGTGAGTAAATCGGAATTCGTAGTTCGGCTGATTTTAGATGAATATGTGTACGTTTCAAAAATGGACACTTAGAAACTTTTCTGGTGAAAAGAAACCACACAATGGATTCCTATTTAAGGAAATACAAGTTACTGGTAAGTACACTTAGAATTACTTTTCACGGTCAGTGCTGGGCTAAAAGATGCAGAACTGTGTTCTTTCCTGATCACAGGTGAGTAAATCGGAATTCGTAGATTGGCTGATTTTAGATGAATATTTGTACGTTTCAAAAATGGGCACTTAGAAACTTTTCTGGTGAAAACCACACAATAGATTCCTATGGAAGGAAATACGAGTTACTGGTAAGTACGCTTAGAATTACTTTTCAGTGTCAGTGCTGGGCTAATAGATGCAGCACTGGGTTCTCTCCTGATAACAGGTGAGTAAATCAGAATTCGTGTTCGGCTGATTTTAGAGGAATATTTATACGTTTCAAAATTGGACACTTAGAAACTTTGCTGTTGAAAACCAAACAATGGATTCCTATGGAAGGAAATACAAGTTACTGGTAAGTACGCTTAAAATTACTTTTTAGAGTCAGTGCTGGGCTAAAAGATGCAGCCCTGGGTTCTCTCCTGATTGCAGGTGAGTAAATTGGAATTCGTAGTTTGGCTGATTTTAGAAGAATATTTGTACGTTTCAAAAATGGACACAGAAAATTTTCTGGTGAAAATCACACAATGGATTCCTATGGAAGGAAATACAAGTTACTGGTAAGTACGTTTCAGGGTCAGTGCTGGGCTAAAAGATGCAGCAGTGGGTTCTCTCCTGATTACAGGTGAGTAAATCGGAATTCGTAGTTCGTCTGATTTTAGACAAATATTTGTACGTTTCAAAAATAGACACAGAAAATTTTCTGGTGAAAACCACACAATGGATTACTATGGAAGGAAATACAAGTTACTGGTAAGTACACTTAGAATTACTTTTCAGAGTCATTGCTGGGCTAAAAGATGCAGCCCTGGGTTTTCTCCTGATAACAGGTGAGTAAATCGGAATTCGTAGTTCGGCTGATCTTAGAGGAATATTTGTACGTTTCAAAATTGGACACTTGGAAACTTTTCTGGTGAAAATCACACAATGGATTCCTATGGAAGGAAATAAAAGTTACTGGTAAGTACGCTTAGAATTACTTTTCAGTGTCAGTGCTGGGCTAAAAGATGCAGCACTGGGTTCTCTCCTGATAACAGGTGAGTAAATCAGAGTTCGTAGTTCGGCTGATCTTAGAGGAATATTTGTATGTTTCAAAATTGAACACTTGGAAACTTTTCTGGTGAAAATCACACAATGGATTCCTATGGAAGGAAATACAAATTACTGGTAAGTACGCTTAGAATTACTTTTCAGAGTCAGTGCTGGGCTAAAAGATGCAGCACTGTGTTCTCTCCTGATTACAGGTGAATTAATCGGAATTCGTAGTTCGGCTGATTTTAGAGGAATAGTTGTACGTTTCGAAAATCGACACTTAGAAACTTTTCTGGCGAAAACCACACAATTGTTTCCTATGGAAGGAAATACAAGTTACTGGTAAGTACACTTAGAATTACTTTTCAGGGTCAGTGCTGGGCTAAAAGATGCAGCACTGTGTTCTCTCCTGATTACAGGTGAGTAAATCGGAATTAGTAGTTCGGCTGATTTTAGATGAATATGTGTATGTTTCAAAAATGGACACTTAGAAACTTTTCTGGTGAAAACCACACAATGGATTCCTATGGAAGGAAATATAAGTTACTGGTAAGTACACTTAGAATTACCTTTCAGGGTCAGTGCTGGGCTAAAAGATGCAGCACTGGGTTATTTCCTGATTACAGGTGAGTAAATCGGAATTCGTAGTTCGGCTGATTTTAGATGAATATGTGTATGTTTCAAAAATGGACACTTAGAAACTTTTCTGGTGAAAAGAAACCACACAATGGATTCCTATGGAAGGAAATACAAGTTACTGGTAAGTACACTTAGAATTACCTTTCAGGGTCAGTGCTGGGCTAAAAGATGCAGAACTGTGTTCTTTCCTGATCACAGGTGAGTAAATCGGAATTCGTAGATCGGCTGATTTTAGATGAATATTTGTACGTTTCAAAAAAGGGCACTTAGAAACTTTTCTGGTGAAAACCACACAATAGATTCCTATGGAAGGAAATACAAGTTACTGGTAAGTACGCTTAGAATTACTTTTCAGTGTCAGTGCTGGGCTAATAGATGCAGCACTGGGTTCTCTCCTGATAACAGGTGAGTAAATCAGAATTCGTATTCGGCTGATTTTAGAGGAATATTTATACGTTTCAAAATTGGACACTTAGAAACTTTTCTGTTGAAAACCAAACAATGGATTCCTATGGAAGGAAATACAAGTTACTGGTAAGTACGCTTAGAATTACTTTTCAGAGTCAGTGCTGGGCTAAAAGATGCAGCCCTGGGTTCTCTCCTGATTGCAGGTGAGTAAATTGGAATTCGTAGTTTGGCTGATTTTAGAAGAATATTTGTACGTTTCAAAAATGGACACAGAAAATTTTCTGGTGAAAATCACACAATGGATTCCTATGGAAGGAAATACAAGTTACTGGTAAGTACGTTTCAGGGTCAGTGCTGGGCTAAAAGAAGCAGCAGTGGGTTCTCTCCTGATTACAGGTGAGTAAATCGGAATTCGTAGTTCGTCTGATTTTAGACAAATATTTGTACGTTTCAAAAATAGACACAGAAAATTTTCTGTTGAAAACCACACAATGGATTCCTATGGAAGGAAATACAAGTTACTGGTAAGTACGCTTAGAATTACTTTTCAGTGTCAGTGCTGGGCTAAAAGATGCAGCACTGGGTTCTCTCCTGATAACAGCTGAGTAAATCGGAGTTCGTAGTTCGGCTGATCTTAGAGGAATATTTGTATGTTTCAAAATTGAACACTTGGAAACTTTTCTGGTGAAAATCACACAATGGATTCCTATGGAAGGAAATACAAGTTACTGGTAAGTACGCTTAGAATTACTTTTCAGGGTCAGTGCTGGGCTAAAAGATGCAGCACGGGGTTCTTTCCTGATTACAGGTGAGTAAATCGGAATTCGTAGTTCGGCTGATTTTGGAAGAATATTTGTACATTTCAAAATTGGACACCTGGAAACTTTTCTGGTGAAAATCACACAATGGATTCCTATGGAAGGAAATTCAAGTTACTGGTAAGTTTGCTTAGAATTACTTTTCAGGGTCAGTGCTGGGCTAAAAGATGCAGCACTGGGTTCTCTCCTGATAACAGGTGAGTAAATTGGAATTTGTAGTTCGGCTGATTTTAGAGGAATATTTGTACGTTTCGAAAATCGACACTTAGAAACTTTTCTGGCGAAAACCACACAATTGTTTCCTATGGAAGGAAATACAAGTTACTGGTAAGTACACTTAGAATTACTTTTCAGGGTCAGTGCTGGGCTAAAAGATGCAGCACTGTGTTCTCTCCTGATTACAGGTGAGTAAATCGGAATTAGTAGTTCGGCTGATTTTAGATGAATATGTGTATGTTTCAAAAATGGACACTTAGAAACTTTTCTGGTGAAAACCACACAATGGATTCCTATGGAAGGAAATATAAGTTACTGGTAAGTACACTTAGAATTACCTTTCAGGGTCAGTGCTGGGCTAAAAGATGCAGCACTGGGTTATTTCCTGATTACAGGTGAGTAAATCGGAATTCGTAGTTCGGCTGATTTTAGATGAATATGTGTATGTTTCAAAAATGGACACTTAGAAAATTTTCTGGTGAAAAGAAACCACACAATGGATTCCTATGGAAGGAAATACAAGTTACTGGTAAGTACACTTAGAATTACCTTTCAGGGTCAGTGCTGGGCTAAAAGATGCAGAACTGTGTTCTTTCCTGATCACAGGTGAGTAAATCGGAATTCGTAGATCAGCTGATTTTAGATGAATATTTGTACGTTTCAAAAAAGGGCACTTAGAAACTTTTCTGGTGAAAACCACACAATAGATTCCTATGGAAGGAAATACAAGTTACTGGTAAGTACGCTTAGAATTACTTTTCAGTGTCAGTGCTGGGCTAATAGATGCAGCACTGGGTTCTCTCCTGATAACAGGTGAGTAAATCAGAATTCGTATTCGGCTGATTTTAGAGGAATATTTATACGTTTCAAAATTGGACACTTAGAAACTTTTCTGTTGAAAACCAAACAATGGATTCCTATGGAAGGAAATACAAGTTACTGGTAAGTACGCTTAGAATTACTTTTCAGAGTCAGTGCTGGGCTAAAAGATGCAGCCCTGGGTTCTCTCCTGATTGCAGGTGAGTAAATTGGAATTCGTAGTTTGGCTGATTTTAGAAGAATATTTGTACGTTTCAAAAATGGACACAGAAAATTTTCTGGTGAAAATCACACAATGGATTCCTATGGATGGAAATACAAGTTACTGGTAAGTACGTTTCAGGGTCAGTGCTGGGCTAAAAGAAGCAGCAGTGGGTTCTCTCCTGATTACAGGTGAGTAAATCGGAATTCGTAGTTCGTCTGATTTTAGACAAATATTTGTACGTTTCAAAAATAGACACAGAAAATTTTCTGTTGAAAACCACACAATGGATTCCTATGGAAGGAAATACAAGTTACTGGTAAGTACGCTTAGAATTACTTTTCAGTGTCAGTGCTGGGCTAAAAGATGCAGCACTGGGTTCTCTCCTGATAACAGCTGAGTAAATCGGAGTTCGTAGTTCGGCTGATCTTAGAGGAATATTTGTATGTTTCAAAATTGAACACTTGGAAACTTTTCTGGTGAAAATCACACAATGGATTCCTATGGAAGGAAATACAAGTTACTGGTAAGTACGTTTCAGGGTCAGTGCTGGGCTAAAAGAAGCAGCAGTGGGTTCTCTCCTGATTACAGGTGAGTAAATCGGAATTCGTAGTTCGTCTGATTTTAGACAAATATTTGTACGTTTCAAAAATAGACACAGAAAATTTTCTGTTGAAAACCACACAATGGATTCCTATGGAAGGAAATACAAGTTACTGGTAAGTACGCTTAGAATTACTTTTCAGTGTCAGTGCTGGGCTAAAAGATGCAGCACTGGGTTCTCTCCTGATAACAGCTGAGTAAATCGGAGTTCGTAGTTCGGCTGATCTTAGAGGAATATTTGTATGTTTCAAAATTGAACACTTGGAAACTTTTCTGGTGAAAATCACACAATGGATTCCTATGGAAGGAAATACAAGTTACTGGTAAGTACGCTTAGAATTACTTTTCAGGGTCAGTGCTGGGCTAAAAGATGCAGCACGGGGTTCTTTCCTGATTACAGGTGAGTAAATCGGAATTCATAGTTCGGCTGATTTTGGAAGAATATTTGTACATTTCAAAATTGGACACCTGGAAACTTTTCTGGTGAAAATTACACAATGGATTCCTATGGAAGGAAATTCAAGTTACTGGTAAGTTTGCTTAGAATTACTTTTCAGGGTCAGTGCTGGGCTAAACGATGCAGCACTGGGTTCTCTCCAGATAACAGGTGAGTAAATTGGAATTTGTAGTTCGGCTGATTTTAGAGGAATATTTGTACATTTCAAAAATGGACACTTAGAAACTTTTCTGGTGAAAACCACACAATGGATTCCTATTAAAGGAAATACAAGTTACTGGTAAGTACACTTAGAATTACTTTTCAGGGTCAGTGCTTGGCTAAAAGATGCAGAACTGGGTTCTTTCCTGATTACAGGTGAGTAAATCGGAATTCGTAGTCCGGCTGATTTTAGATGAATATTTGTACGTTTCAAAAATGGACACTTAGAAACTTTTCTGGTGAAAACCACACAATGGATTCCTATGGAAGGAAATACAAGTTACTGGTAAGTACACTTAGAATTACCTTTCAGGGTCAGTGCTGGGCTAAAAGATGCAGCACTGGGTTCTCTTCTGATTACAGGTGAGCAAATCAGAATTTGTAGATCGGCTGATTTTAGATGAATATTTGTACGTTTCAAAAATGGACACTTAGAAACTTTTCTGGTGAAAACCACACAATGGTTTCCTATGGAAGGAAATACAAGTTACTGGTAAGTACGCTTAGAATTACTTTTCAGTGTCAGTGCTGGGCTAAAAGATGCAGCACTGGGTTCTCTCCTGATAAAAGGTGAGTAAATCAGAATTCGTGTTCGGCTGATTTTAGAGGAATATTTATACGTTTCAAAATTGGACACTTAGAAACTTTTCTGTTGAAAACCAAACAATGGATTCCTATGGAAGGAAATACAAGTTACTGGTAAGTACGCTTAGAATTACTTTTCAGTGTCTGTGCTGGGCTTAAAGATGCAGCAATGTGTTCTCTCCTGATTACAGGTGAGTAAATCTGAATTCGTAGTTCGGCTGATTTTAGTGGAATATTTGTACGTTTCAAAAATGGACCCTTAGAAACTTTTTTGGTGAAAACCACACAATGGATTCCTATAAAAGGAAATACAAGTTACTGGTAAGTACACTTAGAATTACTTTTCAGGGTCAGTGCTGGGCTAAAAGATGCAGCACTGGGTTCTTTCCTGATTACAGGTGAGTAAATCGGAATTCGTAGTTCGGCTGATTTTAGATGAATATTTGTACGTTTCAAAAATGGACACTTAGAAACTTTTCTGGTGAAAACCACACAATGGATTCCTATGGAAGGAAATACAAGTGACTGGTAAGTACACTTAGAATTACCTTTCAGGGTCAGTGCAGGGCTAAAAGATGCAGCACTGGGTTCTCTCCTGATTACAGGTGATTATATCGGAATTCGTAGTTCGTCTGATTTTAGACAAATAATTGTACGTTTCAAAAATAGACACAGAAAAGTTTCTGGTGAAAACCACACAATGGATTCCTATGGAAGGAAATACCAGTTACTGGTAAGTACACTTAGAATTACTTTTCAGGGTCAGTGCTAGGCTAAAAGATGCAGCCCTGGGTTTTCTCCTGATAACAGGTGAGTAAATCGGAATTCGTAGTTCGGCTGATCTTAGAGGACTATTGGTACGTTTCAAAATTGGACACTTGGAAACTGTTCTTGGGGAAAATCACACAATGGATTCCTATGGAAGGAAATACAATTTACTGGTAAGTACGCTTAGAATTACTTTTCAGTGTCAGTGCTGGGCTAAAAGATGCAGCACTGGGTTCTCTCCTGATAACAAGTGAGTAAATCGGAGTTCGTAGTTCGTCTGATCTTAGAGGAATATTTGTATGTTTCAAAATTGAACACTTGGAAACTTTTCTGGTGAAAATCACACAATGGATTCCTATGGAAGGAAATACAAGTTATTGGTAAGTACGCTTAGAATTACTTCTCAGGGTCAGTGCTGGGCTAAAAGATGCAGCACTGGGTTCTTTCCTGATTACAGGTGAGTTAATCGGAATTCGTATTTCGGCTGATTTTAGAAGAATATTTGTACGTTTCAAAAATGGACCCTTAGAAACTTTTCTGGTGAAAACCACACAATGGATTCCTATGGAAGGAAATACGAGTTACTGGTAAGTACACTTAGAATTACCTTTCAGGGTCAGTGCTGGGCTAAAAGATGCAGCAGTGGGTTCTCTCCTGATTACAGGTGAGTAAATCGGAATTCGTAGTTCGTCTGATTTTAGACAAATATTTGTACGTTTCAAAAATAGACACAGAAAAGTTTCTGGTGAAAACCACACAATGGATTCCTATGGAAGGAAATACCAGTTACTGGTAAGTACACTTAGAATTACTTTTCAGGGTCAGTGCTAGGCTAAAAGATGCAGCCCTGGGTTTTCTCCTGATAACAGGTGAGTAAATCGGAATTCGTAGTTCGGCTGATCTTAGAGGACTATTGGTACGTTTCAAAATTGGACACTTGGAAACTTTTCTGGTGAAAATCACACAATGGATTCCTATGGAAGGAAATACAAGTTACTGGTAAGTACGCTTAGAATTACTTTTCAGTGTCAGTGCTGGGCTAAAAGATGCAGCACTGGGTTCTCACCTGATAACAAGTGAGTAAATCGGAGTTCGTAGTTCGTCTGATCTTAGAGGAATATTTGTATGTTTCAAAATTGAACACTTGGAAACTTTTCTGGTGAAAATCACACAATGGATTCCTATGGAAGGAAATACCAGTTACTGCTAAGTACGCTTAGAATTACTTCTCAGGGTCAGTGCTGGGCTAAAAGATGCAGCACTGGGTTCTTTCCAGATTACAGGTGAGTTATTCGGAATTTGTATTTCGGCTGATTTTAGAAGAATATTTGTACGTTTCAAAAATGGACCCTTAGAAACTTTTCTGGTGACAACCACACAATGGATTTCTATGGAAGGAAATACAAGTTACTGGTAAGTATACTTAGAATTACCTTTCAGGGTCAGTGCTGGGCTAAAAGATGCAGCAGTGGGTTCTTTCCTGATTACAGGTGAGTACATCGGAATTCGTAGTTCGGCTGATTTTAGAAGAATATTTGTACGTTTCAAAAATGGACACTTAGAAACTTTTCTGGTGAAAACCACACAATGGATTCCTATGGAAGGAAATACAAGTTACTGGTAAGTACACTTAGAATTACCTTTCAGGGTCAGTGCTGGGCTAAAAGATGCAGCAGTGGGTTCTCTCCTGATTACAGGTGAGTAAATCGGAATTCGTAGTTCTTCTGATTTTAGACAAATATTTGTACGTTTCAAAAATAGACACAGAAAATTTTCTGGTGAAAACCACACAATGGATTACTATGGAAGGAAATACAAGTTACTGGTAAGTACACTTAGAATTACTTTTCAGTGTCAGTGCTGGGCTAAAAGATGCAGCACTGGGTTCTCTCCTGATAAAAGGTGAGTAAATCAGAATTCGTGTTCGGCTGATTTTAGAGGAATATTTATACGTTTCAAAATTGGACACTTAGAAACTTTTCTGTTGAAAACCAAACAATGGATTCCTATGGAAGGAAATACAAGTTACTGGTAAGTACGCTTAGAATTACTTTTCAGTGTCTGTGCTGGGCTTAAAGATGCAGCAATGTGTTCTCTCCTGATTACAGGTGAGTAAATCGGAATTCGTAGTTCGGCTGATTTTAGTGGAATATTTGTACGTTTCAAAAATGGACACTTAGAAACTTTTTTGGTGAAAACCACACAATGGATTCCTATAAAAGGAAATACAAGTTACTGGTAAGTACACTTAGAATTACTTTTCAGGGTCAGTGCTGGGCTAAAAGATGCAGCACTGGGTTCTTTCCTGATTACAGGTGAGTAAATCGGAATTCGTAGTTCGGCTGATTTTAGATGAATATTTGTACGTTTCAAAAATGGACACTTAGAAACTATTCTGGTGAAAACCACACAATGGATTCCTATGGAAGGAAATACAAGTGACTGGTAAGTACACTTAGAATTACCTTTCAGGGTCAGTGCAGGGCTAAAAGATGCAGCACTGGGTTCTCTCCTGATTACAGGTGATTATATCGGAATTCGTAGTTCGTCTGATTTTAGACAAATAATTGTACGTTTCAAAAATAGACACAGAAAAGTTTCTGGTGAAAACCACACAATGGATTCCTATGGAAGGAAATACCAGTTACTGGTAAGTACACTTAGAATTACTTTTCAGGGTCAGTGCTAGGCTAAAAGATGCAGCACTGGGTTTTCTCCTGATAACAGGTGAGTAAATCGGAATTCGTAGTTCGGCTGATCTTAGAGGACTATTGGTACGTTTCAAAATTGGACACTTGGAAACTGTTCTGGTGAAAATCACACAATGGATTCCTATGGAAGGAAATACAAGTTACTGGTAAGTACGCTTAGAATTACTTTTCAGTGTCAGTGCTGGGCTAAAAGATGCAGCACTGGGTTCTCTCCTGATAACAAGTGAGTAAATCGGAGTTCGTAGTTCGTCTGATCTTAGAGGAATATTTGTATGTTTCAAAATTGAACACTTGGAAACTTTTCTGGTGAAAATCACACAATGGATTCCTATGGAAGGAAATACAAGTTATTGGTAAGTACGCTTAGAATTACTTCTCAGGGTCAGTGCTGGGCTAAAAGATGCAGCACTGGGTTCTTTCCTGATTACAGGTGAGTTAATCGGAATTCGTATTTCGGCTGATTTTAGAAGAATATTTGTACGTTTCAAAAATGGACCCTTAGAAACTTTTCTGGTGAAAACCACACAATGGATTCCTATGGAAGGAAATACGAGTTACTGGTAAGTACACTTAGAATTACCTTTCAGGGTCAGTGCTGGGCTAAAAGATGCAGCAGTGGGTTCTCTCCTGATTACAGGTGAGTAAATCGGAATTCGTAGTTCGTCTGATTTTAGACAAATATTTGTACGTTTCAAAAATAGACACAGAAAAGTTTCTGGTGAAAACCACACAATGGATTCCTATGGAAGGAAATACCAGTTACTGGTAAGTACACTTAGAATTACTTTTCAGGGTCAGTGCTAGGCTAAAAGATGCAGCCCTGGGTTTTCTCCTGATAACAGGTGAGTAAATCGGAATTCGTAGTTCGGCTGATCTTAGAGGACTATTGGTACGTTTCAAAATTGGACACTTGGAAACTTTTCTGGTGAAAATCACACAATGGATTCCTATGGAAGGAAATACAAGTTACTGGTAAGTACGCTTAGAATTACTTTTCAGTGTCAGTGCTGGGCTAAAAGATGCAGCACTGGGTTCTCACCTGATAACAAGTGAGTAAATCGGAGTTCGTAGTTCGTCTGATCTTAGAGGAATATTTGTATGTTTCAAAATTGAACACTTGGAAACTTTTCTGGTGAAAATCACACAATGGATTCCTATGGAAGGAAATACAAGTTACTGCTAAGTACGCTTAGAATTACTTCTCAGGGTCAGTGCTGGGCTAAAAGATGCAGCACTGGGTTCTTTCCAGATTACAGGTGAGTTATTCGGAATTTGTATTTCGGCTGATTTTAGAAGAATATTTGTACGTTTCAAAAATGGACCCTTAGAAACTTTTCTGGTGACAACCACACAATGGATTTCTATGGAAGGAAATACAAGTTACTGGTAAGTATACTTAGAATTACCTTTCAGGGTCAGTGCTGGGCTAAAAGATGCAGCAGTGGGTTCTTTCCTGATTACAGGTGAGTACATCGGAATTCGTAGTTCGGCTGATTTTAGAAGAATATTTGTACGTTTCAAAAATGGACACTTAGAAACTTTTCTGGTGAAAACCACACAATGGATTCCTATGGAAGGAAATACAAGTTACTGGTAAGTACACTTAGAATTACCTTTCAGGGTCAGTGCTGGGCTAAAAGATGCAGCAGTGGGTTCTCTCCTGATTACAGGTGAGTAAATCGGAATTCGTAGTTCTTCTGATTTTAGACAAATATTTGTACGTTTCAAAAATAGACACAGAAAATTTTCTGGTGAAAACCACACAATGGATTACTATGGAAGAAAATACAAGTTACTGGTAAGTACACTTAGAATTACTTTTCAGAGTCATTGCTGGGCTAAAAGATGCAGACCTGGGTTTTCTCCTGATAACAGGTGAGTAAATCGGAATTCGTAGTTCGGCTGATCTTAGAGGAATATTTGTACGTTTCAAAATTGGACACTTGGAAACTTTTCTGGTGAAAATCACACAATGGATTCCTATGGAAGGAAATACAAGTTACTGGTAAGTACGCTTAGAATTACTTTTCAGTGTCAGTGGTGGGCTAAAAGATGCAGCACTGGGTTCTCTCCTGATAACAGGTGAGTAAATCGGAGTTCGTAGTTCGGCTGATCTTAGAGGAATATTTGTATGTTTCAAAATTGAACACTTGGAAACTTTTCTGGTGAAAATCACACAATGGATTCCTATGGAAGGAAATACAAATTACTGGTAAGTACGCTTAGAATTACTTTTCAGAGTCAGTGCTGGGCTAAAAGATGCAGCACTGTGTTCTCTCCTGATTACAGGTGAATTAATCAGAATTCGTAGTTCGGCTGATTTTAGAGGAATAGTTGTACGTTTCGAAAATCGACACTTAGAAACTTTTCTGGCGAAAACCACACAATTGTTTCCTATGGAAGGAAATACAAGTTACTGGTAAGTACACTTAGAATTACTTTTCAGGGTCAGTGCTGGGCTAAAAGATGCAGCAATGTGTTCTCTCCTGATTACAGGTGAGTAAATCGGAATTCGTAGTTCGGCTGATTTTAGATGAATATTTGTACGTTTCAAAAATGGACACTTAGAATCTTTTCTGGTGAAAACCACACAATGGATTCCTTTGGAAGGAAATACAAGTTACTGGTAAGTACACTTAGAATTACATTTCATGGTCAGTGCTGGGCTAAAAGATGCAGCACTGGGTTATTTCCTGATTACAGGTGAGTAAATCGGAATTCGTAGTTCGGCTGATTTTAGATGAATATTTGTATGTTTCAAAAATGGACACTTAGAAACTTTTCTGGTGAAAAGAAACCACACAATGGATTCCTATGGAAGGAAATACAAGTTACTGGTAAGTACACTTAGAATTACCTTTCAGGGTCAGTGCTGGGCTAAAAGATGCAGAACTGTGTTCTTTCCTGATCACAGGTGAGTACATCGGAATTCGTAGATCGGCTGATTTTAGATGAATATTTGTACGTTTCAAAAAAGGGCACTTAGAAACTTTTCTGGTGAAAACCACACAATAGATTCCTATGGAAGGAAATACAAGTTACTGGTAAGTACGCTTAGAATTACTTTTCAGTGTCAGTGCTGGGCTAATAGATGCAGCACTGGGTTCTCTCCTGATAACAGGTGAGTAAATCAGAATTCGTGTTCGGCTGATTTTAGAGGAATATTTATAAGTTTCAAAATTGGACACTTAGAAACTTTTCTGTTGAAAACCAAACAATGGATTCCTATGGAAGGAAATACAAGTTACTGGTAAGTACGCTTAGAATTACTTTTCAGAGTCAGTGCTGGGCTAAAAGATGCAGCCCTGGGTTCTCTCCTGATTGCAGGTGAGTAAATTGGAATTCGTAGTTTGGCTGATTTTAGAATAATATTTGTACAATTCAAAAATGGACACAGAAAATTTTCTGGTGAAAATCACACAATGGATTCCTATGGAAGGAAATACAAGTTACTGGTAAGTACGTTTCAGGGTCAGTGCTGGGCTAAAAGATGCAGCAGTGGGTTCTCTCCTGATTACAGGTGAGTAAATCGGAATTCTTAGTTCGTCTGATTTTAGACAAATATTTGTACGTTTCAAAAATAGACACAGAAAATTTTCTGGTGAAAACCACACAATGGATTACTATGGAAGGAAATACAAGTTACTGGTAAGTACACTTAGAATTACTTTTCAGAGTCATTGCTGGGCTAAAAGATGCAGCCCTGGGTTTTCTCCTGATAACAGGTGAGTAAATCGGAATTCGTAGTTCGGCTGATCTTAGAGGAATATTTGTACGTTTCAAAATTGGACACTTGGAAACTTTTCTGGTGAAAATCACACAATGGATTCCTATGGAAGGAAATAAAAGTTACTGGTAAGTACGCTTAGAATTACTTTTCAGTGTCAGTGCTGGGCTAAAAGATGCAGCACTGGGTTCTCTCCTGATAACAGGTGAGTAAATCAGAGTTCGTAGTTCGGCTGATCTTAGAGGAATATTTGTATGTTTCAAAATTGAACACTTGGAAACTTTTCTGGTGAAAATCACACAATGGATTCCTATGGAAGGAAATACAAATTACTGGTAAGTACGCTTAGAATTACTTTTCAGAGTCAGTGCTGGGCTAAAAGATGCAGCACTGTGTTCTCTCCTGATTACAGGTGAGTAAATCGGAATTCGTAGTTCGGCTGATTTTAGATGAATATTTGTACGTTTCAAAAATGGACACTTAGAATCTTTTCTGGTGAAAACCACACAATGGATTCCTTTGGAAGGAAATACAAGTTACTGGTAAGTACACTTAGAATTACATTTCAGGGTCAGTGTTGGGCTAAAAGATGCAGCACTGTGTTCTCTCCTGATTACAGGTGAGTAAATCGGAATTCGTAGTTTGGCTGATCTTAGAGGAATATTTGTACGTTTCAAAATTGGACACTTGGAAACTTTTCTGGTGAAAATCACACAATGGATTCCTATGGAAGGAAATACAAGTTACTGGTAAGTACGCTTAGAATTACTTTTCAGTGTCAGTGCTGGGCTAAAAGATGCAGCACTGGGTTCTCTCCTGATAACAGGTGAGTAAATCGGAGTTCGTAGTTCGGCTGATCTTAGAGGAATATTTGTATGTTTCAAAATTGAACACTTGGAAACTTTTCTTGTGAAAATCACACAATGGATTCCTATGGAAGGAAATACAAATTACTGGTAAGTACGCTTAGAATTACTTTTCAGAGTCAGTGCTGGGCTAAAAGATGCAGCACTGTGTTCTCTCCTGATTACAGGTGAATTAATCAGAATTCGTAGTTCGGCTGATTTTAGAGGAATAGTTGTACGTTTCGAAAATCGACACTTAGAAACTTTTCTGGCGAAAACCACACAATTGTTTCCTATGGAAGGAAATACAAGTTACTGGTAAGTACACTTAGAATTACTTTTCAGGGTCAGTGCTGGGCTAAAAGATGCAGCACTGGGTTCTCTCCTGATTACAGGTGAGTATATCGGAATTCGTAGTTCGGCTGATTTTAGAAGAATATTTGTACGTTTCAAAAATGGACACTTAAAAACTTTTCTGGTGAAAACCACACAATGGATTCCGATGGAAGGAAATACAAGTTACTGGTAAGTACACTTAGAATTACTTTTCAGAGTCGGTGCTAGGCTAAAAGATGCAGCAGTGGGTTCTCTCCTGATTACAGGTGAGTAAATCGGAATTCGTAGTTCGGCTGATCTTAGAGGAATATTTGTACATTTCAAAATTGGACACTTGGAAACTTTTCTGGTGAAAATCACACAATGGATTCCTATGGAAGGAAATACAAGTTACTGGTAAGTACGCTTAGAATTACTTTTCAGTGTCAGTGCTGGGCTAAAAGATGCAGCACTGGGTTCTCTCCTGATAAAAGGTGAGTAAATCAGAATTCGTGTTCGGCTGATTTTAGAGGAATATTTATACGTTTCAAAATTGGACACTTAGAAACTTTTCTGTTGAAAACCAAACAATGGATTCCTATGGAAGGAAATACAAGTTACTGGTAAGTACGCTTAGAATTTCTTTTCAGGGTCCGTGCTGGGCTAAAAGATGCAGCAATGTGTTCTCTCCTGATTACAGGTGAGTAAATCGGAATTCGTAGTTCGGCTGATTTTAGTGGAATATTTGTACGTTTCAAAAATGGACACTTAGAAACTTTTTTGGTGAAAACCACACAATGGATTCCTATAAAAGGAAATACAAGTTACTGGTAAGTACACTTAGAATTACTTTTCAGGGTCAGTGCTGGGCTAAAAGATGCAGCACTGGGTTCTTTCCTGATTACAGGTGAGTAAATCGGAATTCGTAGTTCGGCTGATTTTAGATGAATATTTGTACGTTTCAAAAATGGACACTTAGAAACTTTTCTGGTGAAAACCACACAATGGATTCCTATGGAAGGAAATACAAGTGACTGGTAAGTACACTTAGAATTACCTTTCAGGGTCAGTGCAGGGCTAAAAGATGCAGCACTGGGTTCTCTCCTGATTACAGGTGATTATATCGGAGTTCGTAGTTCGGCTGATCTTAGAGGAATATTTGTATGTTTCAAAATTGAACACTTGGAAACTTTTCTTGTGAAAATCACACAATGGATTCCTATGGAAGGAAATACAAATTACTGGTAAGTACGCTTAGAATTACTTTTCAGAGTCAGTGCTGGGCTAAAAGATGCAGCACTGTGTTCTCTCCTGATTACAGGTGAATTAATCAGAATTCGTAGTTCGGCTGATTTTAGAGGAATAGTTGTACGTTTCGAAAATCGACACTTAGAAACTTTTCTGGCGAAAACCACACAATTGTTTCCTATGGAAGGAAATACAAGTTACTGGTAAGTACACTTAGAATTACTTTTCAGGGTCAGTGCTGGGCTAAAAGATGCAGCACTGGGTTCTCTCCTGATTACAGGTGAGTATATCGGAATTCGTAGTTCGGCTGATTTTAGAAGAATATTTGTACGTTTCAAAAATGGACACTTAAAAACTTTTCTGGTGAAAACCACACAATGGATTCCGATGGAAGGAAATACAAGTTACTGGTAAGTACACTTAGAATTACTTTTCAGAGTCGGTGCTAGGCTAAAAGATGCAGCAGTGGGTTCTCTCCTGATTACAGGTGAGTAAATCGGAATTCGTAGTTCGGCTGATCTTAGAGGAATATTTGTACATTTCAAAATTGGACACTTGGAAACTTTTCTGGTGAAAATCACACAATGGATTCCTATGGAAGGAAATACAAGTTACTGGTAAGTACGCTTAGAATTACTTTTCAGTGTCAGTGCTGGGCTAAAAGATGCAGCACTGGGTTCTCTCCTGATAAAAGGTGAGTAAATCAGAATTCGTGTTCGGCTGATTTTAGAGGAATATTTATACGTTTCAAAATTGGACACTTAGAAACTTTTCTGTTGAAAACCAAACAATGGATTCCTATGGAAGGAAATACAAGTTACTGGTAAGTACGCTTAGAATTTCTTTTCAGGGTCCGTGCTGGGCTAAAAGATGCAGCAATGTGTTCTCTCCTGATTACAGGTGAGTAAATCGGAATTCGTAGTTCGGCTGATTTTAGTGGAATATTTGTACGTTTCAAAAATGGACACTTAGAAACTTTTTTGGTGAAAACCACACAATGGATTCCTATAAAAGGAAATACAAGTTACTGGTAAGTACACTTAGAATTACTTTTCAGGGTCAGTGCTGGGCTAAAAGATGCAGCACTGGGTTCTTTCCTGATTACAGGTGAGTAAATCGGAATTCGTAGTTCGGCTGATTTTAGATGAATATTTGTACGTTTCAAAAATGGACACTTAGAAACTTTTCTGGTGAAAACCACACAATGGATTCCTATGGAAGGAAATACAAGTGACTGGTAAGTACACTTAGAATTACCTTTCAGGGTCAGTGCAGGGCTAAAAGATGCAGCACTGGGTTCTCTCCTGATTACAGGTGATTATATCGGAATTCGTAGTTCGTCTGATTTTAGACAAATAATTGTACGTTTCAAAAATAGACACAGAAAAGTTTCTGGTGAAAACCACACAATGGATTCCTATGGAAGGAAATACCAGTTACTGGTAAGTACACTTAGAATTACTTTTCAGGGTCAGTGCTAGGCTAAAATATGCAGCCCTGGGTTTTCTCCTGATAACAGGTGAGTAAATCGGAATTCGTAGTTCGGCTGATCTTAGAGGACTATTGGTACGTTTCAAAATTGGACACTTGGAAACTTTTCTGGTGAAAATCACACAATGGATTCCTATGGAAGGAAATACAAGTTACTGGTAAGTACGCTTAGAATTACTTTTCAGTGTCAGTGCTGGGCTAAAAGATGCAGCACTGGGTTCTCTCCTGATAACAAGTGAGTAAATCGGAGTTCGTAGTTCGTCTGATCTTAGAGGAATATTTGTATGTTTCAAAATTGAACACTTGGAAACTTTTCTGGTGAAAATCACACAATGGATTCCTATGGAAGGAAATACAAGTTACTGGTAAGTACGCTTAGAATTACTTCTCAGGGTCAGTGCTGGGCTAAAAGATGCAGCACTGGGTTCTTTCCTGATTACAGGTGAGTTAATCGGAATTCGTATTTCGGCTGATTTTAGAAGAATATTTGTACGTTTCAAAAATGGACCCTTAGAAACTTTTCTGGTGAAAACCACACAATGGATTTCTATGGAAGGAAATACAAGTTACTGGTAAGTACACTTAGAATTACCTTTCAGGGTCAGTGCTGGGCTAAAAGATGCAGCAGTGGGTTCTTTCCTGATTACAGGTGAGTACATCGGAATTCGTAGTTCGGCTGATTTTAGAAGAATATTTGTACGTTTCAAAAATGGACACTTAGAAACTTTTCTGGTGAAAACCACACAATGGATTCCTATGGAAGGAAATACAAGTTACTGGTAAGTACACTTAGAATTACCTTTCAGGGTCAGTGCTGGGCTAAAAGATGCAGCAGTGGGTTCTCTCCTGATTACAGGTGAGTAAATCGGAATTCGTAGTTCTTCTGATTTTAGACAAATATTTGTACGTTTCAAAAATAGACACAGAAAATTTTCTGGTGAAAACCACACAATGGATTACTATGGAAGGAAATACAAGTTACTGGTAAGTACACTTAGAATTACTTTTCAGAGTCATTGCTGGGCTAAAAGATGCAGACCTGGGTTTTCTCCTGATAACAGGTGAGTAAATCGGAATTCGTAGTTTGGCTGATCTTAGAGGAATATTTGTACGTTTCAAAATTGGACACTTGGAAACTTTTCTGGTGAAAATCACACAATGGATTCCTATGGAAGGAAATACAAGTTACTGGTAAGTACGCTTAGAATTACTTTTCAGTGTCAGTGCTGGGCTAAAAGATGCAGCACTGGGTTCTCTCCTGATAACAGGTGAGTAAATCGGAGTTCGTAGTTCGGCTGATCTTAGAGGAATATTTGTATGTTTCAAAATTGAACACTTGGAAACTTTTCTGGTGAAAATCACACAATGGATTCCTATGGAAGGAAATACAAATTACTGGTAAGTACGCTTAGAATTACTTTTCAGAGTCAGTGCTGGGCTAAAAGATGCAGCACTGTGTTCTCTCCTGATTACAGGTGAATTAATCAGAATTCGTAGTTCGGCTGATTTTAGAGGAATAGTTGTACGTTTCGAAAATCGACACTTAGAAACTTTTCTGTCGAAAACCACACAATTGTTTCCTATGGAAGGAAATACAAGTTACTGGTAAGTACACTTAGAATTACTTTTCAGGGTCAGTGCTGGGCTAAAAGATGCAGCACTGTGTTCTCTCCTGATTACAGGTGAGTAAATCGGAATTCGTAGTTCGGCTGATTTTAGATGAATATTTGTACGTTTCAAAAATGGACACTTAGAATCTTTTCCGGTGAAAACCACACAATGGATTCCTTTGGAAGGAAATACAAGTTACTGGTAAGTACACTTAGAATTACTTTTCAGAGTCGGTGCTAGGCTAAAAGATGCAGCAGTGGGTTCTCTCCTGATTACAGGTGAGTAAATCGGAATTCGTAGTTCGGCTGATCTTAGAGGAATATTTGTACATTTCAAAATTGGACACTTGGAAACTTTTCTGGTGAAAATCACACAATGGATTCCTATGGAAGGAAATACAAGTTACTGGTAAGTACGCTTAGAATTACTTTTCAGTGTCAGTGCTGGGCTAAAAGATGCAGCACTGGGTTCTCTCCTGATAAAAGGTGAGTAAATCAGAATTCGTGTTCGGCTGATTTTAGAGGAATATTTATACGTTTCAAAATTGGACACTTAGAAACTTTTCTGTTGAAAACCAAACAATGGATTCCTATGGAAGGAAATACAAGTTACTGGTAAGTACGCTTAGAATTACTTTTCAGTGTCTGTGCTGGGCTTAAAGATGCAGCAATGTGTTCTCTCCTGATTACAGGTGAGTAAATCTGAATTCGTAGTTCGGCTGATTTTAGTGGAATATTTGTACGTTTCAAAAATGGACACTTAGAAACTTTTTTGGTGAAAACCACACAATGGATTCCTATAAAAGGAAATACAAGTTACTGGTAAGTACACTTAGAATTACTTTTCAGGGTCAGTGCTGGGCTAAAAGATGCAGCACTGGGTTCTTTCCTGATTACAGGTGAGTAAATCGGAATTCGTAGTTCGGCTGATTTTAGATGAATATTTGTACGTTTCAAAAATGGACACTTAGAAACTTTTCTGGTGAAAACCACACAATGGATTCCTATGGAAGGAAATACAAGTGACTGGTAAGTACACTTAGAATTACCTTTCAGGGTCAGTGCAGGGCTAAAAGATGCAGCACTGGGTTCTCTCCTGATTACAGGTGATTATATCGGAGTTCGTAGTTCGGCTGATCTTAGAGGAATATTTGTATGTTTCAAAATTGAACACTTGGAAACTTTTCTTGTGAAAATCACACAATGGATTCCAATGGAAGGAAATACAAATTACTGGTAAGTACGCTTAGAATTACTTTTCAGAGTCAGTGCTGGGCTAAAAGATGCAGCACTGTGTTCTCTCCTGATTACAGGTGAATTAATCAGAATTCGTAGTTCGGCTGATTTTAGAGGAATAGTTGTACGTTTCGAAAATCGACACTTAGAAACTTTTCTGGCGAAAACCACACAATTGTTTCCTATGAAAGGAAATACAAGTTACTGGTAAGTACACTTAGAATTACTTTTCAGGGTCAGTGCTGGGCTAAAAGATGCAGCACTGGGTTCTCTCCTGATTACAGGTGAGTATATCGGAATTCGTAGTTCGGCTGATTTTAGAAGAATATTTGTACGTTTCAAAAATGGACACTTAAAAACTTTTCTGGTGAAAACCACACAATGGATTCCGATGGAAGGAAATACAAGTTACTGGTAAGTACACTTAGAATTACTTTTCAGAGTCGGTGCTAGGCTAAAAGATGCAGCAGTGGGTTCTCTCCTGATTACAGGTGAGTAAATCGGAATTCGTAGTTCGGCTGATCTTAGAGGAATATTTGTACATTTCAAAATTGGACACTTGGAAACTTTTCTGGTGAAAATCACACAATGGATTCCTATGGAAGGAAATACAAGTTACTGGTAAGTACGCTTAGAATTACTTTTCAGTGTCAGTGCTGGGCTAAAAGATGCAGCACTGGGTTCTCTCCTGATAAAAGGTGAGTAAATCAGAATTCGTGTTCGGCTGATTTTAGAGGAATATTTATACGTTTCAAAATTGGACACTTAGAAACTTTTCTGTTGAAAACCAAACAATGGATTCCTATGGAAGGAAATACAAGTTACTGGTAAGTACGCTTAGAATTTCTTTTCAGGGTCCGTGCTGGGCTAAAAGATGCAGCAATGTGTTCTCTCCTGATTACAGGTGAGTAAATCGGAATTCGTAGTTCGGCTGATTTTAGTGGAATATTTGTACGTTTCAAAAATATACACTTAGAAACTTTTTTGGTGAAAACCACACAATGGATTCCTATAAAAGGAAATACAAGTTACTGGTAAGTACACTTAGAATTACTTTTCAGGGTCAGTGCTGGGCTAAAAGATGCAGCACTGGGTTCTTTCCTGATTACAGGTGAGTAAATCGGAATTCGTAGTTCGGCTGATTTTAGATGAATATTTGTACGTTTCAAAAATGGACACTTAGAAACTTTTCTGGTGAAAACCACACAATGGATTCCTATGGAAGGAAATACAAGTGACTGGTAAGTACACTTAGAATTACCTTTCAGGGTCAGTGCAGGGCTAAAAGATGCAGCACTGGGTTCTCTCCTGATTACAGGTGATTATATCGGAATTCGTAGTTCGTCTGATTTTAGACAAATAATTGTACGTTTCAAAAATAGACACAGAAAAGTTTCTGGTGAAAACCACACAATGGATTCCTATGGAAGGAAATACCAGTTACTGGTAAGTACACTTAGAATTACTTTTCAGGGTCAGTGCTAGGCTAAAATATGCAGCCCTGGGTTTTCTCCTGATAACAGGTGAGTAAATCGGAATTCGTAGTTCGGCTGATCTTAGAGGACTATTGGTACGTTTCAAAATTGGACACTTGGAAACTTTTCTGGTGAAAATCACACAATGGATTCCTATGGAAGGAAATACAAGTTACTGGTAAGTACGCTTAGAATTACTTTTCAGTGTCAGTGCTGGGCTAAAAGATGCAGCACTGGGTTCTCTCCTGATAACAAGTGAGTAAATCGGAGTTCGTAGTTCGTCTGATCTTAGAGGAATATTTGTATGTTTCAAAATTGAACACTTGGAAACTTTTCTGGTGAAAATCACACAATGGATTCCTATGGAAGGAAATACAAGTTACTGGTAAGTACGCTTAGAATTACTTCTCAGGGTCAGTGCTGGGCTAAAAGATGCAGCACTGGGTTCTTTCCTGATTACAGGTGAGTTAATCGGAATTCGTATTTCGGCTGATTTTAGAAGAATATTTGTACGTTTCAAAAATGGACCCTTAGAAACTTTTCTGGTGAAAACCACACAATGGATTTCTATGGAAGGAAATACAAGTTACTGGTAAGTACACTTAGAATTACCTTTCAGGGTCAGTGCTGGGCTAAAAGATGCAGCAGTGGGTTCTTTCCTGATTACAGGTGAGTACATCGGAATTCGTAGTTCGGCTGATTTTAGAAGAATATTTGTACGTTTCAAAAATGGACACTTAGAAACTTTTCTGGTGAAAACCACACAATGGATTCCTATGGAAGGAAATACAAGTTACTGGTAAGTACACTTAGAATTACCTTTCAGGGTCAGTGCTGGGCTAAAAGATGCAGCAGTGGGTTCTCTCCTGATTACAGGTGAGTAAATCGGAATTCGTAGTTCTGATTTTAGACAAATATTTGTACGTTTCAAAAATAGACACAGAAAATTTTCTGGTGAAAACCACACAATGGATTACTATGGAAGGAAATACAAGTTACTGGTAAGTACACTTAGAATTACTTTTCAGAGTCATTGCTGGGCTAAAAGATGCAGACCTGGGTTTTCTCCTGATAACAGGTGAGTAAATCGGAATTCGTAGTTTGGCTGATCTTAGAGGAATATTTGTACGTTTCAAAATTGGACACTTGGAAACTTTTCTGGTGAAAATCACACAATGGATTCCTATGGAAGGAAATACAAGTTACTGGTAAGTACGCTTAGAATTACTTTTCAGTGTCAGTGCTGGGCTAAAAGATGCAGCACTGGGTTCTCTCCTGATAACAGGTGAGTAAATCGGAGTTCGTAGTTCGGCTGATCTTAGAGGAATATTTGTATGTTTCAAAATTGAACACTTGGAAACTTTTCTGGTGAAAATCACACAATGGATTCCTATGGAAGGAAATACAAATTACTGGTAAGTACGCTTAGAATTACTTTTCAGAGTCAGTGCTGGGCTAAAAGATGCAGCACTGTGTTCTCTCCTGATTACAGGTGAATTAATCAGAATTCGTAGTTCGGCTGATTTTAGAGGAATAGTTGTACGTTTCGAAAATCGACACTTAGAAACTTTTCTGTCGAAAACCACACAATTGTTTCCTATGGAAGGAAATACAAGTTACTGGTAAGTACACTTAGAATTACTTTTCAGGGTCAGTGCTGGGCTAAAAGATGCAGCACTGTGTTCTCTCCTGATTACAGGTGAGTAAATCGGAATTCGTAGTTTGGCTGATCTTAGAGGAATATTTGTACGTTTCAAAATTGGACACTTGGAAACTTTTCTGGTGAAAATCACACAATGGATTCCTATGGAAGGAAATACAAGTTACTGGTAAGTACGCTTAGAACTACTTTTCAGTGTCAGTGCTGGGCTAAAAGATGCAGCACTGGGTTCTCTCCTGATAACAGGTGAGTAAATCGGAGTTCGTAGTTCGGCTGATCTTAGAGGAATATTTGTACGTTTCAAAAATGGACACTTAGAATCTTTTCCGGTGAAAACCACACAATGGATTCCTTTGGAAGGAAATACAAGTTACTGGTAAGTACACTTAGAATTACATTTCATGGTCAGTGCTGGGCTAAAAGATGCAGCACTGGGTTATTTCCTGATTACAGGTGAGTAAATCGGAATTCGTAGTTCGGCTGATTTTAGATGAATATGTGTATGTTTCAAAAATGGACACTTAGAAACTTTTCTGGTGAAAAGAAACCACACAATGGATTCCTATGGAAGGAAATACAAGTTACTGGTAAGTACACTTAGAATTACCTTTCAGAGTCAGTGCTGGGCTAAAAGATGCAGAACTGTGTTCTTTCCTGATCACAGGTGAGTAAATCGGAATTCGTAGATCGGCTGATTTTAGATGAATATTTGTACGTTTCAAAAAAGGGCACTTAGAAACTTTTCTGGTGAAAACCACACAATAGATTCCTATGGAAGGAAATACAAGTTACTGGTAAGTACGCTTAGAATTACTTTTCAGTGTCAGTGCTGGGCTAATAGATGCAGCACTGGGTTCTCTCCTGATAACAGGTGAGTAAATCAGAATTCGTGTTCGGCTGATTTTAGAGGAATATTTATAAGTTTCAAAATTGGACACTTAGAAACTTTTCTGTTGAAAACCAAACAATGGATTCCTATGGAAGGAAATACAAGTTACTGGTAAGTACGCTTAGAATTACTTTTCAGAGTCAGTGCTGGGCTAAAAGATGCAGCCCTGGGTTCTCTCCTGATTGCAGGTGAGTAAATTGGAATTCGTAGTTTGGCTGATTTTAGAATAATATTTGTACGTTTCAAAAATGGACACAGAAAATTTTCTGGTGAAAATCACACAATGGATTCCTATGGAAGGAAATACAAGTTACTGATAAGTACGTTTCAGGGTCAGTGCTGGGCTAAAAGATGCAGCAGTGGGTTCTCTCCTGATTACAGGTGAGTAAATCGGAATTCGTAGTTCGTCTGATTTTAGACAAATATTTGTACGTTTCAAAAATAGACACAGAAAATTTTCTGTTGAAAACCACACAATGGATTACTATGGAAGGAAATACAAGTTACTGGTAAGTACACTTAGAATTACTTTTCAGAGTCATTGCTGGGCTAAAAGATGCAGCCCTGGGTTTTCTCCTGATAACAGGTGAGTAAATCGGAATTCGTAGTTCGGCTGATCTTAGAGGAATATTTGTACGTTTCAAAATTGGACACTTAGAAACTTTTCTGGTGAAAATCACACAATGGATTCCTATGGAAGAAAATACAAGTTACTGGTAAGTACCCTTAGAATTACTTTTCAGTGTCAGTGCTGGGCTAAAAGATGCAGCACTGGGTTCTCTCCTGATAACAGGTGAGTAAATCGGAGTTCGTAGTTCGGCTGATCTTAGAGGAATATTTGTATGTTTCAAAATTGAACACTTGGAAACTTTTCTGGTGAAAATCACACAATGGATTCCTATGGAAGGAAATACAAGTTACTGGTAAGTACACTTAGAATTACCTTTCAGGGTCAGTGCTGGGCTAAAAGATGCAGCAGTGGGTTCTCTCCTGATTACAGGTGAGTAAATCGGAATTCGTAGTTCGTCTGATTTTAGACAAATATTTGTACGTTTCAAAAATAGACACAGAAAATTTTCTGGTGAAAACCACACAATGGATTCCTATGGAAGGAAATACAAGTTACTGGCAAGTACACTTAGAATTACTTTTCAGGGTCAGTGCTGGGCTAAATGATGCAGCTCTGGGTTCTCTCCTGATTACAGGTGAGTACATCGGAATTCGTAGTTCAGCTGATTTTAGAAGAATATTTGTACGTTTCAAAAATGGACACTTAAAAACTTTTCTGGTGAATACCACACAATGGATTCCGATGGAAGGAAATACAAGTTACTGGTAAGTACACTTAGAATTACTTTTCAGAGTCGGTGCTAGGCTAAAAGATGCAGCAGTGGTTTCTCTCCTGATTACAGGTGAGTAAATCGGAATTCGTAGTTCGGCTGATCTTAGAGGAATATTTGTACGTTTCAAAATTGGACACTTGGAAACTTTTCTGGTGAAAATCACACAATGGATTCCTATGGAAGGAAATACAAGTTACTGGTAAGTTTGCTTAGAATTACTTTTCAGGGTCTGTGCTGGGCTAAAAGATGCAGCCCTGGGTTCTCTCCTGATTGCAGGTGAGTAAATTGGAATTCGTAGTTTGGCTGATTTTAGAATAATATTTGTACGTTTCAAAAATGGACACAGAAAATTTTCTGGTGAAAATCACACAATGGATTCCTATGGAAGGAAATACAAGTTACTGATAAGTACGTTTCAGGGTCAGTGCTGGGCTAAAAGATGCAGCAGTGGGTTCTCTCCTGATTACAGGTGAGTAAATCGGAATTCGTAGTTCGTCTGATTTTAGACAAATATTTGTACGTTTCAAAAATAGACACAGAAAATTTTCTGTTGAAAACCACACAATGGATTACTATGGAAGGAAATACAAGTTACTGGTAAGTACACTTAGAATTACTTTTCAGAGTCATTGCTGGGCTAAAAGATGCAGCCCTGGGTTTTCTCCTGATAACAGGTGAGTAAATCGGAATTCGTAGTTCGGCTGATCTTAGAGGAATATTTGTACGTTTCAAAATTGGACACTTAGAAACTTTTCTGGTGAAAATCACACAATGGATTCCTATGGAAGGAAATACAAGTTACTGGTAAGTACGCTTAGAATTACTTTTCAGTGTCAGTGCTGGGCTAAAAGATGCAGCACTGGGTTCTCTCCTGATAACAGGTGAGTAAATCGGAGTTCGTAGTTCGGCTGATCTTAGAGGAATATTTGTATGTTTCAAAATTGAACACTTGGAAACTTTTCTGGTGAATTTCACACAATGGATTCCTATGGAAGGAAATACAAGTTACTGGTAAGTACGCTTAGAATTACTTTTCAGGGTCAGTGCTGGGCTAAAAGATGCAGCACGGGTTTCTTTCCTGATTACAGGTGAGTAAATCGGAATTCGTAGTTCGGCTGATTTTAGAAGAATATTTGTACGTTTCAAAAATGGACACTTAGAAACTTTTCTGGTGAAAACCACACAATGGATTCCTATGGAAGGAAATACAAGTTACTGGTAAGTTTGCTTAGAATTACTTTTCAGGGTCAGTGCTGGGCTAAAAGATGCAGCACTGGGTTCTCTCCTGATTACAGGTGAGTAAATCGGAATTCGTAGTTCGTCTGATTTTAGATGAATATTTGTACGTTTCAAAAATGGACACTTAGAAACTTTTCTGGTGAAAACCACACAATGGATTCCTATGGAAGGAAATACAAGTTACTGGTAAGTACACTTAGAATTACCTTTCAGGGTCAGTGCTGGGCTAAAAGATGCAGCAGTGGGTTCTCTCCTGATTACAGGTGAGTAAATCGGAATTCGTAGTTCGTCTGATTTTAGACAAATATTTGTACGTTTCAAAAATAGACACAGAAAATTTTCTGGTGAAAACCACACAATGGATTCCTATGGAAGGAAATACAAGTTACTGGCAAGTACACTTAGAATTACTTTTCAGGGTCAGTGCTGGGCTAAATGATGCAGCACTGGGTTCTCTCCTGATTACAGGTGAGTACATCGGAATTCGTAGTTCGGCTGATTTTAGAAGAATATTTGTACGTTTCAAAAATAGACACTTAAAAACTTTTCTGGTGAAAACCACACAATGGATTCCGATGGAAGGAAATACAAGTTACTGGTAAGTACACTTAGAATTACTTTTCAGAGTCGGTCGGTGCTAGGCTAAAAGATGCAGCAGTGGTTTCTCTCCTGATTACAGGTAAGTAAATCGGAATTCGTAGTTCGGCTGATCTTAGAGGAATATTTGTTCGTTTCAAAATTGGACACTTGGAAACTTTTCTGGTGAAAATCACACAATGGATTCCTATGGAAGGAAATACAAGTTACTGGTAAGTTTGCTTAGAATTACTTTTCAGGGTCAGTGCTGGGCTAAAAGATGCAGCACTGGGTTCTCTCCTGATTACAGGTGAGTAAATCGGAATTCGTAGTTCGTCTGATTTTAGATGAATATTTGTACGTTTCAAAAATGGACACTTAGAAACCTTTCTGGTGAAAACCACACAATGGATTCCTATTAAAGGAAATACAAGTTACTGGTAAGTACACTTAGAATTACCTTTCAGGGTCAGTGCTGGGCTAAAAGATGCAGCACTGTGTTCTCTCCTGATTACAGGTGAGTAAATCGGAATTCGTAGTTCGGCTGATTTTAGTGGAATATTTGTACGTTTCAAAAATGGACACTTAGAAACTTTTCTGGTGAAAAGAAACGACACAATGGATTCCTATGGAAGGAAATACAAGTTACTGGTAAGTACACTTAGAATTACTTTTCAGGGTCAGTGCTTGGCTAAAAGATGCAGAACTGGGTTCTTTCCTGATTACAGGTGAGTAAATCGGAATTCGTAGTCCGGCTGATTTTAGATGAATATTTGTACGTTTCAAAAATGGACACTTAGAAACTTTTCTGGTGAAAACCACACAATGGATTCCTATGGAAGGAAATACAAGTTACTGGTAAGTTTGCTTAGAATTACTTTTCAGGGTCAGTGCTGGGCTAAAAGATGCAGCACTGGGTTCTCTCCTGATTACAGGTGAGTAAATCGGAATTCGTAGTTCGTCTGATTTTAGATGAATATTTGTACGTTTCAAAAATGGACACTTAGAAACTTTTCTGGTGAAAACCACACAATGGATTCCTATGGAAGGAAATACAAGTTACTGGTAAGTACACTTAGAATTACCTTTCAGGGTCAGTGCTGGGCTAAAAGATGCAGCAGTGGGTTCTCTCCTGATTACAGGTGAGTAAATCGGAATTCGTAGTTCGTCTGATTTTAGACAAATATTTGTACATGTCAAAAATAGACACAGAAAATTTTCTGGTGAAAACCACACAATGGATTCCTATGGAAGGAAATACAAGTTACTGGCAAGTACACTTAGAATTACTTTTCAGGGTCAGTGCTGGGCTAAATGATGCAGCACTGGGTTCTCTCCTGATTACAGGTGAGTACATCGGAATTCGTAGTTCGGCTGATTTTAGAAGAATATTTGTACGTTTCAAAAATAGACACTTAAAAACTTTTCTGGTGAAAACCACACAATGGATTCCGATGGAAGGAAATACAAGTTACTGGTAAGTACACTTAGAATTACTTTTCAGAGTCGGTCGGTGCTAGGCTAAAAGATGCAGCAGTGGTTTCTCTCCTGATTACAGGTGAGTAAATCGGAATTCGTAGTTCGGCTGATCTTAGAGGAATATTTGTTCGTTTCAAAATTGGACACTTGGAAACTTTTCTGGTGAAAATCACACAATGGATTCCTATGGAAGGAAATACAAGTTACTGGTAAGTTTGCTTAGAATTACTTTTCAGGGTCAGTGCTGGGCTAAAAGATGCAGCACTGGGTTCTCTCCTGATTACAGGTGAGTAAATCGGAATTCGTAGTTCGTCTGATTTTAGATGAATATTTGTACGTTTCAAAAATGGACACTTAGAAACCTTTCTGGTGAAAACCACACAATGGATTCCTATTAAAGGAAATACAAGTTACTGGTAAGTACACTTAGAATTACCTTTCAGGGTCAGTGCTGGGCTAAAAGATGCAGCACTGTGTTCTCTCCTGATTACAGGTGAGTAAATCGGAATTCGTAGTTCGGCTGATTTTAGTGGAATATTTGTACGTTTAAAAAATGGACACTTAGAAACTTTTCTGGTGAAAAGAAACGACACAATGGATTCCTATGGAAGGAAATACAAGTTACTGGTAAGTACACTTAGAATTACTTTTCAGGGTCAGTGCTTGGCTAAAAGATGCAGAACTGGGTTCTTTCCTGATTACAGGTGAGTAAATCGGAATTCGTAGTCCGGCTGATTTTAGATGAATATTTGTACGTTTCAAAAATGGACACTTAGAAACTTTTCTGGTGAAAACCACACAATGGATTCCTATGGAAGGAAATACATGTTACTGGTAAGTACACTTAGAATTACCTTTCAGGGTCAGTGCTGGGCTAAAAGATGCAGAACTGTGTTCTTTCCTGATCACAGGTGAGTAAATCGGAATTCGTAGATCGGCTGATTTTAGATGAATATTTGTACGTTTCAAAAAAGGGCACTTAGAAACTTTTCTGGTGAAAACCACACAATAGATTCCTATGGAAGGAAATACAAGTTACTGGTAAGTACGCTTAGAATTACTTTTCAGTGTCAGTGCTGGGCTAATAGATGCAGCACTGGGTTCTCTCCTGATAACAGGTGAGTAAATCAGAATTCGTGTTCGGCTAATTTTAGAGGAATATTTATAAGTTTCAAAATTGGACACTTAGAAACTTTTCTGTTGAAAACCAAACAATGGATTCCTATGGAAGGAAATACAAGTTACTGGTAAGTACGCTTAGAATTACTTTTCAGAGTCAGTGCTGGGCTAAAAGATGCAGCCCTGGGTTCTCTCCTGATTGCAGGTGAGTAAATTGGAATTCGTAGTTTGGCTGATTTTAGAATAATATTTGTACGTTTCAAAAATGGACACAGAAAATTTTCTGGTGAAAATCACACAATGGATTCCTATGGAAGGAAATACAAGTTACTGATAAGTACGTTTCAGGGTCAGTGCTGGGCTAAAAGATGCAGCAGTGGGTTCTCTCCTGATTACAGGTGAGTAAATCGGAATTCGTAGTTCGTCTGATTTTAGACAAATATTTGTACGTTTCAAAAATAGACAGAAAATTTTCTGTTGAAAACCACACAATGGATTACTATGGAAGGAAATACAAGTTACTGGTAAGTACACTTAGAATTACTTTTCAGAGTCATTGCTGGGCTAAAAGATGCAGCCCTGGGTTTTCTCCTGATAACAGGTGAGTAAATCGGAGTTCGTAGTTCGGCTGATCTTAGAGGAATATTTGTATGTTTCAAAATTGAACACTTGGAAACTTTTCTGGTGAAAATCACACAATGGATTCCTATGGAAGGAAATACAAGTTACTGGTAAGTACGCTTAGAATTACTTTTCAGGGTCAGTGCTGGGCTAAAAGATGCAGCACGGGTTTCTTTCCTGATTACAGGTGAGTAAATCGGAATTCGTAGTTCGGCTGATTTTAGAAGAATATTTGTACGTTTCAAAAATGGACACTTAGAAACTTTTCTGGTGAAAACCACACAATGGATTCCTATGGAAGGAAAAACAAGTTACTGGTAAGTACACTTAGAATTACCTTTCAGGGTCAGTGCTGGGCTAAAAGATGCAGCAGTGGGTTCTCTCCTGATTACAGGTGAGTAAATCGGAATTCGTAGTTCGTCTGATTTTAGACAAATATTTGTACGTTTCAAAAATAGACACAGAAAATTTTCTGGTGAAAACCACACAGTGGATTCCTATGGAAATGAAATACAAGTTACTGGCAAGTACACTTAGAATTACTTTTCAGGGTCAGTGCTGGGCTAAATGATGCAGCTCTGGGTTCTCTCCTGATTACAGGTGAGTACATCGGAATTCGTAGTTCGGCTGATTTTAGAAGAATATTTGTACGTTTAAAAAATGGACACTTAAAAACTTTTCTGGTGAAAACCACACAATGGATTCCGATGGAAGGAAATACAAGTTACTGGTAAGTACACTTAGAATTACTTTTCAGAGTCGGTGCTAGGCTAAAAGATGCAGCAGTGGTTTCTCTCCTGATTACAGGTGAGTAAATCGGAATTCGTAGTTCGGCTGATCTTAGAGGAATATTTGTACGTTTCAAACTTGGACACTTGGAAACTTTTCTGGTGAAAATCACACAATGGATTCCTATGGAAGGAAATACAAGTTACTGGTAAGTTTGCTTAGAATTACTTTTCAGGGTCAGTGCTGGGCTAAAAGATGCAGCACTGGGTTCTCTCCTGATTACACGTGAGTAAATCGGAATTCGTAGTTTGTCTGATTTTAGATGAATATTTGTACGTTTCAAAAATGGACACTTAGAAACTTTTCTGGTGAAAACCACACAATGGATTCCTATGGAAGGAAATACAAGTTACTGGTAAGTACACTTAGAATTACCTTTCAGGGTCAGTGCTGGGCTAAAAGATGCAGCAGTGGGTTCTCTCCTGATTACAGGTGAGTAAATCGGAATTCGTAGTTCGTCTGATTTTAGACAAATATTTGTACGTTTCAAAAATAGACACAGAAAATTTTCTGGTGAAAACCACACAATGGATTCCTATGGAAGGAAATACAAGTTACTGGCAAGTACACTTAGAATTACTTTTCAGGGTCAGTGCTGGGCTAAATGATGCCGCACTGGGTTCTCTCCTGATTACAGGTGAGTACATCGGAATTCGTAGTTCGGCTGATTTTAGAAGAATATTTGTACGTTTCAAAAATAGACACTTAAAAACTTTTCTGGTGAAAACCACACAATGGATTCCGATGGAAGGAAATACAAGTTACTGGTAAGTACACTTAGAATTACTTTTCAGAGTCGGTCGGTGCTAGGCTAAAAGATGCAGCAGTGGTTTCTCTCCTGATTACAGGTGAGTAAATCGGAATTCGTAGTTCGGCTGATCTTAGAGGAATATTTGTTCGTTTCAAAATTGGACACTTGGAAACTTTTCTGGTGAAAATCACACAATGGATTCCTATGGAAGGAAATACAAGTTACTGGTAAGTTTGCTTAGAATTACTTTTCAGGGTCAGTGCTGGGCTAAAAGATGCAGCACTGGGTTCTCTCCTGATTACAGGTGAGTAAATCGGAATTCGTAGTTCGTCTGATTTTAGATGAATATTTGTACGTTTCAAAAATGGACACTTAGAAACCTTTCTGGTGAAAACCACACAATGGATTCCTATTAAAGGAAATACAAGTTACTGGTAAGTACACTTAGAATTACCTTTCAGGGTCAGTGCTGGGCTAAAAGATGCAGCACTGTGTTCTCTCCTGATTACAGGTGAGTAAATCGGAATTCGTAGTTCGGCTGATTTTAGTGGAATATTTGTACGTTTCAAAAATGGACACTTAGAAACTTTTCTGGTGAAAAGAAACGACACAATGGATTCCTATGGAAGGAAATACAAGTTACTGGTAAGTACACTTAGAATTACTTTTCAGGGTCAGTGCTTGGCTAAAAGATGCAGAACTGGGTTCTTTCCTGATTACAGGTGAGTAAATCGGAATTCGTAGTCCGGCTGATTTTAGATGAATATTTGTACGTTTCAAAAATGGACACTTAGAAACTTTTCTGGTGAAAACCACACAATGGATTCCTATGGAAGGAAATACATGTTACTGGTAAGTACACTTAGAATTACCTTTCAGGGTCAGTGCTGGGCTAAAAGATGCAGCACTGGGTTCTCTTCTGATTACAGGTGAGCAAATCAGAATTTGTAGATCGGCTGATTTTAGATGAATATTTGTACGTTTCAAAAATGGACACTTAGAAACTTTTCTGGTGAAAACCACACAATGGTTTCCTATGGAAGGAAATACAAGTTACTGGTAAGTACGCTTAGAATTACTTTTCAGTGTCAGTGCTGGGCTAAAAGATGCAGCACTGGGTTCTCTCCTGACAAAAAGGTGAGTAAATCAGAATTCGTGTTCGGCTGATTTTAGAGGAATATTTATACGTTTCAAAATTGGACACTTAGAAACTTTTCTGTTGAAAACCAAACAATGGATTCCTATGGAAGGAAATACAAGTTACTGGTAAGTACGCTTAGAATTTCTTTTTAGGGTCCGTGCTGGTCTACAAGATACAGCACTGTGTTCTCTCCTGATTACAGGTGAGTTAATCGGAATTCGTAGTTTGGCTGATTTTAGTGGAATATTTGTACGTTTCAAAAATGGACACTTAGAAACTTTTTTGGTGAAAACCACACAATGGATTCCTATAAAAGGAATTACAAGTTACTGGTAAGTACACTTAGAATTACTTTTCAGGGTCAGTGCTGGGCTAAAAGATGCAGCACTGTGTTCTCTCCTGATTACAGGTGAGTAAATCGGAATTTGTAGTTCGTCTGATTTTAGACAAATATTTGTAGGTTTCAAAAAGAGACACAGAAAATTTTCTGGTGAAAACCACACAATGGATTCCTATGGAAGGAAATACAAGTTACTGACAAGTACACTTAGAATTACTTTTCAGGGTCAGTGCTGGGCTAAAAGATGCAGCACTGGGTTCTCTCCTGATTACAGGTGAGTATATCGGAATTCGTAGTTCGGCTGATTTTAGAAGAATATTTGTACGTTTCAAAAATGGACACTTAAAAACTTTTCTGGTGAAAACCACACAATGGATTCCGATGGAAGGAAATACAAGTTACTGGTAAGTACACTTAGAATTACTTTTCAGAGTCGGTGCTAGGCTAAAAGATGCAGCAGTGGGTTCTCTCCTGATTACAGGTGAGTAAATCGGAATTCATAGTTCGGCTGATCTTAGAGGAATATTTGTACATTTCAAAATTGGACACTTGGAAACTTTTCTGGTGAAAATCACACAATGGATTCCTATGGAAGGAAATACAAGTTACTGGTAAGTTTGCTTAGAATTACTTTTCAGGGTCAGTGCTGGGCTAAAAGATTCAGCACTGGGTTCTCTCCTGATAACAGGTGAGTAAATTGGAATTCGTAGTTCGGCTGATTTTAGAGGAATATTTGTACATTTCAAAAATGGACACTTAGAAACTTTTCTGGTGAAAACCACACAATGGATTCCTATGGAAGGAAATACAAGTTACTGGTAAATACACTTAGAATTACTTTTCAGGGTCAGTGCTGGGCTAAAAGATGCAGCACTGGGTTCTTTCCTGATTACAGGTGAGTATATCGGAATTCGTAGTTCGTCTGATTTTAGATGAATATTTGTACGTTTCAAAAATGGACACTTAGAAACTTTTCTGGTGAAAACCACACAATGGATTCCTATTAAAGGAAATACAAGTTACTGGTAAGTACACTTAGAATTACTTTTCAGGGTCAGTGCTTGGCTAAAAGATGCAGAACTGGGTTCTTTCCTGATTACAGGTGAGTAAATCGGAATTCGTAGTCCGGCTGATTTTAGATGAATATTTGTACATTTCAAAAATGGACACTTAGAAACTTTTCTGGTGAAAACCACACAATGGATTCCTATGGAAGGAAATACAAGTTACTGGTAAGTACACTTAGAATTACCTTTCAGGGTCAGTGCTGGGCTAAAAGATGCAGCACTGGGTTCTCTTCTGATTACAGGTGAGCAAATCAGAATTTGTAGATCGGCTGATTTTAGATGAATATTTGTACGTTTCAAAAATGGACACTTAGAAACTTTTCTGGTGAAAACCACACAATGGTTTCCTATGGAAGGAAATACAAGTTACTGGTAAGTACGCTTAGAATTACTTTTCAGTGTCAGTGCTGGGCTAAAAGATGCAGCACTGGGTTCTCTCCTGATAAAAGGTGAGTAAATCAGAGTTCGTGTTCGGCTGATTTTAGAGGAATATTTATACGTTTCAAAATTGGACACTTAGAAACATTTCTGTTGAAAACCAAACAATGGATTCCTATGGAAGGAAATACAAGTTACTGGTAAGTACGCTTAGAATTTCTTTTCAAGGTCCGTGCTGGGCTAAAAGATGCAGCAATGTGTTCTCTCCTGATTACAGGTGAGTAAATCGGAATTCGTAGTTCGGCTGATTTTAGTGGAATATTTGTACGTTTCAAAAATGGACACTTAGAAACTTTTTGGGTGAAAACCACACAATGGATTCCTATAAAAGGAAATACAAGTTACTGGTAAGTACACTTAGAATTACCTTTCAGGGTCAGTGCAGGGCTAAAAGATGCAGCACTGGGTTCTCCCCTGATTACAGGTGATTATATCAAAATTCGTAGTTCGTCTGATTTTAGACAAATAATTGTACGTTTCAAAAATAGACAAAGAAAAGTTTCTGGTGAAAACCACACAATGGATTCCTATGGAAGGAAATACCAGTTACTGGTAAGTACACTTAGAATTAGTTTTCAGGGTCAGTGCTAGGCTAAAAGATGCAGCCCTGGGTTTTCTCCTGATAACAGGTGAGTAAATCGGAATTCGTAGTTCGGCTGATCTTAGAGGACTATTGGTACATTTCAAAATTGGACACTTGGAAACTGTTCTGGTGAAAATCACACAATGGATTCCTATGGAAGGAAATACAAGTTACTGGTAAGTACGCTTAGAATTACTTTTCAGTGTCAGTGCTGGGCTAAAAGATGCAGCACTGGGTTCTCTCCTGATAACAGGTGAGTAAATCGGAGTTCGTAGTTCGTCTGATCTTAGAGGAATATTTATATGTTTCAAAATTGAACACTTGGAAACTTTTCTGGTGAAAATCACACAATGGATTCCTATGGAAGGAAATACAAGTTACTGGTAAGTACGCTTAGAATTACTTCTCAGGGTCAGTGCGGGGCTAAAAGATGCAGCACTGGGTTCTTTCCTGATTACAGGTGAGTTAATCGGAATTAGTATTTCGGCTGATTTTAGAAGAATATTTGTACATTTCAAAAATGGACCCTTAGAAACTTTTCTGGTGAAAACCACACAATGGATTCCTATGGAAAGAAATACAAGTTACTGGTAAGTACACTTAGAATTACCTTTCAGGGTCAGTGCTGGGCTAAAAGATGCAGCACTGGGTTCTCTCCTGATAACAGGTGAGTAAATCGGAGTTCGTAGTTCGGCTGATCTTAGAGGAATATTTGTATGTTTCAAAATTGAACACTTGGAAACTTTTCTTGTGAAAATCACACAATGGATTCCTATGGAAGGAAATACAAATTACTGGTAAGTACGCTTAGAATTACTTTTCAGAGTCAGTGCTGGGCTAAAAGATGCAGCACTGTGTTCTCTCCTGATTACAGGTGAATTAATCAGAATTCATAGTTCGGCTGATTTTAGAGGAATAGTTGTACGTTTCGAAAATCGACACTTAGAAACTTTTCTGGCGAAAACCACACAATTGTTTCCTATGGAAGGAAATACAAGTTACTGGTAAGTACACTTAGAATTACTTTTCAGGGTCAGTGCTGGGCTAAAAGATGCAGCACTGGGTTCTCTCCTGATTACAGGTGAGTATATCGGAATTCGTAGTTCGGCTGATTTTAGAAGAATATTTGTACGTTTCAAAAATGGACACTTAAAAACTTTTCTGGTGAAAACCACACAATGGATTCCGATGGAAGGAAATACAAGTTACTGGTAAGTACACTTAGAATTACTTTTCAGAGTCGGTGCTAGGCTAAAAGATGCAGCAGTGGGTTCTCTCCTGATTACAGGTGAGTAAATCGGAATTCGTAGTTCAGCTGATCTTAGAGGAATATTTGTACATTTCAAAATTGGACACTTGGAAACTTTTCTGGTGAAAACCACACAATGGATTCCTATGGAAGGAAATACAAGTTACTGGTAAATACACTTAGAATTACTTTTCAGGGTCAGTGCTGGGCTAAAAGATGCAGCACTGGGTTCTTTCCTGATTACAGGTGAGTAAATCGGAATTCGTAGTTCGTCTGATTTTAGATGAATATTTGTACGTTTCAAAAATAGACACTTAGAAACTTTTCTGGTGAAAACCACACAATGGATTCCTATTAAAGGAAATACAAGTTACTGGTAAGTACACTTAGAATTACTTTTCAGGGTCAGTGCTTGGCTAAAAGATGCAGAACTGGGTTCTTTCCTGATTACAGGTGAGTAAATCGGAATTCGTAGTCCGGTTGATTTTAGATGAATATTTGTATGTTTCAAAAATGGACACTTAGAAACTTTTCTGGTGAAAACCACACAATGGATTCCTATGGAAGGAAATACAAGTTACTGGTAAGTACACTTAGAATTACCTTTCAGGGTCAGTGCTGGGCTAAAAGATGCAGCACTGGGTTCTCTTCTGATTACAGGTGAGCAAATCAGAATTTGTAGATCGGCTGATTTTAGATGAATATTTGTACGTTTCAAAAATGGACACTTAGAAACTTTTCTGGTGAAAACCACACAATGGTTTCCTATGGAAGGAAATACAAGTTACTGGTAAATACGCTTAGAATTACTTTTCAGTGTCAGTGCTGGGCTAAAAGATGCAGCACTGGGTTCTCTCCTGATAAAAGGTGAGTAAAGCAGAAATCGTGTTCGGCTGATTTTAGAGGAATATTTATACGTTTCAAAATTGGACACTTAGAAACTTTTCTGTTGAAAACCAAACAATGGATTCCTATGGAAGGAAATACAAGTTACTGGTAAGTACGCTTAGAATTTCTTTTCAGGGTCCGTGCTGGGCTAAAAGATGCAGCAATGTGTTCTCTCCTGATTACAGGTGAGTAAATCGGAATTCGTAGTTCGGCTGATTTTAGTGGAATATTTGTACGTTTCAAAAATGGACACTTAGAAACTTTTTTGGTGAAAACCACACAATGGATTCCTATAAAAGGAAATACAAGTTACTGGTAAGTACACTTAGAATTACTTTTCAGGGTCAGTGCTGGGCTAAAAGATGCAGCAGTGGGTTCTTTCCTGATTACAGGTGAGTAAATCGGAATTCGTAGTTCGGCTGATTTTAGATGAATATTTGTACGATTCAAAAATGGACACTTAGAAACTTTTCTGGTGAAAACCACACAATGGATTCCTATGGAAGGAAATACAAGTGACTGGTAAGTACACTTAGAATTACCTTTCAGGGTCAGTGCAGGGCTAAAAGATGCAGCACTGGGTTCTCTCCTGATTACAGGTGATTATATCGGAATTCGTAGTTCGTCTGATTTTAGACAAATAATTGTACGTTTCAAAAATAGACACAAAAAAGTTTCTGGTGAAAACCACACAATGGATTCCTATGGAAGGAAATACCAGTTACTGGTAAGTACACTTAGAATTACTTTTCAGGGTCAGTGCTAGGCTAAAAGATGCAGCCCTGGGTTTTCTCCTGATAACAGGTGAGTAAATCGGAATTCGTAGTTCGGCTGATCTTAGAGGACTATTGGTACGTTTCAAAAATGGACCCTTAGAAACTTTTCTGGTGAAAACCACACAATGGATTTTTATGGAAGGAAATACAAGTTACTGGTAAGTACACTTAGAATTACCTTTCAGGGTCAGTGCTGGGCTAAAAGATGCAGCAGTGGGTTCTTTCCTGATTACAGGTGAGTACATCGGAATTCGTAGTTCGGCTGATTTTAGAAGAATATTTGTACGTTTCAAAAATGGACACTTAGAAACTTTTCTGGTGAAAACCACACAATGGATTCCTATGGAAGGAAATACAAGTTACTGGTAAGTACACTTAGAATTACCTTTCAGGGTCAGTGCTGGGCTAAAAGATGCAGCAGTGGGTTCTCTCCTGATTACAGGTGAGTAAATCGGAATTCGTAGTTCTTCTGATTTTAGACAAATATTTGTACGTTTCAAAAATAGACACAGAAAATTTTCTGGTGAAAACCACACAATGGATTACTATGGAAGGAAATACAAGTTACAGGTAAGTACACTTAGAATTACTTTTCAGAGTCATTGCTGGGCTAAAAGATGCAGACCTGGGTTTTCTCCTGATAACAGGTGAGTAAATCGGAATTCGTAGTTCGGCTGATCTTAGAGGAATATTTGTACGTTTCAAAATTGGACACTTGGAAACTTTTCTGGTGAAAACCACACAATGGATTCCTATGGAAGGAAATACAAGTTACTGGTAAGTACGCTTAGAATTACTTTTCAGTGTCAGTGCTGGGCTAAAAGATGCAGCACTGTGTTCTCTCCTGATTACAGGTGAATTAATCAGAATTCGTAGTTCGGCTGATTTTAGAGGAATAGTTGTACGTTTCGAAAATCGACACTTAGAAACTTTTCTGTCGAAAACCACACAATTGTTTCCTATGGAAGGAAATACAAGTTACTGGTAAGTACACTTAGAATTACTTTTCAGGGTCAGTGCTGGGCTAAAAGATGCAGCACTGTGTTCTCTCCTGATTACAGGTGAGTAAATCGGAATTCGTAGTTCGGCTGATTTTAGATGAATATTTGTACGTTTCAAAAATGGACACTTAGAATCTTTTCCGGTGAAAACCACACAATGGATTCCTTTGGAAGGAAATACAAGTTACTGGTAAGTACACTTAGAATTACATTTCATGGTCAGTGCTGGGCTAAAAGATGCAGCACTGGGTTATTTCCTGATTACAGGTGAGTAAATCGGAATTCGTAGTTCGGCTGATTTTAGATGAATATGTGTATGTTTCAAAAATGGACACTTAGAAACTTTTCTGGTGAAAAGAAACCACACAATGGATTCCTATGGAAGGAAATACAAGTTACTGGTAAGTACACTTAGAATTACCTTTCAGGGTCAGTGCTGGGCTAAAAGATGCAGAACTTTGTTCTTTCCTGATCACAGGTGAGTAAATCTGAATTCGTAGATCGGCTGATTTTAGATGAATATTTGTACGTTTCAAAAAAGGGCACTTAGAAACTTTTCTGGTGAAAACCACACAATAGATTCCTATGGAAGGAAATACAAGTTACTGGTAAGTACGCTTAGAATTACTTTTCAGTGTCAGTGCTGGGCTAATAGATGCAGCACTGGGTTCTCTCCTGATAACAGGTGAGTAAATCAGAATTCGTGTTCGGCTGATTTTAGAGGAATATTTATAAGTTTCAAAATTGGACACTTAGAAACTTTTCTGTTGAAAACCAAACAATGGATTCCTATGGAAGGAAATACAAGTTACTGGTAAGTACGCTTAGAATTACTTTTCAGAGTCAGTGCTGGGCTAAAAGATGCAGCCCTGGGTTCTCTCCTGATTGCAGGTGAGTAAATTGGAATTCGTAGTTTGGCTGATTTTAGAATAATATTTGTACGTTTCAAAAATGGACACAGAAAATTTTCTGGTGAAAATCACACAATGGATTCCTATGGAAGGAAATACAAGTTACTGATAAGTACGTTTCAGGGTCAGTGCTGGGCTAAAAGATGCAGCAGTGGGTTCTCTCCTGATTACAGGTGAGTAAATCAGAATTCGTAGTTCGTCTGATTTTAGACAAATATTTGTACGTTTCAAAAATAGACACAGAAAATTTTCTGTTGAAAACCACACAATGGATTACTATGGAAGGAAATACAAGTTACTGGTAAGTACACTTAGAATTACTTTTCAGAGTCATTGCTGGGCTAAAAGATGCAGCCCTGGGTTTTCTCCTGATAACAGGTGAATAAATCGGAATTCGTAGTTCGGCTGATCTTAGAGGAATATTTGTACGTTTCAAAATTGGACACTTAGAAACTTTTCTGGTGATAATAACACAATGGATTCCTATGGAAGGAAATACAAGTTACTGGTAAGTACGCTTAGAATTACTTTTCAGTGTCAGTGCTGGGCTAAAAGATGCAGCACTGGGTTCTCTCCTGATAACAGGTGAGTAAATCGTAGTTCGTAGTTCGGCTGATCTTAGAGGAATATTTGTATGTTTCAAAATTGAACACTTGGAAACTTTTCTGGTGAAAATCACACAATGGATTCCTATGGAAGGAAATACAAGTTACTGGTAAGTACGCTTAGAATTACTTTTCAGGGTCAGTGCTGGGCTAAAAGATGCAGCACGGGGTTCTTTCCTGATTACAGGTGAGTAAATCGGAATTCGTAGTTCGGCTGATTTTAGAAGAATATTTGTACGTTTCAAAAATGGACACTTAGAAACTTTTCTGGTGAAAACCACACAATGGATTCCTATGGAAGGAAAAACAAGTTACTGGTAAGTACACTTAGAATTACCTTTCAGGGTCAGTGCTGGGCTAAAAGATGCAGCAGTGGGTTCTCTCCTGATTACAGGTGAGTAAATCGGAATTCGTAGTTCGTCTGATTTTAGACAAATATTTGTACGTTTCAAAAATAGACACAGAAAATTTTCTGGTGAAAACCACACAATGGATTCCTATGGAAGGAAATACAAGTTACTGGCAAGTACACTTAGAATTACTTTTCAGGGTCAGTGCTGGGCTAAATGATGCAGCTCTGGGTTCTCTCCTGATTACAGGTGAGTACATCGGAATTCGTAGTTCGGCTGATTTTAGAAGAATATTTGTACGTTTCAAAAATGGACACTTAAAAACTTTTCTGGTGAAAACCACACAATGGATTCCGATGGAAGGAAATACAAGTTACTGGTAAGTACACTTAGAATTACTTTTCAGAGTCGGTGCTAGGCTAAAAGATGCAGCAGTGGTTTCTCTCCTGATTACAGGTGAGTAAATCGGAATTCGTAGTTCGGCTGATCTTAGAGGAATATTTGTACGTTTCAAAATTGGACACTTGGAAACTTTTCTGGTGAAAATCACACAATGGATTCCTATGGAAGGAAATACAAGTTACTGGTAAATACACTTAGAATTACTTTTCAGGGTCAGTGCTGGGCTAAAAGATGCAGCACTGGGTTCTTTCCTGATTACAGGTGAGTAAATCGGAATTCGTAGTTCGTCTGATTTTAGATGAATATTTGTACGTTTCAAAAATGGACACTTAGAAACTTTTCTGGTGAAAACCACACAATGGATTCCTATTAAAGGAAATACAAGTTACTGGTAAGTACACTTAGAATTACTTTTCAGGGTCAGTGCTTGGCTAAAAGATGCAGAACTGGGTTCTTTCCTGATTACAGGTGAGTAAATCGGAATTCGTAGTCCGGCTGATTTTAGATGAATATTTGTACGTTTCAAAAATGGACACTTAGAAACTTTTCTGGTGAAAACCACACAATGGATTCCTATGGAAGGAAATACAAGTTACTGGTAAGTACACTTAGAATTACCTTTCAGGGTCAGTGCTGGGCTAAAAGATGCAGCACTGGGTTCTCTTCTGATTACAGGTGAGCAAATCAGAATTTGTAGATCGGCTGATTTTAGATGAATATTTGTACGTTTCAAAAATGGACACTTAGAAACTTTTCTGGTGAAAACCACACAATGGTTTCCTATGGAAGGAAATACAAGTTACTGGTAAGTACGCTTAGAATTACTTTTCAGTGTCAGTGCTGGGCTAAAAGATGCAGCACTGGGTTCTCTCCTGATAAAAGGTGAGTAAATCAGAATTCGTGTTCGGCTGATTTTAGAGGAATATTTATACGTTTCAAAATTGGACACTTAGAAACTTTTCTGTTGAAAACCAAACAATGGATTCCTATGGAAGGAAATACAAGTTACTGGTAAGTACGCTTAGAATTTCTTTTCAGGGTCCGTGCTGGGCTAACAGATGCAGCAATGTGTTCTCTCCTGATTACAGGTGAGTAAATCGGAATTCGTAGTTCGGCTGATTTTAGTGGAATATTTGTACGTTTCAAAAATGGACACTTAGAAACTTTTTTGGTGAAAACCACACAATGGATTCCTATAAAAGGAAATACAAGTTACTGGTAAGTACACTTAGAATTACCTTTCAGGGTCAGTGCAGGGCTAAAAGATGCAGCACTGGGTGCTCTCCTGATTACAGGTGATTATATCGGAATTCGTAGTTCGTCTGATTTTAGACAAATAATTGTACGTTTCAAAAATAGACACAGAAAAGTTTCTGGTGAAAACCACACAATGGATTCCTATGGAAGGAAATACCAGTTACTGGTAAGTACACTTAGAATTAGTTTTCAGGGTCAGTGCTAGGCTAAAAGATGCAGCCCTGGGTTTTCTCCTGATAACAAGTGAGTAAATCGGAATTCGTAGTTCGGCTGATCTTAGAGGACTATTGGTACATTTCAAAATTGGACACTTGGAAACTGTTCTGGTGAAAATCACACAATGGATTCCTATGGAAGGAAATACAAGTTACTGGTAAGTACGCTTAGAATTACTTTTCAGTGTCAGTGCTGGGCTAAAAGATGCAGCACTGGGTTCTCTCCTGATAACAGGTGAGTAAATCGGAGTTCGTAGTTCGTCTGATCTTAGAGGAATATTTATATGTTTCAAAATTGAACACTTGGAAACTTTTCTGGTGAAAATCACACAATGGATTCCTATGGAAGGAAATACAAGTTACTGGTAAGTACGCTTAGAATTACTTCTCAGGGTCAGTGCGGGGCTAAAAGATGCAGCACTGGGTTCTTTCCTGATTACAGGTGAGTTAATCAGAATTAGTATTTCGGCTGATTTTAGAAGAATATTTGTACGTTTCAAAAATGGACCCTTAGAAACTTTTCTGGTGAAAACCACACAATGGATTCCTATGGAAAGAAATACAAGTTACTGGTATGTACACTTAGAATTACCTTTCAGGGTCAGTGCTGGGCTAAAAGATGCAGCACTGGGTTCTCTCCTGATAACAGGTGAGTAAATCGGAGTTCGTAGTTCGGCTGATCTTAGAGGAATATTTGTATGTTTCAAAATTGAACACTTGGAAACTTTTCTTGTGAAAATCACACAATGGATTCCTATGGAAGGAAATACAAATTACTGGTAAGTACGCTTAGAATTACTTTTCAGAGTCAGTGCTGGGCTAAAAGATGCAGCACTGTGTTCTCTCCTGATTACAGGTGAATTAATCAGAATTCGTAGTTCGGCTGATTTTAGAGGAATAGTTGTACGTTTCGAAAATCGACACTTAGAAACTTTTCTGGCGAAAACCACACAATTGTTTCCTATGGAAGGAAATACAAGTTACTGGTAAGTACACTTAGAATTACTTTCAAGGGTCAGTGCTGGGCTAAAAGATGCAGCACTGGGTTCTCTCCTGATTACAGGTGAGTATATCGGAATTCGTAGTTCGGCTGATTTTAGAAGAATATTTGTACGTTTCAAAAATGGACACTTAAAATCTTTTCTGGTGAAAACCACACAATGGATTCCGATGGAAGGAAATACAAGTTACTGGTAAGTACACTTAGAATTACTTTTCAGAGTCGGTGCTAGGCTAAAAGATGCAGCAGTGGGTTCTCTCCTGATTACAGGTGAGTAAATCGGAATTCGTAGTTCGTCTGATTTTAGACAAATATTTGTACGTTTCAAAAATAGACACAGAAAATTTTCTGGTGAAAACCACACAATGGATTCCTATGGAAGGAAATACAAGTTACTGGCAAGTACACTTAGAATTACTTTTCAGGGTCAGTGCTGGGCTAAATGATGCAGCACTGGGTTCTCTCCTGATTACAGGTGAGTACATCGGAATTCGTAGTTCGGCTGATTTTAGAAGAATATTTGTACGTTTCAAAAATAGACACTTAAAAACTTTTCTGGAGAAAACCACACAATGGATTCTGATGGAAGGAAATACAAGTTACTGGTAAGTACACTTAGAATTACTTTTCAGAGTCGGTGCTAGGCTAAAAGATGCATCAGTGGTTTCTCTCCTGATTACAGGTGAGTAAATCGGAATTCGTAGTTCGGCTGATCTTAGAGGAATATTTGTTCGTTTCAAAATTGGACACTTGGAAACTTTTCTGGTGAAAATCACACAATGGATTCCCATGGAAGGAAATACAAGTTACTGGTAAGTTTTCTTAGAATTACTTTTCAGGGTCAGTGCTGGGCTAAAAGATGCAGCACTGGGTTCTCTCCTGATTACAGGTGAGTAAATCGGAATTCGTAGTTCGTCTGATTTTAGATGAATATTTGTACATTTCAAAAATGGACACTTAGAAACTTTTCTGGTGAAAAGAAACGACACAATGGATTCCTATGGAAGGAAATACAAGTTACTGGTAAGTACACTTAGAATTACTTTTCAGGGTCAGTGCTTGGCTAAAAGATGCAGAACTGGGTTCTTTCCTGATTACAGGTGAGTAAATCGGAATTCGTAGTCCGGCTGATTTTAGATGAATATTTGTACGTTTCAAAAATGGAAACTTAGAAACTTTTCTGGTGAAAACCACACAATCGATTCCTATGGAAGGAAATACATGTTACTGGTAAGTACACTTAGAATTACCTTTCACGGTCAGTGCTGGGCTAAAAGATGCAGCACTGGGTTCTCTTCTGATTACAGGTGAGCAAATCAGAAGTTGTAGATCGGCTGATTTTAGATGAATATTTGTACGTTTCAAAAATGGACACTTAGAAACTTTTCTGGTGAAAACCACACAATGGTTTCCTATGGAAGGAAATACAAGTTACTGGTAAGTACGCTTAGAATTACTTTTCAGTGTCAGTGCTGGGCTAAAAGATGCAGCACTGGGTTCTCTCCTGACAAAAAGGTGAGTAAATCAGAATTCGTGTTCGGCTGATTTTAGAGGAATATTTATACGTTTCAAAATTGGACACTTAGAAACTTTTCTGTTGAAAACCAAACAATGGATTCCTATGGAAGGAAATACAAGTTACTGGTAAGTACGCTTAGAATTTCTTTTTAGGGTCCGTGCTGGGCTACAAGATACAGCACTGTGTTCTCTCCTGATTACAGGTGAGTAAATCGGAATTTGTGGTTCGTCTGATTTTAGACAAATATTTGTACGTTTCAAAAAGAGACACAGAAAATTTTCTGGTGAAAACCACACAATGGATTCCTATGGAAGGAAATACAAGTTACTGACAAGTACACTTAGAATTACTTTTCAGGGTCAGTGCTGGGCTAAAAGATGCAACACTGGGTTCTCTCCTGATTACAGGTGAGTATATCGGAATTCGTAGTTCGGCTGATTTTAGAAGAATATTTGTACGTTTCAAAAATGGACACTTAAAAACTTTTCTGGTGAAAACCACACAATGGATTCCGATGGAAGGAAATACAAGTTACTGGTAAGTACACTTAGAATTACTTTTCAGAGTCGGGGCTAGGCTAAAAGATGCAGCAGTGGGTTCTCTCCTGATTACAGGTGAGTAAATCAGAATTCGTAGTTCGGCTGATCTTAGAGGAATATTTGTACATTTCAAAATTGGACACTTGGAAACTTTTCTGGTGAAAATCACACAATGGATTCCTATGGAAGGAAATACAAGTTACTGGTAAGTTTGCTTAGAATTACTTTTCAGGGTCAGTGCTGGGCTAAAAGATGCAGCACTGGGTTCTCTCCTGATAACAGGTGAGTAAATTGGAATTCGTAGTTCGGCTGATTTTAGAGGAATATTTGTACATTTCAAAAATGGACACTTAGAAACTTTTCTGGTGAAAACCACACAATGGATTCCTATTAAAGGAAATACAAGTTACTGGTAAGTACACTAAGAATTACTTTTCAGGGTCAGTGCTTGGCTAAAAGATGCAGAACTGGGTTCTTTCCTGATTACAGGTGAGTAAATCGGAATTCGTAGTCCGGCTGATTTTAGATGAATATTTGTACGTTTCAAAAATGGACACTTAGAAACTTTTCTGGTGAAAACCACACAATGGATTCCTATGGAAGGAAATACAAGTTACTGGTAAGTACACTTAGAATTACCTTTCAGGGTCAGTGCTGGGCTAAAAGATGCAGCACTGGGTTCTCTTCTGATTACAGGTGAGCAAATCAGAATTTGTAGATCGGCTGATTTTAGATGAATATTTGTACGTTTCAAAAATGGACACTTAGAAACTTTTCTGGTGAAAACCACACAATGGTTTCCTATGGAAGGAAATACAAGTTACTGGTAAGTACGCTTAGAATTACTTTTCAGTGTCAGTGCTGGGCTAAAAGATGCAGCACTGGGTTCTCTCCTGATAAAAGGTGAGTAAATCGGAATTTGTGGTTCGTCTGATTTTAGACAAATATTTGTACGTTTCAAAAAGAGACACAGAAAATTTTCTGGTGAAAACCACACAATGGATTCCTATGGAAGGAAATACAAGTTACTGACAAGTACACTTAGAATTACTTTTCAGGGTCAGTGCTGGGCTAAAAGATGCAGCACTGGGTTCTCTCCTGATTACAGGTGAGTATATCGGAATTCGTAGTTCGGCTGATTTTAGAAGAATATTTGTACGTTTCAAAAATGGACACTTAAAAACTTTTCTGGTGAAAACCACACAATGGATTCCGATGGAAGGAAATACAAGTTACTGGTAAGTACACTTAGAATTACTTTTCAGAGTCGGGGCTAGGCTAAAAGATGCAGCAGTGGGTTCTCTCCTGATTACAGGTGAGTAAATCGGAATTCGTAGTTCGGCTGATCTTAGAGGAATATTTGTACATTTCAAAATTGGACACTTGGAAACTTTTCTGGTGAAAATCACACAATGGATTCCTATGGAAGGAAATACAAGTTACTGGTAAGTTTGCTTAGAATTACTTTTCAGGGTCAGTGCTGGGCTAAAAGATGCAGCACTGGGTTCTCTCCTGATAACAGGTGAGTAAATTGGAATTCGTAGTTCGGCTGATTTTAGAGGAATATTTGTACATTTCAAAAATGGACACTTAGAAACTTTTCTGGTGAAAACCACACAATGGATTCCTATTAAAGGAAATACAAGTTACTGGTAAGTACACTAAGAATTACTTTTCAGGGTCAGTGCTTGGCTAAAAGATGCAGAACTGGGTTCTTTCCTGATTACAGGTGAGTAAATCGGAATTCGTAGTCCGGCTGATTTTAGATGAATATTTGTACGTTTCAAAAATGGACACTTAGAAACTTTTCTGGTGAAAACCACACAATGGATTCCTATGGAAGGAAATACAAGTTACTGGTAAGTACACTTAGAATTACCTTTCAGGGTCAGTGCTGGGCTAAAAGATGCAGCACTGGGTTCTCTTCTGATTACAGGTGAGCAAATCAGAATTTGTAGATCGGCTGATTTTAGATGAATATTTGTACGTTTCAAAAATGGACACTTAGAAACTTTTCTGGTGAAAACCACACAATGGTTTCCTATGGAAGGAAATACAAGTTACTGGTAAGTACGCTTAGAATTACTTTTCAGTGTCAGTGCTGGGCTAAAAGATGCAGCACTGGGTTCTCTCCTGATAAAAGGTGAGTAAATCAGAATTCGTGTTCGGCTGATTTTAGAGGAATATTTATACATTTCAAAATTGGACACTTAGAAACTTTTCTGTTGAAAACCAAACAATGGATTCCTATGGAAGGAAATACAAGTTACTGGTAAGTACGCTTAGAATTTCTTTTCAGGGTCCGTGCTGGGCTAAAAGATGCAGCAATGTGTTCTCTCCTGATTACAGGTGAGTAAATCGGAATTCGTAGTTCGGCTGATTTTAGTGGAATATTTGTACGTTTCAAAAATGGACACTTAGAAACTTTTTTGGTGAAAACCACACAATGGATTCCTATAAAAGGAAATACAAGTTACTGGTAAGTACACTTAGAATTACTTTTCAGGGTCAGTGCTGGGCTAAAAGATGCAGCACTGGGTTCTTTCCTGATTACAGGTGAGTAAATCGGAATTCGTAGTTCGGCTGATTTTAGATGAATATTTGTACGTTTCAAAAATGGACACTTAGAAACTTTTCTGGTGAAAACCACACAATGGATTCCTATGGAAGGAAATACAAGTGACTGGTAAGTACACTTAGAATTACCTTTCAGGGTCAGTGCAGGGCTAAAAGATGCAGCACTGGGTTCTCTCCTGATTTCAGGTGATTATATCGGAATTCGTAGTTCGTCTTATTTTAGACAAATAATTGTACGTTTCAAAAATAGACACAGAAAAGTTTCTGGTGAAAACCACACAATGGATTCCTATGGAAGGAAATACCAGTTACTGGTAAGTACACTTAGAATTAGTTTTCAGGGTCAGTGCTAGGCTAAAAGATGCAGCCCTGGGGTTTCTCCTGATAACAGGTGAGTAAATCGGAATTCGTAGTTCGGCTGATCTTAGAGGACTATTGGTACGTTTCAAAATTGGACACTTGGAAACTGTTCTGGTGAAAATCATACAATGGATTCCTATGAAAGGAAATACAAGTTACTGGTAAGTACGCTTAGAACTACTTTTCAGTGTCAGTGCTGGGCTAAAAGATGCAGCACTGGGTTCTCTCCTGATAACAGGGGAGTAAATCGGAGTTCGTAGTTCGTCTGATCTTAGAGGAATATTTATATGTTTCAAAATTGAACACTTGGAAACTTTTCTGGTGAAAATCACACAATGGATTCCTATGGAAGGAAATACAAGTTACTGGTAAGTACGCTTAGAATTACTACTCAGGGTCAGTGCGGGGCTAAAAGATGCAGCACTGGGTTCTTTCCTGATTACAGGTGAGTTAATCGGAATTAGTATTTCGGCTGATTTTAGAAGAATATTTGTACGTTTCAAAAATGGACCCTTAGAAACTTTTCTGGTGAAAACCACACAATGGATTCCTATGGAAGGAAATACAAGTTACTGGTAAGTACACTTAGAATTACCTTTCAGGGTCAGTGCTGGGCTAAAAGATGCAGCAGTGGGTTCTCTCCTGATTACAGGTGAGTAAATCGGAATTCGTAGTTCGTCTGATTTTAGACAAATATTTGTACGTTTCAAAAATAGACAGAACATTTTCTGGTGAAAACCACACAAGGGATTCCTATGGAAGGAAATACAAGTTATTGGCAAGTACACTTAGAATTACTTTTCAGGGTCAGTGCTGGGCCAAAAGATGCATCACTGGGTTCTCTCCTGATTACAGGTGAGTACATCGGAATTCGTAGTTCGGCTGATTTTAGAAGAATATTTGTACGTTTCAAAAATGGACACAGAAACTTTTCTGGTGAAAACCACACAATGGATTCCTATGGAAGGAAATACAAGTTACTGGTAAGTACACTTAGAATTACCTTTCAGGGTCAGTGCTGGGCTAAAAGATGCAGCAGTGGGTTCTCTCCTGATTACAGGTGAGTAAATCAGAATTCGTAGTTCTTCTGATTTTAGACAAATATTTGTACGTTTCAAAAATAGACAGAACATTTTCTGGTGAAAACCACACAATGGATTCCTATGGAAGGAAATACAAGTTACTGGCAAGTACTCTTAGAATTACTTTTCAGGGTCAGTGCTGGGCCAAAAGATGCAGCACTGGGTTCTCTCCTGATTACAGGTTAGTACATCGAAATTCGTAGTTCGGCTGATCTTAGAGGAATATTTGTACATTTCAAAATTGGACACTTGGAAACTTTTCTGGTGAAAATCACACAATGGATTCCTATGGAAGGAAATACAAGTTACTGGTAAGTTTGCTTAGAATTACTTTTCAGGGTCAGTGCTGGGCTAAAAGATGCAGCACTGGGTTCTCTTCTGATTACAGGTGAGCAAATCAGAATTTGTAGATCGGCTGATTTTAGATGAATATTTGTACGTTTCAAAAATGGACACTTAGAAACTTTTCTGGTGAAAACCACACAATGGTTTCCTATGGAAGGAAATACAAGTTACTGGTAAGTACGCTTAGAATTACTTTTCAGTGTCAGTGCTGGGCTAAAAGATGCAGCACTGGGTTCTCTCCTGATAAAAGGTGAGTAAATCAGAGTTCGTGTTCGGCTGATTTTAGAGGAATATTTATACGTTTCAAAATTGAACACTTGGAAACTTTTCTGGTGAAAATCACACAATGGATTCCTATGGAAGGAAATACAAGTTACTGGTAAGTACGCTTAGAATTACTACTCAGGGTCAGTGCGGGGCTAAAAGATGCAGCACTGGGTTCTTTCCTGATTACAGGTGAGTTAATCGGAATTAGTATTTCGGCTGATTTTAGAAGAATATTTGTACGTTTCAAAAATGGACCCTTAGAAACTTTTCTGGTGAAAACCACACAATGGATTCCTATGGAAGGAAATACAAGTTACTGGTAAGTACACTTAGAATTACCTTTCAGGGTCAGTGCTGGGCTAAAAGATGCAGCAGTGGGTTCTCTCCTGATTACAGGTGAGTAAATCGGAATTCGTAGTTCGTCTGATTTTAGACAAATATTTGTACGTTTCAAAAATAGACACAGAAAAGTTTCTGGTGAAAACCACACAATGGATTCCTATGGAAGGAAATACCAGTTACTGGTAAGTACACTTAGATTTACTTTTCAGGGTCAGTGCTAGGCTAAAAGATGCAGCCCTGGGTTTTCTCCTGATAACAGGTGAGTAAATCGGAATTCGTAGTTCGGCTGATCTTAGAGGACTATTGGTACGTTTCAAAATTGGACACTTGGAAACTTTTCTGGTGAAAATCACACAATGGATTCCTATGGAAGGAAATACAAGTTACTGGTAAGTACGCTTAGAATTACTTTTCAGTGTCAGTGCTGGGCTAAAAGATGCAGCACTGGGTTCTCTCCTGATAACAAGTGAGTAAATCGGAGTTCGTAGTTCGTCTGATCTTAGAGGAATATTTGTATGTTTCAAAATTGAACACTTGGAAACTTTTCTGGTGAAAATCACACAATGGATTCCTATGGAAGGAAATACAAGTTACTGGTAAGTACGCTTAGAATTACTTCTCAGGGTCAGTGCTGGGCTAAAAGATGCAGCACTGGGTTCTTTCCTGATTACAGGTGAGTTAATCGGAATTCGTATTTCGGCTGATTTTAGAAGAATATTTGTACGTTTCAAAAATGGACCCTTAGAAACTTTTCTGGTGAAAATCACACAATGGATTCCTATGGAAGGAAATACAAGTTACTGGTAAGTACACTTAGAATTACCTTTCAGGGTCAGTGCTGGGCTAAAAGATGCAGCAGTGGGTTCTCTCCTGATTACAGGTGAGTAAATCGGAATTCGTAGTTCTTCTGATTTTAGACAAATATTTGTACGTTTCAAAAATAGACAGAACTTTTTCTGGTGAAAACCACACAAGGGATTCCTATGGAAGGAAATACAAGTTATTGGCAAGTACACTTAGAATTACTTTTCAGGGTCAGTGCTGGGCCAAAAGATGCATCACTGGGTTCTCTCCTGATTACAGGTGAGTACATCGGAATTCGTAGTTCGGCTGATTTTAGAAGAATATTTGTACGTTTCAAAAATGGACACAGAAACTTTTCTGGTGAAAACCACACAATGGGATCCTATGGAAGGAAATACAAGTTACTGGTAAGTACACCTAGAATTACCTTTCAGGGTCAGTGCTGGGCTAAAAGATGCAGCAGTGGGTTCTCTCCTGATTACAGGTGAGTACATCGGAATTCGTAGTTCTTCTGATTTTAGACAAATATTTGTACGTTTCAAAAATAGACAGAACATTTTCTGGTGAAAACCACACAATGGATTCCTATGGAAGGAAATACAAGTTACTGGCAAGTACTCTTAGAATTACTTTTCAGGGTCAGTGCTGGGCCAAAAGATGCAGCACTGGGTTCTCTCCTGATTACAGGTTAGTACATCGAAATTCGTAGTTCGGCTGATTTTAGAAGAATATTTGTACGTTTCAAAAATGGACACAGAAACTTTTCTTGTGAAAACCACACAATGGATTCCTATGGAAGGAAATACAAGTTACTGGTAAGTACCCTTAGAATTACCTTTCAGGGTCAGTGCTGGGCTAAAAGATGCAGCAGTGGGTTCTCTCCTGATTACAGGTGAGTAAATCGGAATTCGTAGTTCGTCTGATTTTAGAAAAATATTTGTACGTTTCAAGAACTAGACACAGAAAATTTTCTGGTGAAAATCACACAATGGATTCCTATGGAAGGAAATACAAGTTACTGGTAAGTTCGCTCTGAATTACTTTTCAGGGTCAGTGCTGGGCTAAAAGATGCAGCACTGGGTTCTCTCCTGATAACAGGTGAGTAAATCGGAATTCGTAGTTCGGCTGAGTTTAGAGGAATATTTGTATGTTTCAAAATTCGACACTTAGAAACTTTTGGGGTGAAAACCACACAATGGATTCCTATGTAAGGAAATACAAGATACTGGTAAGTACACTTAGAATTACCTTTCAGGGTCAGTGCTGGGCTAAAAGATGCAGCAGTGGGTTCTTTCCTGATTACAGGTGAGTACATCGGAATTCGTAGTTCGGCTGATTTTAGAAGAATATTTTTACGTTTCAAAAATGGACACTTAGAAACTTTTCTGGTGAAAACCACACAATGGATTCCTATGGAAGGAAATACAAGTTACTGGTAAATACACTTAGAATTACCTTTCAGGGTCAGTGCTGGGCTAAAAGATGCAGCAGTGGGTTCTCTCCTGATTACAGGTGAGTAAATCGGAATTCGTAGTTCTTCTGATTTTAGACAAATATTTGTACGTTTCAAAAATAGACAGAAAATTTTCTGGTGAAAACCACACAATGGATTCCTATGGAAGGAAATACAAGTTACTGGCAAGTACACTTAGAATTACTTTTCAGTGTCAGTGCTGGGCTAAAAGATGCAGCACTGGGTTCTCTCCTGACAAAAAGGTGAGTAAATCAGAATTCGTGTTCGGCTGATTTTAGAGGAATATTTATACGTTTCAAAATTGGACACTTAGAAACTTTTCTGTTGAAAACCAAACAATGGATTCCTATGGAAGGAAATACAAGTTACTGGTAAGTACGCTTAGAATTTCTTTTTAGGGTCCGTGCTGGGCTACAAGATACAGCACTGTGTTCTCTCCTGATTACAGGTGAGTTAATCGGAATTCGTAGTTTGGCTGATTTTAGTGGAATATGTGTACGTTTCAAAAATGGACACTTAGAAACTTTTTTGGTGAAAACCACACAATGGATTCCTATAAAAGGAATTACAAGTTACTGGTAAGTACACTTAGAAGTACTTTTCAGGGTCAGTGCTGGGCTAAAAGATGCAGCACTGTGTTCTCTCCTGATTACAGGTGAGTAAATCGGAATTTGTAGTTCGTCTGATTTTAGACAAATATTTGTAGGTTTCAAAAAGAGACACAGAAAATTTTCTGGTGAAAACCACACAATGGATTCCTATGGAAGGAAATACAAGTTACTGACAAGTACACTTAGAATTACTTTTCAGGGTCAGTGCTGGGCTAAAAGATGCAGCACTGGGTTCTCTCCTGATTACAGGTGAGTATATCGGAATTCGTAGTTCGGCTGATTTTAGAAGAATATTTGTACGTTTCAAAAATGGACACTTAAAAAGTTTTCTGGTGAAAACCACACAATGGATTCCGATGGAAGGAAATACAAGTTACTGGTAAGTACACTTAGAATTACTTTTCAGAGTCGGTGCTAGGCTAAAAGATGCAGCAGTGGGTTCTCTCCTGATTACAGGTGAGTAAATCGGAATTCGTAGTTCGGCTGATCTTAGAGGAATATTTGTACATTTCAAAATTGGACACTTGGAAACTTTTCTGGTGAAAATCACACAATGGATTCCTATGGAAGGAAATACAAGTTACTGGTAAGTTTGCTTAGAATTACTTTTCAGGGTCAGTGCTGGGCTAAAAGATGCAGCACTGGGTTCTCTCCTGATAACAGGTGAGTAAATTGGAATTCGTAGTTCGGCTGATTTTAGAGGAATATTTGTACATTTCAAAAATGGACACTTAGAAACTTTTCTGGTGAAAACCACACAATGGATTCCTATGGAAGGAAATACAAGTTACTGGTAAATACACTTAGAATTACTTTTCAGGGTCAGTGCTGGGCTAAAACATGCAGCACTGGGTTCTTTCCTGATTACAGGTGAGTAAATCGGAATTCGTAGTTCGTCTGATTTTAGATGAATATTTGTACGTTTCAAAAATGGACACTTAGAAACTTTTCTGGTGAAAACCACACAATGGATTCCTATTAAAGGAAATACAAGTTACTGGCAAGTACACTTAGAATTACTTTTCAGGGTCAGTGCTGGGCTAAAAGATGCAGCAGTGGGTTCTCTCCTGATTACAGGTGAGTAAATCGGAATTCGTAGTTCTTCTGATTTTAGACAAATATTTGTACGTTTCAAAAATAGACAGAACATTTTCTGGTGAAAACCACACAATGGATTCCTATGGAAGGAAATACAAGTTACTGGCAAGTACTCTTAGAATTACTTTTCAGGGTCAGTGCTGGGCCAAAAGATGCAGCACTGGGTTCTCTCCTGATTACAGGTTAGTACATCGAAATTCGTAGTTCGGCTGATTTTAGAAGAATATTTGTACGTTTCAAAAATGGACACAGAAACTTTTCTTGTGATAACCACACAATGGATTCCTATGGAAGGAAATACAAGTTACTGGTAAGTACCCTTAGAATTACCTTTCAGGGTCAGTGCTTGGCTAAAAGATGCAGCAGTGGGTTCTCTCCTGATTACAGGTGAGTAAATCGGAATTCGTAGTTCGTCTGATTTTAGAAAAATATTTGTACGTTTCAAGAACTAGACACAGAAAATTTTCTGGTGAAAATCACACAATGGATTCCTATGGAAGGAAATACAAGTTACTGGTAAGTTCGCTCTGAATTACTTTTCAGGGTCAGTGCTGGGCTAAAAGATGCAGCACTGGGTTCTCTCCTGATAACAGGTGAGTAAATCGGAATTCGTAGTTCGGCTGAGTTTAGAGGAATATTTGTATGTTTCAAAATTCGACACTTAGAAACTTTTGGGGTGAAAACCACACAATGGATTCCTATGTAAGGAAATACAAGATACTGGTAAGTACACTTAGAATTACCTTTCAGGGTCAGTGCTGGGCTAAAAGATGCAGCAGTGGGTTCTTTCCTGATTACAGGTGAGTACATCGGAATTCGTAGTTCGGCTGATTTTAGAAGAATATTTTTACGTTTCAAAAATGGACACTTAGAAACTTTTCTGGTGAAAACCACACAATGGATTCCTATGGAAGGAAATACAAGTTACTGGTAAGTACACTTAGAATTACCTTTCAGGGTCAGTGCTGGGCTAAAAGATGCAGCAGTGGGTTCTCTCCTGATTACAGGTGAGTAAATCGGAATTCGTAGTTCTTCTGATTTTAGACAAATATTTGTACGTTTCAAAAATAGACAGAAAATTTTCTGGTGAAAACCACACAATGGATTCCTATGGAAGGAAATACAAGTTACTGGCAAGTACACTTAGAATTACTTTTCAGGGTCAGTGCTGGGCTAAAAGATGCAGCACTGGGTTCTCTCCTGATTACAGGTGAGTACATCGGAATTCGTAGTTCGGCTGATTTTAGAAGAATATTTGTACATTTCAAAAATGGACCCTTAGAAACTTTTCAGGTGAAAATCACACAATGGATTCCTATGGAAGGAAATACAAGTTACTGGTAAGTACACTTAGAATTACCTTTCAGGGTCAGTGCTGGGCTAAAAGATGCAGCAGTGGGTTCTCTCCTGATTACAGGTGAGTAAATCGGAATTCGTAGTTCTTCTGATTTTAGACAAATATTTGTACGTTTCAAAAATAGACAGAACATTTTCTGGTGAAAACCACACAAGGGATTCCTATGGAAGGAAATACAAGTTATTGGCAAGTACACTTAGAATTACTTTTCAGGGTCAGTGCTGGGCCAAAAGATGCATCACTGGGTTCTCTCCTGATTACAGGTGAGTACATCGGAATTCGTAGTTCGGCTGATTTTAGAAGAATATTTGTACGTTTCAAAAATGGACACAGAAACTTTTCTGGTGAAAACCACACAATGGATTCCTATGGAAGGAAATACAAGTTACTGGTAAGTACACTTAGAATTACCTTTCAGGGTCAGTGCTGGGCTAAAAGATGCAGCAGTGGGTTCTCTCCTGATTACAGGTGAGTAAATCGGAATTCGTAGTTCTTCTGATTTTAGACAAATATTTGTACGTTTCAAAAATAGACAGAACATTTTCTGGTGAAAACCACACAATGGATTCCTATGGAAGGAAATACAAGTTACTGGCAAGTACTCTTAGAATTACTTTTCAGGGTCAGTGCTGGGCCAAAAGATGCAGCACTGGGTTCTCTCCTGATTACAGGTTAGTACATCGAAATTCGTAGTTCGGCTGATCTTAGAGGAATATTTGTACATTTCAAAATTGGACACTTGGAAACTTTTCTGGTGAAAATCACACAATGGATTCCTATGGAAGGAAATACAAGTTACTGGTAAGTTTGCTTAGAATTACTTTTCAGGGTCAGTGCTGGGCTAAAAGATGCAGCACTGGGTTCTCTTCTGATTACAGGTGAGCAAATCAGAATTTGTAGATCGGCTGATTTTAGATGAATATTTGTACGTTTCAAAAATGGACACTTAGAAACTTTTCTGGTGAAAACCACACAATGGTTTCCTATGGAAGGAAATACAAGTTACTGGTAAGTACGCTTAGAATTACTTTTCAGTGTCAGTGCTGGGCTAAAAGATGCAGCACTGGGTTCTCTCCTGATAAAAGGTGAGTAAATCAGAGTTCGTGTTCGGCTGATTTTAGAGGAATATTTATACGTTTCAAAATTGAACACTTGGAAACTTTTCTGGTGAAAATCACACAATGGATTCCTATGGAAGGAAATACAAGTTACTGGTAAGTACGCTTAGAATTACTACTCAGGGTCAGTGCGGGGCTAAAAGATGCAGCACTGGGTTCTTTCCTGATTACAGGTGAGTTAATCGGAATTAGTATTTCGGCTGATTTTAGAAGAATATTTGTACATTTCAAAAATGGACCCTTAGAAACTTTTCTGGTGAAAACCACACAATGGATTCCTATAAAAGGAAATACAAGTTACTGGTAAGTACACTTAGAATTACTTTTCAGGGTCAGTGCTGGGCTAAAAGATGCAGCACTGGGTTCTTTCCTGATTACAGGTGAGTAAATCGGAATTCGTAGTTCGGCTGATTTTAGAGGAATATTTGTACGTTTCAAAAATGGACACTTAGAAACTTTTCTGGTGAAAACCACACAATGGATTCCTATGGAAGGAAATACAAGTGACTGGTAAGTACACTTAGAATTACCTTTCAGGGTCAGTGCAGGGCTAAAAGATGCAGCACTGGGTTCTCTCCTGATTTCAGGTGATTATATCGGAATTCGTAGTTCGTCTGATTTTAGACAAATAATTGTACGTTTCAAAAATAGACACAGAAAAGTTTCTGGTGAAAACCACACAATGGATTCCTATGGAAGGAAATACCAGTTACTGGTAAGTACACTTAGAATTAGTTTTCAGGGTCAGTGCTAGGCTAAAAGATGCAGCCCTCGGTTTTCTCCTGATAACAGGTGAGTAAATCGGAATTCGTAGTTCGGCTGATCTTAGAGGACTATTGGTACGTTTCAAAATTGGACACTTGGAAACTGTTCTGGTGAAAATCACACAATGGATTCCTATGGAAGGAAATACAAGTTACTGGCAAGTACGCTTAGAATTACTTTTCAGTGTCAGTGCTGGGCTAAAAGATGCAGCACTGGGTTCTCTCCTGATAACAGGGGAGTAAATCGGAGTTCGTAGTTCGTCTGATCTTAGAGGAATATTTATATGTTTCAAAATTGAACACTTGGAAACTTTTCTGGTGAAAATCACACAATGGATTCCTATGGAAGGAAATACAAGTTACTGGTAAGTACGCTTAGAATTACTACTCAGGGTCAGTGCGGGGCTAAAAGATGCAGCACTGGGTTCTTTCCTGATTACAGGTGAGTTAATCGGAATTAGTATTTCGGCTGATTTTAGAAGAATATTTGTACGTTTCAAAAATGGACCCTTAGAAACTTTTCTGGTGAAAACCACACAATGGATTCCTATGGAAGGAAATACAAGTTACTGGTAAGTACCCTTAGAATTACCTTTCAGGGTCAGTGCTGGGCTAAAAGATGCAGCAGTGGGTTCTCTCCTGATCACAGGTGAGTAAATCGGAATTCGTAGTTCGTCTGATTTTAGAAAAATATTTGTACGTTTCAAGAACTAGACACAGAAAATTTTCTGGTGAAAATCACACAATGGATTCCTATGGAAGGAAATACAAGTTACTGGTAAGTTCGCTCTGAATTACTTTTCAGGGTCAGTGCTGGGCTAAAAGATGCAGCACTGGGTTCTCTCCTGATAACAGGTGAGTAAATCGGAATTCGTAGTTCGGCTGAGTTTAGAGGAATATTTGTATGTTTCAAAATTCGACACTTAGAAACTTTTGGGGTGAAAACCACACAATGGATTCCTATGTAAGGAAATACAAGATACTGGTAAGTACACTTAGAATTACCTTTCAGGGTCAGTGCTGGGCTAAAAGATGCAGCAGTGGGTTCTTTCCTGATTACAGGTGAGTACATCGGAATTCGTAGTTCGGCTGATTTTAGAAGAATATTTTTACGTTTCAAAAATGGACACTTAGAAACTTTTCTGGTGAAAACCACACAATGGATTCCTATGGAAGGAAATACAAGTTACTGGTAAGTACACTTAGAATTACCTTTCAGGGTCAGTGCTGGGCTAAAAGATGCAGCACTGGGTTCTTTCCTGATTACAGGTGAGTTAATCGGAATTAGTATTTCGGCTGATTTTAGAAGAATATTTGTACGTTTCAAAAATGGACCCTTAGAAACTTTTCTGGTGAAAACCACACAATGGATTCCTATGGAAGGAAATACAAGTTACTGGTAAGTACACTTAGAATTACCTTTCAGGGTCAGTGCTGGGCTAAAAGATGCAGCAGTGGGTTCTCTCCTGATTACAGGTGAGTAAATCGGAATTCGTAGTTCGTCTGATTTTAGACAAATATTTGTACGTTTCAAAAATAGACACAGAAAAGTTTCTGGTGAAAACCACACAATGGATTCCTATGGAAGGAAATACCAGTTACTGGTAAGTACACTTAGAATTACTTTTCAGGGTCAGTGCTAGGCTAAAAGATGCAGCCCTGGGTTTTCTCCTGATAACAGGTGAGTAAATCGGAATTCGTAGTTCGGCTGATCTTAGAGGACTATTGGTACGTTTCAAAATTGGACACTTGGAAACTTTTCTGGTGAAAATCACACAATGGATTCCTATGGAAGGAAATACAAGTTACTGGTAAGTACGCTTAGAATTACTTTTCAGTGTCAGTGCTGGGCTAAAAGATGCAGCACTGGGTTCTCTCCTGATAACAAGTGAATAAATCGGAGTTCGTAGTTCGTCTGATCTTAGAGGAATATTTGTATGTTTCAAAATTGAACACTTGGAAACTTTTCTGGTGAAAATCACACAATGGATTCCTATGGAAGGAAATACAAGTTACTGGTAAGTACGCTTAGAATTACTTCTCAGGGTCAGTGCTGGGCTAAAAGATGCAGCACTGGGTTCTTTCCTGATTACAGGTGAGTTAATCGGAATTCGTATTTCGGCTGATTTTAGAAGAATATTTGTACGTTTCAAAAATGGACCCTTAGAAACTTTTCTGGTGAAAATCACACAATGGATTCCTATGGAAGGAAATACAAGTTACTGGTAAGTACACTTAGAATTACCTTTCAGGGTCAGTGCTGGGCTAAAAGATGCAGCAGTGGGTTCTCTCCTGATTACAGGTGAGTAAATCGGAATTCGTAGTTCTTCTGATTTTAGACAAATATTTGTACGTTTCAAAAATAGACAGAACATTTTCTGGTGAAAACCACACAAGGGATTCCTATGGAAGGAAATACAAGTTATTGGCAAGTACACTTAGAATTACTTTTCAGGGTCAGTGCTGGGCCAAAAGATGCATCACTGGGTTCTCTCCTGATTACAGGTGAGTACATCGGAATTCGTAGTTCGGCTGATTTTAGAAGAATATTTGTACGTTTCAAAAATGGACACAGAAACTTTTCTGGTGAAAACCACACAATGGATTCCTATGGAAGGAAATACAAGTTACTGGTAAGTACACTTAGAATTACCTTTCAGGGTCAGTGCTGGGCTAAAAGATGCAGCAGTGGGTTCTCTCCTGATTACAGAGGAGTAAATCGGAATTCGTAGTTCTTCTGATTTTAGACAAATATGTGTACGTTTCAAAAATAGACAGAACATTTTCTGGTGAAAACCACACAATGGATTCCTATGGAAGGAAATACAAGTTACTGGCAAGTACTCTTAGAATTACTTTTCAGGGTCAGTGCTGGGCCAAAAGATGCAGCACTGGGTTCTCTCCTGATTACAGGTTAGTACATCGAAATTCGTAGTTCGGCTGATCTTAGAGGAATATTTGTACATTTCAAAATTGGACACTTGGAAACTTTTCTGGTGAAAATCACACAATGGATTCCTATGGAAGGAAATACAAGTTACTGGTAAGTTTGCTTAGAATTACTTTTCAGGGTCAGTGCTGGGCTAAAAGATGCAGCACTGGGTTCTCTTCTGATTACAGGTGAGCAAATCAGAATTTGTAGATCGGCTGATTTTAGATGAATATTTGTACGTTTCAAAAATGGACACTTAGAAACTTTTCTGGTGAAAACCACACAATGGTTTCCTATGGAAGGAAATACAAGTTACTGGTAAGTACACTTAGAATTACTTTTCAGTGTCAGTGCTGGGCTAAAAGATGCAGCACTGGGTTCTCTCCTGATAAAAGGTGAGTAAATCAGAGTTCGTGTTCGGCTGATTTTAGAGGAATATTTATACGTTTCAAAATTGAACACTTGGAAACTTTTCTGGTGAAAATCACACAATGGATTCCTATGGAAGGAAATACAAGTTACTGGTAAGTACGCTTAGAATTACTACTCAGGGTCAGTGCGGGGCTAAAAGATGCAGCACTGGGTTCTTTCCTGATTACAGGTGAGTTAATCGGAATTAGTATTTCGGCTGATTTTAGAAGAATATTTGTACGTTTCAAAAATGGACCCTTAGAAACTTTTCTGGTGAAAACCACACAATGGATTCCTATGGAAGGAAATACAAGTTACTGGTAAGTACACTTAGAATTACCTTTCAGGGTCAGTGCTGGGCTAAAAGATGCAGCAGTGGGTTCTCTCCTGATTACAGGTGAGTAAATCGGAATTCGTAGTTCGTCTGATTTTAGACAAATATTTGTACGTTTCAAAAATAGACACAGAAAAGTTTCTGGTGAAAACCACACAATGGATTCCTATGGAAGGAAATACCAGTTACTGGTAAGTACACTTAGAATTACTTTTCAGGGTCAGTGCTAGGCTAAAAGATGCAGCCCTGGGTTTTCTCCTGATAACAGGTGAGTAAATCGGAATTCGTAGTTCGGCTGATCTTAGAGGACTATTGGTACGTTTCAAAATTGGACACTTGGAAACTTTTCTGGTGAAAATCACACAATGGATTCCTATGGAAGGAAATACAAGTTACTGGTAAGTACGCTTAGAATTACTTTTCAGTGTCAGTGCTGGGCTAAAAGATGCAGCACTGGGTTCTCTCCTGATAACAAGTGAGTAAATCGGAGTTCGTAGTTCGTCTGATCTTAGAGGAATATTTGTATGTTTCAAAATTGAACACTTGGAAACTTTTCTGGTGAAAATCACACAATGGATTCCTATGGAAGGAAATACAAGTTACTGGTAAGTACGCTTAGAATTACTTCTCATGGTCAGTGCTGGGCTAAAAGATGCAGCACTGGGTTCTTTCCTGATTACAGGTGAGTTAATCGGAATTCGTATTTCGGCTGATTTTAGAAGAATATTTGTACGTTTCAAAAATGGACCCTTAGAAACTTTTCTGGTGAAAATCACACAATGGATTCCTATGGAAGGAAATACAAGTTACTGGTAAGTACACTTAGAATTACCTTTCAGGGTCAGTGCTGGGCTAAAAGATGCAGCAGTGGGTTCTCTCCTGATTACAGGTGAGTAAATCGGAATTCGTAGTTCTTCTGATTTTAGACAAATATTTGTACGTTTCAAAAATAGACAGAACATTTACTGGTGAAAACCACACAAGGGATTCCTATGGAAGGAAATACAAGTTATTGGCAAGTACACTTAGAATTACTTTTCAGGGTCAGTGCTGGGCCAAAAGATGCATCACTGGGTTCTCTCCTGATTACAGGTGAGTACATCGGAATTCGTAGTTCGGCTGATTTTAGAAGAATATTTGTACGTTTCAAAAATGGACACAGAAACTTTTCTGGTGAAAACCACACAATGGATTCCTATGGAAGGAAATACAAGTTACTGGTAAGTACACTTAGAATTACCTTTCAGGGTCAGTGCTGGGCTAACAGTTGCAGCAGTGGGTTCTCTCCTGATTACAGGTGAGTAGATCGGAATTCGTAGTTCTTCTGATTTTAGACAAATATTTGTACGTTTCAAAAATAGACAGAACATTTTCTGGTGAAAACCACACAATGGATTCCTATGGAAGGAAATACAAGTTACTGGCAAGTACTCTTAGAATTACTTTTCAGGGTCAGTGCTGGGCCAAAAGATGCAGCACTGGGTTCTCTCCTGATTACAGGTTAGTACATCGAAATTCGTAGTTCGGCTGATTTTAGAAGAATATTTGTACGTTTCAAAAATGGACACAGAAACTTTTCTTGTGAAAACCACACAATGGATTCCTATGGAAGGAAATACAAGTTACTGGTAAGTACCCTTAGAATTACCTTTCAGGGTCAGTGCTGGGCTAAAAGATGCAGCAGTGGGTTCTCTCCTGATTACAGGTGAGTAAATCGGAATTCGTAGTTCGTCTGATTTTAGAAAAATATTTGTACGTTTCAAGAACTAGACACAGAAAATTTTCTGGTGAAAATCACACAATGGATTCCTATGGAAGGAAATACAAGTTACTGGTAAGTTCGCTCTGAATTACTTTTCAGGGTCAGTGCTGGGCTAAAAGATGCAGCACTGGGTTCTCTCCTGATAACAGGTGAGTAAATCGGAATTCGTAGTTCGGCTGAGTTTAGAGGAATATTTGTATGTTTCAAAATTCGACACTTAGAAACTTTTGGGGTGAAAACCACACAATGGATTCCTATGTAAGGAAATACAAGATACTGGTAAGTACACTTAGAATTACCTTTCAGAGTCAGTGCTGGGCTAAAAGATGCAGCAGTGGGTTCTTTCCTGATTACAGGTGAGTACATCGGAATTCGTAGTTCGGCTGATTTTAGAAGAATATTTTTACGTTTCAAAAATGGACACTTAGAAACTTTTCTGGTGAAAACCACACAATGGATTCCTATGGAAGGAAATACAAGTTACTGGTAAGTACACTTAGAATTACCTTTCAGGGTCAGTGCTGGGCTAAAAGATGCAGCAGTGGGTTCTCTCCTGATTACAGGTGAGTAAATCGGAATTCGTAGTTCTTCTGATTTTAGACAAATATTTGTACGTTTCAAAAATAGACAGAAAATTTTCTGGTGAAAACCACACAATGGATTCCTATGGAAGGAAATACAAGTTACTGGCAAGTACACTTAGAATTACTTTTCAGGGTCAGTGCTGGGCTAAAAGATGCAGCACTGGGTTCTCTCCTGATTACAGGTGAGTACATCGGAATTCGTAGTTCGGCTGATTTTAGAAGAATATTTGTTCATTTCAAAAATGGACCCTTAGAAACTTTTCTGGTGAAAATCACACAATGGATTCCTATGGAAGGAAATACAAGTTACTGGTAAGTACACTTAGAATTACCTTTCAGGGTCAGTGCTGGGCTAAAAGATGCAGCAGTGGGTTCTCTCCTGATTACAGGTGAGTAAATCGGAATTCGTAGTTCTTCTGATTTTAGACAAATATTTGTACGTTTCAAAAATAGACAGAACATTTTCTGGTGAAAACCACACAAGGGATTCCTATGGAAGGAAATACAAGTTATTGGCAAGTACACTTAGAATTACTTTTCAGGGTCAGTGCTGGGCCAAAAGATGCATCACTGGGTTCTCTCCTGATTACAGGTGAGTACATCGGAATTCGTAGTTCGGCTGATTTTAGAAGAATATTTGTACGTTTCAAAAATGGACACAGAAACTTTTCTGGTGAAAACCACACAATGGATTCCTATGGAAGGAAATACAAGTTACTGGTAAGTACACTTAGAATTACCTTTCAGGGTCAGTGCTGGGCTAAAAGATGCAGCAGTGGGTTCTCTCCTGATTACAGGTGAGTAAATCGGAATTCGTAGTTCTTCTGATTTTAGACAAATATTTGTACGTTTCAAAAATAGACAGAACATTTTCTGGTGAAAACCACACAATGGATTCCTATGGAAGGAAATACAAGTTATTGGCAAGTACTCTTAGAATTACTTTTCAGGGTCAGTGCTGGGCCAAAAGATGCAGCAGTGGGTTCTCTCCTGATTACAGGTTAGTACATCGAAATTCGTAGTTCGGCTGATCTTAGAGGAATATTTGTACATTTCAAAATTGGACACTTGGAAACTTTTCTGGTGAAAATCACACAATGGATTCCTATGGAAGGAAATACAAGTTACTGGTAAGTTTGCTTAGAATTACTTTTCAGGGTCAGTGCTGGGCTAAAAGATGCAGCACTGGGTTCTCTTCTGATTACAGGTGAGCAAATCAGAATTTGTAGATCGGCTGATTTTAGATGAATATTTGTACGTTTCAAAAATGGACACTTAGAAACTTTTCTGGTGAAAACCACACAATGGTTTCCTATGGAAGGAAATACAAGTTACTGGTAAGTACGCTTAGAATTACTTTTCAGTGTCAGTGCTGGGCTAAAAGATGCAGCACTGCGTTCTCTCCTGATAAAAGGTGAGTAAATCAGAGTTCGTGTTCGGCTGATTTTAGAGGAATATTTATACGTTTCAAAATTGAACACTTGGAAACTTTTCTGGTGAAAATCACACAATGGATTCCTATGGAAGGAAATACAAGTTACTGGTAAGTACGCTTAGAATTACTACTCAGGGTCAGTGAGGGGCTAAAAGATGCAGCACTGGGTTCTTTCCTGATTACAGGTGAGTTAATCGGAATTAGTATTTCGGCTGATTTTAGAAGAATATTTGTACGTTTCAAAAATGGACCCTTAGAAACTTTTCTGGTGAAAACCACACAATGGATTCCTATGGAAGGAAATACAAGTTACTGGTAAGTACACTTAGAATTACCTTTAAGGGTCAGTGCTGGGCTAAAAGATGCAGCAGTGGGTTCTCTCCTGATTACAGGTGAGTAAATCGGAATTCGTAGTTCGTCTGATTTTAGACAAATATTTGTACGTTTCAAAAATAGACACAGAAAAGTTTCTGGTGAAAACCACACAATGGATTCCTATGGAAGGAAATACCAGTTACTGGTAAGTACACTTAGAATTACTTTTCAGGGTCAGTGCTAGGCTAAAAGATGCAGCCCTGGGTTTTCTCCTGATAACAGGTGAGTAAATCGGAATTCGTAGTTTGGCTGATCTTAGAGGACTATTGGTACGTTTCAAAATTGGACACTTGGAAACTTTTCTGGTGAAAATCACACAATGGATTCCTATGGAAGGAAATACAAGTTACTGGTAAGTACGCTTAGAATTACTTTTCAGTGTCAGTGCTGGGCTAAAAGATGCAGCACTGGGTTCTCTCCTGATAACAAGTGAGTAAATCGGAGTTCGTAGTTCGTCTGATCTTAGAGGAATATTTGTATGTTTCAAAATTGAACACTTGGAAACTTTTCTGGTGAAAATCACACAATGGATTCCTATGGAAGGAAATACAAGTTACTGGTAAGTACGCTTAGAATTACTTCTCAGGGTCAGTGCTGGGCTAAAAGATGCAGCACTGGGTTCTTTCCTGATTACAGGTGAGTTAATCGGAATTCGTATTTCGGCTGATTTTAGAAGAATATTTGTACGTTTCAAAAATGGACCCTTAGAAACTTTTCTGGTGAAAATCACACAATGGATTCCTATGGAAGGAAATACAAGGTACTGGTAAGTACACTTAGAATTACCTTTCAGGGTCAGTGCTGGGCTAAAAGATGCAGCAGTGGGTTCTCTCCTGATTACAGGTGAGTAAATCGGAATTCGTAGTTCTTCTGATTTTAGACAAATATTTGTAAGTTTCAAAAATAGACAGAACATTTTCTGGTGAAAACCACACAAGGGATTCCTATGGAAGGAAATACAAGTTATTGGCAATTACACTTAGAATTACTTTTCAGGGTCAGTGCTGGGCCAAAAGATGCATCACTGGGTTCTCTCCTGATTACAGGTGAGTACATCGGAATTCGTAGTTCGGCTGATTTTAGAAGAATATTTGTACGTTTCAAAAATGGACACAGAAACTTTTCTGGTGAAAACCACACAATGGATTCCTATGGAAGGAAATACAAGTTACTGGTAAGTACACTTAGAATTACCTTTCAGGGTCAGTCCTGGGCTAACAGTTGCAGCAGTGGGTTCTCTCCTGATTACAGGTGAGTAGATCGGAATTCGTAGTTCTTCTGATTTTAGACAAATATTTGTACGTTTCAAAAATAGACAGAACATTTTCTGGTGAAAACCACACAATGGATTCCTATGGAAGGAAATACAAGTTACTGGCAAGTACTCTTAGAATTACTTTTCAGGGTCAGTGCTGGGCCAAAAGATGCAGCACTGGGTTCTCTCCTGATTACAGGTTAGTACATCGAAATTCGTAGTTCGGCTGATTTTAGAAGAATATTTGTACGTTTCAAAAATGGACACAGAAACTTTTCTTGTGAAAACCACACAATGGATTCCTATGGAAGGAAATACAAGTTACTGGTAAGTACCCTTAGAATTACCTTTCAGGGTCAGTGCTGGGCTAAAAGATGCAGCAGTGGGTTCTCTCCTGATTACAGGTGAGTAAATCGGAATTCGTAGTTCGTCTGATTTTAGAAAAATATTTGTACGTTTCAAGAACTAGACACAGAAAATTTTCTGGTGAAAATCACACAATGGATTCCTATGGAAGGAAATACAAGTTACTGGTAAGTTCGCTCTGAATTACTTTTCAGGGTCAGTGCTGGGCTAAAAGATGCAGCACTGGGTTCTCTCCTGATAACAGGTGAGTAAATCGGAATTCGTAGTTCGGCTGAGTTTAGAAGAATATTTTTACGTTTCAAAAATGGACACTTAGAAACTTTTCTGGTGAAAACCACACAATGGATTCCTATGGAAGGAAATACAAGTTACTGGTAAGTACACTTAGAATTACCTTTCAGGGTCAGTGCTGGGCTAAAAGATGCAGCAGTGGGTTCTCTCCTGATTACAGGTGAGTAAATCGGAATTCGTAGTTCTTCTGATTTTAGACAAATATTTGTACGTTTCAAAAATAGACAGAAAATTTTCTGGTGAAAACCACACAATGGATTCCTATGGAAGGAAATACAAGTTACTGGCAAGTACACTTAGAATTACTTTTCAGGGTCAGTGCTGGGCTAAAAGATGCAGCACTGGGTTCTCTCCTGATAACAAGTGAGTAAATCGGAGTTCGTAGTTCGTCTGATCTTAGAGGAATATTTGTATGTTTCAAAATTGAACACTTGGAAACTTTTCTAGTGAAAATCACACAATGGATTCCTATGGAAGGAAATACAAGTTACTGGTAAGTACGCTTAGAATTACTTCTCAGGGTCAGTGCTGGGCTAAAAGATGCAGCACTGGGTTCTTTCCTGATTACAGGTGAGTTAATCGGAATTCGTATTTCGGCTGATTTTAGAAGAATATTTGTACGTTTCAAAAATGGACCCTTAGAAACTTTTCTGGTGAAAATCACACAATGGATTCCTATGGAAGGAAATACAAGTTACTGGTAAGTACACTTAGAATTACCTTTCAGGGTCAGTGCTGGGCTAAAAGATGCAGCAGTGGGTTCTCTCCTGATTACAGGTGAGTAAATCGGAATTCGTAGTTCTTCTGATTTTAGACAAATATTTGTACGTTTCAAAAATAGACAGAACATTTTCTGGTGAAAACCACACAAGGGATTCCTATGGAAGGAAATACAAGTTATTGGCAAGTACACTTAGAATTACTTTTCAGGGTCAGTGCTGGGCCAAAAGATGCATCACTGGGTTCTCTCCTGATTACAGGTGAGTACATCGGAATTCGTAGTTCGGCTGATTTTAGAAGAATATTTGTACGTTTCAAAAATGGACACAGAAACTTTTCTGGTGAAAACCACACAATGGATTCCTATGGAAGGAAATACAAGTTACTGGTAAGTACACTTAGAATTACCTTTCAGGGTCAGTGCTGGGCTAAAAGATGCAGCAGTGGGTTCTCTCCTGATTACAGGTGAGTAAATCGGAATTCGTAGTTCTTCTGATTTTAGACAAATATTTGTACGTTTCAAAAATGGACACAGAAACTTTTCTTGTGAAAACCACACAATGGATTCCTATGGAAGGAAATACAAGTTACTGGTAAGTACCCTTAGAATTACCTTTCAGGGTCAGTGCTGGGCTAAAAGATGCAGCAGTGGGTTCTCTCCTGATTACAGGTGAGTAAATCGGAATTCGTAGTTCGTCTGATTTTAGAAAAATATTTGTACGTTTCAAGAACTAGACACAGAAAATTTTCTGGTGAAAATCACACAATGGATTCCTATGGAAGGAAATACAAGTTACTGGTAAGTTCGCTCTGAATTACTTTTCAGGGTCAGTGCTGGGCTAAAAGATGCAGCACTGGGTTCTCTCCTGATAACAGGTGAGTAAATCGGAATTCGTAGTTCGGCTGAGTTTAGAGGAATATTTGTATGTTTCAAAATTCGACACTTAGAAACTTTTGGGGTGAAAACCACACAATGGATTCCTATGTAAGGAAATACAAGATACTGGTAAGTACACTTAGAATTACCTTTCAGGGTCAGTGCTGGGCTAAAAGATGCAGCAGTGGGTTCTTTCCTGATTACAGGTGAGTACATCGGAATTCGTAGTTCGGCTGATTTTAGAAGAATATTTTTACGTTTCAAAAATGGACACTTAGAAACTTTTCTGGTGAAAACCACACAATGGATTCCTATGGAAGGAAATACAAGTTACTGGTAAGTACACTTAGAATTACCTTTCAGGGTCAGTGCTGGGCTAAAAGATGCAGCAGTGGGTTCTCGCCTGATTACAGGTGAGTAAATCGGAATTCGTAGTTCTTCTGATTTTAGACAAATATTTGTACGTTTCAAAAATAGACAGAAAATTTTCTGGTGAAAACCACACAATGGATTCCTATGGAAGGAAATACAAGTTACTGGCAAGTACACTTAGAATTACTTTTCAGGGTCAGTGCTGGGCTAAAAGATGCAGCACTGGGTTCTCTCCTGATTACAGGTGAGTACATCGGAATTCGTATTTCGGCTGATTTTAGAAGAATATTAGTACGTTTCAAAAATGGACACTTAGAAACTTTTCTGGTGAAAACCACACAATGGATTCCTATGGAAGGAAATACAAGTTACTGGTAAGTACACTTAGAATTACCTTTCAGGGTCAGTGCTGGGCTACAAGATGCAGCACTGGGTTCTCTCCTGATTACAGGTGAGTACATCGGAATTCGTAGTTCTTCTGATTTTAGACAAATATTTGTACGTTTCAAAAATAGACAGAACATTTTCTGGTGAAAACCACACAATGGATTCCTATGGAAGGAAATACAAGTTACTGGCAAGTACTCTTAGAATTACTTTTCAGGGTCAGTGCTGGGCCAAAAGATGCAGCACTGGGTTCTCTCCTGATTACAGGTGAGTACATCGAAATTCGTAGTTCGGCTGATTTTAGAAGAATATTTGTACGTTTCAAAAATGGACACAGAAACTTTTCTTGTGAAAACCACACAATGGATTCCTATGGAAGGAAATACAAGTTACTGGTAAGTACCCTTAGAATTACCTTTCAGGGTCAGTGCTGGGCTAAAAGATGCAGCAGTGGGTTCTCTCCTGATCACAGGTGAGTAAATCGGAATTCGTAGTTCGTCTGATTTTAGAAAAATATTTGTACGTTTCAAGAACTAGACACAGAAAATTTTCTGGTGAAAATCACACAATGGATTCCTATGGAAGGAAATACAAGTTACTGGTAAGTTCGCTCTGAATTACTTTTCAGGGTCAGTGCTGGGCTAAAAGATGCAGCACTGGGTTCTCTCCTGATAACAGGTGAGTAAATCGGAATTCGTAGTTCGGCTGAGTTTAGAGGAATATTTGTATGTTTCAAAATTCGACACTTAGAAACTTTTGGGGTGAAAACCACACAATGGATTCCTATGGAAGGAAATACAAGATACTGGTAAGTACACTTAGAATTACCTTTCAGGGTCAGTGCTGGGCTAAAAGATGCAGCAGTGGGTTCTTTCCTGATTACAGGTGAGTACATCGGAATTCGTAGTTCGGCTGATTTTAGAAGAATATTTTTACGTTTCAAAAATGGACACTTAGAAACTTTTCTGGTGAAAACCACACAATGGATTCCTATGGAAGGAAATACAAGTTACTGGTAAGTACACTTAGAATTACCTTTCAGGGTCAGTGCTGGGCTAAAAGATGCAGCACTGGGTTCTTTCCTGATTACAGGTGAGTTAATCGGAATTAGTATTTCGGCTGATTTTAGAAGAATATTTGTACGTTTCAAAAATGGACCCTTAGAAACTTTTCTGGTGAAAACCACACAATGGATTCCTATGGAAGGAAATACAAGTTACTGGTAAGTACACTTAGAATTACCTTTCAGGGTCAGTGCTGGGCTAAAAGATGCAGCAGTGGGTTCTCTCCTGATTACAGGTGAGTAAATCGGAATTCGTAGTTCGTCTGATTTTAGACAAATATTTGTACGTTTCAAAAATAGACACAGAAAAGTTTCTGGTGAAAACCACACAATGGATTCCTATGGAAGGAAATACCAGTTACTGGTAAGTACACTTAGAATTACTTTTCAGGGTCAGTGCTAGGCTAAAAGATGCAGCCCTGGGTTTTCTCCTGATAACAGGTGAGTAAATCGGAATTCGTAGTTCGGCTGATCTTAGAGGACTATTGGTACGTTTCAAAATTGGACACTTGGAAACTTTTCTGGTGAAAATCACACAATGGATTCCTATGGAAGGAAATACAAGTTACTGGTAAGTACGCTTAGAATTACTTTTCAGTGTCAGTGCTGGGCTAAAAGATGCAGCACTGGGTTCTCTCCTGATAACAAGTGAGTAAATCGGAGTTCGTAGTTCGTCTGATCTTAGAGGAATATTTGTATGTTTCAAAATTGAACACTTGGAAACTTTTCTGGTGAAAATCACACAATGGATTCCTATGGAAGGAAATACAAGTTACTGGTAAGTACGCTTAGAATTACTTCTCAGGGTCAGTGCTGGGCTAAAAGATGCAGCACTGGGTTCTTTCCTGATTACAGGTGAGTTAATCGGAATTCGTATTTCGGCTGATTTTAGAAGAATATTTGTACGTTTCAAAAATGGACCCTTAGAAACTTTTCTGGTGAAAATCACACAATGGATTCCTATGGAAGGAAATACAAGTTACTGGTAAGTACACTTAGAATTACCTTTCAGGGTCAGTGCTGGGCTAAAAGATGCAGCAGTGGGTTCTCTCCTGATTACAGGTGAGTAAATCGGAATTCGTAGTTCTTCTGATTTTAGACAAATATTTGTACGTTTCAAAAATAGACAGAACATTTTCTGGTGAAAACCACACAAGGGATTCCTATGGAAGGAAATACAAGTTATTGGCAAGTACACTTAGAATTACTTTTCAGGGTCAGTGCTGGGCCAAAAGATGCATCACTGGGTTCTCTCCTGATTACAGGTGAGTACATCGGAATTCGTAGTTCGGCTGATTTTAGAAGAATATTTGTACGTTTCAAAAATGGACACAGAAACTTTTCTGGTGAAAACCACACAATGGATTCCTATGGAAGGAAATACAAGTTACTGGTAAGTACACTTAGAATTACCTTTCAGGGTCAGTGCTGGGCTAACAGTTGCAGCAGTGGGTTCTCTCCTGATTACAGGTGAGTAGATCGGAATTCGTAGTTCTTCTGATTTTAGACAAATATTTGTACGTTTCAAAAATAGACAGAACATTTTCTGGTGAAAACCACACAATGGATTCCTATGGAAGGAAATACAAGTTACTGGCAAGTACTCTTAGAATTACTTTTCAGGGTCAGTGCTGGGCCAAAAGATGCAGCACTGGGTTCTCTCCTGATTACAGGTTAGTACATCGAAATTCGTAGTTCGGCTGATTTTAGAAGAATATTTGTACGTTTCAAAAATGGACACAGAAACTTTTCTTGTGAAAACCACACAATGGATTCCTATGGAAGGAAATACAAGTTACTGGTAAGTACCCTTAGAATTACCTTTCAGGGTCAGTGCTGGGCTAAAAGATGCAGCAGTGGGTTCTCTCCTGATTACAGGTGAGTAAATCGGAATTCGTAGTTCGTCTGATTTTAGAAAAATATTTGTACGTTTCAAGAACTAGACACAGAAAATGTTCTGGTGAAAATCACACAATGGATTCCTATGGAAGGAAATACAAGTTACTGGTAAGTTCGCTCTGAATTACTTTTCAGGGTCAGTGCTGGGCTAAAAGATGCAGCACTGGGTTCTCTCCTGATAACAGGTGAGTAAATCGGAATTCGTAGTTCGGCTGAGTTTAGAGGAATATTTGTATGTTTCAAAATTCGACACTTAGAAACTTTTGGGGTGAAAACCACACAATGGATTCCTATGTAAGGAAATACAAGATACTGGTAAGTACACTTAGAATTACCTTTCAGAGTCAGTGCTGGGCTAAAAGATGCAGCAGTGGGTTCTTTCCTGATTACAGGTGAGTACATCGGAATTCGTAGTTCGGCTGATTTTAGAAGAATATTTTTACGTTTCAAAAATGGACACTTAGAAACTTTTCTGGTGAAAACAACACAATGGATTCCTATGGAAGGAAATACAAGTTACTGGTAAGTACACTTAGAATTACCTTTCAGGGTCAGTGCTGGGCTAAAAGATGCAGCAGTGGGTTCTCTCCTGATTACAGGTGAGTAAATCGGAATTCGTAGTTCTTCTGATTTTAGACAAATATTTGTACGTTTCAAAAATAGACAGAAAATTTTCTGGTGAAAACCATACAATGGATTCCTATGGAAGGAAATACAAGTTACTGGCAAGTACACTTAGAATTACTTTTCAGGGTCAGTGCTGGGCTAAAAGATGCAGCACTGGGTTCTCTCCTGATTACAGGTGAGTACATCGGAATTCGTAGTTCGGCTGATTTTAGAAGAATATTTGTACATTTCAAAAATGGACCCTTAGAAACTTTTCTGGTGAAAATCACACAATGGATTCCTATGGAAGGAAATACAAGTTACTGGTAAGTACACTTAGAATTACCTTTCAGGGTCAGTGCTGGGCTAAAAGATGCAGCAGTGGGTTCTCTCCTGATTACAGGTGAGTAAATCGGAATTCGTAGTTCTTCTGATTTTAGACAAATATTTGTACGTTTCAAAAATAGACAGAACATTTTCTGGTGAAAACCACACAAGGGATTCCTATGGAAGGAAATACAAGTTATTGGCAAGTACACTTAGAATTACTTTTCAGGGTCAGTGCTGGGCCAAAAGATGCATCACTGGGTTCTCTCCTGATTACAGGTGAGTACATCGGAATTCGTAGTTCGGCTGATTTTAGAAGAATATTTGTACGTTTCAAAAATGGACACAGAAACTTTTCTGGTGAAAACCACACAATGGATTCCTATGGAAGGAAATACAAGTTACTGGTAAGTACACTTAGAATTACCTTTCAGGGTCAGTGCTGGGCTAAAAGATGCAGCAGTGGGTTCTCTCCTGATTACAGGTGAGTAAATCGGAATTCGTAGTTCTTCTGATTTTAGACAAATATTTGTACGTTTCAAAAATAGACAGAACATTTTCTGGTGAAAACCACACAATGGATTCCTATGGAAGGAAATACAAGTTACTGGCAAGTACTCTTAGAATTACTTTTCAGGGTCAGTGCTGGGCCAAAAGATGCAGCACTGGGTTCTCTCCTGATTACAGGTTAGTACATCGAAATTCGTAGTTCGGCTGATCTTAGAGGAATATTTGTACATTTCAAAATTGGACACTTGGAAACTTTTCTGGTGAAAATCACACAATGGATTCCTATGGAAGGAAATACAAGTTACTGGTAAGTTTGCTTAGAATTACTTTTCAGGGTCAGTGCTGGGCTAAAAGATGCAGCACTGGGTTCTCTTCTGATTACAGGTGAGCAAATCAGAATTTGTAGATCGGCTGATTTTAGATGAATATTTGTACGTTTCAAAAATGGACACTTAGAAACTTTTCTGGTGAAAACCACACAATGGTTTCCTATGGAAGGAAATACAAGTTACTGGTAAGTACGCTTAGAATTACTTTTCAGTGTCAGTGCTGGGCTAAAAGATGCAGCACTGGGTTCTCTCCTGATAAAAGGTGAGTAAATCAGAGTTCGTGTTCGGCTGATTTTAGAGGTATATTTATACGTTTCAAAATTGAACACTTGGAAACTTTTCTGGTGAAAATCACACAATGGATTCCTATGGAAGGAAATACAAGTTACTGGTAAGTACGCTTAGAATTACTACTCAGGGTCAGTGCGGGGCTAAAAGATGCAGCACTGGGTTCTTTCCTGATTACAGGTGAGTTAATCGGAATTAGTATTTCGGCTGATTTTAGAAGAATATTTGTACGTTTCAAAAATGGACCCTTAGAAACTTTTCTGGTGAAAACCACACAATGGATTCTTATGGAAGGAAATCCAAGTTACTGGTAAGTACACTTAGAATTACCTTTAAGGGTCAGTGCTGGGCTAAAAGATGTAGCAGTGGGTTCTCTCCTGATTACAGGTGAGTAAATCGGAATTCGTAGTTTGTCTGATTTTAGACAAATATTTGTACGTTTCAAAAATAGACACAGAAAAGTTTCTGGTGAAAACCACACAATGGATTCCTATGGAAGGAAATACCAGTTACTGGTAAGTACACTTAGAATTACTTTTCAGGGTCAGTGCTAGGCTAAAAGATGCAGCCCTGGGTTTTCTCCTGATAACAGGTGAGTAAATCGGAATTCGTAGTTCGGCTGATCTTAGAGGACTATTGGTACGTTTCAAAATTGGACACTTGGAAACTTTTCTGGTGAAAATCACACAATGGATTCCTATGGAAGGAAATACAAGTTACTGGTAAGTACGCTTAGAATTACTTTTCAGTGTCAGTGCTGGGCTAAAAGATGCAGCACTGGGTTCTCTCCTGATAACAAGTGAGTAAATCGGAGTTCGTAGTTCGTCTGATCTTAGAGGAATATTTGTATGTTTCAAAATTGAACACTTGGAAACTTTTCTGGTGAAAATCACACAATGGATTCCTATGGAAGGAAATACAAGTTACTGGTAAGTACGCTTAGAATTACTTCTCAGGGTCAGTGCTGGGCTAAAAGATGCAGCACTGGGTTCTTTCCTGATTACAGGTGAGTTATCGGAATTCGTATTTCGGCTGATTTTAGAAGAATATTTGTACGTTTCAAAAATGGACCCTTAGAAACTTTTCTGGTGAAAATCACACAATGGATTCCTATGGAAGGAAATACAAGTTACTGGTAAGTACACTTAGAATTACCTTTCAGGGTCAGTGCTGGGCTAAAAGATGCAGCAGTGGGTTCTCTCCTGATTACAGGTGAGTAAATCGGAATTCGTAGTTCTTCTGATTTTAGACAAATATTTGTACGTTTCAAAAATAGACAGAACATTTTCTGGTGAAAACCACACAAGGGATTCCTATGGAAGGAAATACAAGTTATTGGCAAGTACACTTAGAATTACTTTTCAGGGTCAGTGCTGGGCCAAAAGATGCATCACTGGGTTCTCTCCTGATTACAGGTGAGTACATCGGAATTCGTAGTTCGGCTGATTTTAGAAGAATATTTGTACGTTTCAAAAATGGACACAGAAACTTTTCTGGTGAAAACCACACAATGGATTCCTATGGAAGGAAATACAAGTTACTGGTAAGTACACTTAGAATTACCTTTCAGGGTCAGTGCTGGGCTAACAGTTGCAGCAGTGGGTTCTCTCCTGATTACAGGTGAGTAGATCGGAATTCGTAGTTCTTCTGATTTTAGACAAATATTTGTACGTTTCAAAAATAGACAGAACATTTTCTGGTGAAAACCACACAATGGATTCCTTTGGAAGGAAATACAAGTTACTGGCAAGTACTCTTAGAATTACTTTTCAGGGTCAGTGCTGGGCCAAAAGATGCAGCACTGGGTTCTCTCCTGATTACAGGTTAGTACATCGAAATTCGTAGTTCGGCTGATTTTAGAAGAATATTTGTACGTTTCAAAAATGGACACAGAAACTTTTCTTGTGAAAACCACACAATGGATTCCTATGGAAGGAAATACAAGTTACTGGTAAGTACCCTTAGAATTACCTTTCAGGGTCAGTGCTGGGCTAAAAGATGCAGCAGTGGGTTCTCTCCTGATTACAGGTGAGTAAATCGGAATTCGTAGTTCGTCTGATTTTAGAAAAATATTTGTACGTTTCAAGAACTAGACACAGAAAATTTTCTGGTGAAAATCACACAATGGATTCCTATGGAAGGAAATACAAGTTACTGGTAAGTTCGCTCTGAATTACTTTTCAGGGTCAGTGCTGGGCTAAAAGATGCAGCACTGGGTTCTCTCCTGATAACAGGTGAGTAAATCGGAATTCGTAGTTCGGCTGAGTTTAGAGGAATATTTGTATGTTTCAAAATTCGACACTTAGAAACTTTTGGGGTGAAAACCACACAATGGATTCCTATGTAAGGAAATACAAGATACTGGTAAGTACACTTAGAATTACCTTTCAGAGTCAGTGCTGGGCTAAAAGATGCAGCAGTGGGTTCTTTCCTGATTACAGGTGAGTACATCGGAATTCGTAGTTCGGCTGATTTTAGAAGAATATTTTTACGTTTCAAAAATGGACACTTAGAAACTTTTCTGGTGAAAACCACACAATGGATTCCTATGGAAGGAAATACAAGTTACTGGTAAGTACACTTAGAATTACCTTTCAGGGTCAGTGCTGGGCTAAAAGATGCAGCAGTGGGTTCTCTCCTGATTACAGGTGAGTAAATCGGAATTCGTAGTTCTTCTGATTTTAGACAAATATTTGTACGTTTCAAAAATAGACAGAAAATTTTCTGGTGAAAACCACACAATGGATTCCTATGGAAGGAAATACAAGTTACTGGCAAGTACACTTAGAATTACTTTTCAGGGTCAGTGCTGGGCTAAAAGATGCAGCACTGGGTTCTCTCCTGATAACAAGTGAGTAAATCGGAGTTCGTAGTTCGTCTGATCTTAGAGGAATATTTGTATGTTTCAAAATTGAACACTTGGAAACTTTTCTAGTGAAAATCACACAATGGATTCCTATGGAAGGAAATACAAGTTACTGGTAAGTACGCTTAGAATTACTTCTCAGGGTCAGTGCTGGGCTAAAAGATGCAGCACTGGGTTCTTTCCTGATTACAGGTGAGTTAATCGGAATTCGTATTTCGGCTGATTTTAGAAGAATATTTGTACGTTTCAAAAATGGACCCTTAGAAACTTTTCTGGTGAAAATCACACAATGGATTCCTATGGAAGGAAATACAAGTTACTGGTAAGTACACTTAGAATTACCTTTCAGGGTCAGTGCTGGGCTAAAAGATGCAGCAGTGGGTTCTCTCCTGATTACAGGTGAGTAAATCGGAATTCGTAGTTCTTCTGATTTTAGACAAATATTTGTACGTTTCAAAAATAGACAGAACATTTTCTGGTGAAAACCACACAAGGGATTCCTATGGAAGGAAATACAAGTTATTGGCAAGTACACTTAGAATTACTTTTCAGGGTCAGTGCTGGGCCAAAAGATGCATCACTGGGTTCTCTCCTGATTACAGGTGAGTACATCGGAATTCGTAGTTCGGCTGATTTTAGAAGAATATTTGTACGTTTCAAAAATGGACACAGAAACTTTTCTGGTGAAAACCACACAATGGATTCCTATGGAAGGAAATACAAGTTACTGGTAAGTACACTTAGAATTACCTTTCAGGGTCAGTGCTGGGCTAAAAGATGCAGCAGTGGGTTCTCTCCTGATTACAGGTGAGTAAATCGGAATTCGTAGTTCTTCTGATTTTAGACAAATATTTGTACGTTTCAAAAATGGACACAGAAACTTTTCTTGTGAAAACCACACAATGGATTCCTATGGAAGGAAATACAAGTTACTGGTAAGTACCCTTAGAATTACCTTTCAGGGTCAGTGCTGGGCTAAAAGATGCAGCAGTGGGTTCTCTCCTGATTACAGGTGAGTAAATCGGAATTCGTAGTTCGTCTGATTTTAGAAAAATATTTGTACGTTTCAAGAACTAGACACAGAAAATTTTCTGGTGAAAATCACACAATGGATTCCTATGGAAGGAAATACAAGTTACTGGTAAGTTCGCTCTGAATTACTTTTCAGGGTCAGTGCTGGGCTAAAAGATGCAGCACTGGGTTCTCTCCTGATAACAGGTGAGTAAATCGGAATTCGTAGTTCGGCTGAGTTTAGAGGAATATTTGTATGTTTCAAAATTCAACACTTAGAAACTTTTGGGGTGAAAACCACACAATGGATTCCTATGTAAGGAAATACAAGATACTGGTAAGTACACTTAGAATTACCTTTCAGGGTCAGTGCTGGGCTAAAAGATGCAGCAGTGGGTTCTTTCCTGATTACAGGTGAGTACATCGGAATTCGTAGTTCGGCTGATTTTAGAAGAATATTTTTACGTTTCAAAAATGGACACTTAGAAACTTTTCTGGTGAAAACCACACAATGGATTCCTATGGAAGGAAATACAAGTTACTGGTAAGTACACTTAGAATTACCTTTCAGGGTCAGTGCTGGGCTAAAAGATGCAGCAGTGGGTTCTCGCCTGATTACAGGTGAGTAAATCGGAATTCGTAGTTCTTCTGATTTTAGACAAATATTTGTACGTTTCAAAAATAGACAGAAAATTTTCTGGTGAAAACCACACAATGGATTCCTATGGAAGGAAATACAAGTTACTGGCAAGTACACTTAGAATTACTTTTCAGGGTCAGTGCTGGGCTAAAAGATGCAGCACTGGGTTCTCTCCTGATTACAGGTGAGTACATCGGAATTCGTAGTTCGGCTGATTTTAGAAGAATATTAGTACGTTTCAAAAATGGACACTTAGAAACTTTTCTGGTGAAAACCACACAATGGATTCCTATGGAAGGAAATACAAGTTACTGGTAAGTACACTTAGAATTACCTTTCAGGGTCAGTGCTGGGCTACAAGATGCAGCACTGGGTTCTCTCCTGATTACAGGTGAGTACATCGGAATTCGTAGTTCTTCTGATTTTAGACAAATATTTGTACGTTTCAAAAATAGACAGAACATTTTCTGGTGAAAACCACACAATGGATTCCTATGGAAGGAAATACAAGTTACTGGCAAGTACTCTTAGAATTACTTTTCAGGGTCAGTGCTGGGCCAAAAGATGCAGCACTGGGTTCTCTCCTGATTACAGGTGAGTACATCGAAATTCGTAGTTCGGCTGATTTTAGAAGAATATTTGTACGTTTCAAAAATGGACACAGAAACTTTTCTTGTGAAAACCACACAATGGATTCCTATGGAAGGAAATACAAGTTACTGGTAAGTACCCTTAGAATTACCTTTCAGGGTCAGTGCTGGGCTAAAAGATGCAGCAGTGGGTTCTCTCCTGATCACAGGTGAGTAAATCGGAATTCGTAGTTCGTCTGATTTTAGAAAAATATTTGTACGTTTCAAGAACTAGACACAGAAAATTTTCTGGTGAAAATCACACAATGGATTCCTATGGAAGGAAATACAAGTTACTGGTAAGTTCGCTCTGAATTACTTTTCAGGGTCAGTGCTGGGCTAAAAGATGCAGCACTGGGTTCTCTCCTGATAACAGGTGAGTAAATCGGAATTCGTAGTTCGGCTGAGTTTAGAGGAATATTTGTATGTTTCAAAATTCGACACTTAGAAACTTTTGGGGTGAAAACCACACAATGGATTCCTATGGAAGGAAATACAAGATACTGGTAAGTACACTTAGAATTACCTTTCAGGGTCAGTGCTGGGCTAAAAGATGCAGCAGTGGGTTCTTTCCTGATTACAGGTGAGTACATCGGAATTCGTAGTTCGGCTGATTTTAGAAGAATATTTTTACGTTTCAAAAATGGACACTTAGAAACTTTTCTGGTGAAAACCACACAATGGATTCCTATGGAAGGAAATACAAGTTACTGGTAAGTACACTTAGAATTACCTTTCAGGGTCAGTGCTGGGCTAAAAGATGCAGCACTGGGTTCTTTCCTGATTACAGGTGAGTTAATCGGAATTAGTATTTCGGCTGATTTTAGAAGAATATTTGTACGTTTCAAAAATGGACCCTTAGAAACTTTTCTGGTGAAAACCACACAATGGATTCCTATGGAAGGAAATACAAGTTACTGGTAAGTACACTTAGAATTACCTTTCAGGGTCAGTGCTGGGCTAAAAGATGCAGCAGTGGGTTCTCTCCTGATTACAGGTGAGTAAATCGGAATTCGTAGTTCGTCTGATTTTAGACAAATATTTGTACGTTTCAAAAATAGACACAGAAAAGTTTCTGGTGAAAACCACACAATGGATTCCTATGGAAGGAAATACCAGTTACTGGTAAGTACACTTAGAATTACTTTTCAGGGTCAGTGCTAGGCTAAAAGATGCAGCCCTGGGTTTTCTCCTGATAACAGGTGAGTAAATCGGAATTCGTAGTTCGGCTGATCTTAGAGGACTATTGGTACGTTTCAAAATTGGACACTTGGAAACTTTTCTGGTGAAAATCACACAATGGATTCCTATGGAAGGAAATACAAGTTACTGGTAAGTACGCTTAGAATTACTTTTCAGTGTCAGTGCTGGGCTAAAAGATGCAGCACTGGGTTCTCTCCTGATAACAAGTGAGTAAATCGGAGTTCGTAGTTCGTCTGATCTTAGAGGAATATTTGTATGTTTCAAAATTGAACACTTGGAAACTTTTCTGGTGAAAATCACACAATGGATTCCTATGGAAGGAAATACAAGTTACTGGTAAGTACGCTTAGAATTACTTCTCAGGGTCAGTGCTGGGCTAAAAGATGCAGCACTGGGTTCTTTCCTGATTACAGGTGAGTTAATCGGAATTCGTATTTCGGCTGATTTTAGAAGAATATTTGTACGTTTCAAAAATGGACCCTTAGAAACTTTTCTGGTGAAAATCACACAATGGATTCCTATGGAAGGAAATACAAGTTACTGGTAAGTACACTTAGAATTACCTTTCAGGGTCAGTGCTGGGCTAAAAGATGCAGCAGTGGGTTCTCTCCTGATTACAGGTGAGTAAATCGGAATTCGTAGTTCTTCTGATTTTAGACAAATATTTGTACGTTTCAAAAATAGACAGAACATTTTCTGGTGAAAACCACACAAGGGATTCCTATGGAAGGAAATACAAGTTATTGGCAAGTACACTTAGAATTACTTTTCAGGGTCAGTGCTGGGCCAAAAGATGCATCACTGGGTTCTCTCCTGATTACAGGTGAGTACATCGGAATTCGTAGTTCGGCTGATTTTAGAAGAATATTTGTACGTTTCAAAAATGGACACAGAAACTTTTCTGGTGAAAACCACACAATGGATTCCTATGGAAGGAAATACAAGTTACTGGTAAGTACACTTAGAATTACCTTTCAGGGTCAGTGCTGGGCTAACAGTTGCAGCAGTGGGTTCTCTCCTGATTACAGGTGAGTAGATCGGAATTCGTAGTTCTTCTGATTTTAGACAAATATTTGTACGTTTCAAAAATAGACAGAACATTTTCTGGTGAAAACCACACAATGGATTCCTATGGAAGGAAATACAAGTTACTGGCAAGTACTCTTAGAATTACTTTTCAGGGTCAGTGCTGGGCCAAAAGATGCAGCACTGGGTTCTCTCCTGATTACAGGTTAGTACATCGAAATTCGTAGTTCGGCTGATTTTAGAAGAATATTTGTACGTTTCAAAAATGGACACAGAAACTTTTCTTGTGAAAACCACACAATGGATTCCTATGGAAGGAAATACAAGTTACTGGTAAGTACCCTTAGAATTACCTTTCAGGGTCAGTGCTGGGCTAAAAGATGCAGCAGTGGGTTCTCTCCTGATTACAGGTGAGTAAATCGGAATTCGTAGTTCGTCTGATTTTAGAAAAATATTTGTACGTTTCAAGAACTAGACACAGAAAATGTTCTGGTGAAAATCACACAATGGATTCCTATGGAAGGAAATACAAGTTACTGGTAAGTTCGCTCTGAATTACTTTTCAGGGTCAGTGCTGGGCTAAAAGATGCAGCACTGGGTTCTCTCCTGATAACAGGTGAGTAAATCGGAATTCGTAGTTCGGCTGAGTTTAGAGGAATATTTGTATGTTTCAAAATTCGACACTTAGAAACTTTTGGGGTGAAAACCACACAATGGATTCCTATGTAAGGAAATACAAGATACTGGTAAGTACACTTAGAATTACCTTTCAGAGTCAGTGCTGGGCTAAAAGATGCAGCAGTGGGTTCTTTCCTGATTACAGGTGAGTACATCGGAATTCGTAGTTCGGCTGATTTTAGAAGAATATTTTTACGTTTCAAAAATGGACACTTAGAAACTTTTCTGGTGAAAACAACACAATGGATTCCTATGGAAGGAAATACAAGTTACTGGTAAGTACACTTAGAATTACCTTTCAGGGTCAGTGCTGGGCTAAAAGATGCAGCAGTGGGTTCTCTCCTGATTACAGGTGAGTAAATCGGAATTCGTAGTTCTTCTGATTTTAGACAAATATTTGTACGTTTCAAAAATAGACAGAAAATTTTCTGGTGAAAACCATACAATGGATTCCTATGGAAGGAAATACAAGTTACTGGCAAGTACACTTAGAATTACTTTTCAGGGTCAGTGCTGGGCTAAAAGATGCAGCACTGGGTTCTCTCCTGATTACAGGTGAGTACATCGGAATTCGTAGTTCGGCTGATTTTAGAAGAATATTTGTACATTTCAAAAATGGACCCTTAGAAACTTTTCTGGTGAAAATCACACAATGGATTCCTATGGAAGGAAATACAAGTTACTGGTAAGTACACTTAGAATTACCTTTCAGGGTCAGTGCTGGGCTAAAAGATGCAGCAGTGGGTTCTCTCCTGATTACAGGTGAGTAAATCGGAATTCGTAGTTCTTCTGATTTTAGACAAATATTTGTACGTTTCAAAAATAGACAGAACATTTTCTGGTGAAAACCACACAAGGGATTCCTATGGAAGGAAATACAAGTTATTGGCAAGTACACTTAGAATTACTTTTCAGGGTCAGTGCTGGGCCAAAAGATGCATCACTGGGTTCTCTCCTGATTACAGGTGAGTACATCGGAATTCGTAGTTCGGCTGATTTTAGAAGAATATTTGTACGTTTCAAAAATGGACACAGAAACTTTTCTGGTGAAAACCACACAATGGATTCCTATGGAAGGAAATACAAGTTACTGGTAAGTACACTTAGAATTACCTTTCAGGGTCAGTGCTGGGCTAAAAGATGCAGCAGTGGGTTCTCTCCTGATTACAGGTGAGTAAATCGGAATTCGTAGTTCTTCTGATTTTAGACAAATATTTGTACGTTTCAAAAATAGACAGAACATTTTCTGGTGAAAACCACACAATGGATTCCTATGGAAGGAAATACAAGTTACTGGCAAGTACTCTTAGAATTACTTTTCAGGGTCAGTGCTGGGCCAAAAGATGCAGCACTGGGTTCTCTCCTGATTACAGGTTAGTACATCGAAATTCGTAGTTCGGCTGATCTTAGAGGAATATTTGTACATTTCAAAATTGGACACTTGGAAACTTTTCTGGTGAAAATCACACAATGGATTCCTATGGAAGGAAATACAAGTTACTGGTAAGTTTGCTTAGAATTACTTTTCAGGGTCAGTGCTGGGCTAAAAGATGCAGCACTGGGTTCTCTTCTGATTACAGGTGAGCAAATCAGAATTTGTAGATCGGCTGATTTTAGATGAATATTTGTACGTTTCAAAAATGGACACTTAGAAACTTTTCTGGTGAAAACCACACAATGGTTTCCTATGGAAGGAAATACAAGTTACTGGTAAGTACGCTTAGAATTACTTTTCAGTGTCAGTGCTGGGCTAAAAGATGCAGCACTGGGTTCTCTCCTGATAAAAGGTGAGTAAATCAGAGTTCGTGTTCGGCTGATTTTAGAGGTATATTTATACGTTTCAAAATTGAACACTTGGAAACTTTTCTGGTGAAAATCACACAATGGATTCCTATGGAAGGAAATACAAGTTACTGGTAAGTACGCTTAGAATTACTACTCAGGGTCAGTGCGGGGCTAAAAGATGCAGCACTGGGTTCTTTCCTGATTACAGGTGAGTTAATCGGAATTAGTATTTCGGCTGATTTTAGAAGAATATTTGTACGTTTCAAAAATGGACCCTTAGAAACTTTTCTGGTGAAAACCACACAATGGATTCCTATGGAAGGAAATCCAAGTTACTGGTAAGTACACTTAGAATTACCTTTAAGGGTCAGTGCTGGGCTAAAAGATGTAGCAGTGGGTTCTCTCCTGATTACAGGTGAGTAAATCGGAATTCGTAGTTTGTCTGATTTTAGACAAATATTTGTACGTTTCAAAAATAGACACAGAAAAGTTTCTGGTGAAAACCACACAATGGATTCCTATGGAAGGAAATACCAGTTACTGGTAAGTACACTTAGAATTACTTTTCAGGGTCAGTGCTAGGCTAAAAGATGCAGCCCTGGGTTTTCTCCTGATAACAGGTGAGTAAATCGGAATTCGTAGTTCGGCTGATCTTAGAGGACTATTGGTACGTTTCAAAATTGGACACTTGGAAACTTTTCTGGTGAAAATCACACAATGGATTCCTATGGAAGGAAATACAAGTTACTGGTAAGTACGCTTAGAATTACTTTTCAGTGTCAGTGCTGGGCTAAAAGATGCAGCACTGGGTTCTCTCCTAATAACAAGTGAGTAAATCGGAGTTCGTAGTTCGTCTGATCTTAGAGGAATATTTGTATGTTTCAAAATTGAACACTTGGAAACTTTTCTGGTGAAAATCACACAATGGATTCCTATGGAAGGAAATACAAGTTACTGGTAAGTACGCTTAGAATTACTTCTCAGGGTCAGTGCTGGGCTAAAAGATGCAGCACTGTGTTCTTTCCTGATTACAGGTGAGTTAATCGGAATTCGTATTTCGGCTGATTTTAGAAGAATATTTGTACGTTTCAAAAATGGACCCTTAGAAACTTTTCTGGTGAAAATCACACAATGGATTCCTATGGAAGGAAATACAAGTTACTGGTAAGTACACTTAGAATTACCTTTCAGGGTCAGTGCTGGGCTAAAAGATGCAGCAGTGGGTTCTCTCCTGATTACAGGTGAGTAAATCGGAATTCGTAGTTCTTCTGATTTTAGACAAATATTTGTACGTTTCAAAAATAGACAGAACATTTTCTGGTGAAAACCACACAAGGGATTCCTATGGAAGGAAATACAAGTTATTGGCAAGTACACTTAGAATTACTTTTCAGGGTCAGTGCTGGGCCAAAAGATGCATCACTGGGTTCTCTCCTGATTACAGGTGAGTACATCGGAATTCGTAGTTCGGCTGATTTTAGAAGAATATTTGTACGTTTCAAAAATGGACACAGAAACTTTTCTGGTGAAAACCACACAATGGATTCCTATGGAAGGAAATACAAGTTACTGGTAAGTACACTTAGAATTACCTTTCAGGGTCAGTGCTGGGCTAACAGTTGCAGCAGTGGGTTCTCTCCTGATTACAGGTGAGTAGATCGGAATTCGTAGTTCTTCTGATTTTAGACAAATATTTGTACGTTTCAAAAATAGACAGAACATTTTCTGGTGAAAACCACACAATGGATTCCTTTGGAAGGAAATACAAGTTACTGGCAAGTACTCTTAGAATTACTTTTCAGGGTCAGTGCTGGGCCAAAAGATGCAGCACTGGGTTCTCTCCTGATTACAGGTTAGTACATCGAAATTCGTAGTTCGGCTGATTTTAGAAGAATATTTGTACGTTTCAAAAATGGACACAGAAACTTTTCTTGTGAAAACCACACAATGGATTCCTATGGAAGGAAATACAAGTTACTGGTAAGTACCCTTAGAATTACCTTTCAGGGTCAGTGCTGGGCTAAAAGATGCAGCAGTGGGTTCTCTCCTGATTACAGGTGAGTAAATCGGAATTCGTAGTTCGTCTGATTTTAGAAAAATATTTGTACGTTTCAAGAACTAGACACAGAAAATTTTCTGGTGAAAATCACACAATGGATTCCTATGGAAGGAAATACAAGTTACTGGTAAGTTCGCTCTGAATTACTTTTCAGGGTCAGTGCTGGGCTAAAAGATGCAGCACTGGGTTCTCTCCTGATAACAGGTGAGTAAATCGGAATTCGTAGTTCGGCTGAGTTTAGAGGAATATTTGTATGTTTCAAAATTCGACACTTAGAAACTTTTGGGGTGAAAACCACACAATGGATTCCTATGTAAGGAAATACAAGATACTGGTAAGTACACTTAGAATTACCTTTCAGAGTCAGTGCTGGGCTAAAAGATGCAGCAGTGGGTTCTTTCCTGATTACAGGTGAGTACATCGGAATTCGTAGTTCGGCTGATTTTAGAAGAATATTTTTACGTTTCAAAAATGGACACTTAGAAACTTTTCTGGTGAAAACCACACAATGGATTCCTATGGAAGGAAATACAAGTTACTGGTAAGTACACTTAGAATTACCTTTCAGGGTCAGTGCTGGGCTAAAAGATGCAGCAGTGGGTTCTCTCCTGATTACAGGTGAGTAAATCGGAATTCGTAGTTCTTCTGATTTTAGACAAATATTTGTACGTTTCAAAAATAGACAGAAAATTTTCTGGTGAAAACCACACAATGGATTCCTATGGAAGGAAATACAAGTTACTGGCAAGTACACTTAGAATTACTTTTCAGGGTCAGTGCTGGGCTAAAAGATGCAGCACTGGGTTCTCTCCTGATAACAAGTGAGTAAATCGGAGTTCGTAGTTCGTCTGATCTTAGAGGAATATTTGTATGTTTCAAAATTGAACACTTGGAAACTTTTCTGGTGAAAATCACACAATGGATTCCTATGGAAGGAAATACAAGTTACTGGTAAGTACGCTTAGAATTACTTCTCAGGGTCAGTGCTGGGCTAAAAGATGCAGCACTGGGTTCTTTCCTGATTACAGGTGAGTTAATCGGAATTCGTATTTCGGCTGATTTTAGAAGAATATTTGTACGTTTCAAAAATGGACCCTTAGAAACTTTTCTGGTGAAAATCACACAATGGATTCCTATGGAAGGAAATACAAGTTACTGGTAAGTACACTTAGAATTACCTTTCAGGGTCAGTGCTGGGCTAAAAGATGCAGCAGTGGGTTCTCTCCTGATTACAGGTGAGTAAATCGGAATTCGTAGTTCTTCTGATTTTAGACAAATATTTGTACGTTTCAAAAATAGACAGAACATTTTCTGGTGAAAACCACACAAGGGATTCCTATGGAAGGAAATACAAGTTATTGGCAAGTACACTTAGAATTACTTTTCAGGGTCAGTGCTGGGCCAAAAGATGCATCACTGGGTTCTCTCCTGATTACAGGTGAGTACATCGGAATTCGTAGTTCGGCTGATTTTAGAAGAATATTTGTACGTTTCAAAAATGGACACAGAAACTTTTCTGGTGAAAACCACACAATGGATTCCTATTGAAGGAAATACAAGTTACTGGTAAGTACACTTAGAATTACCTTTCAGGGTCAGTGCTGGGCTAAAAGATGCAGCAGTGGGTTCTCTCCTGATTACAGGTGAGTAAATCGGAATTCGTAGTTCTTCTGATTTTAGACAAATATTTGTACGTTTCAAAAATAGACAGAACATTTTCTGGTGAAAACCACACAATGGATTCCTATGGAAGGAAATACAAGTTACTGGCAAGTACTCTTAGAATTACTTTTCAGGGTCAGTGCTGGGCCAAAAGATGCAGCACTGGGTTCTCTCCTGATTACAGGTTAGTACATCGAAATTCGTAGTTCGGCTGATTTTAGAAGAATATTTGTACGTTTCAAAAATGGACACAGAAACTTTTCTTGTGAAAACCACACAATGGATTCCTATGGAAGGAAATACAAGTTACTGGTAAGTACCCTTAGAATTACCTTTCAGGGTCAGTGCTGGGCTAAAAGATGCAGCAGTGGGTTCTCTCCTGATTACAGGTGAGTAAATCGGAATTCGTAGTTCGTCTGATTTTAGAAAAATATTTGTACGTTTCAAGAACTAGACACAGAAAATTTTCTGGTGAAAATCACACAATGGATTCCTATGGAAGGAAATACAAGTTACTGGTAAGTTCGCTCTGAATTACTTTTCAGGGTCAGTGCTGGGCTAAAAGATGCAGCACTGGGTTCTCTCCTGATAACAGGTGAGTAAATCGGAATTCGTAGTTCGGCTGAGTTTAGAGGAATATTTGTATGTTTCAAAATTCGACACTTAGAAACTTTTGGGGTGAAAACCACACAATGGATTCCTATGTAAGGAAATACAAGATACTGGTAAGTACACTTAGAATTACCTTTCAGGGTCAGTGCTGGGCTAAAAGATGCAGCAGTGGGTTCTCTCCTGATTACAGGTGAGTAAATCGGAATTCGTAGTTCGTCTGATTTTAGAAAAATATTTGTACGTTTCAAGAACTAGACACAGAAAATTTTCTGGTGAAAATCACACAATGGATTCCTATGGAAGGAAATACAAGTTACTGGTAAGTTCGCTCTGAATTACTTTTCAGGGTCAGTGCTGGGCTAAAAGATGCAGCACTGGGTTCTCTCCTGATAACAGGTGAGTAAATCGGAATTCGTAGTTCGGCTGAGTTTAGAGGAATATTTGTATGTTTCAAAATTCGACACTTAGAAACTTTTGGGGTGAAAACCACACAATGGATTCCTATGTAAGGAAATACAAGATACTGGTAAGTACACTTAGAATTACCTTTCAGGGTCAGTGCTGGGCTAAAAGATGCAGCAGTGGGTTCTTTCCTGATTACAGGTGAGTACATCGGAATTCGTAGTTCGGCTGATTTTAAAAGAATATTTTTACGTTTCAAAAATGGACACTTAGAAACTTTTCTGGTGAAAACCACACAATGGATTCCTATGGAAGGAAATACAAGTTACTGGTAAGTACACTTAGAATTACCTTTCAGGGTCAGTGCTGGGCTAAAAGATGCAGCAGTGGGTTCTCGCCTGATTACAGGTGAGTAAATCGGAATTCGTAGTTCTTCTGATTTTAGACAAATATTTGTACGTTTCAAAAATAGACAGAAAATTTTCTGGTGAAAACCACACAATGGATTCCTATGGAAGGAAATACAAGTTACTGGCAAGTACACTTAGAATTACTTTTCAGGGTCAGTGCTGGGCTAAAAGATGCAGCACTGGGTTCTCTCCTGATTACAGGTGAGTACATCGGAATTCGTAGTTCGGCTGATTTTAGAAGAATATTAGTACGTTTCAAAAATGGACACTTAGAAACTTTTCTGGTGAAAACCACACAATGGATTCCTATGGAAGGAAATACAAGTTACTGGTAAGTACACTTAGAATTACCTTTCAGGGTCAGTGCTGGGCTAAAAGATGCAGCAGTGGGTTCTCTCCTGATTACAGGTGAGTAAATCGGAATTCGTAGTTCGTCTGATTTTAGAAAAATATTTGTACGTTTCAAGAACTAGACACAGAAAATTTTCTGGTGAAAATCACACAATGGATTCCTATGGAAGGAAATACAAGTTACTGGTAAGTTCGCTCTGAATTACTTTTCAGGGTCAGTGCTGGGCTAAAAGATGCAGCACTGGGTTCTCTCCTGATAACAGGTGAGTAAATCGGAATTCGTAGTTCGGCTGAGTTTAGAGGAATATTTGTATGTTTCAAAATTCGACACTTAGAAACTTTTGGGGTGAAAACCACACAATGGATTCCTATGTAAGGAAATACAAGATACTGGTAAGTACACTTAGAATTACCTTTCAGGGTCAGTGCTGGGCTAAAAGATGCAGCAGTGGGTTCTTTCTTGATTACAGGTGAGTACATCGGAATTCGTAGTTCGGCTGATTTTAGAAGAATATTTTTACGTTTCAAAAATGGACACTTAGAAACTTTTCTGGTGAAAACCACACAATGGATTCCTATGGAAGGAAATACAAGTTACTGGTAAGTACACTTAGAATTACCTTTCAGGGTCAGTGCTGGGCTAAAAGATGCAGCAGTGGGTTCTCTCCTGATTACAGGTGAGTAAATCGGAATTCGTAGTTCTTCTGATTTTAGACAAATATTTGTACGTTTCAAAAATAGACAGAAAATTTTCTGGTGAAAACCACACAATGGATTCCTATGGAAGGAAATACAAGTTACTGGCAAGTACACTTAGAATTACTTTTCAGGGTCAGTGCTGGGCTAAAAGATGCAGCACTGGGTTCTCTCCTGATTACAGGTGAGTACATCGGAATTCGTAGTTCGGCTGATTTTAGAAGAATATTTGTACGTTTCAAAAATGGACACAGAAACTTTTCTTGTGAAAACCACACAATGGATTCCTATCGAAGGAAATACAAGTTACTGGTAAGTACCCTTAGAATTACCTTTCAGGGTCAGTGCTGGGCTAAAAGATGCAGCAGTGGGTTCTCTCCTGATTACAGGTGAGTAAATCGGAATTCGTAGTTCGTCTGATTTTAGAAAAATATTTGTACGTTTCAAGAACTAGACACAGAAAATTTTCTGGTGAAAATCACACAATGGATTCCTATGGAAGGAAATACAAGTTACTGGTAAGTTCGCTCTGAATTACTTTTCAGGGTCAGTGCTGGGCTAAAAGATGCAGCACTGGGTTCTCTCCTGATAACAGGTGAGTAAATCGGAATTCGTAGTTCGGCTGAGTTTAGAGGAATATTTGTATGTTTCAAAATTCGACACTTAGAAACTTTTGGGGTGAAAACCACACAATGGATTCCTATGTAAGGAAATACAAGATACTGGTAAGTACACTTAGAATTACCTTTCAGAGTCAGTGCTGGGCTAAAAGATGCAGCAGTGGGTTCTTTCCTGATTACAGGTGAGTACATCGGAATTCGTAGTTCGGCTGATTTTAGAAGAATATTTTTACGTTTCAAAAATGGACACTTAGAAACTTTTCTGGTGAAAACCACACAATGGATTCCTATGGAAGGAAATACAAGTTACTGGTAAGTACACTTAGAATTACCTTTCAGGGTCAGTGCTGGGCTAAAAGATGCAGCAGTGGGTTCTCTCCTGATTACAGGTGAGTAAATCGGAATTCGTAGTTCTTCTGATTTTAGACAAATATTTGTACGTTTCAAAAATAGACAGAAAATTTTCTGGTGAAAACCACACAATGGATTCCTATGGAAGGAAATACAAGTTACTGGCAAGTACACTTAGAATTACTTTTCAGGGTCAGTGCTGGGCTAAAAGATGCAGCACTGGGTTCTCTCCTGATAACAAGTGAGTAAATCGGAGTTCGTAGTTCGTCTGATCTTAGAGGAATATTTGTATGTTTCAAAATTGAACACTTGGAAACTTTTCTGGTGAAAATCACACAATGGATTCCTATGGAAGGAAATACAAGTTACTGGTAAGTACGCTTAGAATTACTTCTCAGGGTCAGTGCTGGGCTAAAAGATGCAGCACTGGGTTCTTTCCTGATTACAGGTGAGTTAATCGGAATTCGTATTTCGGCTGATTTTAGAAGAATATTTGTACGTTTCAAAAATGGACCCTTAGAAACTTTTCTGGTGAAAATCACACAATGGATTCCTATGGAAGGAAATACAAGTTACTGGTAAGTACACTTAGAATTACCTTTCAGGGTCAGTGCTGGGCTAAAAGATGCAGCAGTGGGTTCTCTCCTGATTACAGGTGAGTAAATCGGAATTCGTAGTTCTTCTGATTTTAGACAAATATTTGTACGTTTCAAAAATAGACAGAACATTTTCTGGTGAAAACCACACAAGGGATTCCTATGGAAGGAAATACAAGTTATTGGCAAGTACACTTAGAATTACTTTTCAGGGTCAGTGCTGGGCCAAAAGATGCATCACTGGGTTCTCTCCTGATTACAGGTGAGTACATCGGAATTCGTAGTTCGGCTGATTTTAGAAGAATATTTGTACGTTTCAAAAATGGACACAGAAACTTTTCTGGTGAAAACCACACAATGGATTCCTATGGAAGGAAATACAAGTTACTGGTAAGTACACTTAGAATTACCTTTCAGGGTCAGTGCTGGGCTAAAAGATGCAGCAGTGGGTTCTCTCCTGATTACAGGTGAGTAAATCGGAATTCGTAGTTCTTCTGATTTTAGACAAATATTTGTACGTTTCAAAAATAGACAGAACATTTTCTGGTGAAAACCACACAATGGATTCCTATGGAAGGAAATACAAGTTACTGGCAAGTACTCTTAGAATTACTTTTCAGGGTCAGTGCTGGGCCAAAAGATGCAGCACTGGGTTCTCTCCTGATTACAGGTTAGTACATCGAAATTCGTAGTTCGGCTGATTTTAGAAGAATATTTGTACGTTTCAAAAATGGACACAGAAACTTTTCTTGTGAAAACCACACAATGGATTCCTATGGAAGGAAATACAAGTTACTGGTAAGTACCCTTAGAATTACCTTTCAGGGTCAGTGCTGGGCTAAAAGATGCAGCAGTGGGTTCTCTCCTGATTACAGGTGAGTAAATCGGAATTCGTAGTTCGTCTGATTTTAGAAAAATATTTGTACGTTTCAAGAACTAGACACAGAAAATTTTCTGGTTAAAATCACACAATAGATTCCTATGGAAGGAAATACAAGTTACTGGTAAGTTCGCTCTGAATTACTTTTCAGGGTCAGTGCTGGGCTAAAAGATGCAGCACTGGGTTCTCTCCTGATAACAGGTGAGTAAATCGGAATTCGTAGTTCGGCTGAGTTTAGAGGAATATTTGTATGTTTCAAAATTCGACACTTAGAAACTTTTGGGGTGAAAACCACACAATGGATTCCTATGTAAGGAAATACAAGATACTGGTAAGTACACTTAGAATTACCTTTCAGGGTCAGTGCTGGGCTAAAAGATGCAGCAGTGGGTTCTTTCCTGATTACAGGTGAGTACATCGGAATTCGTAGTTCGGCTGATTTTAAAAGAATATTTTTACGTTTCAAAAATGGACACTTAGAAACTTTTCTGGTGAAAACCACACAATGGATTCCTATGGAAGGAAATACAAGTTACTGGTAAGTACACTTAGAATTACCTTTCAGGGTCAGTGCTGGGCTAAAAGATGCAGCAGTGGGTTCTCGCCTGATTACAGGTGAGTAAATCGGAATTCGTAGTTCTTCTGATTTTAGACAAATATTTGTACGTTTCAAAAATAGACAGAAAATTTTCTGGTGAAAACCACACAATGGATTCCTATGGAAGGAAATACAAGTTACTGGCAAGTACACTTAGAATTACTTTTCAGGGTCAGTGCTGGGCTAAAAGATGCAGCACTGGGTTCTCTCCTGATTACAGGTGAGTACATCGGAATTCGTAGTTCGGCTGATTTTAGAAGAATATTAGTACGTTTCAAAAATGGACACTTAGAAACTTTTCTGGTGAAAACCACACAATGGATTCCTATGGAAGGAAATACAAGTTACTGGTAAGTACACTTAGAATTACCTTTCAGGGTCAGTGCTGGGCTACAAGATGCAGCACTGGGTTCTCTCCTGATTACAGGTGAGTACATCGGAATTCGTAGTTCTTCTGATTTTAGACAAATATTTGTACGTTTCAAAAATAGACAGAACATTTTCTGGTGAAAACCACACAATGGATTCCTATGGAAGGAAATACAAGTTACTGGCAAGTACTCTTAGAATTACTTTTCAGGGTCAGTGCTGGGCCAAAAGATGCAGCACTGGGTTCTCTCCTGATTACAGGTGAGTACATCGAAATTCGTAGTTCGGCTGATTTTAGAAGAATATTTGTACGTTTCAAAAATGGACACAGAAACTTTTCTTGTGAAAACCACACAATGGATTCCTATGGAAGGAAATACAAGTTACTGGTAAGTACCCTTAGAATTACCTTTCAGGGTCAGTGCTGGGCTAAAAGATGCAGCAGTGGGTTCTCTCCTGATTACAGGTGAGTAAATCGGAATTCGTAGTTCGTCTGATTTTAGAAAAATATTTGTACGTTTCAAGAACTAGACACAGAAAATTTTCTGGTGAAAATCACACAATGGATTCCTATGGAAGGAAATACAAGTTACTGGTAAGTTCGCTCTGAATTACTTTTCAGGGTCAGTGCTGGGCTAAAAGATGCAGCACTGGGTTCTCTCCTGATAACAGGTGAGTAAATCGGAATTCGTAGTTCGGCTGAGTTTAGAGGAATATTTGTATGTTTCAAAATTCGACACTTAGAAACTTTTGGGGTGAAAACCACACAATGGATTCCTATGTAAGGAAATACAAGATACTGGTAAGTACACTTAGAATTACCTTTCAGGGTCAGTGCTGGGCTAAAAGATGCAGCAGTGGGTTCTTTCCTGATTACAGGTGAGTACATCGGAATTCGTAGTTCGGCTGATTTTAGAAGAATATTTTTACGTTTCAAAAATGGACACTTAGAAACTTTTCTGGTGAAAACCACACAATGGATTCCTATGGAAGGAAATACAAGTTACTGGTAAGTACACTTAGAATTACCTTTCAGGGTCAGTGCTGGGCTAAAAGATGCAGCAGTGGGTTCTCTCCTGATTACAGGTGAGTAAATCGGAATTCGTAGTTCTTCTGATTTTAGACAAATATTTGTACGTTTCAAAAATAGACAGAAAATTTTCTGGTGAAAACCACACAATGGATTCCTATGGAAGGAAATACAAGTTACTGGCAAGTACACTTAGAATTACTTTTCAGTGTCAGTGCTGGGCTAAAAGATGCAGAACTGGGTTCTCTCCTGACAAAAAGGTGAGTAAATCAGAATTCGTGTTCGGCTGATTTTAGAGGAATATTTATACGTTTCAAAATTGGACACTTAGAAACTTTTCTGTTGAAAACCAAACAATGGATTCCTATGGAAGGAAATACAAGTTACTGGTAAGTACGCTTAGAATTTCTTTTTAGGGTCCGTGCTGGGCTACAAGATACAGCACTGTGTTCTCTCCTGATTACAGGTGAGTTAATCGGAATTCGTAGTTTGGCTGATTTTAGTGGAATATTTGTACGTTTCAAAAATGGACACTTAGAAACTTTTTTGGTGAAAACCACACAATGGATTCCTATAAAAGGAATTACAAGTTACTGGTAAGTACACTTAGAATTACTTTTCAGGGTCAGTGCTGGGCTAAAAGATGCAGCACTGTGTTCTCTCCTGATTACAGGTGAGTAAATCGGAATTTGTAGTTCGTCTGATTTTAGACAAATATTTGTAGGTTTCAAAAAGAGACACAGAAAATTTTCTGGTGAAAACCACACAATGGATTCCTATGGAAGGAAATACAAGTTACTGACAAGTACACTTAGAATTACTTTTCAGGGTCAGTGCTGGGCTAAAAGATGCAGCACTGGGTTCTCTCCTGATTACAGGTGAGTATATCGGAATTCGTAGTTCGGCTGATTTTAGAAGAATATTTGTACGTTTCAAAAATGGACACTTAAAAACTTTTCTGGTGAAAACCACACAATGGATTCCGATGGAAGGAAATACAAGTTACTGGTAAGTACACTTAGAATTACTTTTCAGAGTCGGTGCTAGGCTAAAAGATGCAGCAGTGGGTTCTCTCCTGATTACAGGTGAGTAAATCGGAATTCGTAGTTCGGCTGATCTTAGAGGAATATTTGTACATTTCAAAATTGGACACTTGGAAACTTTTCTGGTGAAAATCACACAATGGATTCCTATGGAAGGAAATACAAGTTACTGGTAAGTTTGCTTAGAATTACTTTTCAGGGTCAGTGCTGGGCTAAAAGATGCAGCACTGGGTTCTCTCCTGATAACAGGTGAGTAAATTGGAATTCGTAGTTCGGCTGATTTTAGAGGAATATTTGTACATTTCAAAAATGGACACTTAGAAACTTTTCTGGTGAAAACCACACAATGGATTCCTATGGAAGGAAATACAAGTTACTGGTAAATACACTTAGAATTACTTTTCAGGGTCAGTGCTGGGCTAAAAGATGCAGCACTGGGTTCTTTCCTGATTACAGGTGAGTAAATTGGAATTCGTAGTTCGTCTGATTTTAGATGAATATTTGTACGTTTCAAAAATGGACACTTAGAAACTTTTCTGGTGAAAACCACACAATGGATTCCTATTAAAGGAAATACAAGTTACTGGTAAGTACACTTAGAATTACTTTTCAGGGTCAGTGCTCGGCTAAAAGATGCAGAACTGGGTTCTTTCCTGATTACAGGTGAGTAAATCGGAATTCGTAGTCCGGCTGATTTTAGATGAATATTTGTACGTTTCAAAAATGGACACTTAGAAACTTTTCCGGTGAAAACCACACAATGGATTCCTATGGAAGGAAATACAAGTTACTGGTAAGTACACTTAGAATTACCTTTCAGGGTCAGTGCTGGGCTAAAAGATGCAGCACTGGGTTCTCTTCTGATTACAGGTGAGCAAATCAGAATTTGTAGATCGGCTGATTTTAGATGAATATTTGTACGTTTCAAAAATGGACACTTAGAAACTTTTCTGGTGAAAACCACACAATGGTTTCCTATGGAAGGAAATACAAGTTACTGGTAAGTACGCTTAGAATTACTTTTCAGTGTCAGTGCTGGGCTAAAAGATGCAGCACTGGGTTCTCTCCTGATAAAAGGTGAGTAAATCAGAGTTCGTGTTCGGCTGATTTTAGAGGAATATTTATATGTTTCAAAATTGGACACTTAGAAACTTTTCTGTTGAAAACCAAACAATGGATTCCATGGAAGGAAATACAAGTTACTGGTAAGTACGCTTAGAATTTCTTTTCAGGGTCCGTGCTGGGCTAAAAGATGCAGCAATGTGTTCTCTCCTGATTACAGGTGAGTAAATCGGAATTCGTAGTTCGGCTGATTTTAGTGGAATATTTGTACGTTTCAAAAATGGACACTTAGAAACTTTTTTGGTGAAAACCACACAATGGATTCCTATAAAAGGAAATACAAGTTACTGGTAAGTACACTTAGAATTACCTTTCAGGGTCAGTGCAGGGCTAAAAGATGCAGCACTGGGTTCTCCCCTGATTACAGGTGATTATATCGAAATTCGTAGTTCGTCTGATTTTAGACAAATAATTGTACGTTTCAAAAATAGACAAAGAAAAGTTTCTGGTGAAAACCACACAATGGATTCCTATGGAAGGAAATACCAGTTACTGGTAAGTACACTTAGAATTAGTTTTCAGGGTCAGTGCTAGGCTAAAAGATGCAGCCCTGGGTTTTCTCCTGATAACAGGTGAGTAAATCGGAATTCGTAGTTCGGCTGATCTTAGAGGACTATTGGTACATTTCAAAATTGGACACTTGGAAACTGTTCTGGTGAAAATCACACAATGGATTCCTATGGAAGGAAATACAAGTTACTGGTAAGTACGCTTAGAATTACTTTTCAGTGTCAGTGCTGGGCTAAAAGATGCAGCACTGGGTTCTCTCCTGATAACAGGTGAGTAAATCGGAGTTCGTAGTTCGTCTGATCTTAGAGGAATATTTATATGTTTCAAAATTGAACACTTGGAAACTTTTCTGGTGAAAATCACACAATGGATTCCTATGGAAGGAAATACAAGTTACTGGTAAGTACGCTTAGAATTACTTCTCAGGGTCAGTGCGGGGCTAAAAGATGCAGCACTGGGTTCTTTCCTGATTACAGGTGAGTTAATCGGAATTAGTATTTCGGCTGATTTTAGAAGAATATTTGAACATTTCAAAAATGGACCCTTAGAAACTTTTCTGGTGAAAACCACACAATGGATTCCTATGGAAAGAAATACAAGTTACTGGTAAGTACACTTAGAATTACCTTTCAGGGTCAGTGCTGGGCTAAAAGATGCAGCACTGGGTTCTCTCCTGATAACAGGTGAGTAAATCGGAGTTCGTAGTTCGGCTGATCTTAGAGGAATATTTGTATGTTTCAAAATTGAACACTTGGAAACTTTTCTTGTGAAAATCACACAATGGGTTCCTATGGAAGGAAATACAAATTACTGGTAAGTACGCTTAGAATTACTTTTCAGAGTCAGTGCTGGGCTAAAAGATGCAGCACTGTGTTCTCTCCTGATTACAGGTGAATTAATCAGAATTCATAGTTCGGCTGATTTTAGAGGAATAGTTGTACGTTTCGAAAATCGACACTTAGAAACTTTTCTGGCGAAAACCACACAATTGTTTCCTATGGAAGGAAATACAAGTTACTGGTAAGTACACTTAGAATTACTTTTCAGGGTCAGTGCTGGGCTAAAAGATGCAGCACTGGGTTCTCTCCTGATTACAGGTGAGTATATCGGAATTCGTAGTTCGGCTGATTTTAGAAGAATATTTGTACGTTTAAAAAATGGACACTTAAAAACGTTTCTGGTGAAAACCACACAATGGATTCCGATGGAAGGAAATACAAGTTACTGGTAAGTACACTTAGAATTACTTTTCAGAGTCGGTGCTAGGCTAAAAGATGCAGCAGTGGGTTCTCTCCTGATTACAGGTGAGTAAATCGGAATTCATAGTTCAGCTGATCTTAGAGGAATATTTGTACATTTCAAAATTGGACACTTGGAAACTTTTCTGGTGAAAATCACACAATGGATTCCTATGGAAGGAAATACAAGATACTGGTAAGTTTGCTTAGAATTACTTTTCAGGGTCAGTGCTGGGCTAAAAGATGCAGCACTGGGTTCTCTCCTGATAACAGGTGAGTAAATTGGAATTCGTAGTTCGGCTGATTTTAGAGGAATATTTGTACATTTCAAAAATGGACACTTAGAAACTTTTCTGGTGAAAACCACACAATGGATTCCTATGGAAGGAAATACAAGTTACTGGTAAATACACTTAGAATTACTTTTCAGGGTCAGTGCTGGGCTAAAAGATGCAGCACTGGGTTCTTTCCTGATTACAGGTGAGTAAATCGGAATTCGTAGTTCGTGTGATTTTAGATGAATATTTGTACGTTTCAAAAATGGACACTTAGAAACTTTTCTGGTGAAAACCACACAATGGATTCCTATTAAAGGAAATACAAGTTACTGGTAAGTACACTTAGAATTACTTTTCAGGGTCAGTGCTTGGCTAAAAGATGCAGAACTGGGTTCTTTCCTGATTACAGGTGAGTAAATCGGAATTCGTAGTCCGGCTGATTTTAGATGAATATTTGTACGTTTCAAAAATGGACACTTAGAAACTTTTCTGGTGAAAACCACACAATGGATTCCTATGGAAGGAAATACAAGTTACTGGTAAGTACACTTAGAATTACCTTTCAGGGTCAGTGCTGGGCTAAAAGATGCAGCACTGGGTTCTCTTCTGATTACAGGTGAGCAAATCAGAATTTGTAGATCGGCTGATTTTAGATGAATATTTGTACGTTTCAAAAATGGACACTTAGAAACTTTTCTGGTGAAAACCACACAATGGTTTCCTATGGAAGGAAATACAAGTTACTGGTAAGTACGCTTAGAATTACTTTTCAGTGTCAGTGCTGGGCTAAAAGATGCAGCACTGGGTTCTCTCCTGATAAAAGGTGAGTAAATCAGAATTCGTGTTCGGCTGATTTTAGAGGAATATTTATACGTTTCAAAATTGGACACTTAGAAACTTTTCTGTTGAAAACCAAACAATGGATTCCTATGGAAGGAAATACAAGTTACTGGTAAGTACGCTTAGAATTTCTTTTCAGGGTCCGTGCTGGGCTAAAAGATGCAGCAATGTGTTCTCTCCTGATTACAGGTGAGTAAATCGGAATTCGTAGTTCGGCTGATTTTAGTGGAATATTTGTACGTTTCAAAAATGGACACTTAGAAACTTTTTTGGTGAAAACCACACAATGGATTCCTATAAAAGGAAATACAAGTTACTGGTAAGTACACTTAGAATTACTTTTCAGGGTCAGTGCTGGGCTAAAAGATGCAGCACTGGGTTCTTTCCTGATTACAGGTGAGTAAATCGGAATTCGTAGTTCGGCTGATTTTAGATGAATATTTGTACGTTTCAAAAATGGACACTTAGAAACTTTTCTGGTGAAAACCACACACTGGATTCCTATGGAAGGAAATACAAGTGACTGGTAAGTACACTTAGAATTACCTTTCAGGGTCAGTGCAGGGCTAAAAGATGCAGCACTGGGTTCTCTCCTGATTACAGGTGATTATATCGGAATTCGTAGTTCGTCTGATTTTAGACAAATAATTGTACGTTTCAAAAATAGACACAGAAAAGTTTCTGGTGAAAACCACACAATGGATTCCTATGGAAGGAAATACCAGTTACTGGTAAGTACACTTAGAATTACTTTTCAGGGTCAGTGCTAGGCTAAAAGATGCAGCCCTGGGTTTTCTCCTGATAACAGGTGAGTAAATCGGAATTCGTAGTTCGGCTGATCTTAGAGGACTATTGGTACATTTCAAAATTGGACACTTGGAAACTTTTCTGGTGAAAATCACACAATGGATTCCTATGGAAGGAAATACAAGTTACTGGTAAGTACGCTTAGAATTACTTCTCAGGGTCAGTGCTGGGCTAAAAGATGCAGCACTGGGTTCTTTCCTGATTACAGGTGAGTTAATCGGAATTCGTATTTCGGCTGATTTTAGAAGAATATTTGTACGTTTCAAAAATGGACACTTAGAAACTTTTCTGGTGAAAACCACACAATGGATTTCTATGGAAGGAAATACAAGTTACTGGTAAGTACACTTAGAATTACCTTTCAGGGTCAGTGCTGGGCTAAAAGATGCAGCAGTGGGTTCTTTCCTGATTACAGGTGAGTACATCGGAATTCGTAGTTCGGCTGATTTTAGAAGAATATTTGTACGTTTCAAAAATGGACACTTAGAAACTTTTCTGGTGAAAACCACACAATGGATTCCTATGGAAGGAAATACAAGTTACTGGTAAGTACACTTAGAATTACCTTTCAGGGTCAGTGCTGGGCTAAAAGATGCAGCAGTGGGTTCTCTCCTGATTACAGGTGAGTAAATCGGAATTCGTAGTTCTTCTGATTTTAGACAAATATTTGTACGTTTCAAAAATAGACACAGAAAATTTTCTGGTGAAAACCACACAATGGATTACTATGGAAGGAAATACAAGTTACTGGTAAGTACACTTAGAATTACTTTTCAGAGTCATTGCTGGGCTAAAAGATGCAGCAGTGGGTTCTCTCCTGATTACAGGTGAGTAAATCGGAATTCGTAGTTCTTCTGATTTTAGACAAATATTTGTACGTTTCAAAAATAGACAGAACATTTTCTGGTGAAAACCACACAAGGGATTCCTATGGAAGGAAATACAAGTTATTGGCAAGTACACTTAGAATTACTTTTCAGGGTCAGTGCTGGGCCAAAAGATGCATCACTGGGTTCTCTCCTGATTACAGGTGAGTACATCGGAATTCGTAGTTCGGCTGATTTTAGAGGAATATTTGTACGTTTCAAAAATGGACACAGAAAATTTTCTGGTGAAAACCACTCAATGGATTCCTATGAAAGGAAATAAAAGTTACTGGTAAGTACACTTAGAATACCTTTTCAGGGTCTGTGCTGGGCTAAAAGATGCAGCCCTGGGTTCTCTCCTGATTACAGGTGAGTAAATCGGAATTCGTCGTTCGGCTGATTTTAGACAAATATTTGTACGTTTCAAAAATAGACACAGAAAAGTTTCTGGTGAAAACCACACAATGGATTCCTATGGAAGGAAATACCAGTTACTGGTAAGTACACTTAGAATTACTTTTCAGGGTCAGTGCTAGGCTAAAAGATGCAGCCCTAGGTTTTCTCCTGATAACAGGTGAGTAAATCGAAATTCGTAGTTCGGCTGATCTTAGAGGAATATTTGTACATTTCAAAATTGGACACTTGGAAACTTTTCTGGTGAAAATCACACAATGGATTCCTATGGAAGGAAATACAAGTTACTGGTAAGTACGCTTAGAATTACTTTTCAGTGTCAGTGCTGGGCTAAAAGATGCAGCACTGGGTTCTCTCCTGATAACAGGTGAGTAAATCGGAGTTCGTAGTTCGGCTGATCTTAGAGGAATATTTGTATGTTTCAAAATTGAACACTTGGAAACTTTTCTGGTGAAAATCACACAATGGATTCCTATGGAAGGAAATACAAATTACTGGTAAGTACGCTTAGAATTACTTTTCAGAGTCAGTGCTGGGCTAAAAGATGCAGCACTGTGTTCTCTCCTGATTACAGGTGAATTAATCAGAATTCGTAGTTCGGCTGATTTTAGAGGAATAGTTGTACGTTTCGAAAATCGACACTTAGAAACTTTTCTGTCGAAAACCACACAATTGTTTCCTATGGAAGGAAATACAAGTTACTGGTAAGTACACTTAGAATTACTTTTCAAGGTCAGTGCTGGGCTAAAAGATGCAGCACTGTGTTCTCTCCTGATTACAGGTGAGTAAATCGGAATTCGTAGTAAGGCTGATTTTAGATGAATATTTGTACGTTTCAAAAATGGACACTTAGAATCTTTTCCGGTGAAAACCACACAATGGATTCCTTTGGAAGGAAATACAAGTTACTGGTAAGTACACTTAGAATTACATTTCATGGTCAGTGCTGGGCTAAAAGATGCAGCACTGGGTTATTTCCTGATTACAGGTGAGTAAATCGGAATTCGTAGTTCGGCTGATTTTAGATGAATATGTGTATGTTTCAAAAATGGACACTTAGAAACTTTTCTGGTGAAAAGAAACCACACAATGGATTCCTATGGAAGGAAATACAAGTTACTGGTAAGTACACTTAGAATTACCTTTCAGGGTCAGTGCTGGGCTAAAAGATGCAGAACTGTGTTCTTTCCTGATCACAGGTGAGTAAATCGGAATTTGTAGATCGGCTGATTTTAGATGAATATTTGTACGTTTCAAAAAAGGGCACTTAGAAACTTTTCTGGTGAAAACCACTCAATAGATTCCTATGGAAGGAAATACAAGTTACTGGTAAGTACGCTTAGAATTACTTTTCAGTGTCAGTGCTGGGCTAATAGATGCAGCACTGGGTTCTCTCCTGATAACAGGTGAGTAAATCAGAATTCGTGTTCGGCTGATTTTAGAGGAATATTTATAAGTTTCAAAATTGGACACTTAGAAACTTTTCTGTTGAAAACCAAACAATGGATTCCTATGGAAGGAAATACAAGTTACTGGTAAGTACGCTTAGAATTACTTTTCAGAGTCAGTGCTGGGCTAAAAGATGCAGCCCTGGGTTCTCTCCTGATTGCCGGTGAGTAAATTGGAATTCGTAGTTTGGCTGATTTTAGAATAATATTTGTACGTTTCAAAAATGGACACAGAAAATTTTCTGGTGAAAATCACACAATGGATTCCTATGGAAGGAAATACAAGTTACTGATAAGTACGTTTCAGGGTCAGTGCTGGGCTAAAAGATGCAGCAGTGGGTTCTCTCCTGATTACAGGTGAGTAAATCGGAATTCGTAGTTCGTCTGATTTTAGACAAATATTTGTACGTTTCAAAAATAGACACAGAAAATTTTCTGTTGAAAACCACACAATGGATTACTATGGAAGGAAATACAAGTTACTGGTAAGTACACTTAGAATTACTTTTCAGAGTCATTGCTGGGCTAAAAGATGCAGCCCTGGGTTTTCTCCTGATAACAGGTGAGTAAATCGGAATTCGTAGTTCGGCTGATCTTAGAGGAATATTTGTACGTTTCAAAATTGGACACTTAGAAACTTTTCTGGTGATAATAACACAATGGATTCCTATGGAAGGAAATACAAGTTACTGGTAAGTACACTTAGAATTACTTTTCAGTGTCAGTGCTGGGCTAAAAGATGCAGCACTGGGTTCTCTCCTGATAACAGGTGAGTAAATCGGAGTTCGTAGTTCGGCTGATCTTAGAGGAATATTTGTATGTTTCAAAATTGAACACTTGGAAACTTTTCTGGTGAAAATCACACAATGGATTCCTATGGAAGGAAATACAAGTTACTGGTAAGTACGCTTAGAATTTTTTTTCAGGGTCAGTGCTGGGCTAAAAGATGCAGCACGGGGTTCTTTCCTGATTACAGGTGAGTAAATCGGAATTCGTAGTTCGGCTGATTTTAGAAGAATATTTGTACGTTTCAAAAATGGACACTTAGAAACTTTTCTGGTGAAAACCACACAATGGATTCCTATGGAAGGAAAAACAAGTTACTGGTAAGTACACTTAGAATTACCTTTCAGGGTCAGTGCTGGGCTAAAAGATGCAGCAGTGGGTTCTCTCCTGATTACAGGTGAGTAAATCGGAATTCGTAGTTCGTCTGATTTTAGACAAATATTTGTACGTTTCAAAAATAGACACAGAAAATTTTCTGGTGAAAACCACACAATGGATTCCTATGGAAGGAAATACAAGTTACTGGCAAGTACACTTAGAATTACTTTTCAGGGTCAGTGCTGGGCTAAATGATGCAGCTCTGGGTTCTCTCCTGATTACAGGTGAGTACATCGGAATTCGTAGTTCGGCTGATTTTAGAAGATTATTTGTACGTTTCAAAAATAGACACAGAAAAGTTTCTGGTGAAAACCACACAATGGATTCCTATGGAAGGAAATACCAGTTACTGGTAAGTACACTTAGAATTACTTTTCAGGGTCAGTGCTAGGCTAAAAGATGCAGCCCTGGGTTTTCTCCTGATAACAGGTGAGTAAATCGGAATTCGTAGTTCGGCTGATCTAAGAGGACTATTGGTACGTTTCAAAATTGGACACTTGGAAACTTTTCTGGTGAAAATCACACAATGGATTCCTATGGAAGGAAATACAAGTTACTGGTAAGTACGCTTAGAATTACTTCTCAGGGTCAGTGCTGGGCTAAAAGATGCAGCACTGGGTTCTTTCCTGATTACAGGTGAGTTAATCGGAATTCGTATTTCGGCTGATTTTAGAAGAATATTTGTACGTTTCAAAAATGGACCCTTAGAAACTTTTCTGGTGAAAACCACACAATGGATTTCTATGGAAGGAAATACAAGTTACTGGTAAGTACACTTAGAATTACCTTTCAGGGTCAGTGCTGTGCTAAAAGATGCAGCAGTGGGTTCTTTCCTGATTACAGGTGAGTACATCGGAATTCGTAGTTCGGCTGATTTTAGAAGAATATTTGTACGTTTCAAAAATGGACACTTAGAAACTTTTCTGGTGAAAACCACACAATGGATTCCTATGGAAGGAAATACAAGTTACTGGTAAGTACACTTAGAATTACCTTTCAGGGTCAGTGCTGGGCTAAAAGATGCAGCAGTGGGTTCTCTCCTGATTACAGGTGAGTAAATCGGAATTCGTAGTTCTTCTGATTTTAGACAAATATTTGTACGTTTTAAAAATAGACACAGAAAATTTTCTGGTGAAAACCACACAATGGATTACTATGGAAGGAAATACAAGTTACTGGTAAGTACACTTAGAATTACTTTTCAGAGTCATTGCTGGGCTAAAAGATGCAGCAGTGGGTTCTCTCCTGATTACAGGTGAGTAAATCGGAATTCGTAGTTCTTCTGATTTTAGACAAATATTTGTACGTTTCAAAAATAGACAGAACATTTTCTGGTGAAAACCACACAAGGGATTCCTATGGAAGGAAATACAAGTTATTGGCAAGTACACTTAGAATTACTTTTCAGGGTCAGTGCTGGGCCAAAAGATGCATCACTGGGTTCTCTCCTGATTACAGGTGAGTACATCGGAATTCGTAGTTCGGCTGATTTTAGAGGAATATTTGTACGTTTCAAAAATGGACACAGAAAATTTTCTGGTGAAAACCACTCAATGGATTCCTATGAAAGGAAATAAAAGTTACTGGTAAGTACACTTAGAATACCTTTTCAGGGTCTGTGCTGGGCTAAAAGATGCAGCCCTGGGTTCTCTCCTGATTACAGGTGAGTAAATCGGAATTCGTCGTTCGGCTGATTTTAGACAAATATTTGTACGTTTCAAAAATAGACACAGAAAAGTTTCTGGTGAAAACCACACAATGGATTCCTATGGAAGGAAATACCAGTTACTGGTAAGTACACTTAGAATTACTTTTCAGGGTCAGTGCTAGGCTAAAAGATGCAGCCCTAGGTTTTCTCCTGATAACAGGTGAGTAAATCGGAATTCGTAGTTCGGCTGATCTTAGAGGAATATTTGTACATTTCAAAATTGGACACTTGGAAACTTTTCTGGTGAAAATCACACAATGGATTCCTATGGAAGGAAATACAAGTTACTGGTAAGTACGCTTAGAATTACTTTTCAGTGTCAGTGCTGGGCTAAAAGATGCAGCACTGGGTTCTCTCCTGATAACAGGTGAGTAAATCGGAGTTCGTAGTTCGGCTGATCTTAGAGGAATATTTGTATGTTTCAAAATTGAACACTTGGAAACTTTTCTGGTGAAAATCACACAATGGATTCCTATGGAAGGAAATACAAATTACTGGTAAGTACGCTTAGAATTACTTTTCAGAGTCAGTGCTGGGCTAAAAGATGCAGCACTGTGTTCTCTCCTGATTACAGGTGAATTAATCAGAATTCGTAGTTCGGCTGATTTTAGAGGAATAGTTGTACGTTTCGAAAATCGACACTTAGAAACTTTTCTGTCGAAAACCACACAATTGTTTCCTATGGAAGGAAATACAAGTTACTGGTAAGTACACTTAGAATTACTTTTCAAGGTCAGTGCTGGGCTAAAAGATGCAGCACTGTGTTCTCTCCTGATTACAGGTGAGTAAATCGGAATTCGTAGTAAGGCTGATTTTAGATGAATATTTGTACGTTTCAAAAATGGACACTTAGAATCTTTTCCGGTGAAAACCACACAATGGATTCCTTTGGAAGGAAATACAAGTTACTGGTAAGTACACTTAGAATTACATTTCATGGTCAGTGCTGGGCTAAAAGATGCAGCACTGGGTTATTTCCTGATTACAGGTGAGTAAATCGGAATTCGGAGTTCGGCTGATTTTAGATGAATATGTGTATGTTTCAAAAATGGACACTTAGAAACTTTTCTGGTGAAAAGAAACCACACAATGGATTCCTATGGAAGGAAATACAAGTTACTGGTAAGTACACTTAGAATTACCTTTCAGGGTCAGTGCTGGGCTAAAAGATGCAGAACTGTGTTCTTTCCTGATCACAGGTGAGTAAATCGGAATTCGTAGATCGGCTGATTTTAGATGAATATTTGTACGTTTCAAAAAAGGGCACTTAGAAACTTTTCTGGTGAAAACCACACAATAGATTCCTATGGAAGGAAATACAAGTTACTGGTAAGTACGCTTAGAATTACTTTTCAGTGTCAGTGCTGGGCTAATAGATGCAGCACTGGGTTCTCTCCTGATAACAGGTGAGTAAATCAGAATTCGTGTTCGGCTGATTTTAGAGGAATATTTATAAGTTTCAAAATTGGACACTTAGAAACTTTTCTGTTGAAAACCAAACAATGGATTCCTATGGAAGGAAATACAAGTTACTGGTAAGTACGCTTAGAATTACTTTTCAGAGTCAGTGCTGGGCTAAAAGATGCAGCCCTGGGTTCTCTCCTGATTGCAGGTGAGTAAATTGGAATTCAAGGTTTGGCTGATTTTAGAATAATATTTGTACGTTTCAAAAATGGACACAGAAAATTTTCTGGTGAAAATCACACAATGGATTCCTATGGAAGGAAATACAAGTTACTGATAAGTACGTTTCAGGGTCAGTGCTGGGCTAAAAGATGCAGCAGTGGGTTCTCTCCTGATTACAGGTGAGTAAATCGGAATTCGTAGTTCGTCTGATTTTAGACAAATATTTGTACGTTTCAAAAATAGACACTGAAAATTTTCTGTTGAAAACCACACAATGGATTACTATGGAAGGAAATACAAGTTACTGGTAAGTACACTTAGAATTACTTTTCAGAGTCATTGCTGGGCTAAAAGATGCAGCCCTGGGTTTTCTCCTGATAACAGGTGAGTAAATCGGAATTCGTAGTTCGGCTGATCTTAGAGGAATATTTGTACGTTTCAAAATTGGACACTTAGAAACTTTTCTGGTGATAATAACACAATGGATTCCTATGGAAGGAAATACAAGTTACTGGTAAGTACACTTAGAATTACTTTTCAGTGTCAGTGCTGGGCTAAAAGATGCAGCACTGGGTTCTCTCCTGATAACAGGTGAGTAAATCGGAGTTCGTAGTTCGGCTGATCTTAGAGGAATATTTGTATGTTTCAAAATTGAACACTTGGAAACTTTTCTGGTGAAAATCACACAATGGATTCCTATGGAAGGAAATACAAGTTACTGGTAAGTACGCTTAGAATTTTTTTTCAGGGTCAGTGCTGGGCTAAAAGATGCAGCACGGGGTTCTTTCCTGATTACAGGTGAGTAAATCGGAATTCGTAGTTCTTCTGATTTTAGACAAATATTTGTACGTTTCAAAAATAGACACAGAAAATTTTCTGGTGAAAACCACACAATGGATTACTATGGAAGGAAATACAAGTTACTGGTAAGTACACTTAGAATTACTTTTCAGAGTCATTGCTGGGCTAAAAGATGCAGCAGTGGGTTCTCTCCTGATTACAGGTGAGTAAATCGGAATTCGTAGTTCTTCTGATTTTAGACAAATATTTGTACGTTTCAAAAATAGACAGAACATTTTCTGGTGAAAACCACACAAGGGATTCCTATGGAAGGAAATACAAGTTATTGGCAAGTACACTTAGAATTACTTTTCAGGGTCAGTGCTGGGCCAAAAGATGCATCACTGGGTTCTCTCCTGATTACAGGTGAGTACATCGGAATTCGTAGTTCGGCTGATTTTAGAGGAATATTTGTACGTTTCAAAAATGGACACAGAAAATTTTCTGGTGAAAACCACTCAATGGATTCCTATGAAAGGAAATAAAAGTTACTGGTAAGTACACTTAGAATACCTTTTCAGGGTCTGTGCTGGGCTAAAAGATGCAGCCCTGGGTTCTCTCCTGATTACAGGTGAGTAAATCGGAATTCGTCGTTCGGCTGATTTTAGACAAATATTTGTACGTTTCAAAAATAGACACAGAAAAGTTTCTGGTGAAAACCACACAATGGATTCCTATGGAAGGAAATACCAGTTACTGGTAAGTACACTTAGAATTACTTTTCAGGGTCAGTGCTAGGCTAAAAGATGCAGCCCTAGGTTGTCTCCTGATAACAGGTGAGTAAATCGGAATTCGTAGTTCGGCTGATCTTAGAGGAATATTTGTACATTTCAAAATTGGACACTTGGAAACTTTTCTGGTGAAAATCACACAATGGATTCCTATGGAAGGAAATACAAGTTACTGGTAAGTACGCTTAGAATTACTTTTCAGTGTCAGTGCTGGGCTAAAAGATGCAGCACTGGGTTCTCTCCTGATAACAGGTGAGTAAATCGGAGTTCGTAGTTCGGCTGATCTTAGAGGAATATTTGTATGTTTCAAAATTGAACACTTGGAAACTTTTCTGGTGAAAATCACACAATGGATTCCTATGGAAGGAAATACAAATTACTGGTAAGTACGCTTAGAATTACTTTTCAGAGTCAGTGCTGGGCTAAAAGATGCAGCACTGTGTTCTCTCCTGATTACAGGTGAATTAATCAGAATTCGTAGTTCGGCTGATTTTAGAGGAATAGTTGTACGTTTCGAAAATCGACACTTAGAAACTTTTCTGTCGAAAACCACACAATTGTTTCCTATGGAAGGAAATACAAGTTACTGGTAAGTACACTTAGAATTACTTTTCAAGGTCAGTGCTGGGCTAAAAGATGCAGCACTGTGTTCTCTCCTGATTACAGGTGAGTAAATCGGAATTCGTAGTAAGGCTGATTTTAGATGAATATTTGTACGTTTCAAAAATGGACACTTAGAATCTTTTCCGGTGAAAACCACACAATGGATTCCTTTGGAAGGAAATACAAGTTACTGGTAAGTACACTTAGAATTACATTTCATGGTCAGTGCTGGGCTAAAAGATGCAGCACTGGGTTATTTCCTGATTACAGGTGAGTAAATCGGAATTCGGAGTTCGGCTGATTTTAGATGAATATGTGTATGTTTCAAAAATGGACACTTAGAAACTTTTCTGGTGAAAAGAAACCACACAATGGATTCCTATGGAAGGAAATACAAGTTACTGGTAAGTACACTTAGAATTACCTTTCAGGGTCAGTGCTGGGCTAAAAGATGCAGAACTGTGTTCTTTCCTGATCACAGGTGAGTAAATCGGAATTCGTAGATCGGCTGATTTTAGATGAATATTTGTACGTTTCAAAAAAGGGCACTTAGAAACTTTTCTGGTGAAAACCACACAATAGATTCCTATGGAAGGAAATACAAGTTACTGGTAAGTACGCTTAGAATTACTTTTCAGTGTCAGTGCTGGGCTAATAGATGCAGCACTGGGTTCTCTCCTGATAACAGGTGAGTAAATCAGAATTCGTGTTCGGCTGATTTTAGAGGAATATTTATAAGTTTCAAAATTGGACACTTAGAAACTTTTCTGTTGAAAACCAAACAATGGATTCCTATGGAAGGAAATACAAGTTACTGGTAAGTACGCTTAGAATTACTTTTCAGAGTCAGTGCTGGGCTAAAAGATGCAGCCCTGGGTTCTCTCCTGATTGCAGGTGAGTAAATTGGAATTCAAGGTTTGGCTGATTTTAGAATAATATTTGTACGTTTCAAAAATGGACACAGAAAATTTTCTGGTGAAAATCACACAATGGATTCCTATGGAAGGAAATACAAGTTACTGATAAGTACGTTTCAGGGTCAGTGCTGGGCTAAAAGATGCAGCAGTGGGTTCTCTCCTGATTACAGGTGAGTAAATCGGAATTCGTAGTTCGTCTGATTTTAGACAAATATTTGTACGTTTCAAAAATAGACACTGAAAATTTTCTGTTGAAAACCACACAATGGATTACTATGGAAGGAAATACAAGTTACTGGTAAGTACACTTAGAATTACTTTTCAGAGTCATTGCTGGGCTAAAAGATGCAGCCCTGGGTTTTCTCCTGATAACAGGTGAGTAAATCGGAATTCGTAGTTCGGCTGATCTTAGAGGAATATTTGTACGTTTCAAAATTGGACACTTAGAAACTTTTCTGGTGATAATAACACAATGGATTCCTATGGAAGGAAATACAAGTTACTGGTAAGTACACTTAGAATTACTTTTCAGTGTCAGTGCTGGGCTAAAAGATGCAGCACTGGGTTCTCTCCTGATAACAGGTGAGTAAATCGGAGTTCGTAGTTCGGCTGATCTTAGAGGAATATTTGTATGTTTCAAAATTGAACACTTGGAAACTTTTCTGGTGAAAATCACACAATGGATTCCTATGAAAGGAAATACAAGTTACTGGTAAGTACGCTTAGAACTTTTTTTCAGGGTCAGTGCTGGGCTAAAAGATGCAGCACGGGGTTCTTTCCTGATTACAGGTGAGTAAATCGGAATTCGTAGTTCGGCTGATTTTAGAAGAATATTTGTACGTTTCAAAAATGGACACTTAGAAACTTTTCTGGTGAAAACCACACAATGGATTCCTATGGAAGGAAAAACAAGTTACTGGTAAGTACACTTAGAATTACCTTTCAGGGTCAGTGCTGGGCTAAAAGATGCAGCAGTGGGTTCTCTCCTGATTACAGGTGAGTAAATCGGAATTCGTAGTTCGTCTGATTTTAGACAAATATTTGTACGTTTCAAAAATAGACACAGAAAATTTTCTGGTGAAAACCACACAATGGATTCCTATGGAAGGAAATACAAGTTACTGGCAAGTACACTTAGAATTACTTTTCAGGGTCAGTGCTGGGCTAAATGATGCAGCTCTGGGTTCTCTCCTGATTACAGGTGAGTACATCGGAATTCGTAGTTCGGCTGATTTTAGAAGATTATTTGTACGTTTCAAAAATAGACACAGAAAAGTTTCTGGTGAAAACCACACAATGGATTCCTATGGAAGGAAATACCAGTTACTGGTAAGTACACTTAGAATTACTTTTCAGGGTCAGTGCTAGGCTAAAAGATGCAGCCCTGGGTTTTCTCCTGATAACAGGTGAGTAAATCGGAATTCGTAGTTCGGCTGATCTTAGAGGACTATTGGTACGTTTCAAAATTGGACACTTGGAAACTTTTCTGGTGAAAATCACACAATGGATTCCTATGGAAGGAAATACAAGTTACTGGTAAGTACGCTTAGAATTACTTCTCAGGGTCAGTGCTGGGCTAAAAGATGCAGCACTGGGTTCTTTCCTGATTACAGGTGAGTTAATCGGAATTCGTATTTCGGCTGATTTTAGAAGAATATTTGTACGTTTCAAAAATGGACCCTTAGAAACTTTTCTGGTGAAAACCACACAATGGATTTCTATGGAAGGAAATACAAGTTACTGGTAAGTACACTTAGAATTACCTTTTAGGGTCAGTGCTGGGCTAAAAGATGCAGCAGTGGGTTCTTTCCTGATTACAGGTGAGTACATCGGAATTCGTAGTTCGGCTGATTTTAGAAGAATATTTGTACGTTTCAAAAATGGACACTTAGAAACTTTTCTGGTGAAAACCACACAATGGATTCCTATGGAAGGAAATACAAGTTACTGGTAAGTACACTTAGAATTACCTTTCAGGGTCAGTGCTGGGCTAAAAGATGCAGCAGTGGGTTCTCTCCTGATTACAGGTGAGTAAATCGGAATTCGTAGTTCTTCTGATTTTAGACAAATATTTGTACGTTTCAAAAATAGACACAGAAAATTTTCTGGTGAAAACCACACAATGGATTACTATGGAAGGAAATACAAGTTACTGGTAAGTACACTTAGAATTACTTTTCAGAGTCATTGCTGGGCTAAAAGATGCAGCAGTGGGTTCTCTCCTGATTACAGGTGAGTAAATCGGAATTCGTAGTTCTTCTGATTTTAGACAAATATTTGTACGTTTTAAAAATAGACAGAACATTTTCTGGTGAAAACCACACAAGGGATTCCTATGGAAGGAAATACAAGTTATTGGCAAGTACACTTAGAATTACTTTTCAGGGTCAGTGCTGGGCCAAAAGATGCATCACTGGGTTCTCTCCTGATTACAGGTGAGTACATCGGAATTCGTAGTTCGGCTGATTTTAGAGGAATATTTGTACGTTTCAAAAATGGACACAGAAAATTTTCTGGTGAAAACCACTCAATGGATTCCTATGAAAGGAAATAAAAGTTACTGGTAAGTACACTTAGAATACCTTTTCAGGGTCTGTGCTGGGCTAAAAGATGCAGCCCTGGGTTCTCTCCTGATTACAGGTGAGTAAATCGGAATTCGTCGTTCGGCTGATTTTAGACAAATATTTGTACGTTTCAAAAATAGACACAGAAAAGTTTCTGGTGAAAACCACACAATGGATTCCTATGGAAGGAAATACCAGTTACTGGTAAGTACACTTAGAATTACTTTTCAGGGTCAGTGCTAGGCTAAAAGATGCAGCCCTAGGTTTTCTCCTGATAACAGGTGAGTAAATCGGAATTAGTAGTTCAGCTGATCTTAGAGGAATATTTGTACATTTCAAAATTGGACACTTGGAAACTTTTCTGGTGAAAATCACACAATGGATTCCTATGGAAGGAAATACAAGTTACTGGTGAGTACGCTTAGAATTACTTTTCAGTGTCAGTGCTGGGCTAAAAGATGCAGCACTGGGTTCTCTCCTGATAACAGGTGAGTAAATCGGAGTTCGTAGTTCGGCTGATCTTAGAGGAATATTTGTATGTTTCAAAATTGAACACTTGGAAACTTTTCTGGTGAAAATCACACAATGGATTCCTATGGAAGGAAATACAAATTACTGGTAAGTACGCTTAGAATTACTTTTCAGAGTCAGTGCTGGGCTAAAAGATGCAGCACTGTGTTCTCTCCTGATTACAGGTGAATTAATCAGAATTCGTAGTTCGGCTGATTTTAGAGGAATAGTTGTACGTTTCGAAAATCGACACTTAGAAACTTTTCTGTCGAAAACCACACAATTGTTTCCTATGGAAGGAAATACAAGTTACTGGTAAGTACACTTAGAATTACTTTTCAGGGTCAGTGCTGTGCTAAAAGATGCAGCACTGGGTTCTCTCCTGATTACAGGTGAGTACATGGGAATTCGTAGTTCGGCTGATTTTAGAAGAATATTTGTACGTTTCAAAAATGGACACTTAGAAACTTTTCTGGTGAAAACCACACAATGGATTCCTATGGAAGGAAATACAAGTTACTGGTAAGTACACTTAGAATTACCTTTCAGGGTCAGTGCTGGGCTAAAAGATGCAGCAGTGGGTTCTCTCCTGATTACAGGTGAGTAAATCGGAATTCGTAGTTCTTCTGATTTTAGACAAATATTTGTACGTTTCAAAAATAGACAGAAAATTTTCTGGTGAAAACCACACAATGGATTCCTATGGAAGGAAATACAAGTTACTGGCAAGTACACTTAGAATTACTTTTCAGGGTCAGTGCTGGGCTAAAAGATGCAGCACTGGGTTCTCTCCTGATTACAGGTGAGTACATCGGAATTCGTAGTTCGGCTGATTTTAGAAGAATATTAGTACGTTTCAAAAATGGACACTTAGAAACTTTTCTGGTGAAAACCACACAATGGATTCCTATGGAAGGAAATACAAGTTACTGGTAAGTACACTTAGAATTACCTTTCAGGGTCAGTGCTGGGCTACAAGATGCAGCACTGGGTTCTCTCCTGATTACAGGTGAGTACATCGGAATTCGTAGTTCTTCTGATTTTAGACAAATATTTGTACGTTTCAAAAATAGACAGAACATTTTCTGGTGAAAACCACACAATGGATTCCTATGGAAGGAAATACAAGTTACTGGCAAGTACTCTTAGAATTACTTTTCAGGGTCAGTGCTGGGCCAAAAGATGCAGCACTGGGTTCTCTCCTGATTACAGGTGAGTACATCGAAATTCGTAGTTCGGCTGATTTTAGAAGAATATTTGTACGTTTCAAAAATGGACACAGAAACTTTTCTTGTGAAAACCACACAATGGATTCCTATGGAAGGAAATACAAGTTACTGGTAAGTACCCTTAGAATTACCTTTCAGGGTCAGTGCTGGGCTAAAAGATGCAGCAGTGGGTTCTCTCCTGATTACAGGTGAGTAAATCGGAATTCGTAGTTCGTCTGATTTTAGAAAAATATTTGTACGTTTCAAGAACTAGACACAGAAAATTTTCTGGTGAAAATCACACAATGGATTCCTATGGAAGGAAATACAAGTTACTGGTAAGTTCGCTCTGAATTACTTTTCAGGGTCAGTGCTGGGCTAAAAGATGCAGCACTGGGTTCTCTCCTGATAACAGGTGAGTAAATCGGAATTCGTAGTTCGGCTGAGTTTAGAGGAATATTTGTATGTTTCAAAATTCGACACTTAGAAACTTTTGGGGTGAAAACCACACAATGGATTCCTATGTAAGGAAATACAAGATACTGGTAAGTACACTTAGAATTACCTTTCAGGGTCAGTGCTGGGCTAAAAGATGCAGCAGTGGGTTCTTTCTTGATTACAGGTGAGTACATCGGAATTCGTAGTTCGGCTGATTTTAGAAGAATATTTTTACGTTTCAAAAATGGACACTTAGAAACTTTTCTGGTGAAAACCACACAATGGATTCCTATGGAAGGAAATACAAGTTACTGGTAAGTACACTTAGAATTACCTTTCAGGGTCAGTGCTGGGCTAAAAGATGCAGCAGTGGGTTCTCTCCTGATTACAGGTGAGTAAATCGGAATTCGTAGTTCTTCTGATTTTAGACAAATATTTGTACGTTTCAAAAATAGACAGAAAATTTTCTGGTGAAAACCACACAATGGATTCCTATGGAAGGAAATACAAGTTACTGGCAAGTACACTTAGAATTACTTTTCAGGGTCAGTGCTGGGCTAAAAGATGCAGCACTGGGTTCTCTCCTGATTACAGGTGAGTACATCGGAATTCGTAGTTCGGCTGATTTTAGAAGAATATTAGTACGTTTCAAAAATGGACACTTAGAAACTTTTCTGGTGAAAACCACACAATGGATTCCTATGGAAGGAAATACAAGTTACTGGTAAGTACACTTAGAATTACATTTCAGGGTCAGTGCTGGGCTACAAGATGCAGCACTGGGTTCTTTCCTGATTACAGGTGAGTACATCGGAATTCGTAATTCGGCTGATTTTAGATGAATATTTGTACGTTTCAAAAATGGACACAGAAACTTTTCTTGTGAAAACCACACAATGGA